>NW_028295740.1:1248271-1872407 GCF_964341445.2 Mesoplodon mirus | reverse complement strand
GAATATATTGGATTAGTTAGAATCTTAAAACCTATGTATTGATATGTCTCCGTAAGGGAATCAAGTGTGTCTAGACTGGCATAAACATGGCAGCGAGAATCATCTCAAACCCACTATAAAAGGGAATTTCAAAAACAAAACAACAAAACAGGGAAATTCTATACAATTCCTTCAGGGTCTCTGATGAAACCTGGAATGACCCTATCTACAATGACAGCTGGATGTGGCATAAGGCTGGACACATGGGACTGAGAGGATTGGTGAGATTGGGTGAGCAAATGCAGACCCTATAAAGCAATAATGCATGGCAACCATTCCATGGGTCCCAACTCTCCAGGTTGAAGAGTATATTACTACAGCTATAAAATGTACGGGAAACCTAGAGACTGGACACACTGTGAATACGAAAGGTCTCTAAAACTCAACGAATAGTCCCTCTCCTGGTGCTCAGGTTTGACTTTCCAACTGCTTTACTATCAATCTCCCAGCTTGGAGAGACTGCACCTTTAACCTCCTGTTTTGCACAGGTTGCCAATTTGGCAGAGGATGAAAGGGAAGAGGGAGAACCAATGAGAGAGTAGCTGTTAGGCATTTGGACGGGCACATGTCACTCTTATTTCCCGGGAGGAAGAAGAATTAACCAAAGTCTAAGCCACCCACCGCAAACCAGTATAGGTCCTGAACCAAAATATTGGACTTGCGTTCAGCTCACAATAAACGAGTTAAATTATGGAGCTCAGGGGCACAGCAATTCACAAACTGGTAGAGTAATAAAGGACAACTATCGTACCAAAATCTGTTGAGGGAAGGCAACGAGGCGGAATTGAAAGCGAGGCAGAATAGAAGGAAACAGATTTCAACAGATACGTTGGAATCGCTTTTAAAGCACAGGAAGAGGGGCACAACTTCGAAAATGATGCACTTGGCCAAAAAGGGCGTATGCATTTTCTCCTGAGTATATTCAGGAGAAAACGCATACGCCCTTTTTGGCCAAGCAAGCAAGCGGGCAATGCAAATCTGCACTACAAAGAAGTATCACTTCCCACAGGTCAAAAGGGATATCCACAAAATGGGTAAAAAGCAGAAAGGCAAGACAGGGCCTGGAGAACAGGGAGCCTTGTTATGCTGATGGGCGGGATGTAAATTGCCAACTGCCTCTCTGGAGGAGTGCATTTTGTTCCCTAAAACAAGTAAACAACAGAGCTACAGAGACAAGGGCACTTCCAGTCTAGGGTATATACCTTGGGAAAACTGAAAATCAGTAAGACAGAGCCACCCCAAAATTTAGGGCTGCACTGCTTACAAGAACCTCAACTAGGCTACACCTTAAATATCCCAGGAAAGACAAAATTTGTTCAAGAGATTGTGGTAATTACATACGATGGAATATTTCTCTGCCATGAAATCAATGTCATCAGGCCAGTAGCAGCAAATTTAGTGGATTCAGTTACGAGGATTCTAAGTGAAATTAGTCACAGAGTAAAATAAACTTATCATAAGATATCACTTATGAAGGTCATGTAAACATGGCTACACATGAACTGAGTTAGTAAAGAGAAGAGAGTCTCACATTGAGAAAACACTCTTACACCTGCTTAAGGGGTAAGGAGAGGTGGGGTGTTGCATAAAACCAGAGTTTGATATTAGTAAAGGCTCCATTCCAGAAACCAAATACAGAATAGAAAAGATCTACACCTTCCTCACTGAAAAGGAATCAACACCCCATACTTCCCTCAGAGGAATATATCTGACTAGTAAGAATCTTCAAACCTATATATTGATATGTCTCCGTAAGGGATCAAGTGTGTCTAGACTGGCATAAAAATGCAGTGGGAATCAGCTCAAACTCACTATAAAAAGGAATTTCAATAACAAAACAACAAAACAGGGAAATTCTTTACAATTCCTTCAGGGTCTCTGATGAAACCTGAAATGAACCTATCTACAACTACAGCTTGATTTGGCATAATGCTGGACATTTGGGACTGAGAGGATTGGTGAGACTGGGTGAGCAAACACAGACAGTTTAAAGCAATAATGCATGGCCTCCATTCCATGGTTCCAAACTCTCCAGGTGGAAGGGAATATTACTACAGCTATAACATGTACGTGAAACCTAGAGAATGGACACACTGTGTATACGAAAGGTTTCTAAAACTCAACTAATTGTCCCTCTCCTGGTGCTCCAGTTTGACTTTCCAACTGCTTTACTATCAATCTCTCAACTTGGAGAGACAGCCCCTTTAACCTCCTGGATGACACAGGTTGCCAATTTGGCAGAGGATGAAAGGGAACAGGGAGAACCAATGAGAGAGTAGCTGTTAGACATTTGGACGGGCATTTGTCACTCTAATTGCCCGGCAGGAAGAATAATTAACCAAGGACTCATCCCCCTGCCGGGAACCAGTATAGGTCCTGAACCGAAATTTTGGACTTGCGGTCAGCTCACAAACAACGATTTGATAAATGGAGCTCAGGGGCACAGCAATTCACAAACTGGCAGAGTAATAAAGGACAACTATCGTCCAAAAATATTTTGAAGGAAGGCAACGAGGCGGACTTGAAACCGAGGCAGAATTGCAGGAAACAGATTTCAAGAGGTACGTTGGAATCACCTGTAAAGCACAGGAAGAGGGGCACAATTTCGACAATGATGGACTTGGCCAAAAATGGTTTATTCGTTTTCTCCTGAATATATTCTGGAGAAAACGCATACACACTTTTTGGCCAAGCAAGCAGGCGGGCAATGCAAATCTGCACTACAAAGAAGTATCCCTTCCCACCGGTCAAAAGGGACATCGGCAAAATGTGTAAAAACCACAAAGGCAAGAGAGGGCCTGCAGAACAGGGAGCCTTGTTATGCTGATGGGCGGGATGTAAGTTGGCAACTGCCTCTCTGCAGGAGTGCACTGTGTTCCCTAAAACAAGTAAACAACAGAGCTACATAGTGAAGGGCACTTCCAGTCTAGGGAATATACCTTGGGAAAACTGAAAATCAATAAGACAGAGCCGCCCCAAAATTTAGGGATGCACTGCTTACAAGAACCTCAACTTGGGTACACTTTAAATATCCCAGGAAAGTTAAAAACTGTTCAAAAAATTGTGGTATTTACGTACGATGGAATATCCCTCAGCCATGAAATCAATGTCATAAGACCAGTAGCAGCAAAATGAGTGGATTCAGGTATGATGATTCTAAGTGAAATAAGTCACACAGAAAAAGAATCTTATCATACGATATCACTTAAGAAGATCCTGTAAACATGGCTACACATGAAGTGAGTGAGGAAAGAGAACAGTGTCTCACATTTAGAAAACTCTCTTATGCCTGCTTAAGGGGGAAGGAGAGGTGGGGTGATGCATAAAACCAGAGTTTGATATAAGCACAGGTACCGTTCCAAAAACCAACTATGGAATAGACAAGACCTACAACTTCCTCGGGGAAAGGGACTCAAAAACGTATATTTTCTGCAGAGGAATATATCTGACTAGTAAGAATCTTAAAACCTATGTATTGATATGTCTCCGTCAGGGAATCAAGTGTGTCTAGACTGGCATAAACATGGCAGTGAGAATCAGCTCAAACCCACTATAAAAAGGAATTTCAAAAATAAAACAAAAACCAGGGAAATTCTATACAATTCCTTCAGGGTCTCTGATGAAACCTGGAATGACCCTATCTATAATGACAGCTGGATGTGGCATAAGGCTGAACACATGGGACTGAGAGGATTTGTGAGATTGGGTGAGCAAATGCAGACCCTTTAATGCAATAATGCATGGCAGCCATTCCATTGGTCACAACTCTCCAGGTTGAAGGGAATATTACTACAGCTATAACATGTACAGGAAACCTAGAGAATGGACACACTGTGAATATGAAAGGTCTCTAAAACTCAAGGAATAATCCCTCTCCTTGTGCTCCAGTTTGACGTTCCAACTGCTTTACTATCAATCTCCCAACTTGTAGAGACAGCACCTTTAACCTCCTGGTGTACACATGTTGCCAATTTAGCAAAGGATGAAAGGCAAGAGGGAGAACCAATGAGAGAGTAGCTGTTAGACATTTGGACGGGCACATGTCTTTCTTATTTCCCGGGAGGAAGAAGAATTAACCAAAGTCTCAGCCACCCACCAAAAACCAGTATAGGTCCTGAACCAAAATATTGGACTTGCGTTCAGCTCACAAAAAACGAGTTAAAAATGGAGCTCAGGGACACAACAATTAACAAACTGGCAGAGTAATAAAGGGCAACTATCGTCCAAAAATCTGTTGAGGGAAGTCAACCAGGCGGACTTGAAAGCGAGTCAGAATAGCAGGAAACAGATTTCAAGAGCCACGTTGGAATCGCCTTTAAAGCATAGGAAGATGGGCAGAACTTCGACAATGATGCACCTGGCCACAAATGGCGTATGCGTTTTCTCCTGAATATATTCAGGAGAAAACGCATACGGCATTTCTGGCCAAGCAAGCAAGCGGGCAATGCAAATCTGCACTAAAAAGAAGTATCACTTCCCACCAGTCAGAAGGGACATCCACAAAATGGGTAAAAACCAGAGGCTAGACAGGCCCTGGAGAACAGGGAGCCTTGTTATGCTGATGGGCGGGATGTAAATTGCCAACTGCCTCACTGGAGGAGTGCATTGTGTTCCCTGAAACAAGTAAACAAGAAAGCTACAGAGCCAAGGGCACTTCCAGTCTAGGGAATATACCTTGGGAAAACTGAAAATCAATAAGACAGAGCCACCCTCAAATTTAGGGCTGCACAGCTTACAAGAACCTCAACTTGGGTACACATTAAATATCCCAGGAAATATAAAAATGGTTCAAAAAATTGTGGTACTTACATACGATGGAATATCCCTCAGCCATGAAATCAATGTCATAAGACCAGTAGCAGCTAAATGAGTGGATTCAGGTACGATGATTCTAACTGAAATAAGTCACACAGAGAAAGAAACTTATCATAAGATATCACTTATGAACATCCTGTAAACATGGCTACATATGAACTGAGTTAGGAAAGAGAACAGAGTCTCACATTTAGAAAACACTCTTATGCCTGCTTAAGGCGGAAGGAGAGGTGGGGTGATGCATAAAACCAGAGTTTGATATAAGCACAGGTACCATTCCAAAACCAACTATGGAATAGCCAAGACTTACACCTTCCTCAGTGAAAGGGATTCAAAACCCCATATTTCCCACAGAGGAATATATTGGATTAGTTAGAATCTTAAAACCTATGTATTGATATGTCTCCGTAAGGGAATCAAGTGTGTCTAGACTGGCATAAACATGGCAGCGAGAATCATCTCAAACCCACTATAAAAGGGAATTTCAAAAACAAAACAACAAAACAGGGAAATTCTATACAATTCCTTCAGGGTCTCTGATGAAACCTGGAATGACCCTATCTACAATGACAGCTGGATGTGGCATAAGGCTGGACACATGGGACTGAGAGGATTGGTGAGATTGGGTGAGCAAATGCAGACCCTATAAAGCAATAATGCATGGCAACCATTCCATGGGTCCCAACTCTCCAGGTTGAAGAGTATATTACTACAGCTATAAAATGTACGGGAAACCTAGAGACTGGACACACTGTGAATACGAAAGGTCTCTAAAACTCAACGAATAGTCCCTCTCCTGGTGCTCAGGTTTGACTTTCCAACTGCTTTACTATCAATCTCCCAGCTTGGAGAGACTGCACCTTTAACCTCCTGTTTTGCACAGGTTGCCAATTTGGCAGAGGATGAAAGGGAAGAGGGAGAACCAATGAGAGAGTAGCTGTTAGGCATTTGGACGGGCACATGTCACTCTTATTTCCCGGGAGGAAGAAGAATTAACCAAAGTCTAAGCCACCCACCGCAAACCAGTATAGGTCCTGAACCAAAATATTGGACTTGCGTTCAGCTCACAATAAACGAGTTAAATTATGGAGCTCAGGGGCACAGCAATTCACAAACTGGTAGAGTAATAAAGGACAACTATCGTACCAAAATCTGTTGAGGGAAGGCAACGAGGCGGAATTGAAAGCGAGGCAGAATAGAAGGAAACAGATTTCAACAGATACGTTGGAATCGCTTTTAAAGCACAGGAAGAGGGGCACAACTTCGAAAATGATGCACTTGGCCAAAAAGGGCGTATGCATTTTCTCCTGAGTATATTCAGGAGAAAACGCATACGCCCTTTTTGGCCAAGCAAGCAAGCGGGCAATGCAAATCTGCACTACAAAGAAGTATCACTTCCCACAGGTCAAAAGGGATATCCACAAAATGGGTAAAAAGCAGAAAGGCAAGACAGGGCCTGGAGAACAGGGAGCCTTGTTATGCTGATGGGCGGGATGTAAATTGCCAACTGCCTCTCTGGAGGAGTGCATTTTGTTCCCTAAAACAAGTAAACAACAGAGCTACAGAGACAAGGGCACTTCCAGTCTAGGGTATATACCTTGGGAAAACTGAAAATCAGTAAGACAGAGCCACCCCAAAATTTAGGGCTGCACTGCTTACAAGAACCTCAACTAGGCTACACCTTAAATATCCCAGGAAAGACAAAATTTGTTCAAGAGATTGTGGTAATTACATACGATGGAATATTTCTCTGCCATGAAATCAATGTCATCAGGCCAGTAGCAGCAAATTTAGTGGATTCAGTTACGAGGATTCTAAGTGAAATTAGTCACAGAGTAAAATAAACTTATCATAAGATATCACTTATGAAGGTCATGTAAACATGGCTACACATGAACTGAGTTAGTAAAGAGAAGAGAGTCTCACATTGAGAAAACACTCTTACACCTGCTTAAGGGGTAAGGAGAGGTGGGGTGTTGCATAAAACCAGAGTTTGATATTAGTAAAGGCTCCATTCCAGAAACCAAATACAGAATAGAAAAGATCTACACCTTCCTCACTGAAAAGGAATCAACACCCCATACTTCCCTCAGAGGAATATATCTGACTAGTAAGAATCTTCAAACCTATATATTGATATGTCTCCGTAAGGGATCAAGTGTGTCTAGACTGGCATAAAAATGCAGTGGGAATCAGCTCAAACTCACTATAAAAAGGAATTTCAATAACAAAACAACAAAACAGGGAAATTCTTTACAATTCCTTCAGGGTCTCTGATGAAACCTGAAATGAACCTATCTACAACTACAGCTTGATTTGGCATAATGCTGGACATTTGGGACTGAGAGGATTGGTGAGACTGGGTGAGCAAACACAGACAGTTTAAAGCAATAATGCATGGCCTCCATTCCATGGTTCCAAACTCTCCAGGTGGAAGGGAATATTACTACAGCTATAACATGTACGTGAAACCTAGAGAATGGACACACTGTGTATACGAAAGGTTTCTAAAACTCAACTAATTGTCCCTCTCCTGGTGCTCCAGTTTGACTTTCCAACTGCTTTACTATCAATCTCTCAACTTGGAGAGACAGCCCCTTTAACCTCCTGGATGACACAGGTTGCCAATTTGGCAGAGGATGAAAGGGAACAGGGAGAACCAATGAGAGAGTAGCTGTTAGACATTTGGACGGGCATTTGTCACTCTAATTGCCCGGCAGGAAGAATAATTAACCAAGGACTCATCCCCCTGCCGGGAACCAGTATAGGTCCTGAACCGAAATTTTGGACTTGCGGTCAGCTCACAAACAACGATTTGATAAATGGAGCTCAGGGGCACAGCAATTCACAAACTGGCAGAGTAATAAAGGACAACTATCGTCCAAAAATATTTTGAAGGAAGGCAACGAGGCGGACTTGAAACCGAGGCAGAATTGCAGGAAACAGATTTCAAGAGGTACGTTGGAATCACCTGTAAAGCACAGGAAGAGGGGCACAATTTCGACAATGATGGACTTGGCCAAAAATGGTTTATTCGTTTTCTCCTGAATATATTCTGGAGAAAACGCATACACACTTTTTGGCCAAGCAAGCAGGCGGGCAATGCAAATCTGCACTACAAAGAAGTATCCCTTCCCACCGGTCAAAAGGGACATCGGCAAAATGTGTAAAAACCACAAAGGCAAGAGAGGGCCTGCAGAACAGGGAGCCTTGTTATGCTGATGGGCGGGATGTAAGTTGGCAACTGCCTCTCTGCAGGAGTGCACTGTGTTCCCTAAAACAAGTAAACAACAGAGCTACATAGTGAAGGGCACTTCCAGTCTAGGGAATATACCTTGGGAAAACTGAAAATCAATAAGACAGAGCCGCCCCAAAATTTAGGGATGCACTGCTTACAAGAACCTCAACTTGGGTACACTTTAAATATCCCAGGAAAGTTAAAAACTGTTCAAAAAATTGTGGTATTTACGTACGATGGAATATCCCTCAGCCATGAAATCAATGTCATAAGACCAGTAGCAGCAAAATGAGTGGATTCAGGTATGATGATTCTAAGTGAAATAAGTCACACAGAAAAAGAATCTTATCATACGATATCACTTAAGAAGATCCTGTAAACATGGCTACACATGAAGTGAGTGAGGAAAGAGAACAGTGTCTCACATTTAGAAAACTCTCTTATGCCTGCTTAAGGGGGAAGGAGAGGTGGGGTGATGCATAAAACCAGAGTTTGATATAAGCACAGGTACCGTTCCAAAAACCAACTATGGAATAGACAAGACCTACAACTTCCTCGGGGAAAGGGACTCAAAAACGTATATTTTCTGCAGAGGAATATATCTGACTAGTAAGAATCTTAAAACCTATGTATTGATATGTCTCCGTCAGGGAATCAAGTGTGTCTAGACTGGCATAAACATGGCAGTGAGAATCAGCTCAAACCCACTATAAAAAGGAATTTCAAAAATAAAACAAAAACCAGGGAAATTCTATACAATTCCTTCAGGGTCTCTGATGAAACCTGGAATGACCCTATCTATAATGACAGCTGGATGTGGCATAAGGCTGAACACATGGGACTGAGAGGATTTGTGAGATTGGGTGAGCAAATGCAGACCCTTTAATGCAATAATGCATGGCAGCCATTCCATTGGTCACAACTCTCCAGGTTGAAGGGAATATTACTACAGCTATAACATGTACAGGAAACCTAGAGAATGGACACACTGTGAATATGAAAGGTCTCTAAAACTCAAGGAATAATCCCTCTCCTTGTGCTCCAGTTTGACGTTCCAACTGCTTTACTATCAATCTCCCAACTTGTAGAGACAGCACCTTTAACCTCCTGGTGTACACATGTTGCCAATTTAGCAAAGGATGAAAGGCAAGAGGGAGAACCAATGAGAGAGTAGCTGTTAGACATTTGGACGGGCACATGTCTTTCTTATTTCCCGGGAGGAAGAAGAATTAACCAAAGTCTCAGCCACCCACCAAAAACCAGTATAGGTCCTGAACCAAAATATTGGACTTGCGTTCAGCTCACAAAAAACGAGTTAAAAATGGAGCTCAGGGACACAACAATTAACAAACTGGCAGAGTAATAAAGGGCAACTATCGTCCAAAAATCTGTTGAGGGAAGTCAACCAGGCGGACTTGAAAGCGAGTCAGAATAGCAGGAAACAGATTTCAAGAGCCACGTTGGAATCGCCTTTAAAGCATAGGAAGATGGGCAGAACTTCGACAATGATGCACCTGGCCACAAATGGCGTATGCGTTTTCTCCTGAATATATTCAGGAGAAAACGCATACGGCATTTCTGGCCAAGCAAGCAAGCGGGCAATGCAAATCTGCACTAAAAAGAAGTATCACTTCCCACCAGTCAGAAGGGACATCCACAAAATGGGTAAAAACCAGAGGCTAGACAGGCCCTGGAGAACAGGGAGCCTTGTTATGCTGATGGGCGGGATGTAAATTGCCAACTGCCTCACTGGAGGAGTGCATTGTGTTCCCTGAAACAAGTAAACAAGAAAGCTACAGAGCCAAGGGCACTTCCAGTCTAGGGAATATACCTTGGGAAAACTGAAAATCAATAAGACAGAGCCACCCTCAAATTTAGGGCTGCACAGCTTACAAGAACCTCAACTTGGGTACACATTAAATATCCCAGGAAATATAAAAATGGTTCAAAAAATTGTGGTACTTACATACGATGGAATATCCCTCAGCCATGAAATCAATGTCATAAGACCAGTAGCAGCTAAATGAGTGGATTCAGGTACGATGATTCTAACTGAAATAAGTCACACAGAGAAAGAAACTTATCATAAGATATCACTTATGAACATCCTGTAAACATGGCTACATATGAACTGAGTTAGGAAAGAGAACAGAGTCTCACATTTAGAAAACACTCTTATGCCTGCTTAAGGCGGAAGGAGAGGTGGGGTGATGCATAAAACCAGAGTTTGATATAAGCACAGGTACCATTCAAAAACCAACTATGGAATAGCCAAGACTTACACCTTCCTCAGTGAAAGGGATTCAAAACCCCATATTTCCCACAGAGGAATATATTGGATTAGTTAGAATCTTAAAACCTATGTATTGATATGTCTCCGTAAGGGAATCAAGTGTGTCTAGACTGGCATAAACATGGCAGCGAGAATCATCTCAAACCCACTATAAAAGGGAATTTCAAAAACAAAACAACAAAACAGGGAAATTCTATACAATTCCTTCAGGGTCTCTGATGAAACCTGGAATGACCCTATCTACAATGACAGCTGGATGTGGCATAAGGCTGGACACATGGGACTGAGAGGATTGGTGAGATTGGGTGAGCAAATGCAGACCCTATAAAGCAATAATGCATGGCAACCATTCCATGGGTCCCAACTCTCCAGGTTGAAGAGTATATTACTACAGCTATAAAATGTACGGGAAACCTAGAGACTGGACACACTGTGAATACGAAAGGTCTCTAAAACTCAACGAATAGTCCCTCTCCTGGTGCTCAGGTTTGACTTTCCAACTGCTTTACTATCAATCTCCCAGCTTGGAGAGACTGCACCTTTAACCTCCTGTTTTGCACAGGTTGCCAATTTGGCAGAGGATGAAAGGGAAGAGGGAGAACCAATGAGAGAGTAGCTGTTAGGCATTTGGACGGGCACATGTCACTCTTATTTCCCGGGAGGAAGAAGAATTAACCAAAGTCTAAGCCACCCACCGCAAACCAGTATAGGTCCTGAACCAAAATATTGGACTTGCGTTCAGCTCACAATAAACGAGTTAAATTATGGAGCTCAGGGGCACAGCAATTCACAAACTGGTAGAGTAATAAAGGACAACTATCGTACCAAAATCTGTTGAGGGAAGGCAACGAGGCGGAATTGAAAGCGAGGCAGAATAGAAGGAAACAGATTTCAACAGATACGTTGGAATCGCTTTTAAAGCACAGGAAGAGGGGCACAACTTCGAAAATGATGCACTTGGCCAAAAAGGGCGTATGCATTTTCTCCTGAGTATATTCAGGAGAAAACGCATACGCCCTTTTTGGCCAAGCAAGCAAGCGGGCAATGCAAATCTGCACTACAAAGAAGTATCACTTCCCACAGGTCAAAAGGGATATCCACAAAATGGGTAAAAAGCAGAAAGGCAAGACAGGGCCTGGAGAACAGGGAGCCTTGTTATGCTGATGGGCGGGATGTAAATTGCCAACTGCCTCTCTGGAGGAGTGCATTTTGTTCCCTAAAACAAGTAAACAACAGAGCTACAGAGACAAGGGCACTTCCAGTCTAGGGTATATACCTTGGGAAAACTGAAAATCAGTAAGACAGAGCCACCCCAAAATTTAGGGCTGCACTGCTTACAAGAACCTCAACTAGGCTACACCTTAAATATCCCAGGAAAGACAAAATTTGTTCAAGAGATTGTGGTAATTACATACGATGGAATATTTCTCTGCCATGAAATCAATGTCATCAGGCCAGTAGCAGCAAATTTAGTGGATTCAGTTACGAGGATTCTAAGTGAAATTAGTCACAGAGTAAAATAAACTTATCATAAGATATCACTTATGAAGGTCATGTAAACATGGCTACACATGAACTGAGTTAGTAAAGAGAAGAGAGTCTCACATTGAGAAAACACTCTTACACCTGCTTAAGGGGTAAGGAGAGGTGGGGTGTTGCATAAAACCAGAGTTTGATATTAGTAAAGGCTCCATTCCAGAAACCAAATACAGAATAGAAAAGATCTACACCTTCCTCACTGAAAAGGAATCAACACCCCATACTTCCCTCAGAGGAATATATCTGACTAGTAAGAATCTTCAAACCTATATATTGATATGTCTCCGTAAGGGATCAAGTGTGTCTAGACTGGCATAAAAATGCAGTGGGAATCAGCTCAAACTCACTATAAAAAGGAATTTCAATAACAAAACAACAAAACAGGGAAATTCTTTACAATTCCTTCAGGGTCTCTGATGAAACCTGAAATGAACCTATCTACAACTACAGCTTGATTTGGCATAATGCTGGACATTTGGGACTGAGAGGATTGGTGAGACTGGGTGAGCAAACACAGACAGTTTAAAGCAATAATGCATGGCCTCCATTCCATGGTTCCAAACTCTCCAGGTGGAAGGGAATATTACTACAGCTATAACATGTACAGGAAACCTAGAGAATGGACACACTGTGAATATGAAAGGTCTCTAAAACTCAAGGAATAATCCCTCTCCTTGTGCTCCAGTTTGACGTTCCAACTGCTTTACTATCAATCTCCCAACTTGTAGAGACAGCACCTTTAACCTCCTGGTGTACACATGTTGCCAATTTAGCAAAGGATGAAAGGCAAGAGGGAGAACCAATGAGAGAGTAGCTGTTAGACATTTGGACGGGCACATGTCTTTCTTATTTCCCGGGAGGAAGAAGAATTAACCAAAGTCTCAGCCACCCACCAAAAACCAGTATAGGTCCTGAACCAAAATATTGGACTTGCGTTCAGCTCACAAAAAACGAGTTAAAAATGGAGCTCAGGGACACAACAATTAACAAACTGGCAGAGTAATAAAGGGCAACTATCGTCCAAAAATCAGTTGAGGGAAGTCAACCAGGCGGACTTGAAAGCGAGGCAGAAGAGCAGGAAACAGATTTCAAGAGCCACGTTGGAATTGCCTTTAAAGCATAGGAAGATGGGCAGAACTTCGACAATGATGCACCTGGCCACAAATGGCGTATGCGTTTTCTCCTGAATATATTCAGGAGAAAACGCATACGGCATTTCTGGCCAAGCAAGCAAGAGGGCAATGCAAATCTGCACTAAAAAGAAGTATCACTTCCCACCAGTCAAAAGGGACATCCACAAAGTGGGTAAAAACCAGAGGCTAGACAGGCCCTGGAGAACAGGGAGCCTTGTTATGCTGATGGGCGGGATGTAAATTGCCAACTGCCTCACTGGAGGAGTGCATTGTGTTCCCTAAAACAAGTAAACAACAGAGCTACAGAGCCAAGGGCACTTCCAGTCTAGGGAATATACCTTGGGAAAACTGAAAATCAATAAGACAGAGCCACCCTCAAATTTAGGGCTGCACTGCTTACAAGAACCTCAACTTGGGTACACATTAAATATCCCAGGAAATATAAAAATGGTTCAAAAAATTGTGGTACTTACATACGATGGAATATCCCTCAGCCATGAAATCAATGTCATAAGACCAGTAGCAGCTAAATGAGTGGATTCAGGTACGATGATTCTAACTGAAATAAGTCACACAGAAAAAGAAACTTATCATAAGATATCACTTATGAACATCCTGTAAACATGGCTACATATGAACTGAGTTAGGAAAGAGAACAGAGTCTCACATTTAGAAAACACTCTTATGCCTGCTTAAGGGGGAAGGAGAGGTGGGGTGATGCATAAAACCAGAGTTTGATATAAGCACAGGTACCATTCAAAAACCAACTATGGAATAGCCAAGACTTACACCTTCCTCAGTGAAAGGGATTCAAAACCCCTTATATCCCACAGAGGAATATATTGGATTAGTTAGAATCTTAAAACCTATGTATTGATATGTCTCCGTAAGGGAATCAAGTGTGTCTAGACTGGCATAAACATGACAGCGAGAATCATCTCAAACCCACTATAAAAGGGAATTTCAAAAACAAAACAACAAAACAGGGAAATTCTTTACAATTCCTTCAGGGTCTCTGATGAAACCTGGAATGACCCTATCTACAATGACAGCTGGATGTGGCATAAGGCTGGACACATGGGACTGAGAGGATTGGTGAGATTGGGTGAGCAAATGCAGACCCTATAAAGCAATAATGCATGGCAACCATTCCATGGGTCCCAACTCTCCAGGTTGAAGAGTATATTACTACAGCTATAAAATGTACGGGAAACCTAGAGACTGGACACACTGAGAATACGAAAGGTCTCTAAAACTCAACGAATAGTCCCTCTCCTGGTGCTCAGGTTTGACTTTCCAACTGCTTTACTATCAATCTCCCAGCTTGGAGAGACTGCACCTTTAACCTCCTGTTTTGCACAGGTTGCCAATTTGGCAGAGGATGAAAGGGAAGAGGGAGAACCAATGAGAAAGTAGCTGTTAGGCATTTGGACGGGCACATGTCACTCTTATTTCCCGGGAGGAAGAAGAATTAACCAAAGTCTAAGCCACCCACCGCAAACCAGTATAGGTCCTGAACCAAAATATTGGACTTGCGTTCAGCTCACAATAAACGAGTTAAATTATGGAGCTCAGGGGCACAGCAATTCACAAACTGGTAGAGTAATAAAGGACAACTATCGTACCAAAATCTGTTGAGGGAAGGCAACGAGGCGGAATTGAAAGTGAGGCAGAATAGAAGGAAACAGATTTCAACAGATACGTTGGAATCGCTTTTAAAGCACAGGAAGAGGGGCACAACTTCGAAAATGATGCACTTGGCCAAAAAGGGCGTATGCATTTTCTCCTGAGTATATTCAGGAGAAAACGCATACGCCCTTTTTGGCCAAGCAAGCAAGCGGGCAATGCAAATCTGCACTACAAAGAAGTATCACTTCCCACAGGTCAAAAGGGATATCCACAAAATGGGTAAAAAGCAGAAAGGCAAGACAGGGCCTGGAGAACAGGGAGCCTTGTTATGCTGATGGGCGGGATGTAAATTGCCAACTGCCTCTCTGGAGGAGTGCATTTTGTTCCCTAAAACAAGTAAACAACAGAGCTACAGAGACAAGGGCACTTCCAGTCTAGGGTATATACCTTGGGAAAACTGAAAATCAGTAAGACAGAGCCACCCCAAAATTTAGGGCTGCACTGCTTACAAGAACCTCAACTAGGCTACACCTTAAATATCCCAGGAAAGACAAAATTTGTTCAAGAGATTGTGGTAATTACATACGATGGAATATTTCTCTGCCATGAAATCAATGTCATCAGGCCAGTAGCAGCAAATTTAGTGGATTCAGTTACGAGGATTCTAAGTTAAATTAGTCACAGAGTAAAATAAACTTATCATAAGATATCACTTATGAAGGTCATGTAAACATGGCTACACATGAACTGAGTTAGTAAAGAGAAGAGAGTCTCACATTGAGAAAACACTCTTACACCTGCTTAAGGGGTAAGGAGAGGTGGGGTGTTGCATAAAACCAGAGTTTGATATTAGTAAAGGCTCCATTCCAGAAACCAAATACAGAATAGAAAAGATCTACACCTTCCTCACTGAAAAGGAATCAACACCCCATACTTCCCTCAGAGGAATATATCTGACTAGTAAGAATCTTCAAACCTATATATTGATATGCCTCCGTAAGGGATCAAGTGTGTCTAGACTGGCATAAAAATGCAGTGGGAATCAGCTCAAACTCACTATAAAAAGGAATTTCAATAACAAAACAACAAAACAGGGAAATTCTTTACAATTCCTTCAGGGTCTCTGATGAAACCTGAAATGAACCTATCTACAACTACAGCTTGATTTGGCATAATGCTGGACATTTGGGACTGAGAGGATTGGTGAGACTGGGTGAGCAAACACAGACAGTTTAAAGCAATAATGCATGGCCTCCATTCCATGGTTCCAAACTCTCCAGGTGGAAGGGAATATTACTACAGCTATAACATGTACAGGAAACCTAGAGAATGGACACACTGTGAATATGAAAGGTCTCTAAAACTCAAGGAATAATCCCTCTCCTTGTGCTCCAGTTTGACGTTCCAACTGCTTTACTATCAATCTCCCAACTTGTAGAGACAGCACCTTTAACCTCCTGGTGTACACATGTTGCCAATTTAGCAAAGGATGAAAGGCAAGAGGGAGAACCAATGAGAGAGTAGCTGTTAGACATTTGGACGGGCACATGTCTTTCTTATTTCCCGGGAGGAAGAAGAATTAACCAAAGTCTCAGCCACCCACCAAAAACCAGTATAGGTCCTGAACCAAAATATTGGACTTGCGTTCAGCTCACAAAAAACGAGTTAAAAATGGAGCTCAGGGACACAACAATTAACAAACTGGCAGAGTAATAAAGGGCAACTATCGTCCAAAAATCAGTTGAGGGAAGTCAACCAGGCGGACTTGAAAGCGAGGCAGAAGAGCAGGAAACAGATTTCAAGAGCCACGTTGGAATTGCCTTTAAAGCATAGGAAGATGGGCAGAACTTCGACAATGATGCACCTGGCCACAAATGGCGTATGCGTTTTCTCCTGAATATATTCAGGAGAAAACGCATACGGCATTTCTGGCCAAGCAAGCAAGAGGGCAATGCAAATCTGCACTAAAAAGAAGTATCACTTCCCACCAGTCAAAAGGGACATCCACAAAGTGGGTAAAAACCAGAGGCTAGACAGGCCCTGGAGAACAGGGAGCCTTGTTATGCTGATGGGCGGGATGTAAATTGCCAACTGCCTCACTGGAGGAGTGCATTGTGTTCCCTAAAACAAGTAAACAACAGAGCTACAGAGCCAAGGGCACTTCCAGTCTAGGGAATATACCTTGGGAAAACTGAAAATCAATAAGACAGAGCCACCCTCAAATTTAGGGCTGCACTGCTTACAAGAACCTCAACTTGGGTACACATTAAATATCCCAGGAAATATAAAAATGGTTCAAAAAATTGTGGTACTTACATACGATGGAATATCCCTCAGCCATGAAATCAATGTCATAAGACCAGTAGCAGCTAAATGAGTGGATTCAGGTACGATGATTCTAACTGAAATAAGTCACACAGAAAAAGAAACTTATCATAAGATATCACTTATGAACATCCTGTAAACATGGCTACATATGAACTGAGTTAGGAAAGAGAACAGAGTCTCACATTTAGAAAACACTCTTATGCCTGCTTAAGGGGGAAGGAGAGGTGGGGTGATGCATAAAACCAGAGTTTGATATAAGCACAGGTACCATTCAAAAACCAACTATGGAATAGCCAAGACTTACACCTTCCTCAGTGAAAGGGATTCAAAACCCCATATATCCCACAG
The DNA here is from genome assembly GCF_964341445.2 of Mesoplodon mirus. Classification (NCBI taxonomy): domain Eukaryota; kingdom Metazoa; phylum Chordata; class Mammalia; order Artiodactyla; family Ziphiidae; genus Mesoplodon; species Mesoplodon mirus. Next base: position 1,855,045 of record NW_028295740.1, on the reverse strand, counting down.
AGGAATATATTGGATTAGTTAGAATCTTAAAACCTATGTATTGATATGTCTCCGTAAGGGAATCAAGTGTGTCTAGACTGGCATAAACATGGCAGCGAGAATCATCTCAAACCCACTATAAAAGGGAATTTCAAAAACAAAACAACAAAACAGGGAAATTCTTTACAATTCCTTCAGGGTCTCTGATGAAACCTGGAATGACCCTATCTACAATGACAGCTGGATGTGGCATAAGGCTGGACACATGGGACTGAGAGGATTGGTGAGATTGGGTGAGCAAATGCAGACCCTATAAAGCAATAATGCATGGCAACCATTCCATGGGTCCCAACTCTCCAGGTTGAAGAGTATATTACTACAGCTATAAAATGTACGGGAAACCTAGAGACTGGACACACTGAGAATACGAAAGGTCTCTAAAACTCAACGAATAGTCCCTCTCCTGGTGCTCAGGTTTGACTTTCCAACTGCTTTACTATCAATCTCCCAGCTTGGAGAGACTGCACCTTTAACCTCCTGTTTTGCACAGGTTGCCAATTTGGCAGAGGATGAAAGGGAAGAGGGAGAACCAATGAGAAAGTAGCTGTTAGGCATTTGGACGGGCACATGTCACTCTTATTTCCCGGGAGGAAGAAGAATTAACCAAAGTCTAAGCCACCCACCGCAAACCAGTATAGGTCCTGAACCAAAATATTGGACTTGCGTTCAGCTCACAATAAACGAGTTAAATTATGGAGCTCAGGGGCACAGCAATTCACAAACTGGTAGAGTAATAAAGGACAACTATCGTACCAAAATCTGTTGAGGGAAGGCAACGAGGCGGAATTGAAAGCGAGGCAGAATAGAAGGAAACAGATTTCAACAGATACGTTGGAATCGCTTTTAAAGCACAGGAAGAGGGGCACAACTTCGAAAATGATGCACTTGGCCAAAAAGGGCGTATGCATTTTCTCCTGAGTATATTCAGGAGAAAACGCATACGCCCTTTTTGGCCAAGCAAGCAAGCGGGCAATGCAAATCTGCACTACAAAGAAGTATCACTTCCCACAGGTCAAAAGGGATATCCACAAAATGGGTAAAAAGCAGAAAGGCAAGACAGGGCCTGGAGAACAGGGAGCCTTGTTATGCTGATGGGCGGGATGTAAATTGCCAACTGCCTCTCTGGAGGAGTGCATTTTGTTCCCTAAAACAAGTAAACAACAGAGCTACAGAGACAAGGGCACTTCCAGTCTAGGGTATATACCTTGGGAAAACTGAAAATCAGTAAGACAGAGCCACCCCAAAATTTAGGGCTGCACTGCTTACAAGAACCTCAACTAGGCTACACCTTAAATATCCCAGGAAAGACAAAATTTGTTCAAGAGATTGTGGTAATTACATACGATGGAATATTTCTCTGCCATGAAATCAATGTCATCAGGCCAGTAGCAGCAAATTTAGTGGATTCAGTTACGAGGATTCTAAGTTAAATTAGTCACAGAGTAAAATAAACTTATCATAAGATATCACTTATGAAGGTCATGTAAACATGGCTACACATGAACTGAGTTAGTAAAGAGAAGAGAGTCTCACATTGAGAAAACACTCTTACACCTGCTTAAGGGGTAAGGAGAGGTGGGGTGTTGCATAAAACCAGAGTTTGATATTAGTAAAGGCTCCATTCCAGAAACCAAATACAGAATAGAAAAGATCTACACCTTCCTCACTGAAAAGGAATCAACACCCCATACTTCCCTCAGAGGAATATATCTGACTAGTAAGAATCTTCAAACCTATATATTGATATGCCTCCGTAAGGGATCAAGTGTGTCTAGACTGGCATAAAAATGCAGTGGGAATCAGCTCAAACTCACTATAAAAAGGAATTTCAATAACAAAACAACAAAACAGGGAAATTCTTTACAATTCCTTCAGGGTCTCTGATGAAACCTGAAATGAACCTATCTACAACTACAGCTTGATTTGGCATAATGCTGGACATTTGGGACTGAGAGGATTGGTGAGACTGGGTGAGCAAACACAGACAGTTTAAAGCAATAATGCATGGCCTCCATTCCATGGTTCCAAACTCTCCAGGTGGAAGGGAATATTACTACAGCTATAACATGTACAGGAAACCTAGAGAATGGACACACTGTGAATATGAAAGGTCTCTAAAACTCAAGGAATAATCCCTCTCCTTGTGCTCCAGTTTGACGTTCCAACTGCTTTACTATCAATCTCCCAACTTGTAGAGACAGCACCTTTAACCTCCTGGTGTACACATGTTGCCAATTTAGCAAAGGATGAAAGGCAAGAGGGAGAACCAATGAGAGAGTAGCTGTTAGACATTTGGACGGGCACATGTCTTTCTTATTTCCCGGGAGGAAGAAGAATTAACCAAAGTCTCAGCCACCCACCAAAAACCAGTATAGGTCCTGAACCAAAATATTGGACTTGCGTTCAGCTCACAAAAAACGAGTTAAAAATGGAGCTCAGGGACACAACAATTAACAAACTGGCAGAGTAATAAAGGGCAACTATCGTCCAAAAATCAGTTGAGGGAAGTCAACCAGGCGGACTTGAAAGCGAGGCAGAAGAGCAGGAAACAGATTTCAAGAGCCACGTTGGAATTGCCTTTAAAGCATAGGAAGATGGGCAGAACTTCGACAATGATGCACCTGGCCACAAATGGCGTATGCGTTTTCTCCTGAATATATTCAGGAGAAAACGCATACGGCATTTCTGGCCAAGCAAGCAAGAGGGCAATGCAAATCTGCACTAAAAAGAAGTATCACTTCCCACCAGTCAAAAGGGACATCCACAAAGTGGGTAAAAACCAGAGGCTAGACAGGCCCTGGAGAACAGGGAGCCTTGTTATGCTGATGGGCGGGATGTAAATTGCCAACTGCCTCACTGGAGGAGTGCATTGTGTTCCCTAAAACAAGTAAACAACAGAGCTACAGAGCCAAGGGCACTTCCAGTCTAGGGAATATACCTTGGGAAAACTGAAAATCAATAAGACAGAGCCACCCTCAAATTTAGGGCTGCACTGCTTACAAGAACCTCAACTTGGGTACACATTAAATATCCCAGGAAATATAAAAATGGTTCAAAAAATTGTGGTACTTACATACGATGGAATATCCCTCAGCCATGAAATCAATGTCATAAGACCAGTAGCAGCTAAATGAGTGGATTCAGGTACGATGATTCTAACTGAAATAAGTCACACAGAAAAAGAAACTTATCATAAGATATCACTTATGAACATCCTGTAAACATGGCTACATATGAACTGAGTTAGGAAAGAGAACAGAGTCTCACATTTAGAAAACACTCTTATGCCTGCTTAAGGGGGAAGGAGAGGTGGGGTGATGCATAAAACCAGAGTTTGATATAAGCACAGGTACCATTCAAAAACCAACTATGGAATAGCCAAGACTTACACCTTCCTCAGTGAAAGGGATTCAAAACCCCATATATCCCACAGAGGAATATATTGGATTAGTTAGAATCTTAAAACCTATGTATTGATATGTCTCCGTAAGGGAATCAAGTGTGTCTAGACTGGCATAAACATGGCAGCGAGAATCATCTCAAACCCACTATAAAAGGGAATTTCAAAAACAAAACAACAAAACAGGGAAATTCTTTACAATTCCTTCAGGGTCTCTGATGAAACCTGGAATGACCCTATCTACAATGACAGCTGGATGTGGCATAAGGCTGGACACATGGGACTGAGAGGATTGGTGAGATTGGGTGAGCAAATGCAGACCCTATAAAGCAATAATGCATGGCAACCATTCCATGGGTCCCAACTCTCCAGGTTGAAGAGTATATTACTACAGCTATAAAATGTACGGGAAACCTAGAGACTGGACACACTGAGAATACGAAAGGTCTCTAAAACTCAACGAATAGTCCCTCTCCTGGTGCTCAGGTTTGACTTTCCAACTGCTTTACTATCAATCTCCCAGCTTGGAGAGACTGCACCTTTAACCTCCTGTTTTGCACAGGTTGCCAATTTGGCAGAGGATGAAAGGGAAGAGGGAGAACCAATGAGAAAGTAGCTGTTAGGCATTTGGACGGGCATATGTCACTCTTATTTCCCGGGAGGAAGAAGAATTAACCAAAGTCTAAGCCACCCACCGCAAACCAGTATAGGTCCTGAACCAAAATATTGGACTTGCGTTCAGCTCACAATAAACGAGTTAAATTATGGAGCTCAGGGGCACAGCAATTCACAAACTGGTAGAGTAATAAAGGACAACTATCGTACCAAAATCTGTTGAGGGAAGGCAACGAGGCGGAATTGAAAGCGAGGCAGAATAGAAGGAAACAGATTTCAACAGATACGTTGGAATCGCTTTTAAAGCACAGGAAGAGGGGCACAACTTCGAAAATGATGCACTTGGCCAAAAAGGGCGTATGCATTTTCTCCTGAGTATATTCAGGAGAAAACGCATACGCCCTTTTTGGCCAAGCAAGCAAGCGGGCAATGCAAATCTGCACTACAAAGAAGTATCACTTCCCACAGGTCAAAAGGGATATCCACAAAATGGGTAAAAAGCAGAAAGGCAAGACAGGGCCTGGAGAACAGGGAGCCTTGTTATGCTGATGGGCGGGATGTAAATTGCCAACTGCCTCTCTGGAGGAGTGCATTTTGTTCCCTAAAACAAGTAAACAACAGAGCTACAGAGACAAGGGCACTTCCAGTCTAGGGTATATACCTTGGGAAAACTGAAAATCAGTAAGACAGAGCCACCCCAAAATTTAGGGCTGCACTGCTTACAAGAACCTCAACTAGGCTACACCTTAAATATCCCAGGAAAGACAAAATTTGTTCAAGAGATTGTGGTAATTACATACGATGGAATATTTCTCTGCCATGAAATCAATGTCATCAGGCCAGTAGCAGCAAATTTAGTGGATTCAGTTATGAGGATTCTAAGTTAAATTAGTCACAGAGTAAAATAAACTTATCATAAGATATCACTTATGAAGGTCATGTAAACATGGCTACACATGAACTGAGTTAGTAAAGAGAAGAGAGTCTCACATTGAGAAAACACTCTTACACCTGCTTAAGGGGTAAGGAGAGGTGGGGTGTTGCATAAAACCAGAGTTTGATATTAGTAAAGGCTCCATTCCAGAAACCAAATACAGAATAGAAAAGATCTACACCTTCCTCACTGAAAAGGAATCAACACCCCATACTTCCCTCAGAGGAATATATCTGACTAGTAAGAATCTTCAAACCTATGTATTGATATGTCTCCGTAAGGGATCAAGTGTGTCTAGACTGGCATAAAAATGCAGTGGGAATCAGCTCAAACTCACTATAAAAAGGAATTTCAATAACAAAACAACAAAACAGGGAAATTCTTTACAATTCCTTCAGGGTCTCTGATGAAACCTGAAATGAACCTATCTACAACTACAGCTTGATTTGGCATAATGCTGGACATTTGGGACTGAGAGGATTGGTGAGACTGGGTGAGCAAACACAGACAGTTTAAAGCAATAATGCATGGCCTCCATTCCATGGTTCCAAACTCTCCAGGTGGAAGGGAATATTACTACAGCTATAACATGTACAGGAAACCTAGAGAATGGACACACTGTGAACATGAAAGGTCTCTAAAACTCAAGGAATAATCCCTCTCCTTGTGCTCCAGTTTGACGTTCCAACTGCTTTACTATCAATCTCCCAACTTGTAGAGACAGCACCTTTAACCTCCTGGTGTACACATGTTGCCAATTTAGCAAAGGATGAAAGGCAAGAGGGAGAACCAATGAGAGAGTAGCTGTTAGACATTTGGACGGGCACATGTCTTTCTTATTTCCCGGGAGGAAGAAGAATTAAACAAAGTCTCAGCCACCCACCAAAAACCAGTATAGGTCCTGAACCAAAATATTGGACTTGCGTTCAGCTCACAAAAAACGAGTTAAAAATGGAGCTCAGGGACACAACAATTAACAAACTGGCAGAGTAATAAAGGGCAACTATCGTCCAAAAATCAGTTGAGGGAAGTCAACCAGGCGGACTTGAAAGCGAGGCAGAAGAGCAGGAAACAGATTTCAAGAGCCACGTTGGAATCGCCTTTAAAGCATAGGAAGATGGGCAGAACTTCGACAATGATGCACCTGGCCACAAATGGCGTATGCGTTTTCTCCTGAATATATTCAGGAGAAAACGCATACGGCATTTCTGGCCAAGCAAGCAAGAGGGCAATGCAAATCTGCACTAAAAAGAAGTATCACTTCCCACCAGTCAAAAGGGACATCCACAAAGTGGGTAAAAACCAGAGGCTAGACAGGCCCTGGAGAACAGGGAGCCTTGTTATGCTGATGGGCGGGATGTAAATTGCCAACTGCCTCACTGGAGGAGTGCATTGTGTTCCCTAAAACAAGTAAACAACAGAGCTACAGAGCCAAGGGCACTTCCAGTCTAGGGAATATACCTTGGGAAAACTGAAAATCAATAAGACAGAGCCACCCTCAAATTTAGGGCTGCACTGCTTACAAGAACCTCAACTTGGGTACACATTAAATATCCCAGGAAATATAAAAATGGTTCAAAAAATTGTGGTACTTACATACGATGGAATATCCCTCAGCCATGAAATCAATGTCATAAGACCAGTAGCAGCTAAATGAGTGGATTCAGGTACGATGATTCTAACTGAAATAAGTCACACAGAAAAAGAAACTTATCATAAGATATCACTTATGAACATCCTGTAAACATGGCTACATATGAACTGAGTTAGGAAAGAGAACAGAGTCTCACATTTAGAAAACACTCTTATGCCTGCTTAAGGGGGAAGGAGAGGTGGGGTGATGCATAAAACCAGAGTTTGATATAAGCACAGGTACCATTCAAAAACCAACTATGGAATAGCCAAGACTTACACCTTCCTCAGTGAAAGGGATTCAAAACCCCATATTTCCCACAGAGGAATATATTGGATTAGTTAGAATCTTAAAACCTATGTATTGATATGTCTCCGTAAGGGAATCAAGTGTGTCTAGACTGGCATAAACATGGCAGCGAGAATCATCTCAAACCCACTATAAAAGGGAATTTCAAAAACAAAACAACAAAACAGGGAAATTCTTTACAATTCCTTCAGGGTCTCTGATGAAACCTGGAATGACCCTATCTACAATGACAGCTGGATGTGGCATAAGGCTGGACACATGGGACTGAGAGGATTGGTGAGATTGGGTGAGCAAATGCAGACCCTATAAAGCAATAATGCATGGCAACCATTCCATGGGTCCCAACTCTCCAGGTTGAAGAGTATATTACTACAGCTATAAAATGTACGGGAAACCTAGAGACTGGACACACTGAGAATACGAAAGGTCTCTAAAACTCAACGAATAGTCCCTCTCCTGGTGCTCAGGTTTGACTTTCCAACTGCTTTACTATCAATCTCCCAGCTTGGAGAGACTGCACCTTTAACCTCCTGTTTTGCACAGGTTGCCAATTTGGCAGAGGATGAAAGGGAAGAGGGAGAACCAATGAGAAAGTAGCTGTTAGGCATTTGGACGGGCACATGTCACTCTTATTTCCCGGGAGGAAGAAGAATTAACCAAAGTCTAAGCCACCCACCGCAAACCAGTATAGGTCCTGAACCAAAATATTGGACTTGCGTTCAGCTCACAATAAACGAGTTAAATTATGGAGCTCAGGGGCACAGCAATTCACAAACTGGTAGAGTAATAAAGGACAACTATCGTACCAAAATCTGTTGAGGGAAGGCAACGAGGCGGAATTGAAAGCGAGGCAGAATAGAAGGAAACAGATTTCAACAGATACGTTGGAATCGCTTTTAAAGCACAGGAAGAGGGGCACAACTTCGAAAATGATGCACTTGGCCAAAAAGGGCGTATGCGTTTTCTCCTGAGTATATTCAGGAGAAAACGCATACGCCCTTTTTGGCCAAGCAAGCAAGCGGGCAATGCAAATCTGCACTACAAAGAAGTATCACTTCCCACAGGTCAAAAGGGATATCCACAAAATGGGTAAAAAGCAGAAAGGCAAGACAGGGCCTGGAGAACAGGGAGCCTTGTTATGCTGATGGGCGGGATGTAAATTGCCAACTGCCTCTCTGGAGGAGTGCATTTTGTTCCCTAAAACAAGTAAACAACAGAGCTACAGAGACAAGGGCACTTCCAGTCTAGGGTATATACCTTGGGAAAACTGAAAATCAGTAAGACAGAGCCACCCCAAAATTTAGGGCTGCACTGCTTACAAGAACCTCAACTAGGCTACACCTTAAATATCCCAGGAAAGACAAAATTTGTTCAAGAGATTGTGGTAATTACATACGATGGAATATTTCTCTGCCATGAAATCAATGTCATCAGGCCAGTAGCAGCAAATTTAGTGGATTCAGTTATGAGGATTCTAAGTTAAATTAGTCACAGAGTAAAATAAACTTATCATAAGATATCACTTATGAAGGTCATGTAAACATGGCTACACATGAACTGAGTTAGTAAAGAGAAGAGAGTCTCACATTGAGAAAACACTCTTACACCTGCTTAAGGGGTAAGGAGAGGTGGGGTGTTGCATAAAACCAGAGTTTGATATTAGTAAAGGCTCCATTCCAGAAACCAAATACAGAATAGAAAAGATCTACACCTTCCTCACTGAAAAGGAATCAACACCCCATACTTCCCTCAGAGGAATATATCTGACTAGTAAGAATCTTCAAACCTATGTATTGATATGTCTCCGTAAGGGATCAAGTGTGTCTAGACTGGCATAAAAATGCAGTGGGAATCAGCTCAAACTCACTATAAAAAGGAATTTCAATAACAAAACAACAAAACAGGGAAATTCTTTACAATTCCTTCAGGGTCTCTGATGAAACCTGAAATGAACCTATCTACAACTACAGCTTGATTTGGCATAATGCTGGACATTTGGGACTGAGAGGATTGGTGAGACTGGGTGAGCAAACACAGACAGTTTAAAGCAATAATGCATGGCCTCCATTCCATGGTTCCAAACTCTCCAGGTGGAAGGGAATATTACTACAGCTATAACATGTACAGGAAACCTAGAGAATGGACACACTGTGAACATGAAAGGTCTCTAAAACTCAAGGAATAATCCCTCTCCTTGTGCTCCAGTTTGACGTTCCAACTGCTTTACTATCAATCTCCCAACTTGTAGAGACAGCACCTTTAACCTCCTGGTGTACACATGTTGCCAATTTAGCAAAGGATGAAAGGCAAGAGGGAGAACCAATGAGAGAGTAGCTGTTAGACATTTGGACGGGCACATGTCTTTCTTATTTCCCGGGAGGAAGAAGAATTAAACAAAGTCTCAGCCACCCACCAAAAACCAGTATAGGTCCTGAACCAAAATATTGGACTTGCGTTCAGCTCACAAAAAACGAGTTAAAAATGGAGCTCAGGGACACAACAATTAACAAACTGGCAGAGTAATAAAGGGCAACTATCGTCCAAAAATCAGTTGAGGGAAGGCAACCAGGCGGACTTGAAAGCGAGGCAGAAGAGCAGGAAACAGATTTCAAGAGCCACGTTGGAATCGCCTTTAAAGCATAGGAAGATGGGCAGAACTTCGACAATGATGCACCTGGCCACAAATGGCGTATGCGTTTTCTCCTGAATATATTCAGGAGAAAACGCATACGGCATTTCTGGCCAAGCAAGCAAGAGGGCAATGCAAATCTGCACTAAAAAGAAGTATCACTTCCCACCAGTCAAAAGGGACATCCACAAAGTGGGTAAAAACCAGAGGCTAGACAGGCCCTGGAGAACAGGGAGCCTTGTTATGCTGATGGGCGGGATGTAAATTGCCAACTGCCTCACTGGAGGAGTGCATTGTGTTCCCTAAAACAAGTAAACAACAGAGCTACAGAGCCAAGGGCACTTCCAGTCTAGGGAATATACCTTGGGAAAACTGAAAATCAATAAGACAGAGCCACCCTCAAATTTAGGGCTGCACTGCTTACAAGAACCTCAACTTGGGTACACATTAAATATCCCAGGAAATATAAAAATGGTTCAAAAAATTGTGGTACTTACATACGATGGAATATCCCTCAGCCATGAAATCAATGTCATAAGACCAGTAGCAGCTAAATGAGTGGATTCAGGTACGATGATTCTAACTGAAATAAGTCACACAGAAAAAGAAACTTATCATAAGATATCACTTATGAACATCCTGTAAACATGGCTACATATGAACTGAGTTAGGAAAGAGAACAGAGTCTCACATTTAGAAAACACTCTTATGCCTGCTTAAGGGGGAAGGAGAGGTGGGGTGATGCATAAAACCAGAGTTTGATATAAGCACAGGTACCATTCAAAAACCAACTATGGAATAGCCAAGACTTACACCTTCCTCAGTGAAAGGGATTCAAAACCCCATATTTCCCACAGAGGAATATATTGGATTAGTTAGAATCTTAAAACCTATGTATTGATATGTCTCCGTAAGGGAATCAAGTGTGTCTAGACTGGCATAAACATGGCAGCGAGAATCATCTCAAACCCACTATAAAAGGGAATTTCAAAAACAAAACAACAAAACAGGGAAATTCTTTACAATTCCTTCAGGGTCTCTGATGAAACCTGGAATGACCCTATCTACAATGACAGCTGGATGTGGCATAAGGCTGGACACATGGGACTGAGAGGATTGGTGAGATTGGGTGAGCAAATGCAGACCCTATAAAGCAATAATGCATGGCAACCATTCCATGGGTCCCAACTCTCCAGGTTGAAGAGTATATTACTACAGCTATAAAATGTACGGGAAACCTAGAGACTGGACACACTGAGAATACGAAAGGTCTCTAAAACTCAACGAATAGTCCCTCTCCTGGTGCTCAGGTTTGACTTTCCAACTGCTTTACTATCAATCTCCCAGCTTGGAGAGACTGCACCTTTAACCTCCTGTTTTGCACAGGTTGCCAATTTGGCAGAGGATGAAAGGGAAGAGGGAGAACCAATGAGAGAGTAGCTGTTAGGCATTTGGACGGGCACATGTCACTCTTATTTCCCGGGAGGAAGAAGAATTAACCAAAGTCTAAGCCACCCACCGCAAACCAGTATAGGTCCTGAACCAAAATATTGCACTTGCGTTCAGCTCACAATAAACGAGTTAAATTATGGAGCTCAGGGGCACAGCAATTCACAAACTGGTAGAGTAATAAAGGACAACTATCGTACAAAAATCTGTTGAGGGAAGGCAACGAGGCGGAATTGAAAGCGAGGCAGAATAGAAGGAAACAGATTTCAACAGATACGTTGGAATCGCTTTTAAAGCACAGGAAGAGGGGCACAACTTCGAAAATGATGCACTTGGCCAAAAAGGGCGTATGCATTTTCTCCTGAGTATATTCAGGAGAAAACGCATACGCCCTTTTTGGCCAAGCAAGCAAGCGGGCAATGCAAATCTGCACTACAAAGAAGTATCACTTCCCACAGGTCAAAAGGGATATCCACAAAATGGGTAAAAAGCAGAAAGGCAAGACAGGGCCTGGAGAACAGGGAGCCTTGTTATGCTGATGGGCGGGATGTAAATTGCCAACTGCCTCTCTGGAGGAGTGCATTTTGTTCCCTAAAACAAGTAAACAACAGAGCTACAGAGACAAGGGCACTTCCAGTCTAGGGTATATACCTTGGGAAAACTGAAAATCAGTAAGACAGAGCCACCCCAAAATTTAGGGCTGCACTGCTTACAAGAACCTCAACTAGGCTACACCTTAAATATCCCAGGAAAGACAAAATTTGTTCAAGAGATTGTGGTAATTACATACGATGGAATATTTCTCTGCCATGAAATCAATGTCATCAGGCCAGTAGCAGCAAATTTAGTGGATTCAGTTATGAGGATTCTAAGTTAAATTAGTCACAGAGTAAAATAAACTTATCATAAGATATCACTTATGAAGGTCATGTAAACATGGCTACACATGAACTGAGTTAGTAAAGAGAAGAGAGTCTCACATTGAGAAAACACTCTTACACCTGCTTAAGGGGTAAGGAGAGGTGGGGTGTTGCATAAAACCAGAGTTTGATATTAGTAAAGGCTCCATTCCAGAAACCAAATACAGAATAGAAAAGATCTACACCTTCCTCACTGAAAAGGAATCAACACCCCATACTTCCCTCAGAGGAATATATCTGACTAGTAAGAATCTTCAAACCTATGTATTGATATGTCTCCGTAAGGGATCAAGTGTGTCTAGACTGGCATAAAAATGCAGTGGGAATCAGCTCAAACTCACTATAAAAAGGAATTTCAATAACAAAACAACAAAACAGGGAAATTCTTTACAATTCCTTCAGGGTCTCTGATGAAACCTGAAATGAACCTATCTACAACTACAGCTTGATTTGGCATAATGCTGGACATTTGGGACTGAGAGGATTGGTGAGACTGGGTGCGCAAACACAGACAGTTTAAAGCAATAATGCATGGCCTCCATTCCATGGTTCCAAACTCTCCAGGTGGAAGGGAATATTACTACAGCTATAACATGTACGTGAAACCTAGAGAATGGACACACTGTGTATACGAAAGGTTTCTAAAACTCAACTAACTGTCCCTCTCCTGGTGCTCCAGTTTGACTTTCCAACTGCTTTACTATCAATCTCTCAACTTGGAGAGACAGCCCCTTTAACCTCCTGGATGACACAGGTTGCCAATTTGGCAGAGGATGAAAGGGAACAGGGAGAACCAATGAGAGAGTAGCTGTTAGACATTTGGACGGGCATTTGTCACTCTAATTGCCCGGCAGGAAGAATAATTAACCAAGGACTCATCCCCCTGCCGGGAACCAGTATAGGTCCTGAACCGAAATTTTGGACTTGCGGTCAGCTCACAAACAACGATTTGATAAATGGAGCTCAGGGGCACAGCAATTCACAAACTGGCAGAGTAATAAAGGACAACTATCGTCCAAAAATATTTTGAAGGAAGGCAACGAGGCGGACTTGAAACCGAGGCAGAATTGCAGGAAACAGATTTCAAGAGGTACGTTGGAATCACCTGTAAAGCACAGGAAGAGGGGCACAATTTCGACAATGATGGACTTGGCCAAAAATGGTTTATTCGTTTTCTCCTGAATATATTCTGGAGAAAACGCATACACACTTTTTGGCCAAGCAAGCAGGCGGGCAATGCAAATCTGCACTACAAAGAAGTATCCCTTCCCACCGGTCAAAAGGGACATCGGCAAAATGTGTAAAAACCACAAAGGCAAGAGAGGGCCTGCAGAACAGGGAGCCTTGTTATGCTGATGGGCGGGATGTAAATTGCCAACTGCCTCTCTGGAGGAGTGCACTGTGTTCCCTAAAACAAGTAAACAACAGAGCTACATAGTGAAGAGCACTTCCAGTCTAGGGAATATACCTTGGGAAAACTGAAAATCAATAAGACAGAGCCGCCCCAAAATTTAGGGATGCACTGCTTACAAGAACCTCAACTTGGGTACACTTTAAATATCCCAGGAAAGTTAAAAATTGTTCAAAAAATTGTGGTATTTTCGTACGATGGAATATCCCTCAGCCATGAAATCAATGTCATAAGACCAGTAGCAGCAAAATGAGTGGATTCAGGTATGATGATTCTAAGTGAAATAAGTCACACAGAAAAAGAATCTTATCATACGATATCACTTAAGAAGATCCTGTAAACATGGCTACACATGAAGTGAGTGAGGAAAGAGAACAGTGTCTCACATTTAGAAAACTCTCTTATGCCTGCTTAAGGGGGAAGGAGAGGTGGGGTGATGCATAAAACCAGAGTTTGATATAAGCACAGGTACCGTTCCAAAAACCAACTATGGAATAGACAAGACCTACAACTTCCTCGGGGAAAGGGACTCAAAAACGTATATTTTCTGCAGAGGAATATATCTGACTAGTAAGAATCTTAAAACCTATGTATTGATATGTCTCCGTCAGGGAATCAAGTGTGTCTAGACTGGCATAAACATGGCAGTGAGAATCAGCTCAAACCCACTATAAAAAGGAATTTCAAAAATAAAACAAAAACCAGGGAAATTCTATACAATTCCTTCAGGGTCTCTGATGAAACCTGGAATGACCCTATCTATAATGACAGCTGGATGTGGCATAAGGCTGAACACATGGGACTGAGAGGATTTGTGAGATTGGGTGAGCAAATGCAGACCCTTTAATGCAATAATGCATGGCAGCCATTCCATTGGTCCCAACTCTCCAGGTTGAAGGGAAGATTACTACAGCTATAACATGTACAGGAAACCTAGAGAATGGACACACTGTGAATATGAAAGGTCTCTAAAACTCAAGGAATAATCCCTCTCCTTGTGCTCCAGTTTGACGTTCCAACTGCTTTACTATCAATCTCCCAACTTGTAGAGACAGCACCTTTAACCTCCTGGTGTACACATGTTGCCAATTTAGCAAAGGATGAAAGGCAAGAGGGAGAACCAATGAGAGAGTAGCTGTTAGACATTTGGACGGGCACATGTCTTTCTTATTTCCCGGGAGGAAGAAGAATTAACCAAAGTCTCAGCCACCCACCAAAAACCAGTATAGGTCCTGAACCAAAATATTGGACTTGCGTTCAGCTCACAAAAACGAGTTAAAAATGGAGCTCAGGGACACAACAATTAACAAACTGGCAGAGTAATAAAGGGCAACTATCGTCCAAAAATCAGTTGAGGGAAGTCAACCAGGCGGACTTGAAAGCGAGGCAGAAGAGCAGGAAACAGATTTCAAGAGCCACGTTGGAATCGCCTTTAAAGCATAGGAAGATGGGCAGAACTTCGACAATGATGCACCTGGCCACAAATGGTGTATGCGTTTTCTCCTGAATATATTCAGGAGAAAACGCATACGGCATTTCTGGCCAAGCAAGCAAGCGGGCAATGCAAATCTGCACTAAAAAGAAGTATCACTTCCCACCAGTCAAAAGGGACATCCACAAAGTGGGTAAAAACCAGAGGCTAGACAGGCCCTGGAGAACAGGGAGCCTTGTTATGCTGATGGGCGGGATGTAATTTGCCAACTGCCTCACTGGAGGAGTGAATTGTGTTCCCTAAAACAAGTAAACAAGAAAGCTACAGAGCCAAGGGCACTTCCAGTCTAGGGAATATACCTTGGGAAAACTGAAAATCAATAAGACAGAGCCACCCTCAAATTTAGGGCTGCACTGCTTACAAGAACCTCAACTTGGGTACACATTAAATATCCCAGGAAATATAAAAATGGTTCAAAAAATTGTGGTACTTACATACGATGGAATATCCCTCAGCCATGAAATCAATGTCATAAGACCAGTAGCAGCTAAATGAGTGGATTCAGGTACGATGATTCTAACTGAAATAAGTCACACAGAAAAAGAAACTTATCATAAGATATCACTTATGAACATCCTGTAAACATGGCTACATATGAACTGAGTTAGGAAAGAGAACAGAGTCTCACATTTAGAATACACTCTTATGCCTGCTTAAGGGGGAAGGAGAGGTGGGGTGATGCATAAAACCAGAGTTTGATATAAGCACAGGTACCATTCAAAAACCAACTATGGAATAGCCAAGACTTACACCTTCCTCAGTGAAAGGGATTCAAAACCCCATATTTCCCACAGAGGAATATATTGGATTAGTTAGAATCTTAAAACCTATGTATTGATATGTCTCCGTAAGGGAATCAAGTGTGTCTAGACTGGCATAAACATGGCAGCGAGAATCATCTCAAACCCACTATAAAAGGGAATTTCAAAAACAAAACAACAAAACAGGGAAATTCTTTACAATTCCTTCAGGGTCTCTGATGAAACCTGGAATGACCCTATCTACAATGACAGCTGGATGTGGCATAAGGCTGGACACATGGGACTGAGAGGATTGGTGAGATTGGGTGAGCAAATGCAGACCCTATAAAGCAATAATGCATGGCAACCATTCCATGGGTCCCAACTCTCCAGGTTGAAGAGTATATTACTACAGCTATAAAATGTACGGGAAACCTAGAGACTGGACACACTGAGAATACGAAAGGTCTCTAAAACTCAACGAATAGTCCCTCTCCTGGTGCTCAGGTTTGATTTTCCAACTGCTTTACTATCAATCTCCCAGCTTGGAGAGACTGCACCTTTAACCTCCTGTTTTGCACAGGTTGCCAATTTGGCAGAGGATGAAAGGGAAGAGGGAGAACCAATGAGAGAGTAGCTGTTAGGCATTTGGACGGGCACATGTCACTCTTATTTCCCGGGAGGAAGAAGAATTAACCAAAGTCTAAGCCACCCACCGCAAACCAGTATAGGTCCTGAACCAAAATATTGCACTTGCGTTCAGCTCACAATAAACGAGTTAAATTATGGAGCTCAGGGGCACAGCAATTCACAAACTGGTAGAGTAATAAAGGACAACTATCGTACAAAAATCTGTTGAGGGAAGGCAACGAGGCGGAATTGAAAGCGAGGCAGAATAGAAGGAAACAGATTTCAACAGATACGTTGGAATCGCTTTTAAAGCACAGGAAGAGGGGCACAACTTCGAAAATGATGCACTTGGCCAAAAAGGGCGTATGCATTTTCTCCTGAGTATATTCAGGAGAAAACGCATATGCCATTTTTGGCCAAGCAAGCAAGCGGGCAATGCAAATCTGCACTACAAAGAAGTATCACTTCCCACAGGTCAAAAGGGATATCCACAAAATGGGTAAAAAGCAGAAAGGCAAGACAGGGCCTGGAGAACAGGGAGCCTTGTTATGCTGATGGGCGGGATGTAAATTGCCAACTGCCTCTCTGGAGGAGTGCATTTTGTTCCCTAAAACAAGTAAACAACAGAGCTACAGAGCCAATGGCACTTCCAGTCTAGGGTATATACCTTGGGAAAACTGAAAATCAGTAAGACAGAGCCACCCCAAAATTTAGGGCTGCACTGCTTACAAGAACCTCAACTAGGCTACACCTTAAATATCCCAGGAAAGACAAAATTTTTTCAAGAGATTGTGGTAATTACATACGATGGAATATTTCTCTGCCATGAAATCAATGTCATCAGGCCAGTAGCAGCAAATTTAGTGGATTCAGTTACGAGGATTCTAAGTTAAATTAGTCACAGAGTAAAATAAACTTATCATAAGATATCACTTATGAAGGTCATGTAAACATGGCTACACATGAACTGAGTTAGTAAAGAGAAGAGAGTCTCACATTGAGAAAACACTCTTACACCTGCTTAAGGGGTAAGGAGAGGTGGGGTGTTGCATAAAACCAGAGTTTGATATTAGTAAAGGCTCCATTCCAGAAACCAAATACAGAATAGAAAAGATCTACACCTTCCTCACTGAAAAGGAATCAACACCCCATACTTCCCTCAGAGGAATATATCTGACTAGTAAGAATCTTCAAACCTATGTATTGATATGTCTCCGTAAGGGATCAAGTGTGTCTAGACTGGCATAAAAATGCAGTGGGAATCAGCTCAAACTCACTATAAAAAGGAATTTCAATAACAAAACAACAAAACAGGGAAATTCTTTACAATTCCTTCAGGGTCTCTGATGAAACCTGAAATGAACCTATCTACAACTACAGCTTGATTTGGCATAATGCTGGACATTTGGGACTGAGAGGATTGGTGAGACTGGGTGAGCAAACACAGACAGTTTAAAGCAATAATGCATGGCCTCCATTCCATGGTTCCAAACTCTCCAGGTGGAAGGGAATATTACTACAGCTATAACATGTACGTGAAACCTAGAGAATGGACACACTGTGTATACGAAAGGTTTCTAAAACTCAACTAATTGTCCCTCTCCTGGTGCTCCAGTTTGACTTTCCAACTGCTTTACTATCAATCTCTCAACTTGGAGAGACAGCCCCTTTAACCTCCTGGATGACACAGGTTGCCAATTTGGCAGAGGATGAAAGGGAACAGGGAGAACCAATGAGAGAGTAGCTGTTAGACATTTGGACGGGCATTTGTCACTCTAATTGCCCGGCAGGAAGAATAATTAACCAAGGACTCATCCCCCTGCCGGGAACCAGTATAGGTCCTGAACCGAAATTTTGGACTTGCGGTCAGCTCACAAACAACGATTTGATAAATGGAGCTCAGGGGCACAGCAATTCACAAACTGGCAGAGTAATAAAGGACAACTATCGTCCAAAAATATTTTGAAGGAAGGCAACGAGGCGGACTTGAAACCGAGGCAGAATTGCAGGAAACAGATTTCAAGAGGTACGTTGGAATCACCTGTAAAGCACAGGAAGAGGGGCACAATTTCGACAATGATGGACTTGGCCAGAAATGGTTTATTCGTTTTCTCCTGAATATATTCTGGAGAAAACGCATACACACTTTTTGGCCAAGCAAGCAGGCGGGCAATGCAAATCTGCACTACAAAGAAGTATCCCTTCCCACCGGTCAAAAGGGACATCGGCAAAATGTGTAAAAACCAAAAAGGCAAGAGAGGGCCTGCAGAACAGGGAGCCTTGTTATGCTGATGGGAGGGATGTAAGTTGGCAACTGCCTCTCTGCAGGAGTGCACTGTGTTCCCTAAAACAAGTAAACAACAGAGCTACATAGTGAAGGGCACTTCCAGTCTAGGGAATATACCTTGGGAAAACTGAAAATCAATAAGACAGAGCCACCCTCAAATTTAGGGCTGCACTGCTTACAAGAACCTCAACTTGGGTACACATTAAATATCCCTGGAAATATAAAAATGGTTCAAAAAATTGTGGTACTTACATACGATGGAATATCCCTCAGCCATGAAATCAATGTCATAAGACCAGTAGCAGCTAAATGAGTGGATTCAGGTACGATGATTCTAACTGAAATAAGTCACACAGAAAAAGAAACTTATCATAAGATATCACTTATGAACATCCTGTAAACATGGCTACATAAGAACTGAGTTAGGAAAGAGAACAGAGTCTCACATTTAGAAAACACTCTTATGCCTGCTTAAGGGGGAAGGAGAGGTGGGGTGATGCATAAAACCAGAGTTTGATATAAGCACAGGTACCATTCAAAAACCAACTATGGAATAGCCAAGACTTACACCTTCCTCAGTGAAAGGGATTCAAAACCCCATATTTCCCACAGAGGAATATATTGGATTAGTTAGAATCTTAAAACCTATGTATTGATATGTCTCCGTAAGGGAATCAAGTGTGTCTAGACTGGCATAAACATGGCAGCGAGAATCATCTCAAACCCACTATAAAAGGGAATTTCAAAAACAAAACAACAAAACAGGGAAATTCTTTACAATTCCTTCAGGGTCTCTGATGAAACCTGGAATGACCCTATCTACAATGACAGCTGGATGTGGCATAAGGCTGGACACATGGGACTGAGAGGATTGGTGAGATTGGGTGAGCAAATGCAGACCCTATAAAGCAATAATGCATGGCAACCATTCCATGGGTCCCAACTCTCCAGGTTGAAGAGTATATTACTACAGCTATAAAATGTACGGGAAACCTAGAGACTGGACACACTGTGAATACGAAAGGTCTCTAAAACTCAACGAATAGTCCCTCTCCTGGTGCTCAGGTTTGACTTTCCAACTGCTTTACTATCAATCTCCCAGCTTGGAGAGACTGCACCTTTAACCTCCTGTTTTGCACAGGTTGCCAATTTGGCAGAGGATGAAAGGGAAGAGGGAGAACCAATGAGAGAGTAGCTGTTAGGCATTTGGACGGGCACATGTCACTCTTATTTCCCGGGAGGAAGAAGAATTAACCAAAGTCTAAGCCACCCACCGCAAACCAGTATAGGTCCTGAACCAAAATATTGGACTTGCGTTCAGCTCACAATAAACGAGTTAAATTATGGAGCTCAGGGGCACAGCAATTCACAAACTGGTAGAGTAATAAAGGACAACTATCGTACAAAAATCTGTTGAGGGAAGGCAACGAGGCGGAATTGAAAGCGAGGCAGAATAGAAGGAAACAGATTTCAACAGATACGTTGGAATCGCTTTTAAAGCACAGGAAGAGGGGCACAACTTCGAAAATGATGCACTTGGCCAAAAAGGGCGTATGCGTTTTCTCCTGAGTATATTCAGGAGAAAACGCATACGCCCTTTTTGGCCAAGCAAGCAAGCGGGCAATGCAAATCTGCACTACAAAGAAGTATCACTTCCCACAGGTCAAAAGGGATATCCACAAAATGGGTAAAAAGCAGAAAGGCAAGACAGGGCCTGGAGAACAGGGAGCCTTGTTATGCTGATGGGCGGGATGTAAATTGCCAATTGCCTCTCTGGAGGAGTGCATTTTGTTCCCTAAAACAAGTAAACAACAGAGCTACAGAGACAAGGGCACTTCCAGTCTAGGGTATATACCTTGGGAAAACTGAAAATCAGTAAGACAGAGCCACCCCAAAATTTAGGGCTGCACTGCTTACAAGAACCTCAACTAGGCTACACCTTAAATATCCCAGGAAAGACAAAATTTGTTCAAGAGATTGTGGTAATTACATACGATGGAATATTTCTCTGCCATGAAATCAATGTCATCAGGCCAGTAGCAGCAAATTTAGTGGATTCAGTTACGAGGATTCTAAGTTAAATTAGTCACAGAGTAAAATAAACTTATCATAAGATATCACTTATGAAGGTCATGTAAACATGGCTACACATGAACTGAGTTAGTAAAGAGAAGAGAGTCTCACATTGAGAAAACACTCTTACACCTGCTTAAGGGGTAAGGAGAGGTGGGGTGTTGCATAAAACCAGAGTTTGATATTAGTAAAGGCTCCATTCCAGAAACCAAATACAGAATAGAAAAGATCTACACCTTCCTCACTGAAAAGGAATCAACACCCCATACTTCCCTCAGAGGAATATATCTGACTAGTAAGAATCTTCAAACCTATATATTGATATGTCTCCGTAAGGGATCAAGTGTGTCTAGACTGGCATAAAAATGCAGTGGGAATCAGCTCAAACTCACTATAAAAAGGAATTTCAATAACAAAACAACAAAACAGGGAAATTCTTTACAATTCCTTCAGGGTCTCTGATGAAACCTGAAATGAACCTATCTACAACTACAGCTTGATTTGGCATAATGCTGGACATTTGGGACTGAGAGGATTGGTGAGACTGGGTGAGCAAACACAGACAGTTTAAAGCAATAATGCATGGCCTCCATTCCATGGTTCCAAACTCTCCAGGTGGAAGGGAATATTACTACAGCTATAACATGTACGTGAAACCTAGAGAATGGACACACTGTGTATACGAAAGGTTTCTAAAACTCAACTAATTGTCCCTCTCCTGGTGCTCCAGTTTGACTTTCCAACTGCTTTACTATCAATCTCTCAACTTGGAGAGACAGCCCCTTTAACCTCCTGGATGACACAGGTTGCCAATTTGGCAGAGGATGAAAGGGAACAGGGAGAACCAATGAGAGAGTAGCTGTTAGACATTTGGACGGGCATTTGTCACTCTAATTGCCCGGCAGGAAGAATAATTAACCAAGGACTCATCCCCCTGCCGGGAACCAGTATAGGTCCTGAACCGAAATTTTGGACTTGCGGTCAGCTCGCAAACAACGATTTGATAAATGGAGCTCAGGGGCACAGCAATTCACAAACTGGCAGAGTAATAAAGGACAACTATCGTCCAAAAATATTTTGAAGGAAGGCAACGAGGCGGACTTGAAACCGAGGCAGAATTGCAGGAAACAGATTTCAAGAGGTACGTTGGAATCACCTGTAAAGCACAGGAAGAGGGGCACAATTTCGACAATGATGGACTTGGCCAAAAATGGTTTATTCGTTTTCTCCTGAATATATTCTGGAGAAAACGCATACACACTTTTTGGCCAAGCAAGCAGGCGGGCAATGCAAATCTGCACTACAAAGAAGTATCCCTTCCCACCGGTCAAAAGGGACATCGGCAAAATGTGTAAAAACCAGAAAGGCAAGAGAGGGCCTGCAGAACAGGGAGCCTTGTTATGCTGATGGGCGGGATGTAAATTGCCAACTGCCTCTCTGGAGGAGTGCACTGTGTTCCCTAAAACAAGTAAACAACAGAGCTACATAGTGAAGGGCACTTCCAGTCTAGGGAATATACCTTGGGAAAACTGAAAATCAATAAGACAGAGCCGCCCCAAAATTTAGGGATGCACTGCTTACAAGAACCTCAACTTGGGTACACTTTAAATATCCCAGGAAAGTTAAAAATTGTTCAAAAAATTGTGGTATTTACGTACGATGGAATATCCCTCAGCCATGAAATCAATGTCATAAGACCAGTAGCAGCAAAATGAGTGGATTCAGGTATGATGATTCTAAGTGAAATAATTCACACAGAAAAAGAATCTTATCATACGATATCACTTAAGAAGATCCTGTAAACATGGCTACACATGAAGTGAGTGAGGAAAGAGAACAGTGTCTCACATTTAGAAAACTCTCTTATGCCTGCTTAAGGGGGAAGGAGAGGTGGGGTGATGCATAAAACCAGAGTTTGATATAAGCACAGGTACCGTTCCAAAAACCAACTATGGAATAGACAAGACCTACAACTTCCTCGGGGAAAGGGACTCAAAAACGTATATTTTCTGCAGAGGAATATATCTGACTAGTAAGAATCTTAAAACCTATGTATTGATATGTCTCCGTCAGGGAATCAAGTGTGTCTAGACTGGCATAAACATGGCAGTGAGAATCAGCTCAAACCCACTATAAAAAGGAATTTCAAAAATAAAACAAAAACCAGGGAAATTCTATACAATTCCTTCAGGGTCTCTGATGAAACCTGGAATGACCCTATCTATAATGACAGCTGGATGTGGCATAAGGCTGAACACATGGGACTGAGAGGATTTGTGAGATTGGGTGAGCAAATGCAGACCCTTTAATGCAATAATGCATGGCAGCCATTCCATTGGTCACAACTCTCCAGGTTGAAGGGAATATTACTACAGCTATAACATGTACAGGAAACCTAGAGAATGGACACACTGTGAATATGAAAGGTCTCTAAAACTCAAGGAATAATCCCTCTCCTTGTGCTCCAGTTTGACGTTCCAACTGCTTTACTATCAATCTCCCAACTTGTAGAGACAGCACCTTTAACCTCCTGGTGTACACATGTTGCCAATTTAGCAAAGGATGAAAGGCAAGAGGGAGAACCAATGAGAGAGTAGCTGTTAGACATTTGGACGGGCACATGTCTTTCTTATTTCCCGGGAGGAAGAAGAATTAACCAAAGTCTCAGCCACCCACCAAAAACCAGTATAGGTCCTGAACCAAAATATTGGACTTGTGCTCAGCTCACAAAAAACGAGTTAAAAATGGAGCTCAGGGACACAACAATTAACAAACTGGCAGAGTAATAAAGGGCAACTATCGTCCAAAAATCAGTTGAGGGAAGTCAACCGGGCGGACTTGAAAGCGAGGCAGAATAGCAGGAAACAGATTTCAAGAGCCACGTTGGAATCGCCTTTAAAGCATAGGAAGATGGGCAGAACTTCGACAATGATGCACCTGGCCACAAATGGCGTATGCGTTTTCTCCTGAATATATTCAGGAGAAAACGCATACGGCATTTCTGGCCAAGCAAGCAAGCGGGCAATGCAAATCTGCACTAAAAAGAAGTATCACTTCCCACCAGTCAAAAGGGACATCCACAAAGTGGGTAAAAACCAGAGGCTAGACAGGCCCTGGAGAACAGGGAGCCTTGTTATGCTGATGGGCGGGATGTAAATTGCCAACTGCCTCACTGGAGGAGTGCATTGTGTTCCCTAAAACAAGTAAACAAGAAAGCTACAGAGCCAAGGGCACTTCCAGTCTAGGGAATATACCTTGGGAAAACTGAAAATCAATAAGACAGAGCCACCCTCAAATTTAGGGCTCCACTGCTTGCAAGAACCTCAACTTGGGTACACATTAAATATCCCAGGAAATATAAAAATGGTTCAAAAAATTGTGGTACTTACATACGATGGAATATCCCTCAGCCATGAAATCAATGTCATAAGACCAGTAGCAGCTAAATGAGTGGATTCAGGTACGATGATTCTAACTGAAATAAGTCACACAGAAAAAGAAACTTATCATCAGATATCACTTAAGAACATCCTGTAAACATGGCTACATATGAACTGAGTTAGGAAAGAGAACAGAGTCTCACATTTAGAAAACACTCTTATGCCTGCTTAAGGGGGAAGGAGAGGTGGGGTGATGCATAAAACCAGAGTTTGATATAAGCACAGGTACCATTCAAAAACCAACTATGGAATAGCCAAGACTTACACCTTCCTCAGTGAAAGGGATTCAAAACCCCATATTTCCCACAGAGGAATATATTGGATTAGTTAGAATCTTAAAACCTATGTATTGATATGTCTCCGTAAGGGAATCAAGTGTGTCTAGACTGGCATAAACATGGCAGCGAGAATCATCTCAAACCCACTATAAAAGGGAATTTCAAAAACAAAACAACAAAACAGGGAAATTCTTTACAATTCCTTCAGGGTCTCTGATGAAACCTGGAATGACCCTATCTACAATGACAGCTGGATGTGGCATAAGGCTGGACACATGGGACTGAGAGGATTGGTGAGATTGGGTGAGCAAATGCAGACCCTATAAAGCAATAATGCATGGCAACCATTCCATGGGTCCCAACTCTCCAGGTTGAAGAGTATATTACTACAGCTATAAAATGTACGGGAAACCTAGAGACTGGACACACTGTGAATACGAAAGGTCTCTAAAACTCAACGAATAGTCCCTCTCCTGGTGCTCAGGTTTGACTTTCCAACTGCTTTACTATCAATCTCCCAGCTTGGAGAGACTGCACCTTTAACCTCCTGTTTTGCACAGGTTGCCAATTTGGCAGAGGATGAAAGGGAAGAGGGAGAACCAATGAGAGAGTAGCTGTTAGGCATTTGGACGGGCACATGTCACTCTTATTTCCCGGGAGGAAGAAGAATTAACCAAAGTCTAAGCCACCCACCGCAAACCAGTATAGGTCCTGAACCAAAATATTGCACTTGCGTTCAGCTCACAATAAACGAGTTAAATTATGGAGCTCAGGGGCACAGCAATTCACAAACTGGTAGAGTAATAAAGGACAACTATCGTACCAAAATCTGTTGAGGGAAGGCAACGAGGCGGAATTGAAAGCGAGGCAGAATAGAAGGAAACAGATTTCAACAGATACGTTGGAATCGCTTTTAAAGCACAGGAAGAGGGGCACAACTTCGAAAATGATGCACTTGGCCAAAAAGGGCGTATGCATTTTCTCCTGAGTATATTCAGGAGAAAACGCATACGCCCTTTTTGGCCAAGCAAGCAAGCGGGCAATGCAAATCTGCACTACAAAGAAGTATCACTTCCCACAGGTCAAAAGGGATATCCACAAAATGGGTAAAAAGCAGAAAGGCAAGACAGGGCCTGGAGAACAGGGAGCCTTGTTATGCTGATGGGCGGGATGTAAATTGCCAACTGCCTCTCTGGAGGAGTGCATTTTGTTCCCTAAAACAAGTAAACAACAGAGCTACAGAGACAAGGGCACTTCCAGTCTAGGGTATATACCTTGGGAAAACTGAAAATCAGTAAGACAGAGCCACCCCAAAATTTAGGGCTGCACTGCTTACAAGAACCTCAACTAGGCTACACCTTAAATATCCCAGGAAAGACAAAATTTTTTCAAGAGATTGTGGTAATTACATACGATGGAATATTTCTCTGCCATGAAATCAATGTCATCAGGCCAGTAGCAGCAAATTTAGTGGATTCAGTTACGAGGATTCTAAGTGAAATTAGTCACAGAGTAAAATAAACTTATCATAAGATATCACTTATGAAGGTCATGTAAACATGGCTACACATGAACTGAGTTAGTAAAGAGAAGAGAGTCTCACATTGAGAAAACACTCTTACACCTGCTTAAGGGGTAAGGAGAGGTGGGGTGTTGCATAAAACCAGAGTTTGATATTAGTAAAGGCTCCATTCCAGAAACCAAATACAGAATAGAAAAGATCTACACCTTCCTCACTGAAAAGGAATCAACACCCCATACTTCCCTCAGAGGAATATATCTGACTAGTAAGAATCTTCAAACCTATGTATTGATATGTCTCCGTAAGGGATCAAGTGTGTCTAGACTGGCATAAAAATGCAGTGGGAATCAGCTCAAACTCACTATAAAAAGGAATTTCAATAACAAAACAACAAAACAGGGAAATTCTTTACAATTCCTTCAGGGTCTCTGATGAAACCTGAAATGAACCTATCTACAACTACAGCTTGATTTGGCATAATGCTGGACATTTGGGACTGAGAGGATTGGTGAGACTGGGTGAGCAAACACAGACAGTTTAAAGCAATAATGCATGGCCTCCATTCCATGGTTCCAAACTCTCCAGGTGGAAGGGAATATTACTACAGCTATAACATGTACGTGAAACCTAGAGAATGGACACACTGTGTATACGAAAGGTTTCTAAAACTCAACTAATTGTCCCTCTCCTGGTGCTCCAGTTTGACTTTCCAACTGCTTTACTATCAATCTCTCAACTTGGAGAGACAGCCCCTTTAACCTCCTGGATGACACAGGTTGCCAATTTGGCAGAGGATGAAAGGGAACAGGGAGAACCAATGAGAGAGTAGCTGTTAGACATTTGGACGGGCATTTGTCACTCTAATTGCCCGGCAGGAAGAATAATTAACCAAGGACTCATCCCCCTGCCGGGAACCAGTATAGGTCCTGAACCGAAATTTTGGACTTGCGGTCAGCTCACAAACAACGATTTGATAAATGGAGCTCAGGGGCACAGCAATTCACAAACTGGCAGAGTAATAAAGGACAACTATCGTCCAAAAATATTTTGAAGGAAGGCAACGAGGCGGACTTGAAACCGAGGCAGAATTGCAGGAAACAGATTTCAAGAGGTACGTTGGAATCACCTGTAAAGCACAGGAAGAGGGGCACAATTTCGACAATGATGGACTTGGCCAAAAATGGTTTATTCGTTTTCTCCTGAATATATTCTGGAGAAAACGCATACACACTTTTTGGCCAAGCAAGCAGGCGGGCAATGCAAATCTGCACTACAAAGAAGTATCCCTTCCCACCGGTCAAAAGGGACATCGGCAAAATGTGTAAAAACCAGAAAGGCAAGAGAGGGCCTGCAGAACAGGGAGCCTTGTTATGCTGATGGGCGGGATGTAAATTGCCAACTGCCTCTCTGGAGGAGTGCACTGTGTTCCCTAAAACAAGTAAACAACAGAGCTACATAGTGAAGGGCACTTCCAGTCTAGGGAATATACCTTGGGAAAACTGAAAATCAATAAGACAGAGCCGCCCCAAAATTTAGGGATGCACTGCTTACAAGAACCTCAACTTGGGTACACTTTAAATATCCCAGGAAAGTTAAAAATTGTTCAAAAAATTGTGGTATTTTCGTACGATGGAATATCCCTCAGCCATGAAATCAATGTCATAAGACCAGTAGCAGCAAAATGAGTGGATTCAGGTATGATGATTCTAAGTGAAATAAGTCACACAGAAAAAGAATCTTATCATACGATATCACTTAAGAAGATCCTGTAAACATGGCTACACATGAAGTGAGTGAGGAAAGAGAACAGTGTCTCACATTTAGAAAACTCTCTTATGCCTGCTTAAGGGGGAAGGAGAGGTGGGGTGATGCATAAAACCAGAGTTTGATATAAGCACAGGTACCGTTCCAAAAACCAACTATGGAATAGACAAGACCTACAACTTCCTCGGGGAAAGGAACTCAGAAACGTATATTTTCTGCAGAGGAATATATCTGACTAGTAAGAATCTTAAAACCTATGTATTGATATGT
The DNA here is from genome assembly GCF_964341445.2 of Mesoplodon mirus. Lineage (NCBI taxonomy): Eukaryota > Metazoa > Chordata > Mammalia > Artiodactyla > Ziphiidae > Mesoplodon > Mesoplodon mirus. The sequence continues at coordinate 1,827,210 of NW_028295740.1, read as the reverse complement.
CTCCGTCAGGGAATCAAGTGTGTCTAGACTGGCATAAACATGGCAGTGAGAATCAGCTCAAACCCACTATAAAAAGGAATTTCAAAAATAAAACAAAAACCAGGGAAATTCTATACAATTCCTTCAGGGTCTCTGATGAAACCTGGAACGACCCTATCTATAATGACAGCTGGATGTGGCATAAGGCTGAACACATGGGACTGAGACGATTTGTGAGATTGGGTGAGCAAATGCAGACCCTTTAATGCAATAATGCATGTCAGCCATTCCATTGGTCACAACTCTCCAGGTTGAAGGGAAGATTACTACAGCTATAACATGTACAGGAAACCTAGAGAATGGACACACTGTGAATATGAAAGGTCTCTAAAACTCAAGGAATAATCCCTCTCCTTGTGCTCCAGTTTGACGTTCCAACTGCTTTACTATCAATCTCCCAACTTGTAGAGACAGCACCTTTAACCTCCTGGTGTACACATGTTGCCAATTTAGCAAAGGATGAAAGGCAAGAGGGAGAACCAATGAGAGAGTAGCTGTTAGACATTTGGACGGGCACATGTCTTTCTTATTTCCCGGGAGGAAGAAGAATTAACCAAAGTCTCAGCCACCCACCAAAAACCAGTATAGGTCCTGAACCAAAATATTGGACTTGCGTTCAGCTCACAAAAAACGAGTTAAAAATGGAGCTCAGGGACACAACAATTAACAAACTGGCAGAGTAATAAAGGGCAACTATCGTCCAAAAATCAGTTGAGGGAAGTCAACCAGGCGGACTTGAAAGCGAGGCAGAATAGCAGGAAACAGATTTCAAGAGCCACGTTGGAATCGCCTTTAAAGCATAGGAAGATGGGCAGAACTTCGACAATGATGCACCTGGCCACAAATGGCGTATGCGTTTTCTCCTGAATATATTCAGGAGAAAACGCATACGGCATTTCTGGCCAAGCAAGCAAGCGGGCAATGCAAATCTGCACTAAAAAGAAGTATCACTTCCCACCAGTCAGAAGGGACATCCACAAAGTGGGTAAAAACCAGAGACTAGACAGGCCCTGGAGAACAGGGAGCCTTGTTATGCTGATGGGCGGGATGTAAATTGCCAACTGCCTCACTGGAGGAGTGCATTGTGTTCCCTAAAACAAGTAAACAAGAAAGCTACAGAGCCAAGGGCACTTCCAGTCTAGGGAATATACCTTGGGAAAACTGAAAATCAATAAGACAGAGCCACCCTCAAATTTAGGGCTGCACTGCTTGCAAGAACCTCAACTTGGGTACACATTAAATATCCCAGGAAATATAAAAATGGTTCAAAAAATTGTGGTACTTACATACGATGGAATATCCCTCAGCCATGAAATCAATGTCATAAGACCAGTAGCAGCTAAATGAGTGGATTCAGGTACGATGATTCTAACTGAAATAAGTCACACAGAAAAAGAAACTTATCATCAGATATCACTTAAGAACATCCTGTAAACATGGCTACATATGAACTGAGTTAGGAAAGAGAACAGAGTCTCACATTTAGAAAACACTCTTATGCCTGCTTAAGGGGGAAGGAGAGGTGGGGTGATGCATAAAACCAGAGTTTGATATAAGCACAGGTACCATTCAAAAACCAACTATGGAATAGCCAAGACTTACACCTTCCTCAGTGAAAGGGATTCAAAACCCCATATTTCCCACAGAGGAATATATTGGATTAGTTAGAATCTTAAAACCTATGTATTGATATGTCTCCGTAAGGGAATCAAGTGTGTCTAGACTGGCATAAACATGGCAGCGAGAATCATCTCAAACCCACTATAAAAGGGAATTTCAAAAACAAAACAACAAAACAGGGAAATTCTTTACAATTCCTTCAGGGTCTCTGATGAAACCTGGAATGACCCTATCTACAATGACAGCTGGATGTGGCATAAGGCTGGACACATGGGACTGAGAGGATTGGTGAGATTGGGTGAGCAAATGCAGACCCTATAAAGCAATAATGCATGGCAACCATTCCATGGGTCCCAACTCTCCAGGTTGAAGAGTATATTACTACAGCTATAAAATGTACGGGAAACCTAGAGACTGGACACACTGTGAATACGAAAGGTCTCTAAAACTCAACGAATAGTCCCTCTCCTGGTGCTCAGGTTTGACTTTCCAACTGCTTTACTATCAATCTCCCAGCTTGGAGAGACTGCACCTTTAACCTCCTGTTTTGCACAGGTTGCCAATTTGGCAGAGGATGAAAGGGAAGAGGGAGAACCAATGAGAGAGTAGCTGTTAGGCATTTGGACGGGCACATGTCACTCTTATTTCCCGGGAGGAAGAAGAATTAACCAAAGTCTAAGCCACCCACCGCAAACCAGTATAGGTCCTGAACCAAAATATTGGACTTGCGTTCAGCTCACAATAAACGAGTTAAATTATGGAGCTCAGGGGCACAGCAATTCACAAACTGGTAGAGTAATAAAGGACAACTATCGTACAAAAATCTGTTGAGGGAAGGCAACGAGGCGGAATTGAAAGCGAGGCAGAATAGAAGGAAACAGATTTCAACAGATACGTTGGAATCGCTTTTAAAGCACAGGAAGAGGGGCACAACTTCGAAAATGATGCACTTGGCCAAAAAGGGCGTATGCATTTTCTCCTGAGTATATTCAGGAGAAAACGCATACGCCCTTTTTGGCCAAGCAAGCAAGCGGGCAATGCAAATCTGCACTACAAAGAAGTATCACTTCCCACAGGTCAAAAGGGATATCCACAAAATGGGTAAAAAGCAGAAAGGCAAGACAGGGCCTGGAGAACAGGGAGCCTTGTTATGCTGATGGGCGGGATGTAAATTGCCAACTGCCTCTCTGGAGGAGTGCATTTTGTTCCCTAAAACAAGTAAACAACAGAGCTACAGAGACAAGGGCACTTCCAGTCTAGGGTATATACCTTGGGAAAACTGAAAATCAGTAAGACAGAGCCACCCCAAAATTTAGGGCTGCACTGCTTACAAGAACCTCAACTAGGCTACACCTTAAATATCCCAGGAAAGACAAAATTTTTTCAAGAGATTGTGGTAATTACATACGATGGAATATTTCTCTGCCATGAAATCAATGTCATCAGGCCAGTAGCAGCAAATTTAGTGGATTCAGTTACGAGGATTCTAAGTTAAATTAGTCACAGAGTAAAATAAACTTATCATAAGATATCACTTATGAAGGTCATGTAAACATGGCTACACATGAACTGAGTTAGTAAAGAGAAGAGAGTCTCACATTGAGAAAACACTCTTACACCTGCTTAAGGGGTAAGGAGAGGTGGGGTGTTGCATAAAACCAGAGTTTGATATTAGTAAAGGCTCCATTCCAGAAACCAAATACAGAATAGAAAAGATCTACACCTTCCTCACTGAAAAGGAATCAACACCCCATACTTCCCTCAGAGGAATATATCTGACTAGTAAGAATCTTCAAACCTATATATTGATATGTCTCCGTAAGGGATCAAGTGTGTCTAGACTGGCATAAAAATGCAGTGGGAATCAGCTCAAACTCACTATAAAAAGGAATTTCAATAACAAAACAACAAAACAGGGAAATTCTTTACAATTCCTTCAGGGTCTCTGATGAAACCTGAAATGAACCTATCTACAACTACAGCTTGATTTGGCATAATGCTGGACATTTGGGACTGAGAGGATTGGTGAGACTGGGTGAGCAAACACAGACAGTTTAAAGCAATAATGCATGGCCTCCATTCCATGGTTCCAAACTCTCCAGGTGGAAGGGAATATTACTACAGCTATAACATGTACGTGAAACCTAGAGAATGGACACACTGTGTATACGAAAGGTTTCTAAAACTCAACTAATTGTCCCTCTCCTGGTGCTCCAGTTTGACTTTCCAACTGCTTTACTATCAATCTCTCAACTTGGAGAGACAGCCCCTTTAACCTCCTGGATGACACAGGTTGCCAATTTGGCAGAGGATGAAAGGGAACAGGGAGAACCAATGAGAGAGTAGCTGTTAGACATTTGGACGGGCATTTGTCACTCTAATTGCCCGGCAGGAAGAATAATTAACCAAGGACTCATCCCCCTGCCGGGAACCAGTATAGGTCCTGAACCGAAATTTTGGACTTGCGGTCAGCTCACAAACAACGATTTGATAAATGGAGCTCAGGGGCACAGCAATTCACAAACTGGCAGAGTAATAAAGGACAACTATCGTCCAAAAATATTTTGAAGGAAGGCAACGAGGCGGACTTGAAACCGAGGCAGAATTGCAGGAAACAGATTTCAAGAGGTACGTTGGAATCACCTGTAAAGCACAGGAAGAGGGGCACAATTTCGACAATGATGGACTTGGCCAAAAATGGTTTATTCGTTTTCTCCTGAATATATTCTGGAGAAAACGCATACACACTTTTTGGCCAAGCAAGCAGGCGGGCAATGCAAATCTGCACTACAAAGAAGTATCCCTTCCCACCGGTCAAAAGGGACATCTGCAAAATGTGTAAAAACCAGAAAGGCAAGAGAGGGCCTGAAGAACAGGGAGCCTTGTTATGCTGATGGGCGGGATGTAAGTTGGCAACTGTCTCTCTGCAGGAGTGCACTGTGTTCCCTAAAACAAGTAAACAACAGAGCTACATAGTGAAGGGCACTTCCAGTCTAGGGAATATACCTTGGGAAAACTGAAAATCAATAAGACAGAGCCACCCTCAAATTTAGGGCTGCACTGCTTGCAAGAACCTCAACTTGGGTACACATTAAATATCCCAGGAAATATAAAAATGGTTCAAAAAACTGTGGTACTTACATACGATGGAATATCCCTCAGCCATGAAATCAATGTCATAAGACCAGTAGCAGCTAAATGAGTGGATTCAGGTACGATGATTCTAACTGAAATAAGTCACACAGAAAAAGAAACTTATCATAAGATATCACTTATGAACATCCTGTAAACATGGCTACATATGAACTGAGTTAGGAAAGAGAACAGAGTCTCACATTTAGAAAACACTCTTATGCCTGCTTAAGGGGGAAGGAGAGGTGGGGTGATGCATAAAACCAGAGTTTGATATAAGCACAGGTACCATTCAAAAACCAACTATGGAATAGCCAAGACTTACACCTTCCTCAGTGAAAGGGATTCAAAACCCCATATTTCCCACAGAGGAATATATTGGATTAGTTAGAATCTTAAAACCTATGTATTGATATGTCTCCGTAAGGGAATCAAGTGTGTCTAGACTGGCATAAACATGGCAGCGAGAATCATCTCAAACCCACTATAAAAGGGAATTTCAAAAACAAAACAACAAAACAGGGAAATTCTTTACAATTCCTTCAGGGTCTCTGATGAAACCTGGAATGACCCTATCTACAATGACAGCTGGATGTGGCATAAGGCTGGACACATGGGACTGAGAGGATTGGTGAGATTGGGTGAGCAAATGCAGACCCTATAAAGCAATAATGCATGGCAACCATTCCATGGGTCCCAACTCTCCAGGTTGAAGAGTATATTACTACAGCTATAAAATGTACGGGAAACCTAGAGACTGGACACACTGTGAATACGAAAGGTCTCTAAAACTCAACGAATAGTCCCTCTCCTGGTGCTCAGGTTTGACTTTCCAACTGCTTTACTATCAATCTCCCAGCTTGGAGAGACTGCACCTTTAACCTCCTGTTTTGCACAGGTTGCCAATTTGGCAGAGGATGAAAGGGAAGAGGGAGAACCAATGAGAGAGTAGCTGTTAGGCATTTGGACGGGCACATGTCACTCTTATTTCCCGGGAGGAAGAAGAATTAACCAAAGTCTAAGCCACCCACCGCAAACCAGTATAGGTCCTGAACCAAAATATTGGACTTGCGTTCAGCTCACAATAAACGAGTTAAATTATGGAGCTCAGGGGCACAGCAATTCACAAACTGGTAGAGTAATAAAGGACAACTATCGTACAAAAATCTGTTGAGGGAAGGCAACGAGGCGGAATTGAAAGCGAGGCAGAATAGAAGGAAACAGATTTCAACAGATACGTTGGAATCGCTTTTAAAGCACAGGAAGAGGGGCACAACTTCGAAAATGATGCACTTGGCCAAAAAGGGCGTATGCATTTTCTCCTGAGTATATTCAGGAGAAAACGCATACGCCCTTTTTGGCCAAGCAAGCAAGCGGGCAATGCAAATCTGCACTACAAAGAAGTATCACTTCCCACAGGTCAAAAGGGATATCCACAAAATGGGTAAAAAGCAGAAAGGCAAGACAGGGCCTGGAGAACAGGGAGCCTTGTTATGCTGATGGGCGGGATGTAAATTGCCAACTGCCTCTCTGGAGGAGTGCATTTTGTTCCCTAAAACAAGTAAACAACAGAGCTACAGAGACAAGGGCACTTCCAGTCTAGGGTATATACCTTGGGAAAACTGAAAATCAGTAAGACAGAGCCACCCCAAAATTTAGGGCTGCACTGCTTACAAGAACCTCAACTAGGCTACACCTTAAATATCCCAGGAAAGACAAAATTTTTTCAAGAGATTGTGGTAATTACATACGATGGAATATTTCTCTGCCATGAAATCAATGTCATCAGGCCAGTAGCAGCAAATTTAGTGGATTCAGTTACGAGGATTCTAAGTTAAATTAGTCACAGAGTAAAATAAACTTATCATAAGATATCACTTATGAAGGTCATGTAAACATGGCTACACATGAACTGAGTTAGTAAAGAGAAGAGAGTCTCACATTGAGAAAACACTCTTACACCTGCTTAAGGGGTAAGGAGAGGTGGGGTGTTGCATAAAACCAGAGTTTGATATTAGTAAAGGCTCCATTCCAGAAACCAAATACAGAATAGAAAAGATCTACACCTTCCTCACTGAAAAGGAATCAACACCCCATACTTCCCTCAGAGGAATATATCTGACTAGTAAGAATCTTCAAACCTATATATTGATATGTCTCCGTAAGGGATCAAGTGTGTCTAGACTGGCATAAAAATGCAGTGGGAATCAGCTCAAACTCACTATAAAAAGGAATTTCAATAACAAAACAACAAAACAGGGAAATTCTTTACAATTCCTTCAGGGTCTCTGATGAAACCTGAAATGAACCTATCTACAACTACAGCTTGATTTGGCATAATGCTGGACATTTGGGACTGAGAGGATTGGTGAGACTGGGTGAGCAAACACAGACAGTTTAAAGCAATAATGCATGGCCTCCATTCCATGGTTCCAAACTCTCCAGGTGGAAGGGAATATTACTACAGCTATAACATGTACGTGAAACCTAGAGAATGGACACACTGTGTATACGAAAGGTTTCTAAAACTCAACTAATTGTCCCTCTCCTGGTGCTCCAGTTTGACTTTCCAACTGCTTTACTATCAATCTCTCAACTTGGAGAGACAGCCCCTTTAACCTCCTGGATGACACAGGTTGCCAATTTGGCAGAGGATGAAAGGGAACAGGGAGAACCAATGAGAGAGTAGCTGTTAGACATTTGGACGGGCATTTGTCACTCTAATTGCCCGGCAGGAAGAATAATTAACCAAGGACTCATCCCCCTGCCGGGAACCAGTATAGGTCCTGAACCGAAATTTTGGACTTGCGGTCAGCTCGCAAACAACGATTTGATAAATGGAGCTCAGGGGCACAGCAATTCACAAACTGGCAGAGTAATAAAGGACAACTATCGTCCAAAAATATTTTGAAGGAAGGCAACGAGGCGGACTTGAAACCGAGGCAGAATTGCAGGAAACAGATTTCAAGAGGTACGTTGGAATCACCTGTAAAGCACAGGAAGAGGGGCACAATTTCGACAATGATGGACTTGGCCAAAAATGGTTTATTCGTTTTCTCCTGAATATATTCTGGAGAAAACGCATACACACTTTTTGGCCAAGCAAGCAGGCGGGCAATGCAAATCTGCACTACAAAGAAGTATCCCTTCCCACCGGTCAAAAGGGACATCGGCAAAATGTGTAAAAACCAGAAAGGCAAGAGAGGGCCTGCAGAACAGGGAGCCTTGTTATGCTGATGGGCGGGATGTAAATTGCCAACTGCCTCTCTGGAGGAGTGCACTGTGTTCCCTAAAACAAGTAAACAACAGAGCTACATAGTGAAGGGCACTTCCAGTCTAGGGAATATACCTTGGGAAAACTGAAAATCAATAAGACAGAGCCGCCCCAAAATTTAGGGATGCACTGCTTACAAGAACCTCAACTTGGGTACACTTTAAATATCCCAGGAAAGTTAAAAATTGTTCAAAAAATTGTGGTATTTTCGTACGATGGAATATCCCTCAGCCATGAAATCAATGTCATAAGACCAGTAGCAGCAAAATGAGTGGATTCAGGTATGATGATTCTAAGTGAAATAAGTCACACAGAAAAAGAATCTTATCATACGATATCACTTAAGAAGATCCTGTAAACATGGCTACACATGAAGTGAGTGAGGAAAGAGAACAGTGTCTCACATTTAGAAAACTCTCTTATGCCTGCTTAAGGGGGAAGGAGAGGTGGGGTGATGCATAAAACCAGAGTTTGATATAAGCACAGGTACCGTTCCAAAAACCAACTATGGAATAGACAAGACCTACAACTTCCTCGGGGAAAGGGACTCAAAAACGTATATTTTCTGCAGAGGAATATATCTGACTAGTAAGAATCTTAAAACCTATGTATTGATATGTCTCCGTCAGGGAATCAAGTGTGTCTAGACTGGCATAAACATGGCAGTGAGAATCAGCTCAAACCCACTATAAAAAGGAATTTCAAAAATAAAACAAAAACCAGGGAAATTCTATACAATTCCTTCAGGGTCTCTGATGAAACCTGGAATGACCCTATCTATAATGACAGCTGGATGTGGCATAAGGCTGAACACATGGGACTGAGAGGATTTGTGAGATTGGGTGAGCAAATGCAGACCCTTTAATGCAATAATGCATGGCAGCCATTCCATTGGTCACAACTCTCCAGGTTGAAGGGAATATTACTACAGCTATAACATGTACAGGAAACCTAGAGAATGGACACACTGTGAATATGAAAGGTCTCTAAAACTCAAGGAATAATCCCTCTCCTTGTGCTCCAGTTTGACGTTCCAACTGCTTTACTATCAATCTCCCAACTTGTAGAGACAGCACCTTTAACCTCCTGGTGTACACATGTTGCCAATTTAGCAAAGGATGAAAGGCAAGAGGGAGAACCAATGAGAGAGTAGCTGTTAGACATTTGGATGGGCACATGTCTTTCTTATTTCCCGGGAGGAAGAAGAATTAACCAAAGTCTCAGCCACCCACCAAAAACCAGTATAGGTCCTGAACCAAAATATTGGACTTGCGTTCAGCTCACAAAAAACGAGTTAAAAATGGAGCTCAGGGACACAACAATTAACAAACTGGCAGAGTAATAAAGGGCAACTATCGTCCAAAAATCAGTTGAGGGAAGTCAACCAGGCGGACTTGAAAGCGAGGCAGAAGAGCAGGAAACAGATTTCAAGAGCCACATTGGAATCGCCTTTAAAGCATAGGAAGATGGGCAGAACTTCGACAATGATGCACCTGGCCACAAATGGCGTATGCGTTTTCTCCTGAATATATTCAGGAGAAAACGCATACGGCATTTCTGGCCAAGCAAGCAAGCGGGCAATGCAAATCTGCACGAAAAAGAAGTATCACTTCCCACCAGTCAAAAGGGACATCCACAAAGTGGGTAAAAACCAGAGGCTAGACAGGCCCTGGAGAACAGGGAGCCTTGTTATGCTGATGGGCGGGATGTAAATTGCCAACTGCCTCACTGGAGGAGTGCAGTGTGTTCCCTAAAACAAGTAAACAAGAAAGCTACAGAGCCAAGGGCACTTCCAGTCTAGGGAATATACCTTGGGAAAACTGAAAATCAATAAGACAGAGCCACCCTCAAATTTAGGGCTGCACTGCTTGCAAGAACCTCAACTTGGGTACACATTAAATATCCCAGGAAATATAAAAATGGTTCAAAAAATTGTGGTACTTACATACGATGGAATATCCCTCAGCCATGAAATCAATGTCATAAGACCAGTAGCAGCTAAATGAGTGGATTCAGGTACGATGATTCTAACTGAAATAAGTCACACAGAAAAAGAAACTTATCATAAGATATCACTTATGAACATCCTGTAAACATGGCTACATATGAACTGAGTTAGGAAAGAGAACAGAGTCTCACATTTAGAAAACACTCTTATGCCTGCTTAAGGGGGAAGGAGAGGTGGGGTGATGCATAAAACCAGAGTTTGATATAAGCACAGGTACCATTCAAAAACCAACTATGGAATAGCCAAGACTTACACCTTCCTCAGTGAAAGGGATTCAAAACCCCATATTTCCCACAGAGGAATATATTGGATTAGTTAGAATCTTAAAACCTATGTATTGATATGTCTCCGTAAGGGAATCAAGTGTGTCTAGACTGGCATAAACATGGCAGCGAGAATCATCTCAAACCCACTATAAAAGGGAATTTCAAAAACAAAACAACAAAACAGGGAAATTCTTTACAATTCCTTCAGGGTCTCTGATGAAACCTGGAATGACCCTATCTACAATGACAGCTGGATGTGGCATAAGGCTGGACACATGGGACTGAGAGGATTGGTGAGATTGGGTGAGCAAATGCAGACCCTATAAAGCAATAATGCATGGCAACCATTCCATGGGTCCCAACTCTCCAGGTTGAAGAGTATATTACTACAGCTATAAAATGTACGGGAAACCTAGAGACTGGACACACTGTGAATACGAAAGGTCTCTAAAACTCAACGAATAGTCCCTCTCCTGGTGCTCAGGTTTGACTTTCCAACTGCTTTACTATCAATCTCCCAGCTTGGAGAGACTGCACCTTTAACCTCCTGTTTTGCACAGGTTGCCAATTTGGCAGAGGATGAAAGGGAAGAGGGAGAACCAATGAGAGAGTAGCTGTTAGGCATTTGGACGGGCACATGTCACTCTTATTTCCCGGGAGGAAGAAGAATTAACCAAAGTCTAAGCCACCCACCGCAAACCAGTATAGGTCCTGAACCAAAATATTGGACTTGCGTTCAGCTCACAATAAACGAGTTAAATTATGGAGCTCAGGGGCACAGCAATTCACAAACTGGTAGAGTAATAAAGGACAACTATCGTACAAAAATCTGTTGAGGGAAGGCAACGAGGCGGAATTGAAAGCGAGGCAGAATAGAAGGAAACAGATTTCAACAGATACGTTGGAATCGCTTTTAAAGCACAGGAAGAGGGGCACAACTTCGAAAATGATGCACTTGGCCAAAAAGGGCGTATGCATTTTCTCCTGAGTATATTCAGGAGAAAACGCATACGCCCTTTTTGGCCAAGCAAGCAAGCGGGCAATGCAAATCTGCACTACAAAGAAGTATCACTTCCCACAGGTCAAAAGGGATATCCACAAAATGGGTAAAAAGCAGAAAGGCAAGACAGGGCCTGGAGAACAGGGAGCCTTGTTATGCTGATGGGCGGGATGTAAATTGCCAACTGCCTCTCTGGAGGAGTGCATTTTGTTCCCTAAAACAAGTAAACAACAGAGCTACAGAGACAAGGGCACTTCCAGTCTAGGGTATATACCTTGGGAAAACTGAAAATCAGTAAGACAGAGCCACCCCAAAATTTAGGGCTGCACTGCTTACAAGAACCTCAACTAGGCTACACCTTAAATATCCCAGGAAAGACAAAATTTGTTCAAGAGATTGTGGTAATTACATACGATGGAATATTTCTCTGCCATGAAATCAATGTCATCAGGCCAGTAGCAGCAAATTTAGTGGATTCAGTTACGAGGATTCTAAGTTAAATTAGTCACAGAGTAAAATAAACTTATCATAAGATATCACTTATGAAGGTCATGTAAACATGGCTACACATGAACTGAGTTAGTAAAGAGAAGAGAGTCTCACATTGAGAAAACACTCTTACACCTGCTTAAGGGGTAAGGAGAGGTGGGGTGTTGCATAAAACCAGAGTTTGATATTAGTAAAGGCTCCATTCCAGAAACCAAATACAGAATAGAAAAGATCTACACCTTCCTCACTGAAAAGGAATCAACACCCCATACTTCCCTCAGAGGAATATATCTGACTAGTAAGAATCTTCAAACCTATATATTGATATGTCTCCGTAAGGGATCAAGTGTGTCTAGACTGGCATAAAAATGCAGTGGGAATCAGCTCAAACTCACTATAAAAAGGAATTTCAATAACAAAACAACAAAACAGGGAAATTCTTTACAATTCCTTCAGGGTCTCTGATGAAACCTGAAATGAACCTATCTACAACTACAGCTTGATTTGGCATAATGCTGGACATTTGGGACTGAGAGGATTGGTGAGACTGGGTGAGCAAACACAGACAGTTTAAAGCAATAATGCATGGCCTCCATTCCATGGTTCCAAACTCTCCAGGTGGAAGGGAATATTACTACAGCTATAACATGTACGTGAAACCTAGAGAATGGACACACTGTGTATACGAAAGGTTTCTAAAACTCAACTAATTGTCCCTCTCCTGGTGCTCCAGTTTGACTTTCCAACTGCTTTACTATCAATCTCTCAACTTGGAGAGACAGCCCCTTTAACCTCCTGGATGACACAGGTTGCCAATTTGGCAGAGGATGAAAGGGAACAGGGAGAACCAATGAGAGAGTAGCTGTTAGACATTTGGACGGGCATTTGTCACTCTAATTGCCCGGCAGGAAGAATAATTAACCAAGGACTCATCCCCCTGCCGGGAACCAGTATAGGTCCTGAACCGAAATTTTGGACTTGCGGTCAGCTCACAAACAACGATTTGATAAATGGAGCTCAGGGGCACAGCAATTCACAAACTGGCAGAGTAATAAAGGACAACTATCGTCCAAAAATATTTTGAAGGAAGGCAACGAGGCGGACTTGAAACCGAGGCAGAATTGCAGGAAACAGATTTCAAGAGGTACGTTGGAATCACCTGTAAAGCACAGGAAGAGGGGCACAATTTCGACAATGATGGACTTGGCCAAAAATGGTTTATTCGTTTTCTCCTGAATATATTCTGGAGAAAACGCATACACACTTTTTGGCCAAGCAAGCAGGCGGGCAATGCAAATCTGCACTACAAAGAAGTATCCATTCCCACCGGTCAAAAGGGACATCGGCAAAATGTGTAAAAACCAGAAAGGCAAGAGAGGGCCTGCAGAACAGGGAGCCTTTTTATGCTGATGGGCGGGATGTAAGTTGGCAACTGTCTCTCTGCAGGAGTGCACTGTGTTCCCTAAAACAAGTAAACAACAGAGCTACATAGTGAAGGGCACTTCCAGTCTAGGGAATATACCTTAGGAAAACTGAAAATCAATAAGACAGAGCCGCCCCAAAATTTAGGGATGCACTGCTTACAAGAACCTCAACTTGGGTACACTTTAAATATCCCAGGAAAGTTAAAAATTGTTCAAAAAATTGTGGTATTTTCGTACGATGGAATATCCCTCAGCCATGAAATCAATGTCATAAGACCAGTAGCAGCAAAATGAGTGGATTCAGGTATGATGATTCTAAGTGAAATAAGTCACACAGAAAAAGAATCTTATCATACGATATCACTTAAGAAGATCCTGTAAACATGGCTACACATGAAGTGAGTGAGGAAAGAGAACAGTGTCTCACATTTAGAAAACTCTCTTATGCCTGCTTAAGGGGGAAGGAGAGGTGGGGTGATGCATAAAACCAGAGTTTGATATAAGCACAGGTACCGTTCCAAAAACCAACTATGGAATAGACAAGACCTACAACTTCCTCGGGGAAAGGGACTCAAAAACGTATATTTTCTGCAGAGGAATATATCTGACTAGTAAGAATCTTAAAACCTATGTATTGATATGTCTCCGTCAGGGAATCAAGTGTGTCTAGACTGGCATAAACATGGCAGTGAGAATCAGCTCAAACCCACTATAAAAAGGAATTTCAAAAATAAAACAAAAACCAGGGAAATTCTATACAATTCCTTCAGGGTCTCTGATGAAACCTGGAACGACCCTATGTATAATGACAGCTGGATGTGGCATAAGGCTGAACACATGGGACTGAGAGGATTTGTGAGATTGGGTGAGCAAATGCAGACCCTTTAATGCAATAATGCATGGCAGCCATTCCATTGGTCCCAACTCTCCAGGTTGAAGGGAAGATTACTACAGCTATAACATGTACAGGAAACCTAGAGAATGGACACACTGTGAATATGAAAGGTCTCTAAAACTCAAGGAATAATCCCTCTCCTTGTGCTCCAGTTTGACGTTCCAACTGCTTTACTATCAATCTCCCAACTTGTAGAGACAGCACCTTTAACCTCCTGGTGTACACATGTTGCCAATTTAGCAAAGGATGAAAGGCAAGAGGGAGAACCAATGAGAGAGTAGCTGTTAGACATTTGGACGGGCACATGTCTTTCTTATTTCCCGGGAGGAAGAAGAATTAACCAAAGTCTCAGCCACCCACCAAAAACCAGTATAGGTCCTGAACCAAAATATTGGACTTGCGTTCAGCTCACAAAAAACGAGTTAAAAATGGAGCTCAGGGACACAACAATTAACAAAATGGCAGAGTAATAAAGGGCAACTATCGTCCAAAAATCAGTTGAGGGAAGTCAACCAGGCGGACTTGAAAGCGAGGCAGAATAGCAGGAAACAGATTTCAAGAGCCACGTTGGAATCGCCTTTAAAGCATAGGAAGATGGGCAGAACTTCGACAATGATGCACCTGGCCACAAATGGCGTATGCGTTTTCTCCTGAATATATTCAGGAGAAAACGCATACGGCATTTCTGGCCAAGCAAGCAAGCGGGCAATGCAAATCTGCACTATAAAGAAGTATCACTTCCCACCAGTCAAAAGGGACATCCACAAAGTGGGTAAAAACCAGAGGCTAGACAGGCCCTGGAGAACAGGGAGCCTTGTTATGCTGATGGGCGGGATGTAAATTGCCAACTGCCTCACTGGAGGAGTGCATTGTGTTCCCTAAAACAAGTAAACAAGAAAGCTACAGAGCCAAGGGCACTTCCAGTCTAGGGAATATACCTTGGGAAAACTGAAAATCAATAAGACAGAGCCACCCTCAAATTTAGGGCTGCACTGCTTGCAAGAACCTCAACTAGGGTACACATTAAATATCCCAGGAAATATAAAAATGGTTCAAAAAATTGTGGTACTTACATACGATGGAATATCCCTCAGCCATGAAATCAATGTCATAAGACCAGTAGCAGCTAAATGAGTGGATTCAGGTACGATGATTCTAACTGAAATAAGTCACACAGAAAAAGAAACTTATCATAAGATATCACTTATGAACATCCTGTAAACATGGCTACATATGAACTGAGTTAGGAAAGAGAACAGAGTCTCACATTTAGAAAACACTCTTATGCCTGCTTAAGGGGGAAGGAGAGGTGGGGTGATGCATAAAACCAGAGTTTGATATAAGCACAGGTACCATTCAAAAACCAACTATGGAATAGCCAAGACTTACACCTTCCTCAGTGAAAGGGATTCAAAACCCCATATTTCCCACAGAGGAATATATTGGATTAGTTAGAATCTTAAAACCTATGTATTGATATGTCTCCGTAAGGGAATCAAGTGTGTCTAGACTGGCATAAACATGGCAGCGAGAATCATCTCAAACCCACTATAAAAGGGAATTTCAAAAACAAAACAACAAAACAGGGAAATTCTTTACAATTCCTTCAGGGTCTCTGATGAAACCTGGAATGACCCTATCTACAATGACAGCTGGATGTGGCATAAGGCTGGACACATGGGACTGAGAGGATTGGTGAGATTGGGTGAGCAAATGCAGACCCTATAAAGCAATAATGCATGGCAACCATTCCATGGGTCCCAACTCTCCAGGTTGAAGAGTATATTACTACAGCTATAAAATGTACGGGAAACCTAGAGACTGGACACACTGTGAATACGAAAGGTCTCTAAAACTCAACGAATAGTCCCTCTCCTGGTGCTCAGGTTTGACTTTCCAACTGCTTTACTATCAATCTCCCAGCTTGGAGAGACTGCACCTTTAACCTCCTGTTTTGCACAGGTTGCCAATTTGGCAGAGGATGAAAGGGAAGAGGGAGAACCAATGAGAGAGTAGCTGTTAGGCATTTGGACGGGCACATGTCACTCTTATTTCCCGGGAGGAAGAAGAATTAACCAAAGTCTAAGCCACCCACCGCAAACCAGTATAGGTCCTGAACCAAAATATTGGACTTGCGTTCAGCTCACAATAAACGAGTTAAATTATGGAGCTCAGGGGCACAGCAATTCACAAACTGGTAGAGTAATAAAGGACAACTATCGTACAAAAATCTGTTGAGGGAAGGCAACGAGGCGGAATTGAAAGCGAGGCAGAATAGAAGGAAACAGATCTCAACAGATACGTTGGAATCGCTTTTAAAGCACAGGAAGAGGGGCACAACTTCGAAAATGATGCACTTGGCCAAAAAGGGCGTATGCATTTTCTCCTGAGTATATTCAGGAGAAAACGCATACGCCCTTTTTGGCCAAGCAAGCAAGCGGGCAATGCAAATCTGCACTACAAAGAAGTATCACTTCCCACAGGTCAAAAGGGATATCCACAAAATGGGTAAAAAGCAGAAAGGCAAGACAGGGCCTGGAGAACAGGGAGCCTTGTTATGCTGATGGGCGGGATGTAAATTGCCAACTGCCTCTCTGGAGGAGTGCATTTTGTTCCCTAAAACAAGTAAACAACAGAGCTACAGAGACAAGGGCACTTCCAGTCTAGGGTATATACCTTGGGAAAACTGAAAATCAGTAAGACAGAGCCACCCCAAAATTTAGGGCTGCACTGCTTACAAGAACCTCAACTAGGCTACACCTTAAATATCCCAGGAAAGACAAAATTTGTTCAAGAGATTGTGGTAATTACATACGATGGAATATTTCTCTGCCATGAAATCAATGTCATCAGGCCAGTAGCAGCAAATTTAGTGGATTCAGTTACGAGGATTCTAAGTTAAATTAGTCACAGAGTAAAATAAACTTATCATAAGATATCACTTATGAAGGTCATGTAAACATGGCTACACATGAACTGAGTTAGTAAAGAGAAGAGAGTCTCACATTGAGAAAACACTCTTACACCTGCTTAAGGGGTAAGGAGAGGTGGGGTGTTGCATAAAACCAGAGTTTGATATTAGTAAAGGCTCCATTCCAGAAACCAAATACAGAATAGAAAAGATCTACACCTTCCTCACTGAAAAGGAATCAACACCCCATACTTCCCTCAGAGGAATATATCTGACTAGTAAGAATCTTCAAACCTATGTATTGATATGTCTCCGTAAGGGATCAAGTGTGTCTAGACTGGCATAAAAATGCAGTGGGAATCAGCTCAAACTCACTATAAAAAGGAATTTCAATAACAAAACAACAAAACAGGGAAATTCTTTACAATTCCTTCAGGGTCTCTGATGAAACCTGAAATGAACCTATCTACAACTACAGCTTGATTTGGCATAATGCTGGACATTTGGGACTGAGAGGATTGGTGAGACTGGGTGAGCAAACACAGACAGTTTAAAGCAATAATGCATGGCCTCCATTCCATGGTTCCAAACTCTCCAGGTGGAAGGGAATATTACTACAGCTATAACATGTACGTGAAACCTAGAGAATGGACACACTGTGTATACGAAAGGTTTCTAAAACTCAACTAATTGTCCCTCTCCTGGTGCTCCAGTTTGACTTTCCAACTGCTTTACTATCAATCTCTCAACTTGGAGAGACAGCCCCTTTAACCTCCTGGATGACACAGGTTGCCAATTTGGCAGAGGATGAAAGGGAACAGGGAGAACCAATGAGAGAGTAGCTGTTAGACATTTGGACGGGCATTTGTCACTCTAATTGCCCGGCAGGAAGAATAATTAACCAAGGACTCATCCCCCTGCCGGGAACCAGTATAGGTCCTGAACCGAAATTTTGGACTTGCGGTCAGCTCACAAACAACGATTTGATAAATGGAGCTCAGGGGCACAGCAATTCACAAACTGGCAGAGTAATAAAGGACAACTATCGTCCAAAAATATTTTGAAGGAAGGCAACGAGGCGGACTTGAAACCGAGGCAGAATTGCAGGAAACAGATTTCAAGAGGTACGTTGGAATCACCTGTAAAGCACAGGAAGAGGGGCACAATTTCGACAATGATGGACTTGGCCAAAAATGGTTTATTCGTTTTCTCCTGAATATATTCTGGAGAAAACGCATACACACTTTTTGGCCAAGCAAGCAGGCGGGCAATGCAAATCTGCACTACAAAGAAGTATCCCTTCCCACCGGTCAAAAGGGACATCGGCAAAATGTGTAAAAACCAGAAAGGCAAGAGAGGGCCTGCAGAACAGGGAGCCTTGTTATGCTGATGGGAGGGATGTAAGTTGGCAACTGCCTCTCTGCAGGAGAGCACTGTGTTCCCTAAAACAAGTAAACAACAGAGCTACATAGTGAAGGGCACTTCCAGTCTAGGGAATATACCTTGGGAAAACTGAAAATCAATAAGACAGAGCCACCCTCAAATTTAGGGCTGCACTGCTTACAAGAACCTCAACTTGGGTACACATTAAATATCCCTGGAAATATAAAAATGGTTCAAAAAATTGTGGTACTTACATACGATGGAATATCCCTCAGCCATGAAATCAATGTCATAAGACCAGTAGCAGCTAAATGAGTGGATTCAGGTACGATGATTCTAACTGAAATAAGTCACACAGAAAAAGAAACTTATCATAAGATATCACTTATGAACATCCTGTAAACATGGCTACATATGAACTGAGTTAGGAAAGAGAACAGAGTCTCACATTTAGAAAACACTCTTATGCCTGCTTAAGGGGGAAGGAGAGGTGGGGTGATGCATAAAACCAGAGTTTGATATAAGCACAGGTACCATTCAAAAACCAACTATGGAATAGCCAAGACTTACACCTTCCTCAGTGAAAGGGATTCAAAACCCCATATTTCCCACAGAGGAATATATTGGCTTAGTTAGAATCTTAAAACCTATGTATTGATATGTCTCCGTAAGGGAATCAAGTGTGTCTAGACTGGCATAAACATGGCAGCGAGAATCATCTCAAACCCACTATAAAAGGGAATTTCAAAAACAAAACAACAAAACAGGGAAATTCTTTACAATTCCTTCAGGGTCTCTGATGAAACCTGGAATGACCCTATCTACAATGACAGCTGGATGTGGCATAAGGCTGGACACATGGGACTGAGGAGGATTGGTGAGATTGGGTGAGCAAATGCAGACCCTATAAAGCAATAATGCATGGCAACCATTCCATGGGTCCCAACTCTCCAGGTTGAAGAGTATATTACTACAGCTATAAAATGTACGGGAAACCTAGAGACTGGACACACTGTGAATACGAAAGGTCTCTAAAACTCAACGAATAGTCCCTCTCCTGGTGCTCAGGTTTGACTTTCCAACTGCTTTACTATCAATCTCCCAGCTTGGAGAGACTGCACCTTTAACCTCCTGTTTTGCACAGGTTGCCAATTTGGCAGAGGATGAAAGGGAAGAGGGAGAACCAATGAGAGAGTAGCTGTTAGGCATTTGGACGGGCACATGTCACTCTTATTTCCCGGGAGGAAGAAGAATTAACCAAAGTCTAAGCCACCCACCGCAAACCAGTATAGGTCCTGAACCAAAATATTGGACTTGCGTTCAGCTCACAATAAACGAGTTAAATTATGGAGCTCAGGGGCACAGCAATTCACAAACTGGTAGAGTAATAAAGGACAACTATCGTACAAAAATCTGTTGAGGGAAGGCAACGAGGCGGAATTGAAAGCGAGGCAGAATAGAAGGAAACAGATTTCAACAGATACGTTGGAATCGCTTTTAAAGCACAGGAAGAGGGGCACAACTTCGAAAATGATGCACTTGGCCAAAAAGGGCGTATGCATTTTCTCCTGAGTATATTCAGGAGAAAACGCATACGCCCTTTTTGGCCAAGCAAGCAAGCGGGCAATGCAAATCTGCACTACAAAGAAGTATCACTTCCCACAGGTCAAAAGGGATATCCACAAAATGGGTAAAAAGCAGAAAGGCAAGACAGGGCCTGGAGAACAGGGAGCCTTGTTATGCTGATGGGCGGGATGTAAATTGCCAACTGCCTCTCTGGAGGAGTGCATTTTGTTCCCTAAAACAAGTAAACAACAGAGCTACAGAGACAAGGGCACTTCCAGTCTAGGGTATATACCTTGGGAAAACTGAAAATCAGTAAGACAGAGCCACCCCAAAATTTAGGGCTGCACTGCTTACAAGAACCTCAACTAGGCTACACCTTAAATATCCCAGGAAAGACAAAATTTTTTCAAGAGATTGTGGTAATTACATACGATGGAATATTTCTCTGCCATGAAATCAATGTCATCAGGCCAGTAGCAGCAAATTTAGTGGATTCAGTTACGAGGATTCTAAGTTAAATTAGTCACAGAGTAAAATAAACTTATCATAAGATATCACTTATGAAGGTCATGTAAACATGGCTACACATGAACTGAGTTAGTAAAGAGAAGAGAGTCTCACATTGAGAAAACACTCTTACACCTGCTTAAGGGGTAAGGAGAGGTGGGGTGTTGCATAAAACCAGAGTTTGATATTAGTAAAGGCTCCATTCCAGAAACCAAATACAGAATAGAAAAGATCTACACCTTCCTCACTGAAAAGGAATCAACACCCCATACTTCCCTCAGAGGAATATATCTGACTAGTAAGAATCTTCAAACCTATATATTGATATGTCTCCGTAAGGGATCAAGTGTGTCTAGACTGGCATAAAAATGCAGTGGGAATCAGCTCAAACTCACTATAAAAAGGAATTTCAATAACAAAACAACAAAACAGGGAAATTCTTTACAATTCCTTCAGGGTCTCTGATGAAACCTGAAATGAACCTATCTACAACTACAGCTTGATTTGGCATAATGCTGGACATTTGGGACTGAGAGGATTGGTGAGACTGGGTGAGCAAACACAGACAGTTTAAAGCAATAATGCATGGCCTCCATTCCATGGTTCCAAACTCTCCAGGTGGAAGGGAATATTACTACAGCTATAACATGTACGTGAAACCTAGAGAATGGACACACTGTGTATACGAAAGGTTTCTAAAACTCAACTAATTGTCCCTCTCCTGGTGCTCCAGTTTGACTTTCCAACTGCTTTACTATCAATCTCTCAACTTGGAGAGACAGCCCCTTTAACCTCCTGGATGACACAGGTTGCCAATTTGGCAGAGGATGAAAGGGAACAGGGAGAACCAATGAGAGAGTAGCTGTTAGACATTTGGACGGGCATTTGTCACTCTAATTGCCCGGCAGGAAGAATAATTAACCAAGGACTCATCCCCCTGCCGGGAACCAGTATAGGTCCTGAACCGAAATTTTGGACTTGCGGTCAGCTCACAAACAACGATTTGATAAATGGAGCTCAGGGGCACAGCAATTCACAAACTGGCAGAGTAATAAAGGACAACTATCGTCCAAAAATATTTTGAAGGAAGGCAACGAGGCGGACTTGAAACCGAGGCAGAATTGCAGGAAACAGATTTCAAGAGGTACGTTGGAATCACCTGTAAAGCACAGGAAGAGGGGCACAATTTCGACAATGATGGACTTGGCCAAAAATGGTTTATTCGTTTTCTCCTGAATATATTCTGGAGAAAACGCATACACACTTTTTGGCCAAGCAAGCAGGCGGGCAATGCAAATCTGCACTACAAAGAAGTATCCCTTCCCACCGGTCAAAAGGGACATCGGCAAAATGTGTAAAAACCAGAAAGGCAAGAGAGGGCCTGCAGAACAGGGAGCCTTGTTATGCTGATGGGAGGGATGTAAGTTGGCAACTGCCTCTCTGGAGGAGTGCACTGTGTTCCCTAAAACAAGTAAACAACAGAGCTACATAGTGAAGGGCACTTCCAGTCTAGGGAATATACCTTGGGAAAACTGAAAATCAATAAGACAGAGCCACCCTCAAATTTAGGGCTGCACTGCTTACAAGAACCTCAACTTGGGTACACATTAAATATCCCTGGAAATATAAAAATGGTTCAAAAAATTGTGGTACTTACATACGATGGAATATCCCTCAGCCATGAAATCAATGTCATAAGACCAGTAGCAGCTAAATGAGTGGATTCAGGTACGATGATTCTAACTGAAATAAGTCACACAGAAAAAGAAACTTATCATAAGATATCACTTATGAACATCCTGTAAACATGGCTACATATGAACTGAGTTAGGAAAGAGAACAGAGTCTCACATTTAGAAAACACTCTTATGCCTGCTTAAGGGGTTAGGAGAGGTGGGGTGATGCATAAAACCAGAGTTTGATATAAGCACAGGTACCATTCAAAAACCAACTATGGAATAGCCAAGACTTACACCTTCCTCAGTGAAAGGGATTCAAAACCCCATATTTCCCACAGAGGAATATATTGGATTAGTTAGAATCTTAAAACCTATGTATTGATATGTCTCCATAAGGGAATCAAGTGTGTCTAGACTGGCATAAACATGGCAGCGAGAATCATCTCAAACCCACTATAAAAGGGAATTTCAAAAACAAAACAACAAAACAGGGAAATTCTTTACAATTCCTTCAGGGTCTCTGATGAAACCTGGAATGACCCTATCTACAATGACAGCTGGATGTGGCATAAGGCTGGACACATGGGACTGAGAGGATTGGTGAGATTGGGTGAGCAAATGCAGACCCTATAAAGCAATAATGCATGGCAACCATTCCATGGGTCCCAACTCTCCAGGTTGAAGAGTATATTACTACAGCTATAAAATGTACGGGAAACCTAGAGACTGGACACACTGTGAATACGAAAGGTCTCTAAAACTCAACGAATAGTCCCTCTCCTGGTGCTCAGGTTTGACTTTCCAACTGCTTTACTATCAATCTCCCAGCTTGGAGAGACTGCACCTTTAACCTCCTGTTTTGCACAGGTTGCCAATTTGGCAGAGGATGAAAGGGAAGAGGGAGAACCAATGAGAGAGTAGCTGTTAGGCATTTGGACGGGCACATGTCACTCTTATTTCCCGGGAGGAAGAAGAATTAACCAAAGTCTAAGCCACCCACCGCAAACCAGTATAGGTCCTGAACCAAAATATTGGACTTGCGTTCAGCTCACAATAAACGAGTTAAATTATGGAGCTCAGGGGCACAGCAATTCACAAACTGGTAGAGTAATAAAGGACAACTATCGTACAAAAATCTGTTGAGGGAAGGCAACGAGGCGGAATTGAAAGCGAGGCAGAATAGAAGGAAACAGATTTCAACAGATACGTTGGAATCGCTTTTAAAGCACAGGAAGAGGGGCACAACTTCGAAAATGATGCACTTGGCCAAAAAGGGCGTATGCATTTTCTCCTGAGTATATTCAGGAGAAAACGCATACGCCCTTTTTGGCCAAGCAAGCAAGCGGGCAATGCAAATCTGCACTACAAAGAAGTATCACTTCCCACAGGTCAAAAGGGATATCCACAAAATGGGTAAAAAGCAGAAAGGCAAGACAGGGCCTGGAGAACAGGGAGCCTTGTTATGCTGATGGGCGGGATGTAAATTGCCAACTGCCTCTCTGGAGGAGTGCATTTTGTTCCCTAAAACAAGTAAACAACAGAGCTACAGAGACAAGGGCACTTCCAGTCTAGGGTATATACCTTGGGAAAACTGAAAATCAGTAAGACAGAGCCACCCCAAAATTTAGGGCTGCACTGCTTACAAGAACCTCAACTAGGCTACACCTTAAATATCCCAGGAAAGACAAAATTTTTTCAAGAGATTGTGGTAATTACATACGATGGAATATTTCTCTGCCATGAAATCAATGTCATCAGGCCAGTAGCAGCAAATTTAGTGGATTCAGTTACGAGGATTCTAAGTTAAATTAGTCACAGAGTAAAATAAACTTATCATAAGATATCACTTATGAAGGTCATGTAAACATGGCTACACATGAACTGAGTTAGTAAAGAGAAGAGAGTCTCACATTGAGAAAACACTCTTACACCTGCTTAAGGGGTAAGGAGAGGTGGGGTGTTGCATAAAACCAGAGTTTGATATTAGTAAAGGCTCCATTCCAGAAACCAAATACAGAATAGAAAAGATCTACACCTTCCTCACTGAAAAGGAATCAACACCCCATACTTCCCTCAGAGGAATATATCTGACTAGTAAGAATCTTCAAACCTATGTATTGATATGTCTCCGTAAGGGATCAAGTGTGTCTAGACTGGCATAAAAATGCAGTGGGAATCAGCTCAAACTCACTATAAAAAGGAATTTCAATAACAAAACAACAAAACAGGGAAATTCTTTACAATTCCTTCAGGGTCTCTGATGAAACCTGAAATGAACCTATCTACAACTACAGCTTGATTTGGCATAATGCTGGACATTTGGGACTGAGAGGATTGGTGAGACTGGGTGAGCAAACACAGACAGTTTAAAGCAATAATGCATGGCCTCCATTCCATGGTTCCAAACTCTCCAGGTGGAAGGGAATATTACTACAGCTATAACATGTACGTGAAACCTAGAGAATGGACACACTGTGTATACGAAAGGTTTCTAAAACTCAACTAATTGTCCCTCTCCTGGTGCTCCAGTTTGACTTTCCAACTGCTTTACTATCAATCTCTCAACTTGGAGAGACAGCCCCTTTAACCTCCTGGATGACACAGGTTGCCAATTTGGCAGAGGATGAAAGGGAACAGGGAGAACCAATGAGAGAGTAGCTGTTAGACATTTGGACGGGCATTTGTCACTCTAATTGCCCGGCAGGAAGAATAATTAACCAAGGACTCATCCCCCTGCCGGGAACCAGTATAGGTCCTGAACCGAAATTTTGGACTTGCGGTCAGCTCACAAACAACGATTTGATAAATGGAGCTCAGGGGCACAGCAATTCACAAACTGGCAGAGTAATAAAGGACAACTATCGTCCAAAAATATTTTGAAGGAAGGCAACGAGGCGGACTTGAAACCGAGGCAGAATTGCAGGAAACAGATTTCAAGAGGTACGTTGGAATCACCTGTAAAGCACAGGAAGAGGGGCACAATTTCGACAATGATGGACTTGGCCAAAAATGGTTTATTCGTTTTCTCCTGAATATATTCTGGAGAAAACGCATACACACTTTTTGGCCAAGCAAGCAGGCGGGCAATGCAAATCTGCACTACAAAGAAGTATCCCTTCCCACCGGTCAAAAGGGACATGGGCAAAATGTGTAAAAACCAGAAAGGCAAGAGAGGGCCTGCAGAACAGGGAGCCTTGTTATGCTGATGGGCGGGATGTAAGTTGGCAACTGCCTCTCTGGAGGAGTGCACTGTGTTCCCTAAAACAAGTAAACAACAGAGCTACATAGTGAAGGGCACTTCCAGTCTAGGGAATATACCTTGGGAAAACTGAAAATCAATAAGACAGAGCCGCCCCAAAATTTAGGGATGCACTGCTTACAAGAACCTCAACTTGGGTACACTTTAAATATCCCAGGAAAGTTAAAAATTGTTCAAAAAATTGTGGTATTTTCGTACGATGGAATATCCCTCAGCCATGAAATCAATGTCATAAGACCAGTAGCAGCAAAATGAGTGGATTCAGGTATGATGATTCTAAGTGAAATAAGTCACACAGAAAAAGAATCTTATCATACGATATCACTTAAGAAGATCCTGTAAACATGGCTACACATGAAGTGAGTGAGGAAAGAGAACAGTGTCTCACATTTAGAAAACTCTCTTATGCCTGCTTAAGGGGGAAGGAGAGGTGGGGTGATGCATAAAACCAGAGTTTGATATAAGCACAGGTACCGTTCCAAAAACCAACTATGGAATAGACAAGACCTACAACTTCCTCGGGGAAAGGGACTCAAAAACGTATATTTTCTGCAGAGGAATATATCTGACTAGTAAGAATCTTAAAACCTATGTATTGATATGTCTCCGTCAGGGAATCAAGTGTGTCTAGACTGGCATAAACATGGCAGTGAGAATCAGCTCAAACCCACTATAAAAAGGAATTTCAAAAATAAAACAAAAACCAGGGAAATTCTATACAATTCCTTCAGGGTCTCTGATGAAACCTGGAACGACCCTATGTATAATGACAGCTGGATGTGGCATAAGGCTGAACACATGGGACTGAGAGGATTTGTGAGATTGGGTGAGCAAATGCAGACCCTTTAATGCAATAATGCATGGCAGCCATTCCATTGGTCCCAACTCTCCAGGTTGAAGGGAAGATTACTACAGCTATAACATGTACAGGAAACCTAGAGAATGGACACACTGTGAATATGAAAGGTCTCTAAAACTCAAGGAATAATCCCTCTCCTTGTGCTCCAGTTTGACGTTCCAACTGCTTTACTATCAATCTCCCAACTTGTAGAGACAGCACCTTTAACCTCCTGGTGTACACATGTTGCCAATTTAGCAAAGGATGAAAGGCAAGAGGGAGAACCAATGAGAGAGTAGCTGTTAGACATTTGGACGGGCACATGTCTTTCTTATTTCCCGGGAGGAAGAAGAATTAACCAAAGTCTCAGCCACCCACCAAAAACCAGTATAGGTCCTGAACCAAAATATTGGACTTGCGTTCAGCTCAGAAAAAATGAGTTAAAAATGGAGCTCAGGGACACAACAATTAACAAACTGGCAGAGTAATAAAGGGCAACTATCGTCCAAAAATCAGTTGAGGGAAGTCAACCAGGCGGACTTGAAAGCGAGGCAGAATAGCAGGAAACAGATTTCAAGAGCCACGTTGGAATCGCCTTTAAAGCATAGGAAGATGGGCAGAACTTCGACAATGATGCACCTGGCCACAAATGGCGTATGCGTTTTCTCCTGAATATATTCAGGAGAAAACGCATACGGCATTTCTGGCCAAGCAAGCAAGCGGGCAATGCAAATCTGCACTATAAAGAAGTATCACTTCCCACCAGTCAAAAGGGACATCCACAAAGTGGGTAAAAACCAGAGGCTAGACAGGCCCTGGAGAACAGGGAGCCTTGTTATGCTGATGGGCGGGATGTAAATTGCCAACTGCCTCACTGGAGGAGTGCATTGTGTTCCCTAAAACAAGTAAACAACAGAGCTACAGAGCCAAGGGCACTTCCAGTCTAGGGAATATACCTTGGGAAAACTGAAAATCAATAAGACAGAGCCACCCTCAAATTTAGGGCTGCACTGCTTGCAAGAACCTCAACTTGGGTACACATTAAATATCCCAGGAAATATAAAAATGGTTCAAAAAATTGTGGTACTTACATACGATGGAATATCCCTCAGCCATGAAATCAATGTCATAAGACCAGTAGCAGCTAAATGAGTGGATTCAGGTATGATGATTCTAACTGAAATAAGTCACACAGAAAAAGAAACTTATCATAAGATATCACTTATGAACATCCTGTAAACATGGCTACATATGAACTGAGTTAGGAAAGAGAACAGAGTCTCACATTTAGAAAACACTCTTATGCCTGCTTAAGGGGGAAGGAGAGGTGGGGTGATGCATAAAACCAGAGTTTGATATAAGCACAGGTACCATTCAAAAACCAACTATGGAATAGCCAAGACTTACACCTTCCTCAGTGAAAGGGATTCAAAACCCCATATTTCCCACAGAGGAATATATTGGATTAGTTAGAATCTTAAAACCTATGTATTGATATGTCTCCGTAAGGGAATCAAGTGTGTCTAGACTGGCATAAACATGGCAGCGAGAATCATCTCAAACCCACTATAAAAGGGAATTTCAAAAACAAAACAACAAAACAGGGAAATTCTTTACAATTCCTTCAGGGTCTCTGATGAAACCTGGAATGACCCTATCTACAATGACAGCTGGATGTGGCATAAGGCTGGACACATGGGACTGAGAGGATTGGTGAGATTGGGTGAGCAAATGCAGACCCTATAAAGCAATAATGCATGGCAACCATTCCATGGGTCCCAACTCTCCAGGTTGAAGAGTATATTACTACAGCTATAAAATGTACGGGAAACCTAGAGACTGGACACACTGTGAATACGAAAGGTCTCTAAAACTCAACGAATAGTCCCTCTCCTGGTGCTCAGGTTTGACTTTCCAACTGCTTTACTATCAATCTCCCAGCTTGGAGAGACTGCACCTTTAACCTCCTGTTTTGCACAGGTTGCCAATTTGGCAGAGGATGAAAGGGAAGAGGGAGAACCAATGAGAGAGTAGCTGTTAGGCATTTGGACGGGCACATGTCACTCTTATTTCCCGGGAGGAAGAAGAATTAACCAAAGTCTAAGCCACCCACCGCAAACCAGTATAGGTCCTGAACCAAAATATTGGACTTGCGTTCAGCTCACAATAAACGAGTTAAATTATGGAGCTCAGGGGCACAGCAATTCACAAACTGGTAGAGTAATAAAGGACAACTATCGTACAAAAATCTGTTGAGGGAAGGCAACGAGGCGGAATTGAAAGCGAGGCAGAATAGAAGGAAACAGATTTCAACAGATACGCTGGAATCGCTTTTAAAGCACAGGAAGAGGGGCACAACTTCGAAAATGATGCACTTGGCCAAAAAGGGCGTATGCATTTTCTCCTGAGTATATTCAGGAGAAAACGCATACGCCCTTTTTGGCCAAGCAAGCAAGCGGGCAATGCAAATCTGCACTACAAAGAAGTATCACTTCCCACAGGTCAAAAGGGATATCCACAAAATGGGTAAAAAGCAGAAAGGCAAGACAGGGCCTGGAGAACAGGGAGCCTTGTTATGCTGATGGGCGGGATGTAAATTGCCAACTGCCTCTCTGGAGGAGTGCATTTTGTTCCCTAAAACAAGTAAACAACAGAGCTACAGAGACAAGGGCACTTCCAGTCTAGGGTATATACCTTGGGAAAACTGAAAATCAGTAAGACAGAGCCACCCCAAAATTTAGGGCTGCACTGCTTACAAGAACCTCAACTAGGCTACACCTTAAATATCCCAGGAAAGACAAAATTTGTTCAAGAGATTGTGGTAATTACATACGATGGAATATTTCTCTGCCATGAAATCAATGTCATCAGGCCAGTAGCAGCAAATTTAGTGGATTCAGTTACGAGGATTCTAAGTGAAATTAGTCACAGAGTAAAATAAACTTATCATAAGATATCACTTATGAAGGTCATGTAAACATGGCTACACATGAACTGAGTTAGTAAAGAGAAGAGAGTCTCACATTGAGAAAACACTCTTACACCTGCTTAAGGGGTAAGGAGAGGTGGGGTGTTGCATAAAACCAGAGTTTGATATTAGTAAAGGCTCCATTCCAGAAACCAAATACAGAATAGAAAAGATCTACACCTTCCTCACTGAAAAGGAATCAACACCCCATACTTCCCTCAGAGGAATATATCTGACTAGTAAGAATCTTCAAACCTATGTATTGATATGTCTCCGTAAGGGATCAAGTGTGTCTAGACTGGCATAAAAATGCAGTGGGAATCAGCTCAAACTCACTATAAAAAGGAATTTCAATAACAAAACAACAAAACAGGGAAATTCTTTACAATTCCTTCAGGGTCTCTGATGAAACCTGAAATGAACCTATCTACAACTACAGCTTGATTTGGCATAATGCTGGACATTTGGGACTGAGAGGATTGGTGAGACTGGGTGAGCAAACACAGACAGTTTAAAGCAATAATGCATGGCCTCCATTCCATGGTTCCAAACTCTCCAGGTGGAAGGGAATATTACTACAGCTATAACATGTACGTGAAACCTAGAGAATGGACACACTGTGTATACGAAAGGTTTCTAAAACTCAACTAATTGTCCCTCTCCTGGTGCTCCAGTTTGACTTTCCAACTGCTTTACTATCAATCTCTCAACTTGGAGAGACAGCCCCTTTAACCTCCTGGATGACACAGGTTGCCAATTTGGCAGAGGATGAAAGGGAACAGGGAGAACCAATGAGAGAGTAGCTGTTAGACATTTGGACGGGCATTTGTCACTCTAATTGCCCGGCAGGAAGAATAATTAACCAAGGACTCATCCCCCTGCCGGGAACCAGTATAGGTCCTGAACCGAAATTTTGGACTTGCGGTCAGCTCACAAACAACGATTTGATAAATGGAGCTCAGGGGCACAGCAATTCACAAACTGGCAGAGTAATAAAGGACAACTATCGTCCAAAAATATTTTGAAGGAAGGCAACGAGGCGGACTTGAAACCGAGGCAGAATTGCAGGAAACAGATTTCAAGAGGTACGTTGGAATCACCTGTAAAGCACAGGAAGAGGGGCACAATTTCGACAATGATGGACTTGGCCAAAAATGGTTTATTCGTTTTCTCCTGAATATATTCTGGAGAAAACGCATACACACTTTTTGGCCAAGCAAGCAGGCGGGCAATGCAAATCTGCACTACAAAGAAGTATCCCTTCCCACCGGTCAAAAGGGACATCGGCAAAATGTGTAAAAACCAGAAAGGCAAGAGAGGGCCTGCAGAACAGGGAGCCTTGTTATGCTGATGGGAGGGATGTAAGCTGGCAACTGCCTCTCTGCAGGAGAGCACTGTGTTCCCTAAAACAAGTAAACAACAGAGCTACATAGTGAAGGGCACTTCCAGTCTAGGGAATATACCTTGGGAAAACTGAAAATCAATAAGACAGAGCCACCCTCAAATTTAGGGCTGCACTGCTTACAAGAACCTCAACTTGGGTACACATTAAATATCCCTGGAAATATAAAAATGGTTCAAAAAATTGTGGTACTTACATACGATGGAATATCCCTCAGCCATGAAATCAATGTCATAAGACCAGTAGCAGCTAAATGAGTGGATTC
Organism: Mesoplodon mirus; assembly: GCF_964341445.2. Taxonomy (NCBI): domain Eukaryota; kingdom Metazoa; phylum Chordata; class Mammalia; order Artiodactyla; family Ziphiidae; genus Mesoplodon; species Mesoplodon mirus. Next base: position 1,796,285 of record NW_028295740.1, on the reverse strand, counting down.
AGGTACGATGATTCTAACTGAAATAAGTCACACAGAAAAAGAAACTTATCATAAGATATCACTTATGAACATCCTGTAAACATGGCTACATATGAACTGAGTTAGGAAAGAGAACAGAGTCTCACATTTAGAAAACACTCTTATGCCTGCTTAAGGGGTTAGGAGAGGTGGGGTGATGCATAAAACCAGAGTTTGATATAAGCACAGGTACCATTCAAAAACCAACTATGGAATAGCCAAGACTTACACCTTCCTCAGTGAAAGGGATTCAAAACCCCATATTTCCCACAGAGGAATATATTGGATTAGTTAGAATCTTAAAACCTATGTATTGATATGTCTCCGTAAGGGAATCAAGTGTGTCTAGACTGGCATAAACATGGCAGCGAGAATCATCTCAAACCCACTATAAAAGGGAATTTCAAAAACAAAACAACAAAACAGGGAAATTCTTTACAATTCCTTCAGGGTCTCTGATGAAACCTGGAATGACCCTATCTACAATGACAGCTGGATGTGGCATAAGGCTGGACACATGGGACTGAGAGGATTGGTGAGATTGGGTGAGCAAATGCAGACCCTATAAAGCAATAATGCATGGCAACCATTCCATGGGTCCCAACTCTCCAGGTTGAAGAGTATATTACTACAGCTATAAAATGTACGGGAAACCTAGAGACTGGACACACTGTGAATACGAAAGGTCTCTAAAACTCAACGAATAGTCCCTCTCCTGGTGCTCAGGTTTGACTTTCCAACTGCTTTACTATCAATCTCCCAGCTTGGAGAGACTGCACCTTTAACCTCCTGTTTTGCACAGGTTGCCAATTTGGCAGAGGATGAAAGGGAAGAGGGAGAACCAATGAGAGAGTAGCTGTTAGGCATTTGGACGGGCACATGTCACTCTTATTTCCCGGGAGGAAGAAGAATTAACCAAAGTCTAAGCCACCCACCGCAAACCAGTATAGGTCCTGAACCAAAATATTGGACTTGCGTTCAGCTCACAATAAACGAGTTAAATTATGGAGCTCAGGGGCACAGCAATTCACAAACTGGTAGAGTAATAAAGGACAACTATCGTACAAAAATCTGTTGAGGGAAGGCAACGAGGCGGAATTGAAAGCGAGGCAGAATAGAAGGAAACAGATTTCAACAGATACGTTGGAATCGCTTTTAAAGCACAGGAAGAGGGGCACAACTTCGAAAATGATGCACTTGGCCAAAAAGGGCGTATGCATTTTCTCCTGAGTATATTCAGGAGAAAACGCATACGCCCTTTTTGGCCAAGCAAGCAAGCGGGCAATGCAAATCTGCACTACAAAGAAGTATCACTTCCCACAGGTCAAAAGGGATATCCACAAAATGGGTAAAAAGCAGAAAGGCAAGACAGGGCCTGGAGAACAGGGAGCCTTGTTATGCTGATGGGCGGGATGTAAATTGCCAACTGCCTCTCTGGAGGAGTGCATTTTGTTCCCTAAAACAAGTAAACAACAGAGCTACAGAGACAAGGGCACTTCCAGTCTAGGGTATATACCTTGGGAAAACTGAAAATCAGTAAGACAGAGCCACCCCAAAATTTAGGGCTGCACTGCTTACAAGAACCTCAACTAGGCTACACCTTAAATATCCCAGGAAAGACAAAATTTTTTCAAGAGATTGTGGTAATTACATACGATGGAATATTTCTCTGCCATGAAATCAATGTCATCAGGCCAGTAGCAGCAAATTTAGTGGATTCAGTTACGAGGATTCTAAGTTAAATTAGTCACAGAGTAAAATAAACTTATCATAAGATATCACTTATGAAGGTCATGTAAACATGGCTACACATGAACTGAGTTAGTAAAGAGAAGAGAGTCTCACATTGAGAAAACACTCTTACACCTGCTTAAGGGGTAAGGAGAGGTGGGGTGTTGCATAAAACCAGAGTTTGATATTAGTAAAGGCTCCATTCCAGAAACCAAATACAGAATAGAAAAGATCTACACCTTCCTCACTGAAAAGGAATCAACACCCCATACTTCCCTCAGAGGAATATATCTGACTAGTAAGAATCTTCAAACCTATATATTGATATGTCTCCGTAAGGGATCAAGTGTGTCTAGACTGGCATAAAAATGCAGTGGGAATCAGCTCAAACTCACTATAAAAAGGAATTTCAATAACAAAACAACAAAACAGGGAAATTCTTTACAATTCCTTCAGGGTCTCTGATGAAACCTGAAATGAACCTATCTACAACTACAGCTTGATTTGGCATAATGCTGGACATTTGGGACTGAGAGGATTGGTGAGACTGGGTGAGCAAACACAGACAGTTTAAAGCAATAATGCATGGCCTCCATTCCATGGTTCCAAACTCTCCAGGTGGAAGGGAATATTACTACAGCTATAACATGTACGTGAAACCTAGAGAATGGACACACTGTGTATACGAAAGGTTTCTAAAACTCAACTAATTGTCCCTCTCCTGGTGCTCCAGTTTGACTTTCCAACTGCTTTACTATCAATCTCTCAACTTGGAGAGACAGCCCCTTTAACCTCCTGGATGACACAGGTTGCCAATTTGGCAGAGGATGAAAGGGAACAGGGAGAACCAATGAGAGAGTAGCTGTTAGACATTTGGACGGGCATTTGTCACTCTAATTGCCCGGCAGGAAGAATAATTAACCAAGGACTCATCCCCCTGCCGGGAACCAGTATAGGTCCTGAACCGAAATTTTGGACTTGCGGTCAGCTCACAAACAACGATTTGATAAATGGAGCTCAGGGGCACAGCAATTCACAAACTGGCAGAGTAATAAAGGACAACTATCGTCCAAAAATATTTTGAAGGAAGGCAACGAGGCGGACTTGAAACCGAGGCAGAATTGCAGGAAACAGATTTCAAGAGGTACGTTGGAATCACCTGTAAAGCACAGGAAGAGGGGCACAATTTCGACAATGATGGACTTGGCCAAAAATGGTTTATTCGTTTTCTCCTAAATATATTCTGGAGAAAACGCATACACACTTTTTGGCCAAGCAAGCAGGCGGGCAATGCAAATGTGCACTACAAAGAAGTATCCCTTCCCACCGGTCAAAAGGGACATCGGCAAAATGTGTAAAAACCACAAAGGCAAGAGAGGGCCTGCAGAACAGGGAGCCTTGTTATGCTGATGGGCGGGATGTAAGTTGGCAACTGCCTCTCTGGAGGAGTGCACTGTGTTCCCTAAAACAAGTAAACAACAGAGCTACATAGTGAAGGGCACTTCCAGTCTAGGGAATATACCTTGGGAAAACTGAAAATCAATAAGACAGAGCCGCCCCAAAATTTAGGGATGCACTGCTTACAAGAACCTCAACTTGGGTACACTTTAAATATCCCAGGAAAGTTAAAAATTGTTCAAAAAATTGTGGTATTTTCGTACGATGGAATATCCCTCAGCCATGAAATCAATGTCATAAGACCAGTAGCAGCAAAATGAGTGGATTCAGGTATGATGATTCTAAGTGAAATAAGTCACACAGAAAAAGAATCTTATCATACGATATCACTTAAGAAGATCCTGTAAACATGGCTACACATGAAGTGAGTGAGGAAAGAGAACAGTGTCTCACATTTAGAAAACTCTCTTATGCCTGCTTAAGGGGGAAGGAGAGGTGGGGTGATGCATAAAACCAGAGTTTGATATAAGCACAGGTACCGTTCCAAAAACCAACTATGGAATAGACAAGACCTACAACTTCCTCGGGGAAAGGGACTCAAAAACGTATATTTTCTGCAGAGGAATATATCTGACTAGTAAGAATCTTAAAACCTATGTATTGATATGTCTCCGTCAGGGAATCAAGTGTGTCTAGACTGGCATAAACATGGCAGTGAGAATCAGCTCAAACCCACTATAAAAAGGAATTTCAAAAATAAAACAAAAACCAGGGAAATTCTATACAATTCCTTCAGGGTCTCTGATGAAACCTGGAACGACCCTATGTATAATGACAGCTGGATGTGGCATAAGGCTGAACACATGGGACTGAGAGGATTTGTGAGATTGGGTGAGCAAATGCAGACCCTTTAATGCAATAATGCATGGCAGCCATTCCATTGGTCCCAACTCTCCAGGTTGAAGGGAAGATTACTACAGCTATAACATGTACAGGAAACCTAGAGAATGGACACACTGTGAATATGAAAGGTCTCTAAAACTCAAGGAATAATCCCTCTCCTTGTGCTCCAGTTTGACGTTCCAACTGCTTTACTATCAATCTCCCAACTTGTAGAGACAGCACCTTTAACCTCCTGGTGTACACATGTTGCCAATTTAGCAAAGGATGAAAGGCAAGAGGGAGAACCAATGAGAGAGTAGCTGTTAGACATTTGGACGGGCACATGTCTTTCTTATTTCCCGGGAGGAAGAAGAATTAACCAAAGTCTCAGCCACCCACCAAAAACCAGTATAGGTCCTGAACCAAAATATTGGACTTGCGTTCAGCTCACAAAAAACGAGTTAAAAATGGAGCTCAGGGACACAACAATTAACAAACTGGCAGAGTAATAAAGGGCAACTATCGTCCAAAAATCAGTTGAGGGAAGTCAACCAGGCGGACTTGAAAGCGAGGCAGAAGAGCAGGAAACAGATTTCAAGAGCCACGTTGGAATCGCCTTTAAAGCATAGGAAGATGGGCAGAACTTTGACAATGATGCACCTGGCCACAAATGGCATATGCGTTTTCTCCTGAATATATTCAGGAGAAAACGCATACGGCATTTCTGGCCAAGCAAGCAAGCGGGCAATGCAAATCTGCACTAAAAAGAAGTATCACTTCCCACCAGTCAAAAGGGACATCCACAAAGTGGGTAAAAACCAGAGGCTAGACAGGCCCTGGAGAACAGGGAGCCTTGTTATGCTGATGGGCGGGATGTAAATTGCCAACTGCCTCACTGGAGGAGTGCATTGTGTTCCCTAAAACAAGTAAACAAGAAAGCTACAGAGCCAAGGGCACTTCCAGTCTAGGGAATATACCTTGGGAAAACTGAAAATCAATAAGACAGAGCCACCCTCAAATTTAGGGCTGCACTGCTTGCAAGAACCTCAACTTGGGTACACATTAAATATCCCAGGAAATATAAAAATGGTTCAAAAAATTGTGGTACTTACATACGATGGAATATCCCTCAGCCATGAAATCAATGTCATAAGACCAGTAGCAGCTAAATGAGTGGATTCAGGTACGATGATTCTAACTGAAATAAGTCACACAGAAAAAGAAACTTATCATAAGATATCACTTATGAACATCCTGTAAACATGGCTACATATGAACTGAGTTAGGAAAGAGAACAGAGTCTCACATTTAGAAAACACTCTTATGCCTGCTTAAGGGGGAAGGAGAGGTGGGGTGATGCATAAAACCAGAGTTTGATATAAGCACAGGTACCATTCAAAAACCAACTATGGAATAGCCAAGACTTACACCTTCCTCAGTGAAAGGGATTCAAAACCCCATATTTCCCACAGAGGAATATATTGGATTAGTTAGAATCTTAAAACCTATGTATTGATATGTCTCCGTAAGGGAATCAAGTGTGTCTAGACTGGCATAAACATGGCAGCGAGAATCATCTCAAACCCACTATAAAAGGGAATTTCAAAAACAAAACAACAAAACAGGGAAATTCTTTACAATTCCTTCAGGGTCTCTGATGAAACCTGGAATGACCCTCTCTACAATGACAGCTGGATGTGGCATAAGGCTGGACACATGGGACTGAGAGGATTGGTGAGATTGGGTGAGCAAATGCAGACCCTATAAAGCAATAATGCATGGCAACCATTCCATGGGTCCCAACTCTCCAGGTTGAAGAGTATATTACTACAGCTATAAAATGTACGGGAAACCTAGAGACTGGACACACTGTGAATACGAAAGGTCTCTAAAACTCAACGAATAGTCCCTCTCCTGGTGCTCAGGTTTGACTTTCCAACTGCTTTACTATCAATCTCCCAGCTTGGAGAGACTGCACCTTTAACCTCCTGTTTTGCACAGGTTGCCAATTTGGCAGAGGATGAAAGGGAAGAGGGAGAACCAATGAGAGAGTAGCTGTTAGGCATTTGGACGGGCACATGTCACTCTTATTTCCCGGGAGGAAGAAGAATTAACCAAAGTCTAAGCCACCCACCGCAAACCAGTATAGGTCCTGAACCAAAATATTGGACTTGCGTTCAGCTCACAATAAACGAGTTAAATTATGGAGCTCAGGGGCACAGCAATTCACAAACTGGTAGAGTAATAAAGGACAACTATCGTACAAAAATCTGTTGAGGGAAGGCAACGAGGCGGAATTGAAAGCGAGGCAGAATAGAAGGAAACAGATCTCAACAGATACGTTGGAATCGCTTTTAAAGCACAGGAAGAGGGGCACAACTTCGAAAATGATGCACTTGGCCAAAAAGGGCGTATGCATTTTCTCCTGAGTATATTCAGGAGAAAACGCATACGCCCTTTTTGGCCAAGCAAGCAAGCGGGCAATGCAAATCTGCACTACAAAGAAGTATCACTTCCCACAGGTCAAAAGGGATATCCACAAAATGGGTAAAAAGCAGAAAGGCAAGACAGGGCCTGGAGAACAGGGAGCCTTGTTATGCTGATGGGTGGGATGTAAATTGCCAACTGCCTCTCTGGAGGAGTGCATTTTGTTCCCTAAAACAAGTAAACAACAGAGCTACAGAGACAAGGGCACTTCCAGTCTAGGGTATATACCTTGGGAAAACTGAAAATCAGTAAGACAGAGCCACCCCAAAATTTAGGGCTGCACTGCTTACAAGAACCTCAACTAGGCTACACCTTAAATATCCCAGGAAAGACAAAATTTTTTCAAGAGATTGTGGTAATTACATACGATGGAATATTTCTCTGCCATGAAATCAATGTCATCAGGCCAGTAGCAGCAAATTTAGTGGATTCAGTTACGAGGATTCTAAGTTAAATTAGTCACAGAGTAAAATAAACTTATCATAAGATATCACTTATGAAGGTCATGTAAACATGGCTACACATGAACTGAGTTAGTAAAGAGAAGAGAGTCTCACATTGAGAAAACACTCTTACACCTGCTTAAGGGGTAAGGAGAGGTGGGGTGTTGCATAAAACCAGAGTTTGATATTAGTAAAGGCTCCATTCCAGAAACCAAATACAGAATAGAAAAGATCTACACCTTCCTCACTGAAAAGGAATCAACACCCCATACTTCCCTCAGAGGAATATATCTGACTAGTAAGAATCTTCAAACCTATGTATTGATATGTCTCCGTAAGGGATCAAGTGTGTCTAGACTGGCATAAAAATGCAGTGGGAATCAGCTCAAACTCACTATAAAAAGGAATTTCAATAACAAAACAACAAAACAGGGAAATTCTTTACAATTCCTTCAGGGTCTCTGATGAAACCTGAAATGAACCTATCTACAACTACAGCTTGATTTGGCATAATGCTGGACATTTGGGACTGAGAGGATTGGTGAGACTGGGTGAGCAAACACAGACAGTTTAAAGCAATAATGCATGGCCTCCATTCCATGGTTCCAAACTCTCCAGGTGGAAGGGAATATTACTACAGCTATAACATGTACGTGAAACCTAGAGAATGGACACACTGTGTATACGAAAGGTTTCTAAAACTCAACTAATTGTCCCTCTCCTGGTGCTCCAGTTTGACTTTCCAACTGCTTTACTATCAATCTCTCAACTTGGAGAGACAGCCCCTTTAACCTCCTGGATGACACAGGTTGCCAATTTGGCAGAGGATGAAAGGGAACAGGGAGAACCAATGAGAGAGTAGCTGTTAGACATTTGGACGGGCATTTGTCACTCTAATTGCCCGGCAGGAAGAATAATTAACCAAGGACTCATCCCCCTGCCGGGAACCAGTATAGGTCCTGAACCGAAATTTTGGACTTGCGGTCAGCTCACAAACAACGATTTGATAAATGGAGCTCAGGGGCACAGCAATTCACAAACTGGCAGAGTAATAAAGGACAACTATCGTCCAAAAATATTTTGAAGGAAGGCAACGAGGCGGACTTGAAACCGAGGCAGAATTGCAGGAAACAGATTTCAAGAGGTACGTTGGAATCACCTGTAAAGCACAGGAAGAGGGGCACAATTTCGACAATGATGGACTTGGCCAAAAATGGTTTATTCGTTTTCTCCTGAATATATTCTGGAGAAAACGCATACACACTTTTTGGCCAAGCAAGCAGGCGGGCAATGCAAATCTGCACTACAAAGAAGTATCCCTTCCCACCAGTCAAAAGGGACATCGGCAAAATGTGTAAAAACCAGAAAGGCAAGAGAGGGCCTGCAGAACAGGGAGCCTTGTTATGCTGATGGGCGGGATGTAAATTGCCAACTGCCTCTCTGGAGGAGTGCACTGTGTTCCCTAAAACAAGTAAACAACAGAGCTACATAGTGAAGGGCACTTCCAGTCTAGGGAATATACCTTGGGAAAACTGAAAATCAATAAGACAGAGCCGCCCCAAAATTTAGGGATGCACTGCTTACAAGAACCTCAACTTGGGTACACTTTAAATATCCCAGGAAAGTTAAAAATGGTTCAAAAAATTGTGGTACTTACATACGATGGAATATCCCTCAGCCATGAAATCAATGTCATAAGACCAGTAGCAGCTAAATGAGTGGATTCAGGTACGATGATTCTAACTGAAATAAGTCACACAGAAAAAGAAACTTATCATAAGATATCACTTATGAACATCCTGTAAACATGGCTACATATGAACTGAGTTAGGAAAGAGAACAGAGTCTCACATTTAGAAAACACTCTTATGCCTGCTTAAGGGGGAAGGAGAGGTGGGGTGATGCATAAAACCAGAGTTTGATATAAGCACAGGTACCATTCAAAAACCAACTATGGAATAGCCAAGACTTACACCTTCCTCAGTGAAAGGGATTCAAACCCCCATATTTCCCACAGAGGAATATATTGGATTAGTTAGAATCTTAAAACCTATGTATTGATATGTCTCCGTAAGGGAATCAAGTGTGTCTAGACTGGCATAAACATGGCAGCGAGAATCATCTCAAACCCACTATAAAAGGGAATTTCAAAAACAAAACAACAAAACAGGGAAATTCTTTACAATTCCTTCAGGGTCTCTGATGAAACCTGGAATGACCCTCTCTACAATGACAGCTGGATGTGGCATAAGGCTGGACACATGGGACTGAGAGGATTGGTGAGATTGGGTGAGCAAATGCAGACCCTATAAAGCAATAATGCATGGCAACCATTCCATGGGTCCCAACTCTCCAGGTTGAAGAGTATATTACTACAGCTATAAAATGTACGGGAAACCTAGAGACTGGACACACTGTGAATACGAAAGGTCTCTAAAACTCAACGAATAGTCCCTCTCCTGGTGCTCAGGTTTGACTTTCCAACTGCTTTACTATCAATCTCCCAGCTTGGAGAGACTGCACCTTTAACCTCCTGTTTTGCACAGGTTGCCAATTTGGCAGAGGATGAAAGGGAAGAGGGAGAACCAATGAGAGAGTAGCTGTTAGGCATTTGGACGGGCACATGTCACTCTTATTTCCCGGGAGGAAGAAGAATTAACCAAAGTCTAAGCCACCCACCGCAAACCAGTATAGGTCCTGAACCAAAATATTGGACTTGCGTTCAGCTCACAATAAACGAGTTAAATTATGGAGCTCAGGGGCACAGCAATTCACAAACTGGTAGAGTAATAAAGGACAACTATCGTACAAAAATCTGTTGAGGGAAGGCAACGAGGCGGAATTGAAAGCGAGGCAGAATAGAAGGAAACAGATTTCAACAGATACGTTGGAATCGCTTTTAAAGCACAGGAAGAGGGGCACAACTTCGAAAATGATGCACTTGGCCAAAAAGGGCGTATGCATTTTCTCCTGAGTATATTCAGGAGAAAACGCATACGCCCTTTTTGGCCAAGCAAGCAAGCGGGCAATGCAAATCTGCACTACAAAGAAGTATCACTTCCCACAGGTCAAAAGGGATATCCACAAAATGGGTAAAAAGCAGAAAGGCAAGACAGGGCCTGGAGAACAGGGAGCCTTGTTATGCTGATGGGCGGGATGTAAATTGCCAACTGCCTCTCTGGAGGAGTGCATTTTGTTCCCTAAAACAAGTAAACAACAGAGCTACAGAGACAAGGGCACTTCCAGTCTAGGGTATATACCTTGGGAAAACTGAAAATCAGTAAGACAGAGCCACCCCAAAATTTAGGGCTGCACTGCTTACAAGAACCTCAACTAGGCTACACCTTAAATATCCCAGGAAAGACAAAATTTGTTCAAGAGATTGTGGTAATTACATACGATGGAATATTTCTCTGCCATGAAATCAATGTCATCAGGCCAGTAGCAGCAAATTTAGTGGATTCAGTTACGAGGATTCTAAGTGAAATTAGTCACAGAGTAAAATAAACTTATCATAAGATATCACTTATGAAGGTCATGTAAACATGGCTACACATGAACTGAGTTAGTAAAGAGAAGAGAGTCTCACATTGAGAAAACACTCTTACACCTGCTTAAGGGGTAAGGAGAGGTGGGGTGTTGCATAAAACCAGAGTTTGATATTAGTAAAGGCTCCATTCCAGAAACCAAATACAGAATAGAAAAGATCTACACCTTCCTCACTGAAAAGGAATCAACACCCCATACTTCCCTCAGAGGAATATATCTGACTAGTAAGAATCTTCAAACCTATATATTGATATGTCTCCGTAAGGGATCAAGTGTGTCTAGACTGGCATAAAAATGCAGTGGGAATCAGCTCAAACTCACTATAAAAAGGAATTTCAATAACAAAACAACAAAACAGGGAAATTCTTTACAATTCCTTCAGGGTCTCTGATGAAACCTGAAATGAACCTATCTACAACTACAGCTTGATTTGGCATAATGCTGGACATTTGGGACTGAGAGGATTGGTGAGACTGGGTGAGCAAACACAGACAGTTTAAAGCAATAATGCATGGCCTCCATTCCATGGTTCCAAACTCTCCAGGTGGAAGGGAATATTACTACAGCTATAACATGTACGTGAAACCTAGAGAATGGACACACTGTGTATACGAAAGGTTTCTAAAACTCAACTAATTGTCCCTCTCCTGGTGCTCCAGTTTGACTTTCCAACTGCTTTACTATCAATCTCTCAACTTGGAGAGACAGCCCCTTTAACCTCCTGGATGACACAGGTTGCCAATTTGGCAGAGGATGAAAGGGAACAGGGAGAACCAATGAGAGAGTAGCTGTTAGACATTTGGACGGGCATTTGTCACTCTAATTGCCCGGCAGGAAGAATAATTAACCAAGGACTCATCCCCCTGCCGGGAACCAGTATAGGTCCTGAACTGAAATTTTGGACTTGCGGTCAGCTCACAAACAACGATTTGATAAATGGAGCTCAGGGGCACAGCAATTCACAAACTGGCAGAGTAATAAAGGACAACTATCGTCCAAAAATATTTTGAAGGAAGGCAACGAGGCGGACTTGAAACCGAGGCAGAATTGCAGGAAACAGATTTCAAGAGGTACGTTGGAATCACCTGTAAAGCACAGGAAGAGGGGCACAATTTCGACAATGATGGACTTGGCCAAAAATGGTTTATTCGTTTTCTCCTGAATATATTCTGGAGAAAACGCATACACACTTTTTGGCCAAGCAAGCAGGCGGGCAATGCAAATCTGCACTACAAAGAAGTATCCCTTCCCACCGGTCAAAAGGGACATCGGCAAAATGTGTAAAAACCAGAAAGGCAAGAGAGGGCCTGCAGAACAGGGAGCCTTGTTATGCTGATGGGCGGGATGTAAATTGCCAACTGCCTCTCTGGAGGAGTGCACTGTGTTCCCTAAAACATGTAAACAACAGAGCTACATAGTGAAGGGCACTTCCAGTCTAGGGAATATACCTTGGGAAAACTGAAAATCAATAAGACAGAGCCGCCCCAAAATTTAGGGATGCACTGCTTACAAGAACCTCAACTTGGGTACACTTTAAATATCCCAGGAAAGTTAAAAATGGTTCAAAAAATTGTGGTACTTACATACGATGGAATATCCCTCAGCCATGAAATCAATGTCATAAGACCAGTAGCAGCTAAATGAGTGGATTCAGGTACGATGATTCTAACTGAAATAAGTCACACAGAAAAAGAAACTTATCATAAGATATCACTTATGAACATCCTGTAAACATGGCTACATATGAACTGAGTTAGGAAAGAGAACAGAGTCTCACATTTAGAAAACACTCTTATGCCTGCTTAAGGGGGAAGGAGAGGTGGGGTGATGCATAAAACCAGAGTTTGATATAAGCACAGGTACCATTCAAAAACCAACTATGGAATAGCCAAGACTTACACCTTCCTCAGTGAAAGGGATTCAAACCCCCATATTTCCCACAGAGGAATATATTGGATTAGTTAGAATCTTAAAACCTATGTATTGATATGTCTCCGTAAGGGAATCAAGTGTGTCTAGACTGGCATAAACATGGCAGCGAGAATCATCTCAAACCCACTATAAAAGGGAATTTCAAAAACAAAACAACAAAACAGGGAAATTCTTTACAATTCCTTCAGGGTCTCTGATGAAACCTGGAATGACCCTCTCTACAATGACAGCTGGATGTGGCATAAGGCTGGACACATGGGACTGAGAGGATTGGTGAGATTGGGTGAGCAAATGCAGACCCTATAAAGCAATAATGCATGGCAACCATTCCATGGGTCCCAACTCTCCAGGTTGAAGAGTATATTACTACAGCTATAAAATGTACGGGAAACCTAGAGACTGGACACACTGTGAATACGAAAGGTCTCTAAAACTCAACGAATAGTCCCTCTCCTGGTGCTCAGGTTTGACTTTCCAACTGCTTTACTATCAATCTCCCAGCTTGGAGAGACTGCACCTTTAACCTCCTGTTTTGCACAGGTTGCCAATTTGGCAGAGGATGAAAGGGAAGAGGGAGAACCAATGAGAGAGTAGCTGTTAGGCATTTGGACGGGCACATGTCACTCTTATTTCCCGGGAGGAAGAAGAATTAACCAAAGTCTAAGCCACCCACCGCAAACCAGTATAGGTCCTGAACCAAAATATTGGACTTGCGTTCAGCTCACAATAAACGAGTTAAATTATGGAGCTCAGGGGCACAGCAATTCACAAACTGGTAGAGTAATAAAGGACAACTATCGTACAAAAATCTGTTGAGGGAAGGCAACGAGGCGGAATTGAAAGCGAGGCAGAATAGAAGGAAACAGATTTCAACAGATACGTTGGAATCGCTTTTAAAGCACAGGAAGAGGGGCACAACTTCGAAAATGATGCACTTGGCCAAAAAGGGCGTATGCATTTTCTCCTGAGTATATTCAGGAGAAAACGCATACGCCCTTTTTGGCCAAGCAAGCAAGCGGGCAATGCAAATCTGCACTACAAAGAAGTATCACTTCCCACAGGTCAAAAGGGATATCCACAAAATGGGTAAAAAGCAGAAAGGCAAGACAGGGCCTGGAGAACAGGGAGCCTTGTTATGCTGATGGGCGGGATGTAAATTGCCAACTGCCTCTCTGGAGGAGTGCATTTTGTTCCCTAAAACAAGTAAACAACAGAGCTACAGAGACAAGGGCACTTCCAGTCTAGGGTATATACCTTGGGAAAACTGAAAATCAGTAAGACAGAGCCACCCCAAAATTTAGGGCTGCACTGCTTACAAGAACCTCAACTAGGCTACACCTTAAATATCCCAGGAAAGACAAAATTTGTTCAAGAGATTGTGGTAATTACATACGATGGAATATTTCTCTGCCATGAAATCAATGTCATCAGGCCAGTAGCAGCAAATTTAGTGGATTCAGTTACGAGGATTCTAAGTGAAATTAGTCACAGAGTAAAATAAACTTATCATAAGATATCACTTATGAAGGTCATGTAAACATGGCTACACATGAACTGAGTTAGTAAAGAGAAGAGAGTCTCACATTGAGAAAACACTCTTACACCTGCTTAAGGGGTAAGGAGAGGTGGGGTGTTGCATAAAACCAGAGTTTGATATTAGTAAAGGCTCCATTCCAGAAACCAAATACAGAATAGAAAAGATCTACACCTTCCTCACTGAAAAGGAATCAACACCCCATACTTCCCTCAGAGGAATATATCTGACTAGTAAGAATCTTCAAACCTATATATTGATATGTCTCCGTAAGGGATCAAGTGTGTCTAGACTGGCATAAAAATGCAGTGGGAATCAGCTCAAACTCACTATAAAAAGGAATTTCAATAACAAAACAACAAAACAGGGAAATTCTTTACAATTCCTTCAGGGTCTCTGATGAAACCTGAAATGAACCTATCTACAACTACAGCTTGATTTGGCATAATGCTGGACATTTGGGACTGAGAGGATTGGTGAGACTGGGTGAGCAAACACAGACAGTTTAAAGCAATAATGCATGGCCTCCATTCCATGGTTCCAAACTCTCCAGGTGGAAGGGAATATTACTACAGCTATAACATGTACGTGAAACCTAGAGAATGGACACACTGTGTATACGAAAGGTTTCTAAAACTCAACTAATTGTCCCTCTCCTGGTGCTCCAGTTTGACTTTCCAACTGCTTTACTATCAATCTCTCAACTTGGAGAGACAGCCCCTTTAACCTCCTGGATGACACAGGTTGCCAATTTGGCAGAGGATGAAAGGGAACAGGGAGAACCAATGAGAGAGTAGCTGTTAGACATTTGGACGGGCATTTGTCACTCTAATTGCCCGGCAGGAAGAATAATTAACCAAGGACTCATCCCCCTGCCGGGAACCAGTATAGGTCCTGAACTGAAATTTTGGACTTGCGGTCAGCTCACAAACAACGATTTGATAAATGGAGCTCAGGGGCACAGCAATTCACAAACTGGCAGAGTAATAAAGGACAACTATCGTCCAAAAATATTTTGAAGGAAGGCAACGAGGCGGACTTGAAACCGAGGCAGAATTGCAGGAAACAGATTTCAAGAGGTACGTTGGAATCACCTGTAAAGCACAGGAAGAGGGGCACAATTTCGACAATGATGGACTTGGCCAAAAATGGTTTATTCGTTTTCTCCTGAATATATTCTGGAGAAAACGCATACACACTTTTTGGCCAAGCAAGCAGGCGGGCAATGCAAATCTGCACTACAAAGAAGTATCCCTTCCCACCGGTCAAAAGGGACATCGGCAAAATGTGTAAAAACCAGAAAGGCAAGAGAGGGCCTGCAGAACAGGGAGCCTTGTTATGCTGATGGGCGGGATGTAAATTGCCAACTGCCTCTCTGGAGGAGTGCACTGTGTTCCCTAAAACATGTAAACAACAGAGCTACATAGTGAAGGGCACTTCCAGTCTAGGGAATATACCTTGGGAAAACTGAAAATCAATAAGACAGAGCCGCCCCAAAATTTAGGGATGCACTGCTTACAAGAACCTCAACTTGGGTACACTTTAAATATCCCAGGAAAGTTAAAAATGGTTCAAAAAATTGTGGTACTTACATACGATGGAATATCCCTCAGCCATGAAATCAATGTCATAAGACCAGTAGCAGCTAAATGAGTGGATTCAGGTACGATGATTCTAACTGAAATAAGTCACACAGAAAAAGAAACTTATCATAAGATATCACTTATGAACATCCTGTAAACATGGCTACATATGAACTGAGTTAGGAAAGAGAACAGAGTCTCACATTTAGAAAACACTCTTATGCCTGCTTAAGGGGGAAGGAGAGGTGGGGTGATGCATAAAACCAGAGTTTGATATAAGCACAGGTACCATTCAAAAACCAACTATGGAATAGCCAAGACTTACACCTTCCTCAGTGAAAGGGATTCAAAACCCCATATTTCCCACAGAGGAATATATTGGATTAGTTAGAATCTTAAAACCTATGTATTGATATGTCTCCGTAAGGGAATCAAGTGTGTCTAGACTGGCATAAACATGGCAGCGAGAATCATCTCAAACCCACTATAAAAGGGAATTTCAAAAACAAAACAACAAAACAGGGAAATTCTTTACAATTCCTTCAGGGTCTCTGATGAAACCTGGAATGACCCTCTCTACAATGACAGCTGGATGTGGCATAAGGCTGGACACATGGGACTGAGAGGATTGGTGAGATTGGGTGAGCAAATGCAGACCCTATAAAGCAATAATGCATGGCAACCATTCCATGGGTCCCAACTCTCCAGGTTGAAGAGTATATTACTACAGCTATAAAATGTACGGGAAACCTAGAGACTGGACACACTGTGAATACGAAAGGTCTCTAAAACTCAACGAATAGTCCCTCTCCTGGTGCTCAGGTTTGACTTTCCAACTGCTTTACTATCAATCTCCCAGCTTGGAGAGACTGCACCTTTAACCTCCTGTTTTGCACAGGTTGCCAATTTGGCAGAGGATGAAAGGGAAGAGGGAGAACCAATGAGAGAGTAGCTGTTAGGCATTTGGACGGGCACATGTCACTCTTATTTCCCGGGAGGAAGAAGAATTAACCAAAGTCTAAGCCACCCACCGCAAACCAGTATAGGTCCTGAACCAAAATATTGGACTTGCGTTCAGCTCACAATAAACGAGTTAAATTATGGAGCTCAGGGGCACAGCAATTCACAAACTGGTAGAGTAATAAAGGACAACTATCGTACAAAAATCTGTTGAGGGAAGGCAACGAGGCGGAATTGAAAGCGAGGCAGAATAGAAGGAAACAGATTTCAACAGATACGTTGGAATCGCTTTTAAAGCACAGGAAGAGGGGCACAACTTCGAAAATGATGCACTTGGCCAAAAAGGGCGTATGCGTTTTCTCCTGAGTATATTCAGGAGAAAACGCATACGCCCTTTTTGGCCAAGCAAGCAAGCGGGCAATGCAAATCTGCACTACAAAGAAGTATCACTTCCCACAGGTCAAAAGGGATATCCACAAAATGGGTAAAAAGCAGAAAGGCAAGACAGGGCCTGGAGAACAGGGAGCCTTGTTATGCTGATGGGCGGGATGTAAATTGCCAACTGCCTCTCTGGAGGAGTGCATTTTGTTCCCTAAAACAAGTAAACAACAGAGCTACAGAGACAAGGGCACTTCCAGTCTAGGGTATATACCTTGGGAAAACTGAAAATCAGTAAGACAGAGCCACCCCAAAATTTAGGGCTGCACTGCTTACAAGAACCTCAACTAGGCTACACCTTAAATATCCCAGGAAAGACAAAATTTTTTCAAGAGATTGTGGTAATTACATACGATGGAATATTTCTCTGCCATGAAATCAATGTCATCAGGCCAGTAGCAGCAAATTTAGTGGATTCAGTTACGAGGATTCTAAGTTAAATTAGTCACAGAGTAAAATAAACTTATCATAAGATATCACTTATGAAGGTCATGTAAACATGGCTACACATGAACTGAGTTAGTAAAGAGAAGAGAGTCTCACATTGAGAAAACACTCTTACACCTGCTTAAGGGGTAAGGAGAGGTGGGGTGTTGCATAAAACCAGAGTTTGATATTAGTAAAGGCTCCATTCCAGAAACCAAATACAGAATAGAAAAGATCTACACCTTCCTCACTGAAAAGGAATCAACACCCCATACTTCCCTCAGAGGAATATATCTGACTAGTAAGAATCTTCAAACCTATATATTGATATGTCTCCGTAAGGGATCAAGTGTGTCTAGACTGGCATAAAAATGCAGTGGGAATCAGCTCAAACTCACTATAAAAAGGAATTTCAATAACAAAACAACAAAACAGGGAAATTCTTTACAATTCCTTCAGGGTCTCTGATGAAACCTGAAATGAACCTATCTACAACTACAGCTTGATTTGGCATAATGCTGGACATTTGGGACTGAGAGGATTGGTGAGACTGGGTGAGCAAACACAGACAGTTTAAAGCAATAATGCATGGCCTCCATTCCATGGTTCCAAACTCTCCAGGTGGAAGGGAATATTACTACAGCTATAACATGTACGTGAAACCTAGAGAATGGACACACTGTGTATACGAAAGGTTTCTAAAACTCAACTAATTGTCCCTCTCCTGGTGCTCCAGTTTGACTTTCCAACTGCTTTACTATCAATCTCTCAACTTGGAGAGACAGCCCCTTTAACCTCCTGGATGACACAGGTTGCCAATTTGGCAGAGGATGAAAGGGAACAGGGAGAACCAATGAGAGAGTAGCTGTTAGACATTTGGACGGGCATTTGTCACTCTAATTGCCCGGCAGGAAGAATAATTAACCAAGGACTCATCCCCCTGCCGGGAACCAGTATAGGTCCTGAACCGAAATTTTGGACTTGCGGTCAGCTCACAAACAACGATTTGATAAATGGAGCTCAGGGGCACAGCAATTCACAAACTGGCAGAGTAATAAAGGACAACTATCGTCCAAAAATATTTTGAAGGAAGGCAACGAGGCGGACTTGAAACCGAGGCAGAATTGCAGGAAACAGATTTCAAGAGGTACGTTGGAATCACCTGTAAAGCACAGGAAGAGGGGCACAATTTCGACAATGATGGACTTGGCCAAAAATAGTTTATTCGTTTTCTCCTGAATATATTCTGGAGAAAACGCATACACACTTTTTGGCCAAGCAAGCAGGCGGGCAATGCAAATCTGCACTACAAAGAAGTATCCCTTCCCACCGGTCAAAAGGGACATCGGCAAAATGTGTAAAAACCAGAAAGGCAAGAGAGGGCCTGCAGAACAGGGAGCCTTGTTATGCTGATGGGAGGGATGTAAGTTGGCAACTGCCTCTCTGCAGGAGTGCACTGTGTTCCCTAAAACAAGTAAACAACAGAGCTACATAGTGAAGGGCACTTCCAGTCTAGGGAATATACCTTGGGAAAACTGAAAATCAATAAGACAGAGCCACCCTCAAATTTAGGGATGCACTGCTTACAAGAACCTCAACTTGGGTACACTTTAAATATCCCTGGAAATATAAAAATGGTTCAAAAAATTGTGGTACTTACATACGATGGAATATCCCTCAGCCATGAAATCAATGTCATAAGACCAGTAGCAGCTAAATGAGTGGATTCAGGTACGATGATTCTAACTGAAATAAGTCACACAGAAAAAGAAACTTATCATAAGATATCACTTATGAACATCCTGTAAACATGGCTACATATGAACTGAGTTAGGAAAGAGAACAGAGTCTCACATTTAGAAAACACTCTTATGCCTGCTTAAGGGGGAAGGAGAGGTGGGGTGATGCATAAAACCAGAGTTTGATATAAGCACAGGTACCATTCAAAAACCAACTATGGAATAGCCAAGACTTACACCTTCCTCAGTGAAAGGGATTCAAAACCCCATATTTCCCACAGAGGAATATATTGGATTAGTTAGAATCTTAAAACCTATGTATTGATATGTCTCCGTAAGGGAATCAAGTGTGTCTAGACTGGCATAAACATGGCAGCGAGAATCATCTCAAACCCACTATAAAAGGGAATTTCAAAAACAAAACAACAAAACAGGGAAATTCTTTACAATTCCTTCAGGGTCTCTGATGAAACCTGGAATGACCCTATCTACAATGACAGCTGGATGTGGCATAAGGCTGGACACATGGGACTGAGAGGATTGGTGAGATTGGGTGAGCAAATGCAGACCCTATAAAGCAATAATGCATGGCAACCATTCCATGGGTCCCAACTCTCCAGGTTGAAGAGTATATTACTACAGCTATAAAATGTACGGGAAACCTAGAGACTGGACACACTGTGAATACGAAAGGTCTCTAAAACTCAACGAATAGTCCCTCTCCTGGTGCTCAGGTTTGACTTTCCAACTGCTTTACTATCAATCTCCCAGCTTGGAGAGACTGCACCTTTAACCTCCTGTTTTGCACAGGTTGCCAATTTGGCAGAGGATGAAAGGGAAGAGGGAGAACCAATGAGAGAGTAGCTGTTAGGCATTTGGACGGGCACATGTCACTCTTATTTCCCGGGAGGAAGAAGAATTAACCAAAGTCTAAGCCACCCACCGCAAACCAGTATAGGTCCTGAACCAAAATATTGGACTTGCGTTCAGCTCACAATAAACGAGTTAAATTATGGAGCTCAGGGGCACAGCAATTCACAAACTGGTAGAGTAATAAAGGACAACTATCGTACAAAAATCTGTTGAGGGAAGGCAACGAGGCGGAATTGAAAGCGAGGCAGAATAGAAGGAAACAGATTTCAACAGATACGTTGGAATCGCTTTTAAAGCACAGGAAGAGGGGCACAACTTCGAAAATGATGCACTTGGCCAAAAAGGGCGTATGCATTTTCTCCTGAGTATATTCAGGAGAAAACGCATACGCCCTTTTTGGCCAAGCAAGCAAGCGGGCAATGCAAATCTGCACTACAAAGAAGTATCACTTCCCACAGGTCAAAAGGGATATCCACAAAATGGGTAAAAAGCAGAAAGGCAAGACAGGGCCTGGAGAACAGGGAGCCTTGTTATGCTGATGGGCGGGATGTAAATTGCCAACTGCCTCTCTGGAGGAGTGCATTTTGTTCCCTAAAACAAGTAAACAACAGAGCTACAGAGACAAGGGCACTTCCAGTCTAGGGTATATACCTTGGGAAAACTGAAAATCAGTAAGACAGAGCCACCCCAAAATTTAGGGCTGCACTGCTTACAAGAACCTCAACTAGGCTACACCTTAAATATCCCAGGAAAGACAAAATTTTTTCAAGAGATTGTGGTAATTACATACGATGGAATATTTCTCTGCCATGAAATCAATGTCATCAGGCCAGTAGCAGCAAATTTAGTGGATTCAGTTACGAGGATTCTAAGTGAAATTAGTCACAGAGTAAAATAAACTTATCATAAGATATCACTTATGAAGGTCATGTAAACATGGCTACACATGAACTGAGTTAGTAAAGAGAAGAGAGTCTCACATTGAGAAAACACTCTTACACCTGCTTAAGGGGTAAGGAGAGGTGGGGTGTTGCATAAAACCAGAGTTTGATATTAGTAAAGGCTCCATTCCAGAAACCAAATACAGAATAGAAAAGATCTACACCTTCCTCACTGAAAAGGAATCAACACCCCATACTTCCCTCAGAGGAATATATCTGACTAGTAAGAATCTTCAAACCTATATATTGATATGTCTCCGTAAGGGATCAAGTGTGTCTAGACTGGCATAAAAATGCAGTGGGAATCAGCTCAAACTCACTATAAAAAGGAATTTCAATAACAAAACAACAAAACAGGGAAATTCTTTACAATTCCTTCAGGGTCTCTGATGAAACCTGAAATGAACCTATCTACAACTACAGCTTGATTTGGCATAATGCTGGACATTTGGGACTGAGAGGATTGGTGAGACTGGGTGAGCAAACACAGACAGTTTAAAGCAATAATGCATGGCCTCCATTCCATGGTTCCAAACTCTCCAGGTGGAAGGGAATATTACTACAGCTATAACATGTACGTGAAACCTAGAGAATGGACACACTGTGTATACGAAAGGTTTCTAAAACTCAACTAATTGTCCATCTCCTGGTGCTCCAGTTTGACTTTCCAACTGCTTTACTATCAATCTCTCAACTTGGAGAGACAGCCCCTTTAACCTCCTGGATGACACAGGTTGCCAATTTGGCAGAGGATGAAAGGGAACAGGGAGAACCAATGAGAGAGTAGCTGTTAGACATTTGGACGGGCATTTGTCACTCTAATTGCCCGGCAGGAAGAATAATTAACCAAGGACTCATCCCCCTGCCGGGAACCAGTATAGGTCCTGAACCGAAATTTTGGACTTGCGGTCAGCTCACAAACAACGATTTGATAAATGGAGCTCAGGGGCACAGCAATTCACAAACTGGCAGAGTAATAAAGGACAACTATCGTCCAAAAATATTTTGAAGGAAGGCAACGAGGCGGACTTGAAACCGAGGCAGAATTGCAGGAAACAGATTTCAAGAGGTACGTTGGAATCACCTGTAAAGCACAGGAAGAGGGGCACAATTTCGACAATGATGGACTTGGCCAAAAATGGTTTATTCGTTTTCTCCTGAATATATTCTGGAGAAAACGCATACACACTTTTTGGCCAAGCAAGCAGGCGGGCAATGCAAATCTGCACTACAAAGAAGTATCCCTTCCCACCGGTCAAAAGGGACATCGGCAAAATGTGTAAAAACCAGAAAGGCAAGAGAGGGCCTGCAGAACAGGGAGCCTTGTTATGCTGATGGGCGGGATGTAAGTTGGCAACTGCCTCTCTGGAGGAGTGCACTGTGTTCCCTAAAACAAGTAAACAACAGAGCTACATAGTGAAGGGCACTTCCAGTCTAGGGAATATACCTTGGGAAAACTGAAAATCAATAAGACAGAGCCGCCCCAAAATTTAGGGATGCACTGCTTACAAGAACCTCAACTTGGGTACACTTTAAATATCCCAGGAAAGTTAAAAATTGTTCAAAAAATTGTGGTATTTACGTACGATGGAATATCCCTCAGCCATGAAATCAATGTCATAAGACCAGTAGCAGCAAAATGAGTGGATTCAGGTATGATGATTCTAAGTGAAATAAGTCACACAGAAAAAGAATCTTATCATACGATATCACTTAAGAAGATCCTGTAAACATGGCTACACATGAAGTGAGTGAGGAAAGAGAACAGTGTCTCACATTTAGAAAACTCTCTTATGCCTGCTTAAGGGGGAAGGAGAGGTGGGGTGATGCATAAAACCAGAGTTTGATATAAGCACAGGTACCGTTCCAAAAACCAACTATGGAATAGACAAGACCTACAACTTCCTCGGGGAAAGGGACTCAAAAACGTATATTTTCTGCAGAGGAATATATCTGACTAGTAAGAATCTTAAAACCTATGTATTGATATGTCTCCGTCAGGGAATCAAGTGGGTCTAGACTGGCATAAACATGGCAGTGAGAATCAGCTCAAACCCACTATAAAAAGGAATTTCAAAAATAAAACAAAAACCAGGGAAATTCTATACAATTCCTTCAGGGTCTCTGATGAAACCTGGAATGACCCTATCTATAATGACAGCTGGATGTGGCATAAGGCTGAACACATGGGACTGAGAGGATTTGTGAGATTGGGTGAGCAAATGCAGACCCTTTAATGCAATAATGCATGGCAGCCATTCCATTGGTCACAACTCTCCAGGTTGAAGGGAATATTACTACAGCTATAACATGTACAGGAAACCTAGAGAATGGACACACTGTGAATATGAAAGGTCTCTAAAACTCAAGGAATAATCCCTCTCCTTGTGCTCCAGTTTGACGTTCCAACTGCTTTACTATCAATCTCCCAACTTGTAGAGACAGCACCTTTAACCTCCTGGTGTACACATGTTGCCAATTTAGCAAAGGATGAAAGGCAAGAGGGAGAACCAATGAGAGAGTAGCTGTTAGACATTTGGACGGGCACATGTCTTTCTTATTTCCCGGGAGGAAGAAGAATTAACCAAAGTCTCAGCCACCCACCAAAAACCAGTATAGGTCCTGAACCAAAATATTGGACTTGCGTTCAGCTCACAAAAAACGAGTTAAAAATGGAGCTCAGGGACACAACAATTAGCAAACTGGCAGAGTAATAAAGGGCAACTATCGT
The DNA here is from genome assembly GCF_964341445.2 of Mesoplodon mirus. NCBI lineage: Eukaryota > Metazoa > Chordata > Mammalia > Artiodactyla > Ziphiidae > Mesoplodon > Mesoplodon mirus. The sequence continues at coordinate 1,772,620 of NW_028295740.1, read as the reverse complement.
CCAAAAATCAGTTGAGGGAAGTCAACCAGGTGGACTTGAAAGCGAGGCAGAATAGCAGGAAACAGATTTCAAGAGCCACGTTGGAATCGCCTTTAAAGCATAGGAAGATGGGCAGAACTTCGACAATGATGCACCTGGCCACAAATGGCGTATGCGTTTTCTCCTGAATATATTCAGGAGAAAACGCATACGGCATTTCTGGCCAAGCAAGCAAGCGGGCAATGCAAATCTGCACTAAAAAGAAGTATCACTTCCCACCAGTCAAAAGGGACATCCACAAAATGGGTAAAAACCAGAGGCTAGACAGGCCCTGGAGAACAGGGAGCCTTGTTATGCTGATGGGCGGGATGTAAATTGCCAACTGCCTCACTGGAGGAGTGCATTGTGTTCCCTAAAACAAGTAAACAACAGAGCTACAGAGCCAAGGGCACTTCCAGTCTAGGGAATATACCTTGGGAAAACTGAAAATCAATAAGACAGAGCCACCCTCAAATTTAGGGCTGCACTGCTTACAAGAACCTCAACTTGGGTACACATTAAATATCCCAGGAAATATAAAAATGGTTCAAAAAATTGTGGTACTTACATACGATGGAATATCCCTCAGCCATGAAATCAATGTCATAAGACCAGTAGCAGCTAAATGAGTGGATTCAGGTACGATGATTCTAACTGAAATAAGTCACACAGAAAAAGAAACTTATCATAAGATATCACTTATGAACATCCTGTAAACATGGCTACATATGAACTGAGTTAGGAAAGAGAACAGAGTCTCACATTTAAAAAACACTCTTATGCCTGCTTAAGGGGGAAGGAGAGGTGGGGTGATGCATAAAACCAGAGTTTGATATAAGCACAGGTACCATTCAAAAACCAACTATGGAATAGCCAAGACTTACACCTTCCTCAGTGAAAGGGATTCAAAACCCCATATTTCCCACAGAGGAATATATTGGATTAGTTAGAATCTTAAAACCTATGTATTGATATGTCTCCGTAAGGGAATCAAGTGTGTCTAGACTGGCATAAACATGGCAGCGAGAATCATCTCAAACCCACTATAAAAGGGAATTTCAAAAACAAAACAACAAAACAGGGAAATTCTTTACAATTCCTTCAGGGTCTCTGATGAAACCTGGAATGACCCTATCTACAATGACAGCTGGATGTGGCATAAGGCTGGACACATGGGACTGAGAGGATTGGTGAGATTGGGTGAGCAAATGCAGACCCTATAAAGCAATAATGCATGGCAACCATTCCATGGGTCCCAACTCTCCAGGTTGAAGAGTATATTACTACAGCTATAAAATGTACGGGAAACCTAGAGACTGGACACACTGTGAATACGAAAGGTCTCTAAAACTCAACGAATAGTCCCTCTCCTGGTGCTCAGGTTTGACTTTCCAACTGCTTTACTATCAATCTCCCAGCTTGGAGAGACTGCACCTTTAACCTCCTGTTTTGCACAGGTTGCCAATTTGGCAGAGGATGAAAGGGAAAAGGGAGAACCAATGAGAGAGTAGCTGTTAGGCATTTGGACGGGCACATGTCACTCTTATTTCCCGGGAGGAAGAAGAATTAACCAAAGTCTAAGCCACCCACCGCAAACCAGTATAGGTCCTGAACCAAAATATTGGACTTGCGTTCAGCTCACAATAAACGAGTTAAATTATGGAGCTCAGGGGCACAGCAATTCACAAACTGGTAGAGTAATAAAGGACAACTATCGTACAAAAATCTGTTGAGGGAAGGCAACGAGGCGGAATTGAAAGCGAGGCAGAATAGAAGGAAACAGATTTCAACAGATACGTTGGAATCGCTTTTAAAGCACAGGAAGAGGGGCACAACTTCGAAAATGATGCACTTGGCCAAAAAGGGCGTATGCATTTTCTCCTGAGTATATTCAGGAGAAAACGCATACGCCCTTTTTGGCCAAGCAAGCAAGCGGGCAATGCAAATCTGCACTACAAAGAAGTATCACTTCCCACAGGTCAAAAGGGATATCCACAAAATGGGTAAAAAGCAGAAAGGCAAGACAGGGCCTGGAGAACAGGGAGCCTTGTTATGCTGATGGGCGGGATGTAAATTGCCAACTGCCTCTCTGGAGGAGTGCATTTTGTTCCCTAAAACAAGTAAACAACAGAGCTACAGAGACAAGGGCACTTCCAGTCTAGGGTATATACTTTGGGAAAACTGAAAATCAGTAAGACAGTGCCACCCCAAAATTTAGGGCTGCACTGTTTACAAGAACCTCAACTAGGCTACACCTTAAATATCCCAGGAAAGACAAAATTTTTTCAAGAGATTGTGGTAATTACATACGATGGAATATTTCTCTGCCATGAAATCAATGTCATCAGGCCAGTAGCAGCAAATTTAGTGGATTCAGTTACGAGGATTCTAAGTTAAATTAGTCACAGAGTAAAATAAACTTTTCATAAGATATCACTTATGAAGGTCATGTAAACATGGCTACACATGAACTGAGTTAGTAAAGAGAAGAGAGTCTCACATTGAGAAAACACTCTTACACCTGCTTAAGGGGTAAGGAGAGGTGGGGTGTTGCATAAAACCAGAGTTTGATATTAGTAAAGGCTCCATTCCAGAAACCAAATACAGAATAGAAAAGATCTACACCTTCCTCACTGAAAAGGAATCAACACCCCATACTTCCCTCAGAGGAATATATCTGACTAGTAAGAATCTTCAAACCTATATATTGATATGTCTCCATAAGGGATCAAGTGTGTCTAGACTGGCATAAAAATGAAGTGGGAATCAGCTCAAACTCACTATAAAAAGGAATTTCAATAACAAAACAACAAAACAGGGAAATTCTTTACAATTCCTTCAGGGTCTCTGATGAAACCTGAAATGAACCTATCTACAACTACAGCTTGATTTGGCATAATGCTGGACATTTGGGACTGAGAGGATTGGTGAGACTGGGTGAGCAAACACAGACAGTTTAAAGCAATAATGCATGGCCTCCATTCCATGGTTCCAAACTCTCCAGGTGGAAGGGAATATTACTACAGCTATAACATGTACGTGAAACCTAGAGAATGGACACACTGTGTATACGAAAGGTTTCTAAAACTCAACTAATTGTCCCTCTCCTGGTGCTCCAGTTTGACTTTCCAACTGCTTTACTATCAATCTCTCAACTTGGAGAGACAGCCCCTTTAACCTCCTGGATGACACAGGTTGCCAATTTGGCAGAGGATGAAAGGGAACAGGGAGAACCAATGAGAGAGTAGCTGTTAGACATTTGGACGGGCATTTGTCACTCTAATTGCCCGGCAGGAAGAATAATTAACCAAGGACTCATCCCCCTGCCGGGAACCAGTATAGGTCCTGAACCGAAATTTTGGACTTGCGGTCAGCTCACAAACAACGATTTGATAAATGGAGCTCAGGGGCACAGCAATTCACAAACTGGCAGAGTAATAAAGGACAACTATCGTCCAAAAATATTTTGAAGGAAGGCAACGAGGCGGACTTGAAACCGAGGCAGAATTGCAGGAAACAGATTTCAAGAGGTACGTTGGAATCACCTGTAAAGCACAGGAAGAGGGGCACAATTTCGACAATGATGGACTTGGCCAAAAATGGTTTATTCGTTTTCTCCTGAATATATTCTGGAGAAAACGCATACACACTTTTTGGCCAAGCAAGCAGGCGGGCAATGCAAATCTGCACTACAAAGAAGTATCCCTTCCCACCGGTCAAAAGGGACATCGGCAAAATGTGTAAAAACCACAAAGGCAAGAGAGGGCCTGCAGAACAGGGAGCCTTGTTATGCTGATGGGCGGGATGTAAGTTGGCAACTGCCTCTCTGGAGGAGTGCACTGTGTTCCCTAAAACAAGTAAACAACAGAGCTACATAGTGAAGGGCACTTCCAGTCTAGGGAATATACCTTGGGAAAACTGAAAATCAATAAGACAGAGCCGCCCCAAAATTTAGGGATGCACTGCTTACAAGAACCTCAACTTGGGTACACTTTAAATATAACAGGAAAGTTAAAAATTGTTCAAAAAATTGTGGTATTTACGTACGATGGAATATCCCTGAGCCATGAAATCAATGTCATAAGACCAGTAGCAGCAAAATGAGTGGATTCAGGTATGATGATTCTAAGTGAAATAAGTCACACAGAAAAAGAATCTTATCATACGATATCACTTAAGAAGATCCTGTAAACATGGCTACACATGAAGTGAGTGAGGAAAGAGAACAGTGTCTCACATTTAGAAAACTCTCTTATGCCTGCTTAAGGGGGAAGGAGAGGTGGGGTGATGCATAAAACCAGAGTTTGATATAAGCACAGGTACCATTCAAAAACCAACTATGGAATAGCCAAGACTTACACCTTCCTCAGTGAAAGGGATTCAAAACCCCATATTTCCCACAGAGGAATATATTGGATTAGTTAGAATCTTAAAACCTATGTATTGATATGTCTCCGTAAGGCAATCAAGTGTGTCTAGACTGGCATAAACATGGCAGCGAGAATCATCTCAAACCCACTATAAAAGGGAATTTCAAAAACAAAACAACAAAACAGGGAAATTCTTTACAATTCCTTCAGGGTCTCTGATGAAACCTGGAATGACCCTATCTACAATGACAGCTGGATGTGGCATAAGGCTGGACACATGGGACTGAGAGGATTGGTGAGATTGGGTGAGCAAATGCAGACCCTATAAAGCAATAATGCATGGCAACCATTCCATGGGTCCCAACTCTCCAGGTTGAAGAGTATATTACTACAGCTATAAAATGTACGGGAAACCTAGAGACTGGACACACTGAGAATACGAAAGGTCTCTAAAACTCAACGAATAGTCCCTCTCCTGGTGCTCAGGTTTGACTTTCCAACTGCTTTACTATCAATCTCCCAACTTGTAGAGACAGCACCTTTAACCTCCTGGTGTACACATGTTGCCAATTTAGCAAAGGATGAAAGGCAAGAGGGAGAACCAATGAGAGAGTAGCTGTTAGACATTTGGACGGGCACATGTCTTTCTTATTTCCCGGGAGGAAGAAGAATTAACCAAAGTCTCAGCCACCCACCAAAAACCAGTATAGGTCCTGAACCAAAATATTGGACTTGCGTTCAGCTCACAAAAAACGAGTTAAAAATGGAGCTCAGGGACACAACAATTAGCAAACTGGCAGAGTAATAAAGGGCAACTATCGTCCAAAAATCAGTTGAGGGAAGTCAACCAGGTGGACTTGAAAGCGAGGCAGAATAGCAGGAAACAGATTTCAAGAGCCACGTTGGAATCGCCTTTAAAGCATAGGAAGATGGGCAGAACTTCGACAATGATGCACCTGGCCACAAATGGCGTATGCGTTTTCTCCTGAATATATTCAGGAGAAAACGCATACGGCATTTCTGGCCAAGCAAGCAAGCGGGCAATGCAAATCTGCACTAAAAAGAAGTATCACTTCCCACCAGTCAAAAGGGACATCCACAAAATGGGTAAAAACCAGAGGCTAGACAGGCCCTGGAGAACAGGGAGCCTTGTTATGCTGATGGGCGGGATGTAAATTGCCAACTGCCTCACTGGAGGAGTGCATTGTGTTCCCTAAAACAAGTAAACAACAGAGCTACAGAGCCAAGGGCACTTCCAGTCTAGGGAATATACCTTGGGAAAACTGAAAATCAATAAGACAGAGCCACCCTCAAATTTAGGGCTGCACTGCTTACAAGAACCTCAACTTGGGTACACATTAAATATCCCAGGAAATATAAAAATGGTTCAAAAAATTGTGGTACTTACATACGATGGAATATCCCTCAGCCATGAAATCAATGTCATAAGACCAGTAGCAGCTAAATGAGTGGATTCAGGTACGATGATTCTAACTGAAATAAGTCACACAGAAAAAGAAACTTATCATAAGATATCACTTATGAACATCCTGTAAACATGGCTACATATGAACTGAGTTAGGAAAGAGAACAGAGTCTCACATTTAAAAAACACTCTTATGCCTGCTTAAGGGGGAAGGAGAGGTGGGGTGATGCATAAAACCAGAGTTTGATATAAGCACAGGTACCATTCAAAAACCAACTATGGAATAGCCAAGACTTACACCTTCCTCAGTGAAAGGGATTCAAAACCCCATATTTCCCACAGAGGAATATATTGGATTAGTTAGAATCTTAAAACCTATGTATTGATATGTCTCCGTAAGGGAATCAAGTGTGTCTAGACTGGCATAAACATGGCAGCGAGAATCATCTCAAACCCACTATAAAAGGGAATTTCAAAAACAAAACAACAAAACAGGGAAATTCTTTACAATTCCTTCAGGGTCTCTGATGAAACCTGGAATGACCCTATCTACAATGACAGCTGGATGTGGCATAAGGCTGGACACATGGGACTGAGAGGATTGGTGAGATTGGGTGAGCAAATGCAGACCCTATAAAGCAATAATGCATGGCAACCATTCCATGGGTCCCAACTCTCCAGGTTGAAGAGTATATTACTACAGCTATAAAATGTACGGGAAACCTAGAGACTGGACACACTGTGAATACGAAAGGTCTCTAAAACTCAACGAATAGTCCCTCTCCTGGTGCTCAGGTTTGACTTTCCAACTGCTTTACTATCAATCTCCCAGCTTGGAGAGACTGCACCTTTAACCTCCTGTTTTGCACAGGTTGCCAATTTGGCAGAGGATGAAAGGGAAGAGGGAGAACCAATGAGAGAGTAGCTGTTAGGCATTTGGACGGGCACATGTCACTCTTATTTCCCGGGAGGAAGAAGAATTAACCAAAGTCTAAGCCACCCACCACAAACCAGTATAGGTCCTGAACCAAAATATTGGACTTGCGTTCAGCTCACAATAAACGAGTTAAATTATGGAGCTCAGGGGCACAGCAATTCACAAACTGGTAGAGTAATAAAGGACAACTATCGTACAAAAATCTGTTGAGGGAAGGCAACGAGGCGGAATTGAAAGCGAGGCAGAATAGAAGGAAACAGATTTCAACAGATACGTTGGAATCGCTTTTAAAGCACAGGAAGAGGGGCACAACTTCGAAAATGATGCACTTGGCCAAAAAGGGCGTATGCATTTTCTCCTGAGTATATTCAGGAGAAAATGCATACGCCCTTTTTGGCCAAGCAAGCAAGCGGGCAATGCAAATCTGCACTACAAAGAAGTATCACTTCCCACAGGTCAAAAGGGATATCCACAAAATGGGTAAAAAGCAGAAAGGCAAGACAGGGCCTGGAGAACAGGGAGCCTTGTTATGCTGATGGGCGGGATGTAAATTGCCAACTGCCTCTCTGGAGGAGTGCATTTTGTTCCCTAAAACAAGTAAACAACAGAGCTACAGAGCCAAGGGCACTTCCAGTCTAGGGTATATACCTTGGGAAAACTGAAAATCAGTAAGACAGAGCCACCCCAAAATTTAGGGCTGCACTGCTTACAAGAACCTCAACTAGGCTACACCTTAAATATCCCAGGAAAGACAAAATTTTTTCAAGAGATTGTGGTAATTACATACGATGGAATATTTCTCTGCCATGAAATCAATGTCATCAGGCCAGTAGCAGCAAATTTAGTGGATTCAGTTACGAGGATTCTAAGTGAAATTAGTCACAGAGTAAAATAAACTTATCATAAGATATCACTTATGAAGGTCATGTAAACATGGCTACACATGAACTGAGTTAGTAAAGAGAAGAGAGTCTCACATTGAGAAAACACTCTTACACCTGCTTAAGGGGTAAGGAGAGGTGGGGTGTTGCATAAAACCAGAGTTTGATATTAGTAAAGGCTCCATTCCAGAAACCAAATACAGAATAGAAAAGATCTACACCTTCCTCACTGAAAAGGAATCAACACCCCATACTTCCCTCAGAGGAATATATCTGACTAGTAAGAATCTTCAAACCTATATATTGATATGTCTCCGTAAGGGATCAAGTGTGTCTAGACTGGCATAAAAATGCAGTGGGAATCAGCTCAAACTCACTATAAAAAGGAATTTCAATAACAAAACAACAAAACAGGGAAATTCTTTACAATTCCTTCAGGGTCTCTGATGAAACCTGAAATGAACCTATCTACAACTACAGCTTGATTTGGCATAATGCTGGACATTTGGGACTGAGAGGATTGGTGAGACTGGGTGAGCAAACACAGACAGTTTAAAGCAATAATGCATGGCCTCCATTCCATGGTTCCAAACTCTCCAGGTGGAAGGGAATATTACTACAGCTATAACATGTACGTGAAACCTAGAGAATGGACACACTGTGTATACGAAAGGTTTCTAAAACTCAACTAATTGTCCCTCTCCTGGTGCTCCAGTTTGACTTTCCAACTGCTTTACTATCAATCTCTCAACTTGGAGAGACAGCCCCTTTAACCTCCTGGATGACACAGGTTGCCAATTTGGCAGAGGATGAAAGGGAACAGGGAGAACCAATGAGAGAGTAGCTGTTAGACATTTGGACGGGCATTTGTCACTCTAATTGCCCGGCAGGAAGAATAATTAACCAAGGACTCATCCCCCTGCCGGGAACCAGTATAGGTCCTGAACTGAAATTTTGGACTTGCGGTCAGCTCACAAACAACGATTTGATAAATGGAGCTCAGGGGCACAGCAATTCACAAACTGGCAGAGTAATAAAGGACAACTATCGTCCAAAAATATTTTGAAGGAAGGCAACGAGGCGGACTTGAAACCGAGGCAGAATTGCAGGAAACAGATTTCAAGAGGTACGTTGGAATCACCTGTAAAGCACAGGAAGAGGGGCACAATTTCGACAATGATGGACTTGGCCAAAAATGGTTTATTCGTTTTCTCCTGAATATATTCTGGAGAAAACGCATACACACTTTTTGGCCAAGCAAGCAGGCGGGCAATGCAAATCTGCACTACAAAGAAGTATCCCTTCCCACCGGTCAAAAGGGACATCGGCAAAATGTGTAAAAACCACAAAGGCAAGAGAGGGCCTGCAGAACAGGGAGCCTTGTTATGCTGATGGGCGGGATGTAAGTTGGCAACTGCCTCTCTGGAGGAGTGCACTGTGTTCCCTAAAACAAGTAAACAACAGAGCTACATAGTGAAGGGCACTTCCAGTCTAGGGAATATACCTTGGGAAAACTGAAAATCAATAAGACAGAGCCGCCCCAAAATTTAGGGATGCACTGCTTACAAGAACCTCAACTTGGGTACACTTTAAATATCCCAGGAAAGTTAAAAATTGTTCAAAAAATTGTGGTATTTACGTACGATGGAATATCCCTCAGCCATGAAATCAATGTCATAAGACCAGTAGCAGCAAAATGAGTGGATTCAGGTATGATGATTCTAAGTGAAATAAGTCACACAGAAAAAGAATCTTATCATACGATATCACTTAAGAAGATCCTGTAAACATGGCTACACATGAAGTGAGTGAGGAAAGAGAACAGTGTCTCACATTTAGAAAACTCTCTTATGCCTGCTTAAGGGGGAAGGAGAGGTGGGGTGATGCATAAAACCAGAGTTTGATATAAGCACAGGTACCATTCAAAAACCAACTATGGAATAGCCAAGACTTACACCTTCCTCAGTGAAAGGGATTCAAAACCCCATATTTCCCACAGAGGAATATATTGGATTAGTTAGAATCTTAAAACCTATGTATTGATATGTCTCCGTAAGGGAATCAAGTGTGTCTAGACTGGCATAAACATGGCAGCGAGAATCATCTCAAACCCACTATAAAAGGGAATTTCAAAAACAAAACAACAAAACAGGGAAATTCTTTACAATTCCTTCAGGGTCTCTGATGAAACCTGGAATGACCCTATCTACAATGACAGCTGGATGTGGCATAAGGCTGGACACATGGGACTGAGAGGATTGGTGAGATTGGGTGAGCAAATGCAGACCCTATAAAGCAATAATGCATGGCAACCATTCCATGGGTCCCAACTCTCCAGGTTGAAGAGTATATTACTACAGCTATAAAATGTACGGGAAACCTAGAGACTGGACACACTGAGAATACGAAAGGTCTCTAAAACTCAACGAATAGTCCCTCTCCTGGTGCTCAGGTTTGACTTTCCAACTGCTTTACTATCAATCTCCCAACTTGTAGAGACAGCACCTTTAACCTCCTGGTGTACACATGTTGCCAATTTAGCAAAGGATGAAAGGCAAGAGGGAGAACCAATGAGAGAGTAGCTGTTAGACATTTGGACGGGCACATGTCTTTCTTATTTCCCGGGAGGAAGAAGAATTAACCAAAGTCTCAGCCACCCACCAAAAACCAGTATAGGTCCTGAACCAAAATATTGGACTTGCGTTCAGCTCACAAAAAACGAGTTAAAAATGGAGCTCAGGGACACAACAATTAGCAAACTGGCAGAGTAATAAAGGGCAACTATCGTCCAAAAATCAGTTGAGGGAAGTCAACCAGGTGGACTTGAAAGCGAGGCAGAATAGCAGGAAACAGATTTCAAGAGCCACGTTGGAATCGCCTTTAAAGCATAGGAAGATGGGCAGAACTTCGACAATGATGCACCTGGCCACAAATGGCGTATGCGTTTTCTCCTGAATATATTCAGGAGAAAACGCATACGGCATTTCTGGCCAAGCAAGCAAGCGGGCAATGCAAATCTGCACTAAAAAGAAGTATCACTTCCCACCAGTCAAAAGGGACATCCACAAAATGGGTAAAAACCAGAGGCTAGACAGGCCCTGGAGAACAGGGAGCCTTGTTATGCTGATGGGCGGGATGTAAATTGCCAACTGCCTCACTGGAGGAGTGCATTGTGTTCCCTAAAACAAGTAAACAACAGAGCTACAGAGCCAAGGGCACTTCCAGTCTAGGGAATATACCTTGGGAAAACTGAAAATCAATAAGACAGAGCCACCCTCAAATTTAGGGCTGCACTGCTTACAAGAACCTCAACTTGGGTACACATTAAATATCCCAGGAAATATAAAAATGGTTCAAAAAATTGTGGTACTTACATACGATGGAATATCCCTCAGCCATGAAATCAATGTCATAAGACCAGTAGCAGCTAAATGAGTGGATTCAGGTACGATGATTCTAACTGAAATAAGTCACACAGAAAAAGAAACTTATCATAAGATATCACTTATGAACATCCTGTAAACATGGCTACATATGAACTGAGTTAGGAAAGAGAACAGAGTCTCACATTTAAAAAACACTCTTATGCCTGCTTAAGGGGGAAGGAGAGGTGGGGTGATGCATAAAACCAGAGTTTGATATAAGCACAGGTACCATTCAAAAACCAACTATGGAATAGCCAAGACTTACACCTTCCTCAGTGAAAGGGATTCAAAACCCCATATTTCCCACAGAGGAATATATTGGATTAGTTAGAATCTTAAAACCTATGTATTGATATGTCTCCGTAAGGGAATCAAGTGTGTCTAGACTGGCATAAACATGGCAGCGAGAATCATCTCAAACCCACTATAAAAGGGAATTTCAAAAACAAAACAACAAAACAGGGAAATTCTTTACAATTCCTTCAGGGTCTCTGATGAAACCTGGAATGACCCTATCTACAATGACAGCTGGATGTGGCATAAGGCTGGACACATGGGACTGAGAGGATTGGTGAGATTGGGTGAGCAAATGCAGACCCTATAAAGCAATAATGCATGGCAACCATTCCATGGGTCCCAACTCTCCAGGTTGAAGAGTATATTACTACAGCTATAAAATGTACGGGAAACCTAGAGACTGGACACACTGTGAATACGAAAGGTCTCTAAAACTCAACGAATAGTCCCTCTCCTGGTGCTCAGGTTTGACTTTCCAACTGCTTTACTATCAATCTCCCAGCTTGGAGAGACTGCACCTTTAACCTCCTGTTTTGCACAGGTTGCCAATTTGGCAGAGGATGAAAGGGAAGAGGGAGAACCAATGAGAGAGTAGCTGTTAGGCATTTGGACGGGCACATGTCACTCTTATTTCCCGGGAGGAAGAAGAATTAACCAAAGTCTAAGCCACCCACCGCAAACCAGTATAGGTCCTGAACCAAAATATTGGACTTGCGTTCAGCTCACAATAAACGAGTTAAATTATGGAGCTCAGGGGCACAGCAATTCACAAACTGGTAGAGTAATAAAGGACAACTATCGTACAAAAATCTGTTGAGGGAAGGCAACGAGGCGGAATTGAAAGCGAGGCAGAATAGAAGGAAACAGATTTCAACAGATACGTTGGAATCGCTTTTAAAGCACAGGAAGAGGGGCACAACTTCGAAAATGATGCACTTGGCCAAAAAGGGCGTATGCATTTTCTCCTGAGTATATTCAGGAGAAAACGCATACGCCCTTTTTGGCCAAGCAAGCAAGCGGGCAATGCAAATCTGCACTACAAAGAAGTATCACTTCCCACAGGTCAAAAGGGATATCCACAAAATGGGTAAAAAGCAGAAAGGCAAGACAGGGCCTGGAGAACAGGGAGCCTTGTTATGCTGATGGGCGGGATGTAAATTGCCAACTGCCTCTCTGGAGGAGTGCATTTTGTTCCCTAAAACAAGTAAACAACAGAGCTACAGAGACAAGGGCACTTCCAGTCTAGGGTATATACTTTGGGAAAACTGAAAATCAGTAAGACAGTGCCACCCCAAAATTTAGGGCTGCACTGTTTACAAGAACCTCAACTAGGCTACACCTTAAATATCCCAGGAAAGACAAAATTTTTTCAAGAGATTGTGGTAATTACATACGATGGAATATTTCTCTGCCATGAAATCAATGTCATCAGGCCAGTAGCAGCAAATTTAGTGGATTCAGTTACGAGGATTCTAAGTGAAATTAGTCACAGAGTAAAATAAACTTATCATAAGATATCACTTATGAAGGTCATGTAAACATGGCTACACATGAACTGAGTTAGTAAAGAGAAGAGAGTCTCACATTGAGAAAACACTCTTACACCTGCTTAAGGGGTAAGGAGAGGTGGGGTGTTGCATAAAACCAGAGTTTGATATTAGTAAAGGCTCCATTCCAGAAACCAAATACAGAATAGAAAAGATCTACACCTTCCTCACTGAAAAGGAATCAACACCCCATACTTCCCTCAGAGGAATATATCTGACTAGTAAGAATCTTCAAACCTATATATTGATATGTCTCCGTAAGGGATCAAGTGTGTCTAGACTGGCATAAAAATGAAGTGGGAATCAGCTCAAACTCACTATAAAAAGGAATTTCAATAACAAAACAACAAAACAGGGAAATTCTTTACAATTCCTTCAGGGTCTCTGATGAAACCTGAAATGAACCTATCTACAACTACAGCTTGATTTGGCATAATGCTGGACATTTGGGACTGAGAGGATTGGTGAGACTGGGTGAGCAAACACAGACAGTTTAAAGCAATAATGCATGGCCTCCATTCCATGGTTCCAAACTCTCCAGGTGGAAGGGAATATTACTACAGCTATAACATGTACGTGAAACCTAGAGAATGGACACACTGTGTATACGAAAGGTTTCTAAAACTCAACTAATTGTCCCTCTCCTGGTGCTCCAGTTTGACTTTCCAACTGCTTTACTATCAATCTCTCAACTTGGAGAGACAGCCCCTTTAACCTCCTGGATGACACAGGTTGCCAATTTGGCAGAGGATGAAAGGGAACAGGGAGAACCAATGAGAGAGTAGCTGTTAGACATTTGGACGGGCATTTGTCACTCTAATTGCCCGGCAGGAAGAATAATTAACCAAGGACTCATCCCCCTGCCGGGAACCAGTATAGGTCCTGAACCGAAATTTTGGACTTGCGGTCAGCTCACAAACAACGATTTGATAAATGGAGCTCAGGGGCACAGCAATTCACAAACTGGCAGAGTAATAAAGGACAACTATCGTCCAAAAATATTTTGAAGGAAGGCAACGAGGCGGACTTGAAACCGAGGCAGAATTGCAGGAAACAGATTTCAAGAGGTACGTTGGAATCACCTGTAAAGCACAGGAAGAGGGGCACAATTTCGACAATGATGGACTTGGCCAAAAATGGTTTATTCGTTTTCTCCTGAATATATTCTGGAGAAAACGCATACACACTTTTTGGCCAAGCAAGCAGGCGGGCAATGCAAATCTGCACTACAAAGAAGTATCCCTTCCCACCGGTCAAAAGGGACATCGGCAAAATGTGTAAGAACCAGAAAGGCAAGAGAGGGCCTGCAGAACAGGGAGCCTTGTTATGCTGATGGGCGGGATGTAAGTTGGCAACTGCCTCTCTGGAGGAGTGCACTGTGTTCCCTAAAACAAGTAAACAACAGAGCTACAGAGCCAAGGGCACTTCCAGTCTAGGGAATATACCTTGGGAAAACTGAAAATCAATAAGACAGAGCCGCCCCAAAATTTAGGGATGCACTGCTTACAAGAACCTCAACTTGGGTACACTTTAAATATCCCAGGAAAGTTAAAAATTGTTCAAAAAATTGTGGTATTTACGTACGATGGAATATCCCTCAGCCATGAAATCAATGTCATAAGACCAGTAGCAGCAAAATGAGTGGATTCAGGTATGATGATTCTAAGTGAAATAAGTCACACAGAAAAAGAATCTTATCATACGATATCACTTAAGAAGATCCTGTAAACATGGCTACACATGAAGTGAGTGAGGAAAGAGAACAGTGTCTCACATTTAGAAAACTCTCTTATGCCTGCTTAAGGGGGAAGGAGAGTTGGGGTGATGCATAAAACCAGAGTTTGATATAAGCACAGGTACCATTCAAAAACCAACTATGGAATAGCCAAGACTTACACCTTCCTCAGTGAAAGGGATTCAAAACCCCATATTTCCCACAGAGGAATATATTGGATTAGTTAGAATCTTAAAACCTATGTATTGATATGTCTCCGTAAGGGAATCAAGTGTGTCTAGACTGGCATAAACATGGCAGCGAGAATCATCTCAAACCCACTATAAAAGGGAATTTCAAAAACAAAACAACAAAACAGGGAAATTCTTTACAATTCCTTCAGGGTCTCTGATGAAACCTGGAATGACCCTATCTACAATGACAGCTGGATGTGGCATAAGGCTGGACACATGGGACTGAGAGGATTGGTGAGATTGGGTGAGCAAATGCAGACCCTATAAAGCAATAATGCATGGCAACCATTCCATGGGTCCCAACTCTCCAGGTTGAAGAGTATATTACTACAGCTATAAAATGTACGGGAAACCTAGAGACTGGACACACTGAGAATACGAAAGGTCTCTAAAACTCAACGAATAGTCCCTCTCCTGGTGCTCAGGTTTGACTTTCCAACTGCTTTACTATCAATCTCCCAGCTTGGAGAGACTGCACCTTTAACCTCCTGTTTTGCACAGGTTGCCAATTTGGCAGAGGATGAAAGGGAAGAGGGAGAACCAATGAGAGAGTAGCTGTTAGGCATTTGGACGGGCACATGTCACTCTTATTTCCCGGGAGGAAGAAGAATTAACCAAAGTCTAAGCCACCCACCGCAAACCAGTATAGGTCCTGAACCAAAATATTGGACTTGCGTTCAGCTCACAATAAACGAGTTAAATTATGGAGCTCAGGGGCACAGCAATTCACAAACTGGTAGAGTAATAAAGGACAACTATCGTACAAAAATCTGTTGAGGGAAGGCAACGAGGCGGAATTGAAAGCGAGGCAGAATAGAAGGAAACAGATTTCAACAGATACGTTGGAATCGCTTTTAAAGCACAGGAAGAGGGGCACAACTTCGAAAATGATGCACTTGGCCAAAAAGGGCGTATGCATTTTCTCCTGAGTATATTCAGGAGAAAACGCATACGCCCTTTTTGGCCAAGCAAGCAAGCGGGCAATGCAAATCTGCACTACAAAGAAGTATCACTTCCCACAGGTCAAAAGGGATATCCACAAAATGGGTAAAAAGCAGAAAGGCAAGACAGGGCCTGGAGAACAGGGAGCCTTGTTATGCTGATGGGCGGGATGTAAATTGCCAACTGCCTCTCTGGAGGAGTGCATTTTGTTCCCTAAAACAAGTAAACAACAGAGCTACAGAGACAAGGGCACTTCCAGTCTAGGGTATATACCTTGGGAAAACTGAAAATCAGTAAGACAGAGCCACCCCAAAATTTAGGGCTGCACTGCTTACAAGAACCTCAACTAGGCTACACCTTAAATATCCCAGGAAAGACAAAATTTTTTCAAGAGATTGTGGTAATTACATACGATGGAATATTTCTCTGCCATGAAATCAATGTCATCAGGCCAGTAGCAGCAAATTTAGTGGATTCAGTTACGAGGATTCTAAGTTAAATTAGTCACAGAGTAAAATAAACTTATCATAAGATATCACTTATGAAGGTCATGTAAACATGGCTACACATGAACTGAGTTAGTAAAGAGAAGAGAGTCTCACATTGAGAAAACACTCTTACACCTGCTTAAGGGGTAAGGAGAGGTGGGGTGTTGCATAAAACCAGAGTTTGATATTAGTAAAGGCTCCATTCCAGAAACCAAATACAGAATAGAAAAGATCTACACCTTCCTCACTGAAAAGGAATCAACACCCCATACTTCCCTCAGAGGAATATATCTGACTAGTAAGAATCTTCAAACCTATATATTGATATGTCTCCGTAAGGGATCAAGTGTGTCTAGACTGGCATAAAAATGCAGTGGGAATCAGCTCAAACTCACTATAAAAAGGAATTTCAATAACAAAACAACAAAACAGGGAAATTCTTTACAATTCCTTCAGGGTCTCTGATGAAACCTGAAATGAACCTATCTACAACTACAGCTTGATTTGGCATAATGCTGGACATTTGGGACTGAGAGGATTGGTGAGACTGGGTGAGCAAACACAGACAGTTTAAAGCAATAATGCATGGCCTCCATTCCATGGTTCCAAACTCTCCAGGTGGAAGGGAATATTACTACAGCTATAACATGTACGTGAAACCTAGAGAATGGACACACTGTGTATACGAAAGGTTTCTAAAACTCAACTAATTGTCCCTCTCCTGGTGCTCCAGTTTGACTTTCCAACTGCTTTACTATCAATCTCTCAACTTGGAGAGACAGCCCCTTTAACCTCCTGGATGACACAGGTTGCCAATTTGGCAGAGGATGAAAGGGAACAGGGAGAACCAATGAGAGAGTAGCTGTTAGACATTTGGACGGGCATTTGTCACTCTAATTGCCCGGCAGGAAGAATAATTAACCAAGGACTCATCCCCCTGCCGGGAACCAGTATAGGTCCTGAACTGAAATTTTGGACTTGCGGTCAGCTCACAAACAACGATTTGATAAATGGAGCTCAGGGGCACAGCAATTCACAAACTGGCAGAGTAATAAAGGACAACTATCGTCCAAAAATATTTTGAAGGAAGGCAACGAGGCGGACTTGAAACCGAGGCAGAATTGCAGGAAACAGATTTCAAGAGGTACGTTGGAATCACCTGTAAAGCACAGGAAGAGGGGCACAATTTCGACAATGATGGACTTGGCCAAAAATGGTTTATTCGTTTTCTCCTGAATATATTCTGGAGAAAACGCATACACACTTTTTGGCCAAGCAAGCAGGCGGGCAATGCAAATCTGCACTACAAAGAAGTATCCCTTCCCACCGGTCAAAAGGGACATCGGCAAAATGTGTAAAAACCACAAAGGCAAGAGAGGGCCTGCAGAACAGGGAGCCTTGTTATGCTGATGGGCGGGATGTAAGTTGGCCAATGCCTCTCTGCAGGAGTGCACTGTGTTCCATAAGACAAGTAAACAACAGAGCTACATAGTGAAGGGCACTTCCAGTCTAGGGAATATACCTTGGGAAAACTGAAAATCAATAAGACAGAGCCACCCCAAAATTTAGGGATGCACTGCTTACAAGAACCTCAACTTGGGTACACTTTAAATATCCCAGGAAAGTTAAAAATTGTTCAAAAAATTGTGGTACTTACATACGATGGAATATCCCTCAGCCATGAAATCAATGTCATAAGACCAGTAGCAGCTAAATGAGTGGATTCAGGTACGATGATTCTAACTGAAATAAGTCACACAGAAAAAGAAACTTATCATAAGATATCACTTATGAACATCCTGTAAACATGGCTACATATGAACTGAGTTAGGAAAGAGAACAGAGTCTCACATTTAGAAAACACTCTTATGCCTGCTTAAGGGGGAAGGAGAGGTGGGGTGATGCATAAAACCAGAGTTTGATATAAGCACAGGTACCATTCAAAAACCAACTATGGAATAGCCAAGACTTACACCTTCCTCAGTGAAAGGGATTCAAAACCCCATATTTCCCACAGAGGAATATATTGGATTAGTTAGAATCTTAAAACCTATGTATTGATATGTCTCCGTAAGGGAATCAAGTGTGTCTAGACTGGCATAAACATGGCAGCGAGAATCATCTCAAACCCACTATAAAAGGGAATTTCAAAAACAAAACAACAAAACAGGGAAATTCTTTACAATTCCTTCAGGGTCTCTGATGAAACCTGGAATGACCCTATCTACAATGACAGCTGGATGTGGCATAAGGCTGGACACATGGGACTGAGAGGATTGGTGAGATTGGGTGAGCAAATGCAGACCCTATAAAGCAATAATGCATGGCAACCATTCCATGGGTCCCAACTCTCCAGGTTGAAGAGTATATTACTACAGCTATAAAATGTACGGGAAACCTAGAGACTGGACACACTGTGAATACGAAAGGTCTCTAAAACTCAACGAATAGTCCCTCTCCTGGTGCTCAGGTTTGACTTTCCAACTGCTTTACTATCAATCTCCCAGCTTGGAGAGACTGCACCTTTAACCTCCTGTTTTGCACAGGTTGCCAATTTGGCAGAGGATGAAAGGGAAGAGGGAGAACCAATGAGAGAGTAGCTGTTAGGCATTTGGACGGGCACATGTCACTCTTATTTCCCGGGAGGAAGAAGAATTAACCAAAGTCTAAGCCACCCACCGCAAACCAGTATAGGTCCTGAACCAAAATATTGGACTTGCGTTCAGCTCACAATAAACGAGTTAAATTATGGAGCTCAGGGGCACAGCAATTCACAAACTGGTAGAGTAATAAAGGACAACTATCGTACAAAAATCTGTTGAGGGAAGGCAACGAGGCAGAATTGAAAGCGAGGCAGAATAGAAGGAAACAGATTTCAACAGATACGTTGGAATCGCTTTTAAAGCACAGGAAGAGGGGCACAACTTCGAAAATGATGCACTTGGCCAAAAAGGGCGTATGCATTTTCTCCTGAGTATATTCAGGAGAAAACGCATACGCCCTTTTTGGCCAAGCAAGCAAGCGGGCAATGCAAATCTGCACTACAAAGAAGTATCACTTCCCACATGTCAAAAGGGATATCCACAAAATGGGTAAAAAGCAGAAAGGCAAGACAGGGCCTGGAGAACAGGGAGCCTTGTTATGCTGATGGGTGGGATGTAAATTGCCAACTGCCTCTCTGGAGGAGTGCATTTTGTTCCCTAAAACAAGTAAACAACAGAGCTACAGAGACAAGGGCACTTCCAGTCTAGGGTATATACCTTGGGAAAACTGAAAATCAGTAAGACAGAGCCACCCCAAAATTTAGGGCTGCACTGCTTACAAGAACCTCAACTAGGCTACACCTTAAATATCCCAGGAAAGACAAAATTTGTTCAAGAGATTGTGGTAATTACATACGATGGAATATTTCTCTGCCATGAAATCAATGTCATCAGGCCAGTAGCAGCAAATTTAGTGGATTCAGTTACGAGGATTCTAAGTTAAATTAGTCACAGAGTAAAATAAACTTTTCATAAGATATCACTTATGAAGGTCATGTAAACATGGCTACACATGAACTGAGTTAGTAAAGAGAAGAGAGTCTCACATTGAGAAAACACTCTTACACCTGCTTAAGGGGTAAGGAGAGGTGGGGTGTTGCATAAAACCAGAGTTTGATATTAGTAAAGGCTCCATTCCAGAAACCAAATACAGAATAGAAAAGATCTACACCTTCCTCACTGAAAAGGAATCAACACCCCATACTTCCCTCAGAGGAATATATCTGACTAGTAAGAATCTTCAAACCTATATATTGATATGTCTCCGTAAGGGATCAAGTGTGTCTAGACTGGCATAAAAATGAAGTGGGAATCAGCTCAAACTCACTATAAAAAGGAATTTCAATAACAAAACAACAAAACAGGGAAATTCTTTACAATTCCTTCAGGGTCTCTGATGAAACCTGAAATGAACCTATCTACAACTACAGCTTGATTTGGCATAATGCTGGACATTTGGGACTGAGAGGATTGGTGAGACTGGGTGAGCAAACACAGACAGTTTAAAGCAATAATGCATGGCCTCCATTCCATGGTTCCAAACTCTCCAGGTGGAAGGGAATATTACTACAGCTATAACATGTACGTGAAACCTAGAGAATGGACACACTGTGTATACGAAAGGTTTCTAAAACTCAACTAATTGTCCCTCTCCTGGTGCTCCAGTTTGACTTTCCAACTGCTTTACTATCAATCTCTCAACTTGGAGAGACAGCCCCTTTAACCTCCTGGATGACACAGGTTGCCAATTTGGCAGAGGATGAAAGGGAACAGGGAGAACCAATGAGAGAGTAGCTGTTAGACATTTGGACGGGCATTTGTCACTCTAATTGCCCGGCAGGAAGAATAATTAACCAAGGACTCATCCCCCTGCCGGGAACCAGTATAGGTCCTGAACCGAAATTTTGGACTTGCGGTCAGCTCACAAACAACGATTTGATAAATGGAGCTCAGGGGCACAGCAATTCACAAACTGGCAGAGTAATAAAGGACAACTATCGTCCAAAAATATTTTGAAGGAAGGCAACGAGGCGGACTTGAAACCGAGGCAGAATTGCAGGAAACAGATTTCAAGAGGTACGTTGGAATCACCTGTAAAGCACAGGAAGAGGGGCACAATTTCGACAATGATGGACTTGGCCAAAAATGGTTTATTCGTTTTCTCCTGAATATATTCTGGAGAAAACGCATACACACTTTTTGGCCAAGCAAGCAGGCGGGCAATGCAAATCTGCACTACAAAGAAGTATCCCTTCCCACCGGTCAAAAGGGACATCGGCAAAATGTGTAAAAACCAGAAAGGCAAGAGAGGGCCTGCAGAACAGGGAGCCTTGTTATGCTGATGGGCGGGATGTAAGTTGGCAACTGCCTCTCTGGAGGAGTGCACTGTGTTCCCTAAAACAAGTAAACAACAGAGCTACAGAGCCAAGGGCACTTCCAGTCTAGGGAATATACCTTGGGAAAACTGAAAATCAATAAGACAGAGCCGCCCCAAAATTTAGGGATGCACTGCTTACAAGAACCTCAACTTGGGTACACTTTAAATATCCCAGGAAAGTTAAAAATTGTTCAAAAAATTGTGGTATTTACGTACGATGGAATATCCCTCAGCCATGAAATCAATGTCATAAGACCAGTAGCAGCAAAATGAGTGGATTCAGGTATGATGATTCTAAGTGAAATAAGTCACACAGAAAAAGAATCTTATCATACGATATCACTTAAGAAGATCCTGTAAACATGGCTACACATGAAGTGAGTGAGGAAAGAGAACAGTGTCTCACATTTAGAAAACTCTCTTATGCCTGCTTAAGGGGGAAGGAGAGTTGGGGTGATGCATAAAACCAGAGTTTGATATAAGCACAGGTACCATTCAAAAACCAACTATGGAATAGCCAAGACTTACACCTTCCTCAGTGAAAGGGATTCAAAACCCCATATTTCCCACAGAGGAATATATTGGATTAGTTAGAATCTTAAAACCTATGTATTGATATGTCTCCGTAAGGGAATCAAGTGTGTCTAGACTGGCATAAACATGGCAGCGAGAATCATCTCAAACCCACTATAAAAGGGAATTTCAAAAACAAAACAACAAAACAGGGAAATTCTTTACAATTCCTTCAGGGTCTCTGATGAAACCTGGAATGACCCTATCTACAATGACAGCTGGATGTGGCATAAGGCTGGACACATGGGACTGAGAGGATTGGTGAGATTGGGTGAGCAAATGCAGACCCTATAAAGCAATAATGCATGGCAACCATTCCATGGGTCCCAACTCTCCAGGTTGAAGAGTATATTACTACAGCTATAAAATGTACGGGAAACCTAGAGACTGGACACACTGAGAATACGAAAGGTCTCTAAAACTCAACGAATAGTCCCTCTCCTGGTGCTCAGGTTTGACTTTCCAACTGCTTTACTATCAATCTCCCAGCTTGGAGAGACTGCACCTTTAACCTCCTGTTTTGCACAGGTTGCCAATTTGGCAGAGGATGAAAGGGAAGAGGGAGAACCAATGAGAGAGTAGCTGTTAGGCATTTGGACGGGCACATGTCACTCTTATTTCCCGGGAGGAAGAAGAATTAACCAAAGTCTAAGCCACCCACCGCAAACCAGTATAGGTCCTGAACCAAAATATTGGACTTGCGTTCAGCTCACAATAAACGAGTTAAATTATGGAGCTCAGGGGCACAGCAATTCACAAACTGGTAGAGTAATAAAGGACAACTATCGTACAAAAATCTGTTGAGGGAAGGCAACGAGGCGGAATTGAAAGCGAGGCAGAATAGAAGGAAACAGATTTCAACAGATACGTTGGAATCGCTTTTAAAGCACAGGAAGAGGGGCACAACTTCGAAAATGATGCACTTGGCCAAAAAGGGCGTATGCATTTTCTCCTGAGTATATTCAGGAGAAAACGCATACGCCCTTTTTGGCCAAGCAAGCAAGCGGGCAATGCAAATCTGCACTACAAAGAAGTATCACTTCCCACAGGTCAAAAGGGATATCCACAAAATGGGTAAAAAGCAGAAAGGCAAGACAGGGCCTGGAGAACAGGGAGCCTTGTTATGCTGATGGGCGGGATGTAAATTGCCAACTGCCTCTCTGGAGGAGTGCATTTTGTTCCCTAAAACAAGTAAACAACAGAGCTACAGAGACAAGGGCACTTCCAGTCTAGGGTATATACCTTGGGAAAACTGAAAATCAGTAAGACAGAGCCACCCCAAAATTTAGGGCTGCACTGCTTACAAGAACCTCAACTAGGCTACACCTTAAATATCCCAGGAAAGACAAAATTTTTTCAAGAGATTGTGGTAATTACATACGATGGAATATTTCTCTGCCATGAAATCAATGTCATCAGGCCAGTAGCAGCAAATTTAGTGGATTCAGTTACGAGGATTCTAAGTGAAATTAGTCACAGAGTAAAATAAACTTATCATAAGATATCACTTATGAAGGTCATGTAAACATGGCTACACATGAACTGAGTTAGTAAAGAGAAGAGAGTCTCACATTGAGAAAACACTCTTACACCTGCTTAAGGGGTAAGGAGAGGTGGGGTGTTGCATAAAACCAGAGTTTGATATTAGTAAAGGCTCCATTCCAGAAACCAAATACAGAATAGAAAAGATCTACACCTTCCTCACTGAAAAGGAATCAACACCCCATACTTCCCTCAGAGGAATATATCTGACTAGTAAGAATCTTCAAACCTATATATTGATATGTCTCCGTAAGGGATCAAGTGTGTCTAGACTGGCATAAAAATGCAGTGGGAATCAGCTCAAACTCACTATAAAAAGGAATTTCAATAACAAAACAACAAAACAGGGAAATTCTTTACAATTCCTTCAGGGTCTCTGATGAAACCTGAAATGAACCTATCTACAACTACAGCTTGATTTGGCATAATGCTGGACATTTGGGACTGAGAGGATTGGTGAGACTGGGTGAGCAAACACAGACAGTTTAAAGCAATAATGCATGGCCTCCATTCCATGGTTCCAAACTCTCCAGGTGGAAGGGAATATTACTACAGCTATAACATGTACGTGAAACCTAGAGAATGGACACACTGTGTATACGAAAGGTTTCTAAAACTCAACTAATTGTCCCTCTCCTGGTGCTCCAGTTTGACTTTCCAACTGCTTTACTATCAATCTCTCAACTTGGAGAGACAGCCCCTTTAACCTCCTGGATGACACAGGTTGCCAATTTGGCAGAGGATGAAAGGGAACAGGGAGAACCAATGAGAGAGTAGCTGTTAGACATTTGGACGGGCATTTGTCACTCTAATTGCCCGGCAGGAAGAATAATTAACCAAGGACTCATCCCCCTGCCGGGAACCAGTATAGGTCCTGAACTGAAATTTTGGACTTGCGGTCAGCTCACAAACAACGATTTGATAAATGGAGCTCAGGGGCACAGCAATTCACAAACTGGCAGAGTAATAAAGGACAACTATCGTCCAAAAATATTTTGAAGGAAGGCAACGAGGCGGACTTGAAACCGAGGCAGAATTGCAGGAAACAGATTTCAAGAGGTACGTTGGAATCACCTGTAAAGCACAGGAAGAGGGGCACAATTTCGACAATGATGGACTTGGCCAAAAATGGTTTATTCGTTTTCTCCTGAATATATTCTGGAGAAAACGCATACACACTTTTTGGCCAAGCAAGCAGGCGGGCAATGCAAATCTGCACTACAAAGAAGTATCCCTTCCCACCGGTCAAAAGGGACATCGGCAAAATGTGTAAAAACCACAAAGGCAAGAGAGGGCCTGCAGAACAGGGAGCCTTGTTATGCTGATGGGCGGGATGTAAGTTGGCCAATGCCTCTCTGCAGGAGTGCACTGTGTTCCATAAAACAAGTAAACAACAGAGCTACATAGTGAAGGGCACTTCCAGTCTAGGGAATATACCTTGGGAAAACTGAAAATCAATAAGACAGAGCCACCCCAAAATTTAGGGATGCACTGCTTACAAGAACCTCAACTTGGGTACACTTTAAATATCCCAGGAAAGTTAAAAATTGTTCAAAAAATTGTGGTACTTACATACGATGGAATATCCCTCAGCCATGAAATCAATGTCATAAGACCAGTAGCAGCTAAATGAGTGGATTCAGGTACGATGATTCTAACTGAAATAAGTCACACAGAAAAAGAAACTTATCATAAGATATCACTTATGAACATCCTGTAAACATGGCTACATATGAACTGAGTTAGGAAAGAGAAC
Source organism: Mesoplodon mirus (assembly GCF_964341445.2). Taxonomy (NCBI): domain Eukaryota; kingdom Metazoa; phylum Chordata; class Mammalia; order Artiodactyla; family Ziphiidae; genus Mesoplodon; species Mesoplodon mirus. The sequence continues at coordinate 1,747,530 of NW_028295740.1, read as the reverse complement.
AGAGTCTCACATTTAGAAAACACTCTTATGCCTGCTTAAGGGGGAAGGAGAGGTGGGGTGATGCATAAAACCAGAGTTTGATATAAGCACAGGTACCATTCAAAAACCAACTATGGAATAGCCAAGACTTACACCTTCCTCAGTGAAAGGGATTCAAAACCCCATATTTCCCACAGAGGAATATATTGGATTAGTTAGAATCTTAAAACCTATGTATTGATATGTCTCCGTAAGGGAATCAAGTGTGTCTAGACTGGCATAAACATGGCAGCGAGAATCATCTCAAACCCACTATAAAAGGGAATTTCAAAAACAAAACAACAAAACAGGGAAATTCTTTACAATTCCTTCAGGGTCTCTGATGAAACCTGGAATGACCCTCTCTACAATGACAGCTGGATGTGGCATAAGGCTGGACACATGGGACTGAGAGGATTGGTGAGATTGGGTGAGCAAATGCAGACCCTATAAAGCAATAATGCATGGCAACCATTCCATGGGTCCCAACTCTCCAGGTTGAAGAGTATATTACTACAGCTATAAAATGTACGGGAAACCTAGAGACTGGACACACTGTGAATACGAAAGGTCTCTAAAACTCAACGAATAGTCCCTCTCCTGGTGCTCAGGTTTGACTTTCCAACTGCTTTACTATCAATCTCCCAGCTTGGAGAGACTGCACCTTTAACCTCCTGTTTTGCACAGGTTGCCAATTTGGCAGAGGATGAAAGGGAAGAGGGAGAACCAATGAGAGAGTAGCTGTTAGGCATTTGGACGGGCACATGTCACTCTTATTTCCCGGGAGGAAGAAGAATTAACCAAAGTCTAAGCCACCCACCGCAAACCAGTATAGGTCCTGAACCAAAATATTGGACTTGCGTTCAGCTCACAATAAACGAGTTAAATTATGGAGCTCAGGGGCACAGCAATTCACAAACTGGTAGAGTAATAAAGGACAACTATCGTACAAAAATCTGTTGAGGGAAGGCAACGAGGCGGAATTGAAAGCGAGGCAGAATAGAAGGAAACAGATTTCAACAGATACGTTGGAATCGCTTTTAAAGCACAGGAAGAGGGGCACAACTTCGAAAATGATGCACTTGGCCAAAAAGGGCGTATGCATTTTCTCCTGAGTATATTCAGGAGAAAACGCATACGCCCTTTTTGGCCAAGCAAGCAAGCGGGCAATGCAAATCTGCACTACAAAGAAGTATCACTTCCCACAGGTCAAAAGGGATATCCACAAAATGGGTAAAAAGCAGAAAGGCAAGACAGGGCCTGGAGAACAGGGAGCCTTGTTATGCTGATGGGCGGGATGTAAATTGCCAACTGCCTCTCTGGAGGAGTGCATTTTGTTCCCTAAAACAAGTAAACAACAGAGCTACAGAGACAAGGGCACTTCCAGTCTAGGGTATATACCTTGGGAAAACTGAAAATCAGTAAGACAGAGCCACCCCAAAATTTAGGGCTGCACTGCTTACAAGAACCTCAACTAGGCTACACCTTAAATATCCCAGGAAAGACAAAATTTTTTCAAGAGATTGTGGTAATTACATACGATGGAATATTTCTCTGCCATGAAATCAATGTCATCAGGCCAGTAGCAGCAAATTTAGTGGATTCAGTTACGAGGATTCTAAGTGAAATTAGTCACAGAGTAAAATAAACTTATCATAAGATATCACTTATGAAGGTCATGTAAACATGGCTACACATGAACTGAGTTAGTAAAGAGAAGAGAGTCTCACATTGAGAAAACACTCTTACACCTGCTTAAGGGGTAAGGAGAGGTGGGGTGTTGCATAAAACCAGAGTTTGATATTAGTAAAGGCTCCATTCCAGAAACCAAATACAGAATAGAAAAGATCTACACCTTCCTCACTGAAAAGGAATCAACACCCCATACTTCCCTCAGAGGAATATATCTGACTAGTAAGAATCTTCAAACCTATATATTGATATGTCTCCGTAAGGGATCAAGTGTGTCTAGACTGGCATAAAAATGCAGTGGGAATCAGCTCAAACTCACTATAAAAAGGAATTTCAATAACAAAACAACAAAACAGGGAAATTCTTTACAATTCCTTCAGGGTCTCTGATGAAACCTGAAATGAACCTATCTACAACTACAGCTTGATTTGGCATAATGCTGGACATTTGGGACTGAGAGGATTGGTGAGACTGGGTGAGCAAACACAGACAGTTTAAAGCAATAATGCATGGCCTCCATTCCATGGTTCCAAACTCTCCAGGTGGAAGGGAATATTACTACAGCTATAACATGTACGTGAAACCTAGAGAATGGACACACTGTGTATACGAAAGGTTTCTAAAACTCAACTAATTGTCCCTCTCCTGGTGCTCCAGTTTGACTTTCCAACTGCTTTACTATCAATCTCTCAACTTGGAGAGACAGCCCCTTTAACCTCCTGGATGACACAGGTTGCCAATTTGGCAGAGGATGAAAGGGAACAGGGAGAACCAATGAGAGAGTAGCTGTTAGACATTTGGACGGGCATTTGTCACTCTAATTGCCCGGCAGGAAGAATAATTAACCAAGGACTCATCCCCCTGCCGGGAACCAGTATAGGTCCTGAACTGAAATTTTGGACTTGCGGTCAGCTCACAAACAACGATTTGATAAATGGAGCTCAGGGGCACAGCAATTCACAAACTGGCAGAGTAATAAAGGACAACTATCGTCCAAAAATATTTTGAAGGAAGGCAACGAGGCGGACTTGAAACCGAGGCAGAATTGCAGGAAACAGATTTCAAGAGGTACGTTGGAATCACCTGTAAAGCACAGGAAGAGGGGCACAATTTCGACAATGATGGACTTGGCCAAAAATGGTTTATTCGTTTTCTCCTGAATATATTCTGGAGAAAACGCATACACACTTTTTGGCCAAGCAAGCAGGCGGGCAATGCAAATCTGCACTACAAAGAAGTATCCCTTCCCACCGGTCAAAAGGGACATCGGCAAAATGTGTAAAAACCACAAAGGCAAGAGAGGGCCTGCAGAACAGGGAGCCTTGTTATGCTGATGGGCGGGATGTAAGTTGGCCAATGCCTCTCTGCAGGAGTGCACTGTGTTCCATAAAACAAGTAAACAACAGAGCTACATAGTGAAGGGCACTTCCAGTCTAGGGAATATACCTTGGGAAAACTGAAAATCAATAAGACAGAGCCACCCCAAAATTTAGGGATGCACTGCTTACAAGAACCTCAACTTGGGTACACTTTAAATATCCCAGGAAAGTTAAAAATTGTTCAAAAAATTGTGGTACTTACATACGATGGAATATCCCTCAGCCATGAAATCAATGTCATAAGACCAGTAGCAGCTAAATGAGTGGATTCAGGTACGATGATTCTAACTGAAATAAGTCACACAGAAAAAGAAACTTATCATAAGATATCACTTATGAACATCCTGTAAACATGGCTACATATGAACTGAGTTAGGAAAGAGAACAGAGTCTCACATTTAGAAAACACTCTTATGCCTGCTTAAGGGGGAAGGAGAGGTGGGGTGATGCATAAAACCAGAGTTTGATATAAGCACAGGTACCATTCAAAAACCAACTATGGAATAGCCAAGACTTACACCTTCCTCAGTGAAAGGGATTCAAAACCCCATATTTCCCACAGAGGAATATATTGGATTAGTTAGAATCTTAAAACCTATGTATTGATATGTCTCCGTAAGGGAATCAAGTGTGTCTAGACTGGCATAAACATGGCAGCGAGAATCATCTCAAACCCACTATAAAAGGGAATTTCAAAAACAAAACAACAAAACAGGGAAATTCTTTACAATTCCTTCAGGGTCTCTGATGAAACCTGGAATGACCCTCTCTACAATGACAGCTGGATGTGGCATAAGGCTGGACACATGGGACTGAGAGGATTGGTGAGATTGGGTGAGCAAATGCAGACCCTATAAAGCAATAATGCATGGCAACCATTCCATGGGTCCCAACTCTCCAGGTTGAAGAGTATATTACTACAGCTATAAAATGTACGGGAAACCTAGAGACTGGACACACTGTGAATACGAAAGGTCTCTAAAACTCAACGAATAGTCCCTCTCCTGGTGCTCAGGTTTGACTTTCCAACTGCTTTACTATCAATCTCCCAGCTTGGAGAGACTGCACCTTTAACCTCCTGTTTTGCACAGGTTGCCAATTTGGCAGAGGATGAAAGGGAAGAGGGAGAACCAATGAGAGAGTAGCTGTTAGGCATTTGGACGGGCACATGTCACTCTTATTTCCCGGGAGGAAGAAGAATTAACCAAAGTCTAAGCCACCCACCGCAAACCAGTATAGGTCCTGAACCAAAATATTGGACTTGCGTTCAGCTCACAATAAACGAGTTAAATTATGGAGCTCAGGGGCACAGCAATTCACAAACTGGTAGAGTAATAAAGGACAACTATCGTACAAAAATCTGTTGAGGGAAGGCAACGAGGCGGAATTGAAAGCGAGGCAGAATAGAAGGAAACAGATTTCAACAGATACGTTGGAATCGCTTTTAAAGCACAGGAAGAGGGGCACAACTTCGAAAATGATGCACTTGGCCAAAAAGGGCGTATGCATTTTCTCCTGAGTATATTCAGGAGAAAACGCATACGCCCTTTTTGGCCAAGCAAGCAAGCGGGCAATGCAAATCTGCACTACAAAGAAGTATCACTTCCCACAGGTCAAAAGGGATATCCACAAAATGGGTAAAAAGCAGAAAGGCAAGACAGGGCCTGGAGAACAGGGAGCCTTGTTATGCTGATGGGCGGGATGTAAATTGCCAACTGCCTCTCTGGAGGAGTGCATTTTGTTCCCTAAAACAAGTAAACAACAGAGCTACAGAGACAAGGGCACTTCCAGTCTAGGGTATATACCTTGGGAAAACTGAAAATCAGTAAGACAGAGCCACCCCAAAATTTAGGGCTGCACTGCTTACAAGAACCTCAACTAGGCTACACCTTAAATATCCCAGGAAAGACAAAATTTTTTCAAGAGATTGTGGTAATTACATACGATGGAATATTTCTCTGCCATGAAATCAATGTCATCAGGCCAGTAGCAGCAAATTTAGTGGATTCAGTTACGAGGATTCTAAGTGAAATTAGTCACAGAGTAAAATAAACTTTTCATAAGATATCACTTATGAAGGTCATGTAAACATGGCTACACATGAACTGAGTTAGTAAAGAGAAGAGAGTCTCACATTGAGAAAACACTCTTACACCTGCTTAAGGGGTAAGGAGAGGTGGGGTGTTGCATAAAACCAGAGTTTGATATTAGTAAAGGCTCCATTCCAGAAACCAAATACAGAATAGAAAAGATCTACACCTTCCTCACTGAAAAGGAATCAACACCCCATACTTCCCTCAGAGGAATATATCTGACTAGTAAGAATCTTCAAACCTATATATTGATATGTCTCCGTAAGGGATCAAGTGTGTCTAGACTGGCATAAAAATGCAGTGGGAATCAGCTCAAACTCACTATAAAAAGGAATTTCAATAACAAAACAACAAAACAGGGAAATTCTTTACAATTCCTTCAGGGTCTCTGATGAAACCTGAAATGAACCTATCTACATCTACAGCTTGATTTGGCATAATGCTGGACATTTGGGACTGAGAGGATTGGTGAGACTGGGTGAGCAAACACAGACAGTTTAAAGCAATAATGCATGGCCTCCATTCCATGGTTCCAAACTCTCCAGGTGGAAGGTAATATTACTACAGCTATAACATGTACGTGAAACCTAGAGAATGGACACACTGTGTATACGAAAGGTTTCTAAAACTCAACTAATTGTCCCTCTCCTGGTGCTCCAGTTTGAATTTCCAACTGCTTTACTATCAATCTCTCAACTTGGAGAGACAGCCCCTTTAACCTCCTGGATGACACAGGTTGCCAATTTGGCAGAGGATGAAAGGGAACAGGGAGAACCAATGAGAGAGTAGCTGTTAGACATTTGGACGGGCATTTGTCACTCTAATTGCCCGGCAGGAAGAATAATTAACCAAGGACTCATCCCCCTGCTGGGAACCAGTATAGGTCCTGAACCGAAATTTTGGACTTGCGGTCAGCTCACAAACAACGATTTGATAAATGGAGCTCAGGGGCACAGCAATTCACAAACTGGCAGAGTAATAAAGGACAACTATCGTCCAAAAATATTTTGAAGGAAGGCAACGAGGCGGACTTGAAACCGAGGCAGAATTGCAGGAAACAGATTTCAAGAGGTACGTTGGAATCACCTGTAAAGCACAGGAAGAGGGGCACAATTTCGACAATGATGGACTTGGCCAAAAATGGTTTATTCGTTTTCTCCTGAATATATTCTGGAGAAAACGCATACACACTTTTTGGCCAAGCAAGCAGGCGGGCAATGCAAATCTGCACTACAAAGAAGTATCCCTTCCCACCGGTCAAAAGGGACATCGGCAAAATGTGTAAAAACCACAAAGGCAAGAGAGGGCCTGCAGAACAGGGAGCCTTGTTATGCTGATGGGCGGGATGTAAGTTGGCAACTGCCTCTCTGGAGGAGTGCACTGTGTTCCCTAAAACAAGTAAACAACAGAGCTACATAGTGAAGGGCACTTCCAGTCTAGGGAATATACCTTGGGAAAACTGAAAATCAATAAGACAGAGCCGCCCCAAAATTTAGGGATGCACTGCTTACAAGAACCTCAACTTGGGTACACTTTAAATATCCCAGGGAAGTTAAAAATTGTTCAAAAAATTGTGGTATTTACGTACGATGGAATATCCCTCAGCCATGAAATCAATGTCATAAGACCAGTAGCAGCAAAATGAGTGGATTCAGGTATGATGATTCTAAGTGAAATAAGTCACACAGAAAAAGAATCTTATCATACGATATCACTTAAGAAGATCCTGTAAACATGGCTACACATGAAGTGAGTGAGGAAAGAGAACAGTGTCTCACATTTAGAAAACTCTCTTATGCCTGCTTAAGGGGGAAGGAGAGGTGGGGTGATGCATAAAACCAGAGTTTGATATAAGCACAGGTACCATTCAAAAACCAACTATGGAATAGCCAAGACTTACACCTTCCTCAGTGAAAGGGATTCAAAACCCCATATTTCCCACAGAGGAATATATTGGATTAGTTAGAATCTTAAAACCTATGTATTGATATGTCTCCGTAAGGGAATCAAGTGTGTCTAGACTGGCATAAACATGGCAGCGAGAATCATCTCAAACCCACTATAAAAGGGAGTTTCAAAAACAAAACAACAAAACAGGGAAATTCTTTACAATTCCTTCAGGGTCTCTGATGAAACCTGGAATGACCCTATCTACAATGACAGCTGGATGTGGCATAAGGCTGGACACATGGGACTGAGAGGATTGGTGAGATTGGGTGAGCAAATGCAGACCCTATAAAGCAATAATGCATGGCAACCATTCCATGGGTCCCAACTCTCCAGGTTGAAGAGTATATTACTACAGCTATAAAATGTACGGGAAACCTAGAGACTGGACACACTGTGAATACGAAAGGTCTCTAAAACTCAACGAATAGTCCCTCTCCTGGTGCTCAGGTTTGACTTTCCAACTGCTTTACTATCAATCTCCCAGCTTGGAGAGACTGCACCTTTAACCTCCTGTTTTGCACAGGTTGCCAATTTGGCAGAGGATGAAAGGGAAGAGGGAGAACCAATGAGAGAGTAGCTGTTAGGCATTTGGACGGACACATGTCACTCTTATTTCCCGGGAGGAAGAAGAATTAACCAAAGTCTAAGCCACCCACCGCAAACCAGTATAGGTCCTGAACCAAAATATTGGACTTGCGTTCAGCTCACAATAAACGAGTTAAATTATGGAGCTCAGGGGCACAGCAATTCACAAACTGGTAGAGTAATAAAGGACAACTATCGTACAAAAATCTGTTGAGGGAAGGCAACGAGGCGGAATTGAAAGCGAGGCAGAATAGAAGGAAACAGATTTCAACAGATACGTTGGAATCGCTTTTAAAGCACAGGAAGAGGGGCACAACTTCGAAAATGATGCACTTGGCCAAAAAGGGCGTATGCATTTTCTCCTGAGTATATTCAGGAGAAAACGCATACGCCCTTTTTGGCCAAGCAAGCAAGCGGGCAATGCAAATCTGCACTACAAAGAAGTATCACTTCCCACAGGTCAAAAGGGATATCCACAAAATGGGTAAAAAGCAGAAAGGCAAGACAGGGCCTGGAGAACAGGGAGCCTTGTTATGCTGATGGGCGGGATGTAAATTGCCAACTGCCTCTCTGGAGGAGTGCATTTTGTTCCCTAAAACAAGTAAACAACAGAGCTACAGAGACAAGGGCACTTCCAGTCTAGGGTATATACCTTGGGAAAACTGAAAATCAGTAAGACAGAGCCACCCCAAAATTTAGGGCTGCACTGCTTACAAGAACCTCAACTAGGCTACACCTTAAATATCCCAGGAAAGACAAAATTTGTTCAAGAGATTGTGGTAATTACATACGATGGAATATTTCTCTGCCATGAAATCAATGTCATCAGGCCAGTAGCAGCAAATTTAGTGGATTCAGTTACGAGGATTCTAAGTTAAATTAGTCACAGAGTAAAATAAACTTATCATAAGATATCACTTATGAAGGTCATGTAAACATGGCTACACATGAACTGAGTTAGTAAAGAGAAGAGAGTCTCACATTGAGAAAACACTCTTACACCTGCTTAAGGGGTAAGGAGAGGTGGGGTGTTGCATAAAACCAGAGTTTGATATTAGTAAAGGCTCCATTCCAGAAACCAAATACAGAATAGAAAAGATCTACACCTTCCTCACTGAAAAGGAATCAACACCCCATACTTCCCTCAGAGGAATATATCTGACTAGTAAGAATCTTCAAACCTATATATTGATATGTCTCCGTAAGGGATCAAGTGTGTCTAGACTGGCATAAAAATGCAGTGGGAATCAGCTCAAACTCACTATAAAAAGGAATTTCAATAACAAAACAACAAAACAGGGAAATTCTTTACAATTCCTTCAGGGTCTCTGATGAAACCTGAAATGAACCTATCTACAACTACAGCTTGATTTGGCATAATGCTGGACATTTGGGACTGAGAGGATTGGTGAGACTGGGTGAGCAAACACAGACAGTTTAAAGCAATAATGCATGGCCTCCATTCCATGGTTCCAAACTCTCCAGGTGGAAGGGAATATTACTACAGCTATAACATGTACTTGAAACCTAGAGAATGGACACACAGTGTATACGAAAGGTTTCTAAAACTCAACTAATTGTCCCTCTCCTGGTGCTCCAGTTTGACTTTCCAACTGCTTTACTATCAATCTCTCAACTTGGAGAGACAGCCCCTTTAACCTCCTGGATGACACAGGTTGCCAATTTGGCAGAGGATGAAAGGGAACAGGGAGAACCAATGAGAGAGTAGCTGTTAGACATTTGGACGGGCATTTGTCACTCTAATTGCCCGGCAGGAAGAATAATTAACCAAGGACTCATCCCCCTGCCGGGAACCAGTATAGGTCCTGAACCGAAATTTTGGACTTGCGGTCAGCTCACAAACAACGATTTGATAAATGGAGCTCAGGGGCACAGCAATTCACAAACTGGCAGAGTAATAAAGGACAACTATCGTCCAAAAATATTTTGAAGGAAGGCAACGAGGCGGACTTGAAACCGAGGCAGAATTGCAGGAAACAGATTTCAAGAGGTACGTTGGAATCACCTGTAAAGCACAGGAAGAGGGGCACAATTTCGACAATGATGGACTTGGCCAAAAATGGTTTATTCGTTTTCTCCTGAATATATTCTGGAGAAAACGCATACACACTTTTTGGCCAAGCAAGCAGGCGGGCAATGCAAATCTGCACTACAAAGAAGTATCCCTTCCCACCGGTCAAAAGGGACATCGGCAAAATGTGTAAAAACCACAAAGGCAAGAGAGGGCCTGCAGAACAGGGAGCCTTGTTATGCTGATGGGCGGGATGTAAGTTGGCAACTGCCTCTCTGCAGGAGTGCACTGTGTTCCCTAAAACAAGTAAACAACAGAGCAACATAGTGAAGGGCACTTCCAGTCTAGGGAATATACCTTGGGAAAACTGAAAATCAATAAGACAGAGCCACCCCAAAATTTAGGGATGCACTGCTTACAAGAACCTCAACTTGGGTACACTTTAAATATCCCAGGAAAGTTAAAAATTGTTCAAAAATTGTGGTACTTACATACGATGGAATATCCCTCAGCCATGAAATCAATGTCATAAGACCAGTAGCAGCTAAATGAGTGGATTCAGGTACGATGATTCTAACTGAAATAAGTCACACAGAAAAAGAAACTTATCATAAGATATCACTTATGAACATCCTGTAAACATGGCTACATATGAACTGAGTTAGGAAAGAGAACAGAGTCTCACATTTAGAAAACACTCTTATGCCTGCTTAAGGGGGAAGGAGAGGTGGGGTGATGCATAAAACCAGAGTTTGATATAAGCACAGGTACCATTCAAAAACCAACTATGGAATAGCCAAGACTTACACCTTCCTCAGTGAAAGGGATTCAAAACCCCATATTTCCCACAGAGGAATATATTGGATTAGTTAGAATCTTAAAACCTATGTATTGATATGTCTCCGTAAGGGAATCAAGTGTGTCTAGACTGGCATAAACATGGCAGCGAGAATCATCTCAAACCCACTATAAAAGGGAATTTCAAAAACAAAACAACAAAACAGGGAAATTCTTTACAATTCCTTCAGGGTCTCTGATGAAACCTGGAATGACCCTCTCTACAATGACAGCTGGATGTGGCATAAGGCTGGACACATGGGACTGAGAGGATTGGTGAGATTGGGTGAGCAAATGCAGACCCTATAAAGCAATAATGCATGGCAACCATTCCATGGGTCCCAACTCTCCAGGTTGAAGAGTATATTACTACAGCTATAAAATGTACGGGAAACCTAGAGACTGGACACACTGTGAATACGAAAGGTCTCTAAAACTCAACGAATAGTCCCTCTCCTGGTGCTCAGGTTTGACTTTCCAACTGCTTTACTATCAATCTCCCAGCTTGGAGAGACTGCACCTTTAACCTCCTGTTTTGCACAGGTTGCCAATTTGGCAGAGGATGAAAGGGAAGAGGGAGAACCAATGAGAGAGTAGCTGTTAGGCATTTGGACGGGCACATGTCACTCTTATTTCCCGGGAGGAAGAAGAATTAACCAAAGTCTAAGCCACCCACCGCAAACCAGTATAGGTCCTGAACCAAAATATTGGACTTGCGTTCAGCTCACAATAAACGAGTTAAATTATGGAGCTCAGGGGCACAGCAATTCACAAACTGGTAGAGTAATAAAGGACAACTATCGTACAAAAATCTGTTGAGGGAAGGCAACGAGGCAGAATTGAAAGCGAGGCAGAATAGAAGGAAACAGATTTCAACAGATACGTTGGAATTGCTTTTAAAGCACAGGAAGAGGGGCACAACTTCGAAAATGATGCACTTGGCCAAAAAGGGCGTATGCATTTTTTCCTGAGTATATTCAGGAGAAAACGCATACGCCCTTTTTGGCCAAGCAAGCAAGCGGGCAATGCAAATCTGCACTACAAAGAAGTATCACTTCCCACAGGTCAAAAGGGATATCCACAAAATGGGTAAAAAGCAGAAAGGCAAGACAGGGCCTGGAGAACAGGGAGCCTTGTTATGCTGATGGGTGGGATGTAAATTGCCAACTGCCTCTCTGGAGGAGTGCATTTTGTTCCCTAAAACAAGTAAACAACAGAGCTACAGAGACAAGGGCACTTCCAGTCTAGGGTATATACCTTGGGAAAACTGAAAATCAGTAAGACAGAGCCACCCCAAAATTTAGGGCTGCACTGCTTACAAGAACCTCAACTAGGCTACACCTTAAATATCCCAGGAAAGACAAAATTTTTTCAAGAGATTGTGGTAATTACATATGATGGAATATTTCTCTGCCATGAAATCAATGTCATCAGGCCAGTAGCAGCAAATTTAGTGGATTCAGTTACGAGGATTCTAAGTTAAATTAGTCACAGAGTAAAATAAACTTTTCATAAGATATCACTTATGAAGGTCATGTAAACATGGCTACACATGAACTGAGTTAGTAAAGAGAAGAGAGTCTCACATTGAGAAAACACTCTTACACCTGCTTAAGGGGTAAGGAGAGGTGGGGTGTTGCATAAAACCAGAGTTTGATATTAGTAAAGGCTCCATTCCAGAAACCAAATACAGAATAGAAAAGATCTACACCTTCCTCACTGAAAAGGAATCAACACCCCATACTTCCCTCAGAGGAATATATCTGACTAGTAAGAATCTTCAAACCTATATATTGATATGTCTCCGTAAGGGATCAAGTGTGTCTAGACTGGCATAAAAATGCAGTGGGAATCAGCTCAAACTCACTATAAAAAGGAATTTCAATAACAAAACAACAAAACAGGGAAATTCTTTACAATTCCTTCAGGGTCTCTGATGAAACCTGAAATGAACCTATCTACAACTACAGCTTGATTTGGCATAATGCTGGACATTTGGGACTGAGAGGATTGGTGAGACTGGGTGAGCAAACACAGACAGTTTAAAGCAATAATGCATGGCCTCCATTCCATGGTTCCAAACTCTCCAGGTGGAAGGGAATATTACTACAGCTATAACATGTACGTGAAACCTAGAGAATGGACACACTGTGTATACGAAAGGTTTCTAAAACTCAACTAATTGTCCCTCTCCTGGTGCTCCAGTTTGACTTTCCAACTGCTTTACTATCAATCTCTCAACTTGGAGAGACAGCCCCTTTAACCTCCTGGATGACACAGGTTGCCAATTTGGCAGAGGATGAAAGGGAACAGGGAGAACCAATGAGAGAGTAGCTGTTAGACATTTGGACGGGCATTTGTCACTCTAATTGCCCGGCAGGAAGAATAATTAACCAAGGACTCATCCCCCTGCCGGGAACCAGTATAGGTCCTGAACCGAAATTTTGGACTTGCGGTCAGCTCACAAACAACGATTTGATAAATGGAGCTCAGGGGCACAGCAATTCACAAACTGGCAGAGTAATAAAGGACAACTATCGTCCAAAAATATTTTGAAGGAAGGCAACGAGGCGGACTTGAAACCGAGGCAGAATTGCAGGAAACAGATTTCAAGAGGTACGTTGGAATCACCTGTAAAGCACAGGAAGAGGGGCACAATTTCGACAATGATGGACTTGGCCAAAAATGGTTTATTCGTTTTCTCCTGAATATATTCTGGAGAAAACGCATACACACTTTTTGGCCAAGCAAGCAGGCGGGCAATGCAAATCTGCACTACAAAGAAGTATCCCTTCCCACCGGTCAAAAGGGACATCCGCAAAATGTGTAAAAACCACAAAGGCAAGAGAGGGCCTGCAGAACAGGGAGCCTTGTTATGCTGATGGGCGGGATGTAAGTTGGCAACTGCCTCTCTGCAGGAGTGCACTGTGTTCCCTAAAACAAGTAAACAACAGAGCTACATAGTGAAGGGCACTTCCAGTCTAGGGAATATACCTTGGGAAAACTGAAAATCAATAAGACAGAGCCGCCCCAAAATTTAGGGATGCACTGCTTACAAGAACCTCAACTTGGGTACACTTTAAATATCCCAGGAAAGTTAAAAATTGTTCAAAAAATTGTGGTATTTACGTACGATGGAATATCCCTCAGCCATGAAATCAATGTCATAAGACCAGTAGCAGCAAAATGAGTGGATTCAGGTATGATGATTCTAAGTGAAATAAGTCACACAGAAAAAGAATCTTATCATACGATATCACTTAAGAAGATCCTGTAAACATGGCTACACATGAAGTGAGTGAGGAAAGAGAACAGTGTCTCACATTTAGAAAACTCTCTTATGCCTGCTTAAGGGGGAAGGAGAGGTGGGGTGATGCATAAAACCAGAGTTTGATATAAGCACAGGTACCGTTCCAAAAACCAACTATGGAATAGACAAGACCTACAACTTCCTCGGGGAAAGGGACTCAAAAACGTATATTTTCTGCAGAGGAATATATCTGACTAGTAAGAATCTTAAAACCTATGTATTGATATGTCTCCGTCAGGGAATCAAGTGTGTCTAGACTGGCATAAACATGGCAGTGAGAATCAGCTCAAACCCACTATAAAAAGGAATTTCAAAAATAAAACAAAAACCAGGGAAATTCTATACAATTCCTTCAGGGTCTCTGATGAAACCTGGAATGACCCTATCTATAATGACAGCTGGATGTGGCATAAGGCTGAACACATGGGACTGAGAGGATTTGTGAGATTGGGTGAGCAAATGCAGACCCTTTAATGCAATAATGCATGGCAGCCATTCCATTGGTCACAACTCTCCAGGTTGAAGGGAAGATTACTACAGCTATAACATGTACAGGAAACCTAGAGAATGGACACACTGTGAATATGAAAGGTCTCTAAAACTCAAGGAATAATCCCTCTCCTTGTGCTCCAGTTTGACGTTCCAACTGCTTTACTATCAATCTCCCAACTTGTAGAGACAGCACCTTTAACCTCCTGGTGTACACATGTTGCCAATTTAGCAAAGGATGAAAGGCAAGAGGGAGAACCAATGAGAGAGTAGCTGTTAGACATTTGGACGGGCACATGTCTTTCTTATTTCCCGGGAGGAAGAAGAATTAACCAAAGTCTCAGCCACCCACCAAAAACCAGTATAGGTCCTGAACCAAAATATTGGACTTGTGTTCAGCTCACAAAAAACGAGTTAAAAATGGAGCTCAGGGACACAACAATTAACAAACTGGCAGAGTAATAAAGGGCAACTATCGTCCAAAAATCAGTTGAGGGAAGTCAACCAGGCGGACTTGAAAGCGAGGCAGAAGAGCAGGAAACAGATTTCAAGAGCCACGTTGGAATCGCCTTTAAAGCATAGGAAGATGGGCAGAACTTCGACAATGATGCACCTGGCCACAAATGGCGTATGCGTTTTCTCCTGAATATATTCAGGAGAAAACGCATACGGCATTTCTGGCCAAGCAAGCAAGCGGGCAATGCAAATCTGCACTAAAAAGTAGTATCACTTCCCACCAGTCAAAAGGGACATCCACAAAGTGGGTAAAAACCAGAGGCTAGACAGGCCCTGGAGAACAGGGAGCCTTGTTATGCTGATGGGCGGGATGTAAATTGCCAACTGCCTCACTGGAGGAGTGCATTGTGTTCCCTAAAACAAGTAAACAAGAAAGCTACAGAGCCAAGGGCACTTCCAGTCTAGGGAATATACCTTGGGAAAACTGAAAATCAATAAGACAGAGCCACCCTCAAATTTAGGGCTGCACTGCTTACAAGAACCTCAACTTGGGTACACATTAAATATCCCAGGAAATATAAAAATGGTTCAAAAAATTGTGGTACTTACATACGATGGAATATCCCTCAGCCATGAAATCAATGTCATAAGACCAGTAGCAGCTAAATGAGTGGATTCAGGTACGATGATTCTAACTGAAATAAGTCACACAGAAAAAGAAACTTATCATAAGATATCACTTATGAACATCCTGTAAACATGGCTACATATGAACTGAGTTAGGAAAGAGAACAGAGTCTCACATTTAGAAAACACTCTTATGCCTGCTTAAGGGGGAAGGAGAGGTGGGGTGATGCATAAAACCAGAGTTTGATATAAGCACAGGTACCATTCAAAAACCAACTATGGAATAGCCAAGACTTACACCTTCCTCAGTGAAAGGGATTCAAAACCCCATATTTCCCACAGAGGAATATATTGGATTAGTTAGAATCTTAAAACCTATGTATTGATATGTCTCCGTAAGGGAATCAAGTGTGTCTAGACTGGCATAAACATGGCAGCGAGAATCATCTCAAACCCACTATAAAAGGGAATTTCAAAAACAAAACAACAAAACAGGGAAATTCTTTACAATTCCTTCAGGGTCTCTGATGAAACCTGGAATGACCCTATCTACAATGACAGCTGGATGTGGCATAAGGCTGGACACATGGGACTGAGAGGATTGGTGAGATTGGGTGAGCAAATGCAGACCCTATAAAGCAATAATGCATGGCAACCATTCCATGGGTCCCAACTCTCCAGGTTGAAGAGTATATTACTACAGCTATAAAATGTACGGGAAACCTAGAGACTGGACACACTGTGAATACGAAAGGTCTCTAAAACTCAACGAATAGTCCCTCTCCTGGTGCTCAGGTTTGACTTTCCAACTGCTTTACTATCAATCTCCCAGCTTGGAGTGACTGCACCTTTAACCTCCTGTTTTGCACAGGTTGCCAATTTGGCAGAGGATGAAAGGGAAGAGGGAGAACCAATGAGAGAGTAGCTGTTAGGCATTTGGACGGGCACATGTCACTCTTATTTCCCGGGAGGAAGAAGAATTAACCAAAGTCTAAGCCACCCACCGCAAACCAGTATAGGTCCTGAACCAAAATATTGGTCTTGCGTTCAGCTCACAATAAACGAGTTAAATTATGGAGCTCAGGGGCACAGCAATTCACAAACTGGTAGAGTAATAAAGGACAACTATCGTACAAAAATCTGTTGAGGGAAGGCAACGAGGCGGAATTGAAAGCGAGGCAGAATAGAAGGAAACAGATTTCAACAGATACGTTGGAATCGCTTTTAAAGCACAGGAAGAGGGGCACAACTTCGAAAATGATGCACTTGGCCAAAAAGGGCGTATGCATTTTCTCCTGAGTATATTCAGGAGAAAACGCATACGCCCTTTTTGGCCAAGCAAGCAAGCGGGCAATGCAAATCTGCACTACAAAGAAGTATCACTTCCCACAGGTCAAAAGGGATATCCACAAAATGGGTAAAAAGCAGAAAGGCAAGACAGGGCCTGGAGAACAGGGAGCCTTGTTATGCTGATGGGCGGGATGTAAATTGCCAACTGCCTCTCTGGAGGAGTGCATTTTGTTCCCTAAAACAAGTAAACAACAGAGCTACAGAGACAAGGGCACTTCCAGTCTAGGGTATATACCTTGGGAAAACTGAAAATCAGTAAGACAGAGCCACCCCAAAATTTAGGGCTGCACTGCTTACAAGAACCTCAACTAGGCTACACCTTAAATATCCCAGGAAAGACAAAATTTTTTCAAGAGATTGTGGTAATTACATACGATGGAATATTTCTCTGCCATGAAATCAATGTCATCAGGCCAGTAGCAGCAAATTTAGTGGATTCAGTTACGAGGATTCTAAGTTAAATTAGTCACAGAGTAAAATAAACTTATCATAAGATATCACTTATGAAGGTCATGTAAACATGGCTACACATGAACTGAGTTAGTAAAGAGAAGAGAGTCTCACATTGAGAAAACACTCTTACACCTGCTTAAGGGGTAAGGAGAGGTGGGGTGTTGCATAAAACCAGAGTTTGATATTAGTAAAGGCTCCATTCCAGAAACCAAATACAGAATAGAAAAGATCTACACCTTCCTCACTGAAAAGGAATCAACACCCCATACTTCCCTCAGAGGAATATATCTGACTAGTAAGAATCTTCAAACCTATATATTGATATGTCTCCGTAAGGGATCAAGTGTGTCTAGACTGGCATAAAAATGCAGTGGGAATCAGCTCAAACTCACTATAAAAAGGAATTTCAATAACAAAACAACAAAACAGGGAAATTCTTTACAATTCCTTCAGGGTCTCTGATGAAACCTGAAATGAACCTATCTACAACTACAGCTTGATTTGGCATAATGCTGGACATTTGGGACTGAGAGGATTGGTGAGACTGGGTGAGCAAACACAGACAGTTTAAAGCAATAATGCATGGCCTCCATTCCATGGTTCCAAACTCTCCAGGTGGAAGGGAATATTACTACAGCTATAACATGTACGTGAAACCTAGAGAATGGACACACTGTGTATACGAAAGGTTTCTAAAACTCAACTAATTGTCCCTCTCCTGGTGCTCCAGTTTGACTTTCCAACTGCTTTACTATCAATCTCTCAACTTGGAGAGACAG
Source organism: Mesoplodon mirus (assembly GCF_964341445.2). NCBI lineage: Eukaryota > Metazoa > Chordata > Mammalia > Artiodactyla > Ziphiidae > Mesoplodon > Mesoplodon mirus. The sequence goes on along the minus strand of NW_028295740.1, from coordinate 1,729,480 downwards.
CCCCTTTAACCTCCTGGATGACACAGGTTGCCAATTTGGCAGAGGATGAAAGGGAACAGGGAGAACCAATGAGAGAGTAGCTGTTAGACATTTGGACGGGCATTTGTCACTCTAATTGCCCGGCAGGAAGAATAATTAACCAAGGACTCATCCCCCTGCCGGGAACCAGTATAGGTCCTGAACCGAAATTTTGGACTTGCGGTCAGCTCACAAACAACGATTTGATAAATGGAGCTCAGGGGCACAGCAATTCACAAACTGGCAGAGTAATAAAGGACAACTATCGTCCAAAAATATTTTGAAGGAAGGCAACGAGGCGGACTTGAAACCGAGGCAGAATTGCAGGAAACAGATTTCAAGAGGTACGTTGGAATCACCTGTAAAGCACAGGAAGAGGGGCACAATTTCGACAATGATGGACTTGGCCAAAAATGGTTTATTCGTTTTCTCCTGAATATATTCTGGAGAAAACGCATACACACTTTTTGGCCAAGCAAGGAGGTGGGCAATGCAAATCTGCACTACAAAGAAGTATCCCTTCCCACCGGTCAAAAGGGACATCGGCAAAATGTGTAAAAACCACAAAGGCAAGAGAGGGCCTGCAGAACAGGGAGCCTTGTTATGCTGATGGGCGGGATGTAAGTTGGCAACTGCCTCTCTGGAGGAGTGCACTGTGTTCCCTAAAACAAGTAAACAACAGAGCTACATAGTGAAGGGCACTTCCAGTCTAGGGAATATACCTTGGGAAAACTGAAAATCAATAAGACAGAGCCGCCCCAAAATTTAGGGATGCACTGCTTACAAGAACCTCAACTTGGGTACACTTTAAATATCCCAGGAAAGTTAAAAATTGTTCAAAAAATTGTGGTATTTACGTACGATGGAATATCCCTCAGCCATGAAATCAATGTCATAAGACCAGTAGCAGCAAAATGAGTGGATTCAGGTATGATGATTCTAAGTGAAATAAGTCACACAGAAAAAGAATCTTATCATACGATATCACTTAAGAAGATCCTGTAAACATGGCTACACATGAAGTGAGTGAGGAAAGAGAACAGTGTCTCACATTTAGAAAACTCTCTTATGCCTGCTTAAGGGGGAAGGAGAGGTGGGGTGATGCATAAAACCAGAGTTTGATATAAGCACAGGTACCGTTCCAAAAACCAACTATGGAATAGACAAGACCTACAACTTCCTCGGGGAAAGGGACTCAAAAACATATATTTTCTGCAGAGGAATATATCTGACTAGTAAGAATCTTAAAACCTATGTATTGATATGTCTCCATCAGGGAATGAAGTGTGTCTAGACTGGCATAAACATGGCAGTGAGAATCAGCTCAAACCCACTATAAAAAGGAATTTCAAAAATAAAACAAAAAACGAGGGAAATTCTATACAATTCCTTCAGGGTCTCTGATGAAACCTGGAATGACCCTATCTATAATGACAGCTGGATGTGGCATAAGGCTGAACACATGGGACTGAGAGGATTTGTGAGATTGGGTGAGCAAATGCAGACCCTTTAATGCAATAATGCATGGCAGCCATTCCATTGGTCACAACTCTCCAGGTTGAAGGGAATATTACTACAGCTATAACATGTACAGGAAACCTAGAGAATGGACACACTGTGAATATGAAAGGTCTCTAAAACTCAAGGAATAATCCCTCTCCTTGTGCTCCAGTTTGACGTTCCAACTGCTTTACTATCAATCTCCCAACTTGGAGAGACAGCACCTTTAACCTCCTGGTGTACACATGTTGCCAATTTAGCAAAGGATGAAAGGCAAGAGGGAGAACCAATGAGAGAGTAGCTGTTAGACATTTGGACGGGCACATGTCTTTCTTATTTCCCGGGAGGAAGAAGAATTAACCAAAGTCTCAGCCACCCACCAAAAACCAGTATAGGTCCTGAACCAAAATATTGGACTTGCGTTCAGCTCACAAAAAACGAGTTAAAAATGGAGCTCAGGGACACAACAATTAACAAACTGGCAGAGTAATAAAGGGCAACTATCGTCCAAAAATCAGTTGAGGGAAGTCAACCAGGCGGACTTGAAAGCGAGGCAGAAGAGCAGGAAACAGATTTCAAGAGCCACGTTGGAATCGCCTTTAAAGCATAGGAAGATGGGCAGAACTTCGACAATGATGCACCTGGCCACAAATGGCGTATGCGTTTTCTCCTGAATATATTCAGGAGAAAACGCATACGGCATTTCTCGCCAAGCAAGCAAGATGGCAATGCAAATCTGCACTAAAAAGAAGTATCCCTTCCCACCAGTCAAAAGGGACATCCACAAAATGGGTAAAAACCAGAGGCTAGACAGGCCCTGGAGAACAGGGAGCCTTGTTATGCTGATGGGCGGGATGTAAATTGCCAACTGCCTCACTGGAGGAGTGCATTGTGTTCCCTAAAACAAGTAAACAAGAAAGCTACAGAGCCAAGGGCACTTCCAGTCTACGGAATATACCTTGGGAAAACTGAAAATCAATAAGACAGAGCCACCCTCAAATTTAGGGCTGCACTGCTTACAAGAACCTCAACTTGGGTACACATTAAATATCCCAGGAAATATAAAAATGGTTCAAAAAATTGTGGTACTTACATACGATGGAATATCCCTCAGCCATGAAATCAATGTCATAAGACCAGTAGCAGCTAAATGAGTGGATTCAGGTACGATGATTCTAACTGAAATAAGTCACACAGAAAAAGAAACTTATCATAAGATATCACTTATGAACATCCTGTAAACATGGCTACATATGAACTGAGTTAGGAAAGAGAACAGAGTCTCACATTTAGAAAACACTCTTATGCCTGCTTAAGGGGGAAGGAGAGGTGGGGTGATGCATAAAACCAGAGTTTGATATAAGCACAGGTACCATTCAAAAACCAACTATGGAATAGCCAAGACTTACACCTTCCTCAGTGAAAGGGATTCAAACCCCCATATTTCCCACAGAGGAATATATTGGATTAGTTAGAATCTTAAAACCTATGTATTGATATGTCTCCGTAAGGGAATCAAGTGTGTCTAGACTGGCATAAACATGGCAGCGAGAATCATCTCAAACCCACTATAAAAGGGAATTTCAAAAACAAAACAAGAAAACAGGGAAATTCTTTACAATTCCTTCAGGGTCTCTGATGAAACCTGGAATGACCCTATCTACAATGACAGCTGGATGTGGCATAAGGCTGGACACATGGGACTGAGAGGATTGGTGAGATTGGGTGAGCAAATGCAGACCCTATAAAGCAATAATGCATGGCAACCATTCCATGGGTCCCAACTCTCCAGGTTGAAGAGTATATTACTACAGCTATAAAATGTACGGGAAACCTAGAGACTGGACACACTGAGAATACGAAAGGTCTCTAAAACTCAACGAATAGTCCCTCTCCTGGTGCTCAGGTTTGACTTTCCAACTGCTTTACTATCAATCTCCCAGCTTGGAGAGGCTGCACCTTTAACCTCCTGTTTTGCACAGGTTGCCAATTTGGCAGAGGATGAAAGGGAAGAGGGAGAACCAATGAGAGAGTAGCTGTTAGGCATTTGGACGGGCACATGTCACTCTTATTTCCCGGGAGGAAGAAGAATTAACCAAAGTCTAAGCCACCCACCGCAAACCAGTATAGGTCCTGAACCAAAATATTGGACTTGCGTTCAGCTCACAATAAACGAGTTAAATTATGGAGCTCAGGGGCACAGCAATTCACAAACTGGTAGAGTAATAAAGGACAACTATTGTACAAAAATCTGTTGAGGGAAGGCAACGAGGCGGAATTGAAAGCGAGGCAGAATAGAAGGAAACAGATTTCAACAGATACGTTGGAATCGCTTTTAAAGCACAGGAAGAAGGGCACAACTTCGAAAATGATGCACTTGGCCAAAAAGGGCGTATGCATTTTCTCCTGAGTATATTCAGGAGAAAACGCATACGCCCTTTTTGGCCAAGCAAGCAAGCGGGCAATGCAAATCTGCACTACAAAGAAGTATCACTTCCCACAGGTCAAAAGGGATATCCACAAAATGGGTAAAAAGCAGAAAGGCAAGACAGGGCCTGGAGAACAGGGAGCCTTGTTATGCTGATGGGCGGGATGTAAATTGCCAACTGCCTCTCTGGAGGAGTGCATTTTGTTCCCTAAAACAAGTAAACAACAGAGCTACAGAGACAAGGGCACTTCCAGTCTAGGGTATATACCTTGGGAAAACTGAAAATCAGTAAGACAGAGCCACCCCAAAATTTAGGGCTGCACTGCTTACAAGAACCTCAACTAGGCTACACCTTAAATATCCCAGGAAAGACAAAATTTTTTCAAGAGATTTTGGTAATTACATACGATGGAATATATCTCTGCCATGAAATCAATGTCATCAGGCCAGTAGCAGCAAATTTAGTGGATTCAGTTACGAGGATTCTAAGTTAAATTAGTCACAGAGTAAAATAAACTTATCATAAGATATCACTTATGAAGGTCATGTAAACATGGCTACACATGAACTGAGTTAGTAAAGAGAAGAGAGTCTCACATTGAGAAAACACTCTTACACCTGCTTAAGGGGTAAGGAGAGGTGGGGTGTTGCATAAAACCAGAGTTTGATATTAGTAAAGGCTCCATTCCAGAAACCAAATACAGAATAGAAAAGATCTACACCTTCCTCACTGAAAAGGAATCAACACCCCATACTTCCCTCAGAGGAATATATCTGACTAGTAAGAATCTTCAAACCTATATATTGATATGTCTCCGTAAGGGATCAAGTGTGTCTAGACTGGCATAAAAATGCAGTGGGAATCAGCTCAAACTCACTATAAAAAGGAATTTCAATAACAAAACAACAAAACAGGGAAATTCTTTACAATTCCTTCAGGGTCTCTGATGAAACCTGAAATGAACCTATCTACATCTACAGCTTGATTTGGCATAATGCTGGACATTTGGGACTGAGAGGATTGGTGAGACTGGGTGAGCAAACACAGACAGTTTAAAGCAATAATGCATGGCCTCCATTCCATGGTTCCAAACTCTCCAGGTGGAAGGGAATATTACTACAGCTATAACATGTACGTGAAACCTAGAGAATGGACACACTGTGTATACGAAAGGTTTCTAAAACTCAACTAATTGTCCCTCTCCTGGTGCTCCAGTTTGACTTTCCAACTGCTTTACTATCAATCTCTCAACTTGGAGAGACAGCCCCTTTAACCTCCTGGATGACACAGGTTGCCAATTTGGCAGAGGATGAAAGGGAACAGGGAGAACCAATGAGAGAGTAGCTGTTAGACATTTGGACGGGCATTTGTCACTCTAATTGCCCGGCAGGAAGAATAATTAACCAAGGACTCATCCCCCTGCCGGGAACCAGTATAGGTCCTGAACCGAAATTTTGGACTTGCGGTCAGCTCACAAACAACGATTTGATAAATGGAGCTCAGGGGCACAGCAATTCACAAACTGGCAGAGTAATAAAGGACAACTATCGTCCAAAAATATTTTGAAGGAAGGCAACGAGGCGGACTTGAAACCGAGGCAGAATTGCAGGAAACAGATTTCAAGAGGTACGTTGGAATCACCTGTAAAGCACAGGAAGAGGGGCACAATTTTGACAATGATGGACTTGGCCAAAAATGGTTTATTCGTTTTCTCCTGAATATATTCTGGAGAAAACGCATACACACTTTTTGGCCAAGCAAGCAGGCGGGCAATGCAAATCTGCACTACAAAGAAGTATCCCTTCCCACCGGTCAAAAGGGACATCGGCAAAATGTGTAAAAACCACAAAGGCAAGAGAGGGCCTGCAGAACAGGGAGCCTTGTTATGCTGATGGGCGGGATGTAAGTTGGCAACTGCCTCTCTGCAGGAGTGCACTGTGTTCCCTAAAACAAGTAAACAACAGAGCTACATAGTGAAGGGCACTTCCAGTCTAGGGAATATACCTTGGGAAAACTGAAAATCAATAAGACAGAGCCGCCCCAAAATTTAGGGATGCACTGCTTACAAGAACCTCAACTTGGGTACACTTTAAATATCCCAGGAAAGTTAAAAATTGTTCAAAAAATTGTGGTATTTACGTACGATGGAATATCCCTCAGCCATGAAATCAATGTCATAAGACCAGTAGCAGCAAAATGAGTGGATTCAGGTATGATGATTCTAAGTGAAATAAGTCACACAGAAAAAGAATCTTATCATACGATATCACTTAAGAAGATCCTGTAAACATGGCTACACATGAAGTGAGTGAGGAAAGAGAACAGTGTCTCACATTTAGAAAACTCTCTTATGCCTGCTTAAGGGGGAAGGAGAGGTGGGGTGATGCATAAAACCAGAGTTTGATATAAGCACAGGTACCGTTCCAAAAACCAACTATGGAATAGACAAGACCTACAACTTCCTCGGGGAAAGGGACTCAAAAACGTATATTTTCTGCAGAGGAATATATCTGACTAGTAAGAATCTTAAAACCTATGTATTGATATGTCTCCGTCAGGGAATCAAGTGTGTCTAGACTGGCATAAACATGGCAGTGAGAATCAGCTCAAACCCACTATAAAAAGGAATTTCAAAAATAAAACAAAAACCAGGGAAATTCTATACAATTCCTTCAGGGTCTCTGATGAAACCTGGAATGACCCTATCTATAATGACAGCTGGATGTGGCATAAGGCTGAACACATGGGACTGAGAGGATTTGTGAGATTGGGTGAGCAAATGCAGACCCTTTAATGCAATAATGCATGGCAGCCATTCCATTGGTCACAACTCTCCAGGTTGAAGGGAATATTACTACAGCTATAACATGTACAGGAAACCTAGAGAATGGACACACTGTGAATATGAAAGGTCTCTAAAACTCAAGGAATAATCCCTCTCCTTGTGCTCCAGTTTGACGTTCCAACTGCTTTACTATCAATCTCCCAACTTGTAGAGACAGCACCTTTAACCTCCTGGTGTACACATGTTGCCAATTTAGCAAAGGATGAAAGGCAAGAGGGAGAACCAATGAGAGAGTAGCTGTTAGACATTTGGACGGGCACATGTCTTTCTTATTTCCCGGGAGGAAGAAGAATTAACCAAAGTCTCAGCCACCCACCAAAAACCAGTATAGGTCCTGAATCAAAATATTGGACTTGCGTTCAGCTCACAAAAAACGAGTTAAAAATGGAGCTCAGGGACACAACAATTAACAAACTGGCAGAGTAATAAAGGGCAACTATCGTCCAAAAATCAGTTGAGGGAAGTCAATCAGGCGGACTTGAAAGCGAGGCAGAATAGCAGGAAACAGATTTCAAGAGCCACGTTGGAATCGCCTTTAAAGCATAGGAAGATGGGCAGAACTTCGACAATGATGCACCTGGCCACAAATGGCGTATGCGTTTTCTCCTGAATATATTCAGGAGAAAACGCATACGGCATTTCTGGCCAAGCAAGCAAGCGGGCAATGCAAATCTGCACTAAAAAGAAGTATCACTTCCCACCAGTCAAAAGGGACATCCACAAAGTGGGTAAAAACCAGAGGCTAGACAGGCCCTGGAGAACAGGGAGCCTTGTTATGCTGATGGGCGGGATGTAAATTGCCAACTGCCTCACTGGAGGATTGCATTGTGTTCCCTAAAACAAGTAAACAACAGAGCTACAGAGCCAAGGGCACTTCCCGTCTAGGGAATATACCTTGGGAAAACTGAAAATCAATAAGACAGAGCCACCCTCAAATTTAGGGCTGCACTGCTTACAAGAACCTCAACTTGGGTACACATTAAATATCCCAGGAAATATAAAAATGGTTCAAAAAATTGTGGTACTTACATACGATGGAATATCCCTCAGCCATGAAATCAATGTCATAAGACCAGTAGCAGCTAAATGAGTGGATTCAGGTACGATGATACTAACTGAAATAAGTCACACAGAAAAAGAAACTTATCATAAGATATCACTTATGAACATCCTGTAAACATGGCTACATATGAACTGAGTTAGGAAAGAGAACAGAGTCTCACATTTAGAAAACACTCTTATGCCTGCTTAAGGGGGAAGGAGAGGTGGGGTGATGCATAAAACCAGAGTTTGATATAAGCACAGGTACCATTCAAAAACCAACTATGGAATAGCCAAGACTTACACCTTCCTCAGTGAAAGGGATTCAAACCCCCATATTTCCCACAGAGGAATATATTGGATTAGTTAGAATCTTAAAACCTATGTATTGATATGTCTCCGTAAGGGAATCAAGTGTGTCTAGACTGGCATAAACATGGCAGCGAGAATCATCTCAAACCCACTATAAAAGGGAATTTCAAAAACAAAACAAGAAAACAGGGAAATTCTTTACAATTCCTTCAGGGTCTCTGATGAAACCTGGAATGACCCTATCTACAATGACAGCTGGATGTGGCATAAGGCTGGACACATGGGACTGAGAGGATTGGTGAGATTGGGTGAGCAAATGCAGACCCTATAAAGCAATAATGCATGGCAACCATTCCATGGGTCCCAACTCTCCAGGTTGAAGAGTATATTACTACAGCTATAAAATGTACGGGAAACCTAGAGACTGGACACACTGAGAATACGAAAGGTCTCTAAAACTCAACGAATAGTCCCTCTCCTGGTGCTCAGGTTTGACTTTCCAACTGCTTTACTATCAATCTCCCAGCTTGGAGAGACTGCACCTTTAACCTCCTGTTTTGCACAGGTTGCCAATTTGGCAGAGGATGAAAGGGAAGAGGGAGAACCAATGAGAGAGTAGCTGTTAGGCATTTGGACGGGCACATGTCACTCTTATTTCCCGGGAGGAAGAAGAATTAACCAAAGTCTAAGCCACCCACCGCAAACCAGTATAGGTCCTGAACCAAAATATTGGACTTGCGTTCAGCTCACAATAAACGAGTTAAATTATGGAGCTCAGGGGCACAGCAATTCACAAACTGGTAGAGTAATAAAGGACAACTATTGTACAATAATCTGTTGAGGGAAGGCAACGAGGCGGAATTGAAAGCGAGGCAGAATAGAAGGAAACAGATTTCAACAGATACGTTGGAATCGCTTTTAAAGCACAGGAAGAGGGGCACAACTTCGAAAATGATGCACTTGGCCAAAAAGGGCGTATGCATTTTCTCCTGAGTATATTCAGGAGAAAACGCATACGCCCTTTTTGGCCAAGCAAGCAAGCGGGCAATGCAAATCTGCACTACAAAGAAGTATCACTTCCCACAGGTCAAAAGGGATATCCACAAAATGGGTAAAAAGCAGAAAGGCAAGACAGGGCCTGGAGAACAGGGAGCCTTGTTATGCTGATGGGCGGGATGTAAATTGCCAACTGCCTCTCTGGAGGAGTGCATTTTGTTCCCTAAAACAAGTAAACAACAGAGCTACAGAGACAAGGGCACTTCCAGTCTAGGGTATATACCTTGGGAAAACTGAAAATCAGTAAGACAGAGCCACCCCAAAATTTAGGGCTGCACTGCTTACAAGAACCTCAACTAGGCTACACCTTAAATATCCCAGGAAAGACAAAATTTTTTCAAGAGATTGTGGTAATTACATACGATGGAATATTTCTCTGCCATGAAATCAATGTCATCAGGCCAGTAGCAGCAAATTTAGTGGATTCAGTTACGAGGATTCTAAGTTAAATTAGTCACAGAGTAAAATAAACTTATCATAAGATATCACTTATGAAGGTCATGTAAACATGGCTACACATGAACTGAGTTAGTAAAGAGAAGAGAGTCTCACATTGAGAAAACACTCTTACACCTGCTTAAGGGGTAAGGAGAGGTGGGGTGTTGCATAAAACCAGAGTTTGATATTAGTAAAGGCTCCATTCCAGAAACCAAATACAGAATAGAAAAGATCTACACCTTCCTCACTGAAAAGGAATCAACACCCCATACTTCCCTCAGAGGAATATATCTGACTAGTAAGAATCTTCAAACCTATATATTGATATGTCTCCGTAAGGGATCAAGTGTGTCTAGACTGGCATAAAAATGCAGTGGGAATCAGCTCAAACTCACTATAAAAAGGAATTTCAATAACAAAACAACAAAACAGGGAAATTCTTTACAATTCCTTCAGGGTCTCTGATGAAACCTGAAATGAACCTATCTACATCTACAGCTTGATTTGGCATAATGCTGGACATTTGGGACTGAGAGGATTGGTGAGACTGGGTGAGCAAACACAGACAGTTTAAAGCAATAATGCATGGCCTCCATTCCATGGTTCCAAACTCTCCAGGTGGAAGGGAATATTACTACAGCTATAACATGTACGTGAAACCTAGAGAATGGACACACTGTGTATACGAAAGGTTTCTAAAACTCAACTAATTGTCCCTCTCCTGGTGCTCCAGTTTGACTTTCCAACTGCTTTACTATCAATCTCTCAACTTGGAGAGACAGCCCCTTTAACCTCCTGGATGACACAGGTTGCCAATTTGGCAGAGGATGAAAGGGAACAGGGAGAACCAATGAGAGAGTAGCTGTTAGACATTTGGACGGGCATTTGTCACTCTAATTGCCCGGCAGGAAGAATAATTAACCAAGGACTCATCCCCCTGCCGGGAACCAGTATAGGTCCTGAACCGAAATTTTGGACTTGCGGTCAGCTCACAAACAACGATTTGATAAATGGAGCTCAGGGGCACAGCAATTCACAAACTGGCAGAGTAATAAAGGACAACTATCGTCCAAAAATATTTTGAAGGAAGGCAACGAGGCGGACTTGAAACCGAGGCAGAATTGCAGGAAACAGATTTCAAGAGGTACGTTGGAATCACCTGTAAAGCACAGGAAGAGGGGCACAATTTTGACAATGATGGACTTGGCCAAAAATGGTTTATTCGTTTTCTCCTGAATATATTCTGGAGAAAACGCATACACACTTTTTGGCCAAGCAAGCAGGCGGGCAATGCAAATCTGCACTACAAAGAAGTATCCCTTCCCACCGGTCAAAAGGGACATCGGCAAAATGTGTAAAAACCACAAAGGCAAGAGAGGGCCTGCAGAACAGGGAGCCTTGTTATGCTGATGGGCGGGATGTAAGTTGGCAACTGCCTCTCTGCAGGAGTGCACTGTGTTCCCTAAAACAAGTAAACAACAGAGCTACATAGTGAAGAGCACTTCCAGTCTAGGGAATATACCTTGGGAAAACTGAAAATCAATAAGACAGAGCCGCCCCAAAATTTAGGGATGCACTGCTTACAAGAACCTCAACTTGGGTACACTTTAAATATCCCAGGAAAGTTAAAAATTGTTCAAAAAATTGTGGTATTTACGTACGATGGAATATCCCTCAGCCATGAAATCAATGTCATAAGACCAGTAGCAGCAAAATGAGTGGATTCAGGTATGATGATTCTAAGTGAAATAAGTCACACAGAAAAAGAATCTTATCATACGATATCACTTAAGAAGATCCTGTAAACATGGCTACACATGAAGTGAGTGAGGAAAGAGAACAGTGTCTCACATTTAGAAAACTCTCTTATGCCTGCTTAAGGGTGAAGGAGAGGTGGGGTGATGCATAAAACCAGAGTTTGATATAAGCACAGGTACCGTTCCAAAAACCAACTATGGAATAGACAAGACCTACAACTTCCTCGGGGAAAGGGACTCAAAAACGTATATTTTCTGCAGAGGAATATATCTGACTAGTAAGAATCTTAAAACCTATGTATTGATATGTCTCCGTCAGGGAATCAAGTGTGTCTAGACTGGCATAAACATGGCAGTGAGAATCAGCTCAAACCCACTATAAAAAGGAATTTCAAAAATAAAACAAAAACCAGGGAAATTCTATACAATTCCTTCAGGGTCTCTGATGAAACCTGGAATGACCCTATCTATAATGACAGCTGGATGTGGCATAAGGCTGAACACATGGGACTGAGAGGATTTGTGAGATTGGGTGAGCAAATGCAGACCCTTTAATGCAATAATGCATGGCAGCCATTCCATTGGTCACAACTCTCCAGGTTGAAGGGAATATTACTACAGCTATAACATGTACAGGAAACCTAGAGAATGGACACACTGTGAATATGAAAGGTCTCTAAAACTCAAGGAATAATCCCTCTCCTTGTGCTCCAGTTTGACGTTCCAACTGCTTTACTATCAATCTCCCAACTTGTAGAGACAGCACCTTTAACCTCCTGGTGTACACATGTTGCCAATTTAGCAAAGGATGAAAGGCAAGAGGGAGAACCAATGAGAGAGTAGCTGTTAGACATTTGGACGGGCACATGTCTTTCTTATTTCCCGGGAGGAAGAAGAATTAACCAAAGTCTCAGCCACCCACCAAAAACCAGTATAGGTCCTGAACCAAAATATTGGACTTGCGTTCAGCTCACAAAAAACGAGTTAAAAATGGAGCTCAGGGACACAACAATTAACAAACTGGCAGAGTAATAAAGGGCAACTATCGTCCAAAAATCAGTTGAGGGAAGTCAACCAGGCGGACTTGAAAGCGAGGCAGAATAGCAGGAAACAGATTTCAAGAGCCACGTTGGAATCGCCTTTAAAGCATAGGAAGATGGGCAGAACTTCGACAATGATGCACCTGGCCACAAATGGCGTATGCGTTTTCTCCTGAATATATTCAGGAGAAAACGCATACGGCATTTCTGGCCAAGCAAGCAAGCGGGCAATGCAAATCTGCACTAAAAAGAAGTATCACTTCCCACCAGTCAAAAGGGACATCCACAAAGTGGGTAAAAACCAGAGGCTAGACAGGCCCTGGAGAACAGGGAGCCTTGTTATGCTGATGGGCGGGATGTAAATTGCCAACTGCCTCACTGGAGGATTGCATTGTGTTCCCTAAAACAAGTAAACAACAGAGCTACAGAGCCAAGGGCACTTCCCGTCTAGGGAATATACCTTGGGAAAACTGAAAATCAATAAGACAGAGCCACCCTCAAATTTAGGGCTGCACTGCTTACAAGAACCTCAACTTGGGTACACATTAAATATCCCAGGAAATATAAAAATGGTTCAAAAAATTGTGGTACTTACATACGATGGAATATCCCTCAGCCATGAAATCAATGTCATAAGACCAGTAGCAGCTAAATGAGTGGATTCAGGTACGATGATTCTAACTGAAATAAGTCACACAGAAAAAGAAACTTATCATAAGATATCACTTATGAACATCCTGTAAACATGGCTACATATGAACTGAGTTAGGAAAGAGAACAGAGTCTCACATTTAGAAAACACTCTTATGCCTGCTTAAGGGGGAAGGAGAGGTGGGGTGATGCATAAAACCAGAGTTTGATATAAGCACAGGTACCATTCAAAAACCAACTATGGAATAGCCAAGACTTACACCTTCCTCAGTGAAAGGGATTCAAACCCCCATATTTCCCACAGAGGAATATATTGGATTAGTTAGAATCTTAAAACCTATGTATTGATATGTCTCCGTAAGGGAATCACGTGTGTCTAGACTGGCATAAACATGGCAGCGAGAATCATCTCAAACCCACTATAAAAGGGAATTTCAAAAACAAAACAAGAAAACAGGGAAATTCTTTACAATTCCTTCAGGGTCTCTGATGAAACCTGGAATGACCCTATCTACAATGACAGCTGGATGTGGCATAAGGCTGGACACATGGGACTGAGAGGATTGGTGAGATTGGGTGAGCAAATGCAGACCCTATAAAGCAATAATGCATGGCAACCATTCCATGGGTCCCAACTCTCCAGGTTGAAGAGTATATTACTACAGCTATAAAATGTACGGGAAACCTAGAGACTGGACACACTGAGAATACGAAAGGTCTCTAAAACTCAACGAATAGTCCCTCTCCTGGTGCTCAGGTTTGACTTTCCAACTGCTTTACTATCAATCTCCCAGCTTGGAGAGACTGCACCTTTAACCTCCTGTTTTGCACAGGTTGCCAATTTGGCAGAGGATGAAAGGGAAGAGGGAGAACCAATGAGAGAGTAGCTGTTAGGCATTTGGACGGGCACATGTCACTCTTATTTCCCGGGAGGAAGAAGAATTAACCAAAGTCTAAGCCACCCACCGCAAACCAGTATAGGTCCTGAACCAAAATATTGGACTTGCGTTCAGCTCACAATAAACGAGTTAAATTATGGAGCTCAGGGGCACAGCAATTCACAAACTGGTAGAGTAATAAAGGACAACTATTGTACAAAAATCTGTTGAGGGAAGGCAACGAGGCGGAATTGAAAGCGAGGCAGAATAGAAGGAAACAGATTTCAACAGATACGTTGGAATCGCTTTTAAAGCACAGGAAGAGGGGCACAACTTCGAAAATGATGCACTTGGCCAAAAAGGGCGTATGCATTTTCTCCTGAGTATATTCAGGAGAAAACGCATACGCCCTTTTTGGCCAAGCAAGCAAGCGGGCAATGCAAATCTGCACTACAAAGAAGTATCACTTCCCACAGGTCAAAAGGGATATCCACAAAATGGGTAAAAAGCAGAAAGGCAAGACAGGGCCTGGAGAACAGGGAGCCTTGTTATGCTGATGGGCGGGATGTAAATTGCCAACTGCCTCTCTGGAGGAGTGCATTTTGTTCCCTAAAACAAGTAAACAACAGAGCTACAGAGACAAGGGCACTTCCAGTCTAGGGTATATACCTTGGGAAAACTGAAAATCAGTAAGACAGAGCCACCCCAAAATTTAGGGCTGCACTGCTTACAAGAACCTCAACTAGGCTACACCTTAAATATCCCAGGAAAGACAAAATTTTTTCAAGAGATTGTGGTAATTACATACGATGGAATATTTCTCTGCCATGAAATCAATGTCATCAGGCCAGTAGCAGCAAATTTAGTGGATTCAGTTACGAGGATTCTAAGTTAAATTAGTCACAGAGTAAAATAAACTTATCATAAGATATCACTTATGAAGGTCATGTAAACATGGCTACACATGAACTGAGTTAGTAAAGAGAAGAGAGTCTCACATTGAGAAAACACTCTTACACCTGCTTAAGGGGTAAGGAGAGGTGGGGTGTTGCATAAAACCAGAGTTTGATATTAGTAAAGGCTCCATTCCAGAAACCAAATACAGAATAGAAAAGATCTACACCTTCCTCACTGAAAAGGAATCAACACCCCATACTTCCCTCAGAGGAATATATCTGACTAGTAAGAATCTTCAAACCTATATATTGATATCTCTCCGTAAGGGATCAAGTGTGTCTAGACTGGCATAAAAATGCAGTGGGAATCAGCTCAAACTCACTATAAAAAGGAATTTCAATAACAAAACAACAAAACAGGGAAATTCTTTACAATTCCTTCAGGGTCTCTGATGAAACCTGAAATGAACCTATCTACAACTACAGCTTGATTTGGCATAATGCTGGACATTTGGGACTGAGAGGATTGGTGAGACTGGGTGAGCAAACACAGACAGTTTAAAGCAATAATGCATGGCCTCCATTCCATGGTTCCAAACTCTCCAGGTGGAAGGGAATATTACTACAGCTATAACATGTACGTGAAACCTAGAGAATGGACACACTGTGTATACGAAAGGTTTCTAAAACTCAACTAATTGTCCCTCTCCTGGTGCTCCAGTTTGACTTTCCAACTGCTTTACTATCAATCTCTCAACTTGGAGAGACAGCCCCTTTAACCTCCTGGATGACACAGGTTGCCAATTTGGCAGAGGATGAAAGGGAACAGGGAGAACCAATGAGAGAGTAGCTGTTAGACATTTGGACGGGCATATGTCACTCTAATTGCCCGGCAGGAAGAATAATTAACCAAGGACTCATCCCCCTGCCGGGAACCAGTATAGGTCCTGAACCGAAATTTTGGACTTGCGGTCAGCTCACAAACAACGATTTGATAAATGGAGCTCAGGGGCACAGCAATTCACAAACCGGCAGAGTAATAAAGGACAACTATCGTCCAAAAATATTTTGAAGGAAGGCAACGAGGCGGACTTGAAACCGAGGCAGAATTGCAGGAAACAGATTTCAAGAGGTACGTTGGAATCACCTGTAAAGCACAGGAAGAGGGGCACAATTTCGACAATGATGGACTTGGCCAAAAATGGTTTATTCGTTTTCTCCTGAATATATTCTGGAGAAAACGCATACACACTTTTTGGCCAAGCAAGCAGGCGGGCAATGCAAATCTGCACTACAAAGAAGTATCCCTTCCCACCGGTCAAAAGGGACATCGGCAAAATGTGTAAAAACCACAAAGGCAAGAGAGGGCCTGCAGAACAGGGAGCCTTGTTATGCTGATGGGCGGGATGTAAGTTGGCAACTGCCTCTCTGGAGGAGTGCACTGTGTTCCCTACAACAAGTAAACAACAGAGCTACAGAGCCAAGGGCACTTCCAGTCTAGGGAATATACCTTGCGAAAACTGAAAATCAATAAGACAGAGCCGCCCCAAAATTTAGGGATGCACTGCTTACAAGAACCTCAACTTGGGTACACTTTAAATATCCCAGGAAAGTTAAAAATTGTTCAAAAAATTGTGGTATTTACGTACGATGGAATATCCCTCAGCCATGAAATCAATGTCATAAGACCAGTAGCAGCAAAATGAGTGGATTCAGGTATGATGATTCTAAGTGAAATAAGTCACACAGAAAAAGAATCTTATCATACGATATCACTTAAGAAGATCCTGTAAACATGGCTACACATGAAGTGAGTGAGGAAAGAGAACAGTGTCTCACATTTAGAAAACTCTCTTATGCCTGCTTAAGGGGGAAGGAGAGGTGGGGTGATGCATAAAACCAGAGTTTGATATAAGCACAGGTACCGTTCCAAAAACCAACTATGGAATAGACAAGACCTACAACTTCCTCGGGGAAAGGGACTCAAAAACGTATATTTTCTGCAGAGGAATATATCTGACTAGTAAGAATCTTAAAACCTATGTATTGATATGTCTCCGTCAGGGAATCAAGTGTGTCTAGACTGGCATAAACATGGCAGTGAGAATCAGCTCAAACCCACTATAAAAAGGAATTTCAAAAATAAAACAAAAACCAGGGAAATTCTATACAATTCCTTCAGGGTCTCTGATGAAACCTGGAATGACCCTATCTATAATGACAGCTGGATGTGGCATAAGGCTGAACACATGGGACTGAGAGGATTTGTGAGATTGGGTGAGCAAATGCAGACCCTTTAATGCAATAATGCATGGCAGCCATTCCATTGGTCCCAACTCTCCAGGTTGAAGGGAAGATTACTACAGCTATAACATGTACAGGAAACCTAGAGAATGGACACACTGTGAATATGAAAGGTCTCTAAAACTCAAGGAATAATCCCTCTCCTTGTGCTCCAGTTTGACGTTCCAACTGCTTTACTATCAATCTCCCAACTTGTAGAGACAGCACCTTTAACCTCCTGGTGTACACATGTTGCCAATTTAGCAAAGGATGAAAGGCAAGAGGGAGAACCAATGAGAGAGTAGCTGTTAGACATTTCGACGGGCACATGTCTTTCTTATTTCCCGGGAGGAAGAAGAATTAACCAAAGTCTCAGCCACCCACCAAAAACCAGTATAGGTCCTGAACCAAAATATTGGACTTGCGTTCAGCTCACAAAAAACGAGTTAAAAATGGAGCTCAGGGACACAACAATTAACAAACTGGCAGAGTAATAAAGGGCAACTATCGTCCAAAAATCAGTTGAGGGAAGTCAACCAGGCGGACTTGAAAGCGAGGCAGAAGAGCAGGAAACAGATTTCAAGAGCCACGTTGGAATCGCCTTTAAAGCATAGGAAGATGGGCAGAACTTCGACAATGATGCACCTGGCCACAAATGGCGTATGCGTTTTCTCCTGAATATATTCAGGAGAAAACGCATACGGCATTTCTGGCCAAGCAAGCAAGCGGGCAATGCAAATGTGCACTAAAAAGAAGTATCACTTCCCACCAGTCAAAAGGGACATCCACAAAGTGGGTAAAAACCAGAGGCTAGACAGGCCCTGGAGAACAGGGAGCCTTGTTATGCTGATGGGCGGGATGTAAATTGCCAAATGCCTCACTGGAGGCGTGCATTGTGTTCCCTAAAACAAGTAAACGAGAAAGCTACAGAGCCAAGGGCACTTCCAGTCTAGGGAATATACCTTGGGAAAACTGAAAATCAATAAGACAGAGCCACCCTCAAATTTAGGGCTGCACTGCTTACAAGAACCTCAACTTGGGTACACATTAAATATCCCAGGAAATATAAAAATGGTTCAAAAAATTGTGGTACTTACATACGATGGAATATCCCTCAGCCATGAAATCAATGTCATAAGACCAGTAGCAGCTAAATGAGTGGATTCAGGTACGATGATTCTAACTGAAATAAGTCACACAGAAAAAGAAACTTATCATAAGATATCACTTATGAACATCCTGTAAACATGGCTACATATGAACTGAGTTAGGAAAGAGAACAGAGTCTCACATTTAGAAAACACTCTTATGCCTGCTTAAGGGGTTAGGAGAGGTGGGGTGATGCATAAAACCAGAGTTTGATATAAGCACAGGTACCATTCAAAAACCAACTATGGAATAGCCAAGACTTACACATTCCTCAGTGAAAGGGATTCAAAACCCCATATTTCCCACAGAGGAATATATTGGATTAGTTAGAATCTTAAAACCTATGTATTGATATGTCTCCGTAAGGGAATCAAGTGTGTCTAGACTGGCATAAACATGGCAGCGAGAATCATCTCAAACCCACTATAAAAGGGAATTTCAAAAACAAAACAACAAAACAGGGAAATTCTTTACAATTCCTTCAGGGTCTCTGATGAAACCTGGAATGACCCTATCTACAATGACAGCTGGATGTGGCATAAGGCTGGACACATGGGACTGAGAGGATTGGTGAGATTGGGTGAGCAAATGCAGACCCTATAAAGCAATAATGCATGGCAACCATTCCATGGGTCCCAACTCTCCAGGTTGAAGAGTATATTACTACAGCTATAAAATGTACGGGAAACCTAGAGACTGGACACACTGTGAATACGAAAGGTCTCTAAAACTCAACGAATAGTCCCTCTCCTGGTGCTCAGGTTTGACTTTCCAACTGCTTTACTATCAATCTCCCAGCTTGGAGAGACTGCACCTTTAACCTCCTGTTTTGCACAGGTTGCCAATTTGGCAGAGGATGAAAGGGAAGAGGGAGAACCAATGAGAGAGTAGCTGTTAGGCATTTGGACGGGCACATGTCACTCTTATTTCCCGGGAGGAAGAAGAATTAACCAAAGTCTAAGCCACCCACCGCAAACCAGTATAGGTCCTGAACCAAAATATTGGACTTGCGTTCAGCTCACAATAAACGAGTTAAATTATGGAGCTCAGGGGCACAGCAATTCACAAACTGGTAGAGTAATAAAGGACAACTATCGTACAAAAATCTGTTGAGGGAAGGCAACGAGGCGGAATTGAAAGCGAGGCAGAATAGAAGGAAACAGATTTCAACAGATACGTTGGAATCGCTTTTAAAGCACAGGAAGAGGGGCACAACTTCGAAAATGATGCACTTGGCCAAAAAGGGCGTATGCATTTTCTCCTGAGTATATTCAGGAGAAAACGCATACGCCCTTTTTGGCCAAGCAAGCAAGCGGGCAATGCAAATCTGCACTACAAAGGAGTATCACTTTCCACAGGTCAAAAGGGATATCCACAAAATGGGTAAAAAGCAGAAAGGCAAGACAGGGCCTGGAGAACAGGGAGCCTTGTTATGCTGATGGGCGGGATGTAAATTGCCAACTGCCTCTCTGGAGGAGTGCATTTTGTTCCCTAAAACAAGTAAACAACAGAGCTACAGAGACAAGGGCACTTCCAGTCTAGGGTATATACCTTGGGAAAACTGAAAATCAGTAAGACAGAGCCACCCCAAAATTTAGGGCTGCACTGCTTACAAGAACCTCAACTAGGCTACACCTTAAATATCCCAGGAAAGACAAAATTTTTTCAAGAGATTGTGGTAATTACATACGATGGAATATTTCTCTGCCATGAAATCAATGTCATCAGGCCAGTAGCAGCAAATTTAGTGGATTCAGTTACGAGGATTCTAAGTGAAATTAGTCACAGAGTAAAATAAACTTATCATAAGATATCACTTATGAAGGTCATGTAAACATGGCTACACATGAACTGAGTTAGTAAAGAGAAGAGAGTCTCACATTGAGAAAACACTCTTACACCTGCTTAAGGGGTAAGGAGAGGTGGGGTGTTGCATAAAACCAGAGTTTGATATTAGTAAAGGCTCCATTCCAGAAACCAAATACAGAATAGAAAAGATCTACACCTTCCTCACTGAAAAGGAATCAACACCCCATACTTCCCTCAGAGGAATATATCTGACTAGTAAGAATCTTCAAACCTATGTATTGATATGTCTCCGTAAGGGATCAAGTGTGTCTAGACTGGCATAAAAATGCAGTGGGAATCAGCTCAAACTCACTATAAAAAGGAATTTCAATAACAAAACAACAAAACAGGGAAATTCTTTACAATTCCTTCAGGGTCTCTGATGAAACCTGAAATGAACCTATCTACAACTACAGCTTGATTTGGCATAATGCTGGACATTTGGGACTGAGAGGATTGGTGAGACTGGGTGAGCAAACACAGACAGTTTAAAGCAATAATGCATGGCCTCCATTCCATGGTTCCAAACTCTCCAGGTGGAAGGGAATATTACTACAGCTATAACATGTACGTGAAACCTAGAGAATGGACACACTGTGTATACGAAAGGTTTCTAAAACTCAACTAATTGTCCCTCTCCTGGTGCTCCAGTTTGACTTTCCAACTGCTTTACTATCAATCTCTCAACTTGGAGAGACAGCCCCTTTAACCTCCTGGATGACACAGGTTGCCAATTTGGCAGAGGATGAAAGGGAACAGGGAGAACCAATGAGAGAGTAGCTGTTAGACATTTGGACGGGCATTTGTCACTCTAATTGCCCGGCAGGAAGAATAATTAACCAAGGACTCATCCCCCTGCCGGGAACCAGTATAGGTCCTGAACCGAAATTTTGGACTTGTGGTCAGCTCACAAACAACGATTTGATAAATGGAGCTCAGGGGCACAGCAATTCACAAACTGGCAGAGTAATAAAGGACAACTATCGTCCAAAAATATTTTGAAGGAAGGCAACGAGGCGGACTTGAAACCGAGGCAGAATTGCAGGAAACAGATTTCAAGAGGTACGTTGGAATCACCTGTAAAGCACAGGAAGAGGGGCACAATTTCGACAATGATGGACTTGGCCAAAAATGGTTTATTCGTTTTCTCCTGAATATATTCTGGAGAAAACGCATACACACTTTTTGGCCAAGCAAGCAGGCGGGCAATGCAAATCTGCACTACAAAGAAGTATCCATTCCCACCGGTCAAAAGGGACATCGGCAAAATGTGTAAAAACCAGAAAGGCAAGAGAGGGCCTGCAGAACAGGGAGCCTTGTTATGCTGATGGGCGGGATGTAAATTGCCAACTGCCTCTCTGGAGGAGTGCACTGTGTTCCCTAAAACAAGTAAACAACAGAGCTACATAGTGAAGGGCACTTCCAGTCTAGGGAATATACCTTGGGAAAACTGAAAATCAATAAGACAGAGCCGCCCCAAAATTTAGGGATGCACTGCTTACAAGAACCTCAACTTGGGTACACTTTAAATATCCCAGGAAAGTTAAAAATTGTTCAAAAAATTGTGGTATTTTCGTACGATGGAATATCCCTCAGCCATGAAATCAATGTCATAAGACCAGTAGCAGCAAAATGAGTGGATTCAGGTATGATGATTCTAAGTGAAATAAGTCACACAGAAAAAGAATCTTATCATACGATATCACTTAAGAAGATCCTGTAAACATGGCTACACATGAAGTGAGTGAGGAAAGAGAACAGTGTCTCACATTTAGAAAACTCTCTTATGCCTGCTTAAGGGGGAAGGAGAGGTGGGGTGATGCATAAAACCAGAGTTTGATATAAGCACAGGTACCGTTCCAAAAACCAACTATGGAATAGACAAGACCTACAACTTCCTCGGGGAAAGGGACTCAAAAACGTATATTTTCTGCAGAGGAATATATCTGACTAGTAAGAATCTTAAAACCTATGTATTGATATGTCTCCGTCAGGGAATCAAGTGTGTCTAGACTGGCATAAACATGGCAGTGAGAATCAGCTCAAACCCACTATAAAAAGGAATTTCAAAAATAAAACAAAAACCAGGGAAATTCTATACAATTCCTTCAGGGTCTCTGAAGAAACCTGGAATGACCCTATCTATAATGACACCTGGATGTGGCATAAGGCTGAACACATGGGACTGAGAGGATTTGTGAGATTGGGTGAGCAAATGCAGACCCTTTAATGCAATAATGCATGGCAGCCATTCCATTGGTCCCAACTCTCCAGGTTGAAGGGAAGATTACTACAGCTATAACATGTACAGGAAACCTAGAGAATGGACACACTGTGAATATGAAAGGTCTCTAAAACTCAAGGAATAATCCCTCTCCTTGTGCTCCAGTTTGACGTTCCAACTGCTTTACTATCAATCTCCCAACTTGTAGAGACAGCACCTTTAACCTCCTGGTGTACACATGTTGCCAATTTAGCAAAGGATGAAAGGCAAGAGGGAGAACCAATGAGAGAGTAGCTGTTAGACATTTGGACGGGCACATGTCTTTCTTATTTCCCGGGAGGAAGAAGAATTAACCAAAGTCTCAGCCACCCACCAAAAACCAGTATAGGTCCTGAACCAAAATATTGGACTTGCGTTCAGCTCACAAAAAACGAGTTAAAAATGGAGCTCAGGGACACAACAATTAACAAACTGGCAGAGTAATAAAGGGCAACTATCGTCCAAAAATCAGTTGAGGGAAGTCAACCAGGCGGACTTGAAAGCGAGGCAGAATAGCAGGAAACAGATTTCAAGAGCCACGTTGGAATCGCCTTTAAAGCATAGGAAGATGGGCAGAACTTCGACAATGATGCACCTGGCCACAAATGGCATATGCGTTTTCTCCTGAATATATTCAGGAGAAAACGCATACGGCATTTCTGGCCAAGCAAGCAAGCGGGCAATGCAAATCTGCACTAAAAAGAAGTATCACTTCCCACCAGTCAAAAGGGACATCCACAAAGTGGGTAAAAACCAGAGGCTAGACAGGCCCTGGAGAACAGGGAGCCTTGTTATGCTGATGGGCGGGATGTAAATTGCCAACTGCCTCACTGGAGGAGTGCATTGTGTTCCCTAAAACAAGTAAACAAGAAAGCTACAGAGCCAAGGGCACTTCCAGTCTAGGGAATATACCTTGGGAAAACTGAAAATCAATAAGACAGAGCCACCCTCAAATTTAGGGCTGCACTGCTTACAAGAACCTCAACTTGGGTACACATTAAATATCCCAGGAAATATAAAAATGGTTCAAAAAATTGTGGTACTTACATACGATGGAATATCCCTCAGCCATGAAATCAATGTCATAAGACCAGTAGCAGCGAAATGAGTGGATTCAGGTACGATGATTCTAACTGAAATAAGTCACACAGAAAAAGAAACTTATCATAAGATATCACTTATGAACATCCTGTAAACATGGCTACATATGAACTGAGTTAGGAAAGAGAACAGAGTCTCACATTTAGAAAACACTCTTATGCCTGCTTAAGGGGGAAGGAGAGGTGGGGTGATGCATAAAACCAGAGTTTGATATAAGCACAGGTACCATTCTAAAACCAACTATGGAATAGCCAAGACTTACACCTTCCTCAGTGAAAGGGATTCAAAACCCCATATTTCCCACAGAGGAATATATTGGATTAGTTAGAATCTTAAAACCTATGTATTGATATGTCTCCGTAAGGGAATCAAGTGTGTCTAGACTGGCATAAACATGGCAGCGAGAATCATCTCAAACCCACTATAAAAGGGAATTTCAAAAACAAAACAACAAAACAGGGAAATTCTTTACAATTCCTTCAGGGTCTCTGATGAAACCTGGAATGACCCTCTCTACAATGACAGCTGGATGTGGCATAAGGCTGGACACATGGGACTGAGAGGATTGGTGAGATTGGGTGAGCAAATGCAGACCCTATAAAGCAATAATGCATGGCAACCATTCCATGGGTCCCAACTCTCCAGGTTGAAGAGTATATTACTACAGCTATAAAATGTACGGGAAACCTAGAGACTGGACACACTGTGAATACGAAAGGTCTCTAAAACTCAACGAATAGTCCCTCTCCTGGTGCTCAGGTTTGACTTTCCAACTGCTTTACTATCAATCTCCCAGCTTGGAGAGACTGCACCTTTAACCTCCTGTTTTGCACAGGTTGCCAATTTGGCAGAGGATGAAAGGGAAGAGGGAGAACCAATGAGAGAGTAGCTGTTAGGCATTTGGACGGGCACATGTCACTCTTATTTCCCGGGAGGAAGAAGAATTAACCAAAGTCTAAGCCACCCACCGCAAACCAGTATAGGTCCTGAACCAAAATATTGGTCTTGCGTTCAGCTCACAATAAACGAGTTAAATTATGGAGCTCAGGGGCACAGCAATTCACAAACTGGTAGAGTAATAAAGGACAACTATCGTACAAAAATCTGTTGAGGGAAGGCAACGAGGCGGAATTGAAAGCAAGGCAGAATAGAAGGAAACAGATTTCAACAGATACGTTGGAATCGCTTTTAAAGCACAGGAAGAGGGGCACAACTTCGAAAATGATGCACTTGGCCAAAAAGGGCGTATGCATTTTCTCCTGAGTATATTCAGGAGAAAACGCATACGCCCTTTTTGGCCAAGCAAGCAAGCGGGCAATGCAAATCTGCACTACAAAGAAGTATCACTTCCCACAGGTCAAAAGGGATATCCACAAAATGGGTAAAAAGCAGAAAGGCAAGACAGGGCCTGGAGAACAGGGAGCCTTGTTATGCTGATGGGCGGGATGTAAATTGCCAACTGCCTCTCTGGAGGAGTGCATTTTGTTCCCTAAAACAAGTAAACAACAGAGCTACAGAGACAAGGGCACTTCCAGTCTAGGGTATATACCTTGGGAAAACTGAAAATCAGTAAGACAGAGCCACCCCAAAATTTAGGGCTGCACTGCTTACAAGAACCTCAACTAGGCTACACCTTAAATATCCCAGGAAAGACAAAATTTTTTCAAGAGATTGTGGTAATTACATACGATGGAATATTTCTCTGCCATGAAATCAATGTCATCAGGCCAGTAGCAGCAAATTTAGTGGATTCAGTTACGAGGATTCTAAGTGAAATTAGTCACAGAGTAAAATAAACTTATCATAAGATATCACTTATGAAGGTCATGTAAACATGGCTACACATGAACTGAGTTAGTAAAGAGAAGAGAGTCTCACATTGAGAAAACACTCTTACACCTGCTTAAGGGGTAAGGAGAGGTGGGGTGTTGCATAAAACCAGAGTTTGATATTAGTAAAGGCTCCATTCCAGAAACCAAATACAGAATAGAAAAGATCTACACCTTCCTCACTGAAAAGGAATCAACACCCCATACTTCCCTCAGAGGAATATATCTGACTAGTAAGAATCTTCAAACCTATATATTGATATGTCTCCGTAAGGGATCAAGTGTGTCTAGACTGGCATAAAAATGCAGTGGGAATCAGCTCAAACTCACTATAAAAAGGAATTTCAATAACAAAACAACAAAACAGGGAAATTCTTTACAATTCCTTCAGGGTCTCTGATGAAACCTGAAATGAACCTATCTACAACTACAGCTTGATTTGGCATAATGCTGGACATTTGGGACTGAGAGGATTGGTGAGACTGGGTGAGCAAACACAGACAGTTTAAAGCAATAATGCATGGCCTCCATTCCATGGTTCCAAACTCTCCAGGTGGAAGGGAATATTACTACAGCTATAACATGTACGTGAAACCTAGAGAATGGACACACTGTGTATACGAAAGGTTTCTAAAACTCAACTAATTGTCCCTCTCCTGGTGCTCCAGTTTGACTTTCCAACTGCTTTACTATCAATCTCTCAACTTGGAGAGACAGCCCCTTTAACCTCCTGGATGACACAGGTTGCCAATTTGGCAGAGGATGAAAGGGAACAGGGAGAACCAATGAGAGAGTAGCTGTTAGACATTTGGACGGGCATTTGTCACTCTAATTGCCCGGCAGGAAGAATAATTAACCAAGGACTCATCCCCCTGCCGGGAACCAGTATAGGTCCTGAACCGAAATTTTGGACTTGCGGTCAGCTCACAAACAACGATTTGATAAATGGAGCTCAGGGGCACAGCAATTCACAAACTGGCAGAGTAATAAAGGACAACTATCGTCCAAAAATATTTTGAAGGAAGGCAACGAGGCGGACTTGAAATCGAGGCAGAATTGCAGGAAACAGATTTCAAGAGGTACGTTGGAATCACCTGTAAAGCACAGGAAGAGGGGCACAATTTCGACAATGATGGACTTGGCCAAAAATGGTTTATTCGTTTTCTCCTGAATATATTCTGGAGAAAACGCATACACACTTTTTGGCCAAGCAAGGAGGCGGGCAATGCAAATCTGCACTACAAAGAAGTATCCCTTCCCACCGGTCAAAAGGGACATCGGCAAAATGTGTAAAAACCACAAAGGCAAGAGAGGGCCTGCAGAACAGGGAGCCTTGTTATGCTGATGGGCGGGATGTAAGTTGGCAACTGCCTCTCTGCAGGAGTGCACTGTGTTCCCTAAAACAAGTAAACAACAGAGCTACATAGTGAAGGGCACTTCCAGTCTAGGGAATATACCTTGGGAAAACTGAAAATCAATAAGACAGAGCCGCCCCAAAATTTAGGGATGCACTGCTTACAAGAACCTCAACTTGGGTACACTTTAAATATCCCAGGAAAGTTAAAAATTGTTCAAAAAATTGTGGTATTTACGTACGATGGAATATCCCTCAGCCATGAAATCAATGTCATAAGACCAGTAGCAGCAAAATGAGTGGATTCAGGTATGATGATTCTAAGTGAAATAAGTCACACAGAAAAAGAATCTTATCATACGATATCACTTAAGAAGATCCTGTAAACATGGCTACACATGAAGTGAGTGAGGAAAGAGAACAGTGTCACACATTTAGAAAACTCTCTTATGCCTGCTTAAGGGGGAAGGAGAGGTGGGGTGATGCATAAAACCAGAGTTTGATATAAGCACAGGTACCGTTCCAAAAACCAACTATGGAATAGACAAGACCTACAACTTCCTCGGGGAAAGGGACTCAAAAACGTATATTTTCTGCAGAGGAATATATCTGACTAGTAAGAATCTTAAAACCTATGTATTGATATGTCTCCATCAGGGAATGAAGTGTGTCTAGACTGGCATAAACATGGCAGTGAGAATCAGCTCAAACCCACTATAAAAAGGAATTTCAAAAATAAAACAAAAAACGAGGGAAATTCTATACAATTCCTTCAGGGTCTCTGATGAAACCTGGAATGACCCTATCTATAATGACAGCTGGATGTGGCATAAGGCTGAACACATGGGACTGAGAGGATTTGTGAGATTGGGTGAGCAAATGCAGACCCTTTAATGCAATAATGCATGGCAGCCATTCCATTGGTCACAACTCTCCAGGTTGAAGGGAATATTACTACAGCTATAACATGTACAGGAAACCTAGAGAATGGACACACTGTGAATATGAAAGGTCTCTAAAACTCAAGGAATAATCCCTCTCCTTGTGCTCCAGTTTGACGTTCCAACTGCTTTACTATCAATCTCCCAACTTGGAGAGACAGCACCTTTAACCTCCTGGTGTACACATGTTGCCAATTTAGCAAAGGATGAAAGGCAAGAGGGAGAACCAATGAGAGAGTAGCTGTTAGACATTTGGACGGGCACATGTCTTTCTTATTTCCCGGGAGGAAGAAGAATTAACCAAAGTCTCAGCCACCCACCAAAATCCAGTATAGGTCCTGAACCAAAATATTGGACTTGCGTTCAGCTCACAAAAAACGAGTTAAAAATGGAGCTCAGGGACACAACAATTAACAAACTGGCAGAGTAATAAAGGGCAACTATCGTCCAAAAATCAGTTGAGGGAAGTCAACCAGGCGGACTTGAAAGCGAGGCAGAATAGCAGGAAACAGATTTCAAGAGCCACGTTGGAATCGCCTTTAAAGCATAGGAAGATGGGCAGAACTTCGACAATGATGCACCTGGCCACAAATGGCGTATGCGTTTTCTCCTGAATATATTCAGGAGAAAACGCATACGGCATTTCTGGCCAAGCAAGCAAGCGGGCAATGCAAATCTGCACTAAAAAGAAGTATCACTTCCCACCAGTCAAAAGGGACATCCACAAAATGGGTAAAAACCAGAGGCTAGACAGGCCCTGGAGAACAGGGAGCCTTGTTATGCTGATGGGCGGGATGTAAATTGCCAACTGCCTCACTGGAGGAGTGCATTGTGTTCCCTAAAACAAGTAAACAAGAAAGCTACAGAGCCAAGGGCACTTCCAGTCTAGGGAATATACCTTGGGAAAACTGAAAATCAATAAGACAGAGCCACCCTCAAATTTAGGGCTGCACTGCTTACAAGAACCTCAACTTGGGTACACATTAAATATCCCAGGAAATATAAAAATGGTTCAAAAAATTGTGGTACTTACATACGATGGAATATCCCTCAGCCATGAAATCAATGTCATAAGACCAGTAGCAGCTAAATGAGTGGATTCAGGTACGATGATTCTAACTGAAATAAGTCACACAGAAAAAGAAACTTATCATAAGATATCACTTATGAACATCCTGTAAACATGGTTACATATGAACTGAGTTAGGAAAGAGAACAGAGTCTCACATTTAGAAAACACTCTTATGCCTGCTTAAGGGGGAAGGAGAGGTGGGGTGATGCATAAAACCAGAGTTTGATATAAGCACAGGTACCATTCTAAAACCAACTATGGAATAGCCAAGACTTACACCTTCCTCAGTGAAAGGGATTCAAAACCCCATATTTCCCACAGAGGAATATATTGGATTAGTTAGAATCTTAAAACCTATGTATTGATATGTCTCCGTAAGGGAATCAAGTGTGTCTAGACTGGCATAAACATGGCAGCGAGAATCATCTCAAACCCACTATAAAAGGGAATTTCAAAAACAAAACAACAAAACAGGGAAATTCTTTACAATTCCTTCAGGGTCTCTGATGAAACCTGGAATGACCCTATCTACAATGACAGCTGGATGTGGCATAAGGCTGGACACATGGGACTGAGAGGATTGGTGAGATTGGGTGAGCAAATGCAGACCCTATAAAGCAATAATGCATGGCAACCATTCCATGGGTCCCAACTCTCCAGGTTGAAGAGTATATTACTACAGCTATAACATGTACGGGAAACCTAGAGACTGGACACACTGTGAATACGAAAGGTCTCTAAAACTCAACGAATAGTCCCTCTCCTGGTGCTCAGGTTTGACTTTCCAACTGCTTTACTATCAATCTCCCAGCTTGGAGTGACTGCACCTTTAACCTCCTGTTTTGCACAGGTTGCCAATTTGGCAGAGGATGAAAGGGAAGAGGGAGAACCAATGAGAGAGTAGCTGTTAGGCATTTGGACGGGCACATGTCACTCTTATTTCCCGGGAGGAAGAAGAATTAACCAAAGTCTAAGCCACCCACCGCAAACCAGTATAGGTCCTGAACCAAAATATTGGTCTTGCGTTCAGCTCACAATAAACGAGTTAAATTATGGAGCTCAGGGGCACAGCAATTCACAAACTGGTAGAGTAATAAAGGACAACTATCGTACAAAAATCTGTTGAGGGAAGGCAACGAGGCGGAATTGAAAGCAAGGCAGAATAGAAGGAAACAGATTTCAACAGATACGTTGGAATCGCTTTTAAAGCACAGGAAGAGGGGCACAACTTCGAAAATGATGCACTTGGCCAAAAAGGGCGTATGCATTTTCTCCTGAGTATATTCAGGAGAAAACGCATACGCCCTTTTTGGCCAAGCAAGCAAGCGGGCAATGCAAATCTGCACTACAAAGAAGTATCACTTCCCACAGGTCAAAAGGGATATCCACAAAATGGGTAAAAAGCAGAAAGGCAAGACAGGGCCTGGAGAACAGGGAGCCTTGTTATGCTGATGGGCGGGATGTAAATTGCCAACTGCCTCTCTGGAGGAGTGCATTTTGTTCCCTAAAACAAGTAAACAACAGAGCTACAGAGACAAGGGCACTTCCAGTCTAGGGTATATACCTTGGGAAAACTGAAAATCAGTAAGACAGAGCCACCCCAAAATTTAGGGCTGCACTGCTTACAAGAACCTCAACTAGGCTACACCTTAAATATCCCAGGAAAGACAAAATTTTTTCAAGAGATTGTGGTAATTACATACGATGGAATATTTCTCTGCCATGAAATCAATGTCATCAGGCCAGTAGCAGCAAATTTAGTGGATTCAGTTACGAGGATTCTAAGTGAAATTAGTCACAGAGTAAAATAAACTTATCATAAGATATCACTTATGAAGGTCATGTAAACATGGCTACACATGAACTGAGTTAGTAAAGAGAAGAGAGTCTCACATTGAGAAAACACTCTTACACCTGCTTAAGGGGTAAGGAGAGGTGGGGTGTTGCATAAAACCAGAGTTTGATATTAGTAAAGGCTCCATTCCAGAAACCAAATACAGAATAGAAAAGATCTACACCTTCCTCACTGAAAAGGAATCAACACCCCATACTTCCCTCAGAGGAATATATCTGACTAGTAAGAATCTTCAAACCTATATATTGATATGTCTCCGTAAGGGATCAAGTGTGTCTAGACTGGCATAAAAATGCAGTGGGAATCAGCTCAAACTCACTATAAAAAGGAATTTCAATAACAAAACAACAAAACAGGGAAATTCTTTACAATTCCTTCAGGGTCTCTGATGAAACCTGAAATGAACCTATCTACAACTACAGCTTGATTTGGCATAATGCTGGACATTTGGGACTGAGAGGATTGGTGAGACTGGGTGAGCAAACACAGACAGTTTAAAGCAATAATGCATGGCCTCCATTCCATGGTTCCAAACTCTCCAGGTGGAAGGGAATATTACTACAGCTATAACATGTACGTGAAACCTAGAGAATGGACACACTGTGTATACGAAAGGTTTCTAAAACTCAACTAATTGTCCCTCTCCTGGTGCTCCAGTTTGACTTTCCAACTGCTTTACTATCAATCTCTCAACTTGGAGAGACAGCCCCTTTAACCTCCTGGATGACACAGGTTGCCAATTTGGCAGAGGATGAAAGGGAACAGGGAGAACCAATGAGAGAGTAGCTGTTAGACATTTGGACGGGCATTTGTCACTCTAATTGCCCGGCAGGAAGAATAATTAACCAAGGACTCATCCCCCTGCCGGGAACCAGTATAGGTCCTGAACCGAAATTTTGGACTTGCGGTCAGCTCACAAACAACGATTTGATAAATGGAGCTCAGGGGCACAGCAATTCACAAACTGGCAGAGTAATAAAGGACAACTATCGTCCAAAAATATTTTGAAGGAAGGCAACGAGGCGGACTTGAAACCGAGGCAGAATTGCAGGAAACAGATTTCAAGAGGTACGTTGGAATCACCTGTAAAGCACAGGAAGAGGGGCACAATTTCGACAATGATGGACTTGGCCAAAAATGGTTTATTCGTTTTCTCCTGAATATATTCTGGAGAAAACGCATACACACTTTTTGGCCAAGCAAGCAGGCGGGCAATGCAAATCTGCACTACAAAGAAGTATCCCTTCCCACCGGTCAAAAGGGACATCGGCAAAATGTGTAAAAACCACAAAGGCAAGAGAGGGCCTGCAGAACAGGGAGCCTTGTTATGCTGATGGGCGGGATGTAAGTTGGCAACTGCCTCTCTGGAGGAGTGCACTGTGTTCCCTAAAACAAGTAAACAACAGAGCTACATAGTGAAGGGCACTTCCAGTCTAGGGAATATACCTTGGGAAAACTGAAAATCAATAAGACAGAGCCGCCCCAAAATTTAGGGATGCACTGCTTACAAGAACCTCAACTTGGGTACATTTTAAATATCCCAGGAAAGTTAAAAATTGTTCAAAAAATTGTGGTATTTACGTACGATGGAATATCCCTCAGCCATGAAATCAATGTCATAAGACCAGTAGCAGCAAAATGAGTGGATTCAGGTATGATGATTCTAAGTGAAATAAGTCACACAGAAAAAGAATCTTATCATACGATATCACTTAAGAAGATCCTGTAAACATGGCTACACATGAAGTGAGTGAGGAAAGAGAACAGTGTCTCACATTTAGAAAACTCTCTTATGCCTGCTTAAGGGGGAAGGAGAGGTGGGGTGATGCATAAAACCAGAGTTTGATATAAGCACAGGTACCGTTCCAAAAACCAACTATGGAATAGACAAGACCTACAACTTCCTCGGGGAAAGGGACTCAAAAACGTATATTTTCTGCAGAGGAATATATCTGACTAGTAAGAATCTTAAAACCTATGTATTGATATGTCTCCATCAGGGAATGAAGTGTGTCTAGACTGGCATAAACATGGCAGTGAGAATCAGCTCAAACCCACTATAAAAAGGAATTTCAAAAATAAAACAAAAAACGAGGGAAATTCTATACAATTCCTTCAGGGTCTCTGATGAAACCTGGAATGACCCTATCTATAATGACAGCTGGATGTGGCATAAGGCTGAACACATGGGACTGAGAGGATTTGTGAGATTGGGTGAGCAAATGCAGACCCTTTAATGCAATAATGCATGGCAGCCATTCCATTGGTCACAACTCTCCAGGTTGAAGGGAATATTACTACAGCTATAACATGTACAGGAAACCTAGAGAATGGACACACTGTGAATATGAAAGGTCTCTAAAACTCAAGGAATAATCCCTCTCCTTGTGCTCCAGTTTGACGTTCCAACTGCTTTACTATCAATCTCCCAACTTGTAGAGACAGCACCTTTAACCTCCTGGTGTACACATGTTGCCAATTTAGCAAAGGATGAAAGGCAAGAGGGAGAACCAATGAGAGAGTAGCTGTTAGACATTTGGACGGGCACATGTCTTTCTTATTTCCCGGGAGGAAGAAGAATTAACCAAAGTCTCAGCCACCCACCAAAATCCAGTATAGGTCCTGAACCAAAATATTGGACTTGCGTTCAGCTCACAAAAAACGAGTTAAAAATGGAGCTCAGGGACACAACAATTAACAAACTGGCAGAGTAATAAAGGGCAACTATCGTCCAAAAATCAGTTGAGGGAAGTCAACCAGGCGGACTTGAAAGCGAGGCAGAAGAGCAGGAAACAGATTTCAAGAGCCACATTGGAATCGCCTTTAAAGCATAGGAAGATGGGCAGAACTTCGACAATGATGCACCTGGCCACAAATGGCGTATGCGTTTTCTCCTGAATATATTCAGGAGAAAACGCATACGGCATTTCTGGCCAAGCAAGCAAGCGGGCAATGCAAATCTGCACTAAAAAGAAGTATCACTTCCCACCAGTCAAAAGGGACATCCACAAAATGGGTAAAAACCAGAGGCTAGACAGGCCCTGGAGAACAGGGAGCCTTGTTATGCTGATGGGCGGGATGTAAATTGCCAACTGCCTCACTGGAGGAGTGCATTGTGTTCCCTAAAACAAGTAAACAAGAAAGCTACAGAGCCAAGGGCACTTCCAGTCTAGGGAATATACCTTGGGAAAACTGAAAATCAATAAGACAGAGCCACCCTCAAATTTAGGGCTGCACTGCTTACAAGAACCTCAACTTGGGTACACATTAAATATCCCAGGAAATATAAAAATGGTTCAAAAAATTGTGGTACTTACATACGATGGAATATCCCTCAGCCATGAAATCAATGTCATAAGACCAGTAGCAGCTAAATGAGTGGATTCAGGTACGATGATTCTAACTGAAATAAGTCACACAGAAAAAGAAACTTATCATAAGATATCACTTATGAACATCCTGTAAACATGGCTACATATGAACTGAGTTAGGAAAGAGAACAGAGTCTCACATTTAGAAAACACTCTTATGCCTGCTTAAGGGGGAAGGAGAGGTGGGGTGATGCATAAAACCAGAGTTTGATATAAGCACAGGTACCATTCAAAAACCAACTATGGAATAGCCAAGACTTACACCTTCCTCAGTGAAAGGGATTCAAAACCCCATATTTCCCACAGAGGAATATATTGGATTAGTTAGAATCTTAAAACCTATGTATTGATATGTCTCCGTAAGGGAATCAAGTGTGTCTAGACTGGCATAAACATGGCAGCGAGAATCATCTCAAACCCACTATAAAAGGGAATTTCAAAAACAAAACAACAAAACAGGGAAATTCTTTACAATTCCTTCAGGGTCTCTGATGAAACCTGGAATGACCCTATCTACAATGACAGCTGGATGTGGCATAAGGCTGGACACATGGGACTGAGAGGATTGGTGAGATTGGGTGAGCAAATGCAGACCCTATAAAGCAATAATGCATGGCAACCATTCCATGGGTCCCAACTCTCCAGGTTGAAGAGTATATTACTACAGCTATAAAATGTACGGGAAACCTAGAGACTGGACACACTGTGAATACGAAAGGTCTCTAAAACTCAACGAATAGTCCCTCTCCTGGTGCTCAGGTTTGACTTTCCAACTGCTTTACTATCAATCTCCCAGCTTGGAGTGACTGCACCTTTAACCTCCTGTTTTGCACAGGTTGCCAATTTGGCAGAGGATGAAAGGGAAGAGGGAGAACCAATGAGAGAGTAGCTGTTAGGCATTTGGACGGGCACATGTCACTCTTATTTCCCGGGAGGAAGAAGAATTAACCAAAGTCTAAGCCACCCACCGCAAACCAGTATAGGTCCTGAACCAAAATATTGGTCTTGCGTTCAGCTCACAATAAACGAGTTAAATTATGGAGCTCAGGGGCACAGCAATTCACAAACTGGTAGAGTAATAAAGGACAACTATCGTACAAAAATCTGTTGAGGGAAGGCAACGAGGCGGAATTGAAAGCAAGGCAGAATAGAAGGAAACAGATTTCAACAGATACGTTGGAATCGCTTTTAAAGCACAGGAAGAGGGGCACAACTTCGAAAATGATGCACTTGGCCAAAAAGGGCATATGCATTTTCTCCTGAGTATATTCAGGAGAAAACGCATACGCCCTTTTTGGCCAAGCAAGCAAGCGGGCAATGCAAATCTGCACTACAAAGAAGTATCACTTCCCACAGGTCAAAAGGGATATCCACAAAATGGGTAAAAAGCAGAAAGGCAAGACAGGGCCTGGAGAACAGGGAGCCTTGTTATGCTGATGGGCGGGATGTAAATTGCCAACTGCCTCTCTGGAGGAGTGCATTTTGTTCCCTAAAACAAGTAAACAACAGAGCTACAGAGACAAGGGCACTTCCAGTCTAGGGTATATACCTTGGGAAAACTGAAAATCAGTAAGACAGAGCCACCCCAAAATTTAGGGCTGCACTGCTTACAAGAACCTCAACTAGGCTACACCTTAAATATCCCAGGAAAGAAAAAATTTGTTCAAGAGATTGTGGTAATTACATACGATGGAATATTTCTCTGCCATGAAATCAATGTCATCAGGCCAGTAGCAGCAAATTTAGTGGATTCAGTTACGAGGATTCTAAGTTAAATTAGTCACAGAGTAAAATAAACTTATCATAAGATATCACTTATGAAGGTCATGTAAACATGGCTACACATGAACTGAGTTAGTAAAGAGAAGAGAGTCTCACATTGAGAAAACACTCTTACACCTGCTTAAGGGGTAAGGAGAGGTGGGGTGTTGCATAAAACCAGAGTTTGATATTAGTAAAGGCTCCATTCCAGAAACCAAATACAGAATAGAAAAGATCTACACCTTCCTCACTGAAAAGGAATCAACACCCCATACTTCCCTCAGAGGAATATATCTGACTAGTAAGAATCTTCAAACCTATATATTGATATGTCTCCGTAAGGGATCAAGTGTGTCTAGACTGGCATAAAAATGCAGTGGGAATCAGCTCAAACTCACTATAAAAAGGAATTTCAATAACAAAACAACAAAACAGGGAAATTCTTTACAATTCCTTCAGGGTCTCTGATGAAACCTGAAATGAACCTATCTACATCTACAGCTTGATTTGGCATAATGCTGGACATTTGGGACTGAGAGGATTGGTGAGACTGGGTGAGCAAACACAGACAGTTTAAAGCAATAATGCATGGCCTCCATTCCATGGTTCCAAACTCTCCAGGTGGAAGGGAATATTACTACAGCTATAACATGTACGTGAAACCTAGAGAATGGACACACTGTGTATACGAAAGGTTTCTAAAACTCAACTAATTGTCCCTCTCCTGGTGCTCCAGTTTGACTTTCCAACTGCTTTACTATCAATCTCTCAACTTGGAGAGACAGCCCCTTTAACCTCCTGGATGACACAGGTTGCCAATTTGGCAGAGGATGAAAGGGAACAGGGAGAACCAATGAGAGAGTAGCTGTTAGACATTTGGACGGGCATTTGTCACTCTAATTGCCCGGCAGGAAGAATAATTAACCAAGGACTCATCCCCCTGCCGGGAACCAGTATAGGTCCTGAACCGAAATTTTGGACTTGCGGTCAGCTCACAAACAACGATTTGATAAATGGAGCTCAGGGGCACAGCAATTCACAAACTGGCAGAGTAATAAAGGACAACTATCGTCCAAAAATATTTTGAAGGAAGGCAACGAGGCGGACTTGAAACCGAGGCAGAATTGCAGGAAACAGATTTCAAGAGGTACGTTGGAATCACCTGTAAAGCACAGGAAGAGGGGCACAATTTTGACAATGATGGACTTGGCCAAAAATGGTTTATTCGTTTTCTCCTGAATATATTCTGGAGAAAACGCATACACACTTTTTGGCCAAGCAAGCAGGCGGGCAATGCAAATCTGCACTACAAAGAAGTATCCCTTCCCACCGGTCAAAAGGGACATCGGCAAAATGTGTAAAAACCACAAAGGCAAGAGAGGGCCTGCAGAACAGGGAGCCTTGTTATGCTGATGGGCGGGATGTAAGTTGGCAACTGCCTCTCTGCAGGAGTGCACTGTGTTCCCTAAAACAAGTAAACAACAGAGCTACATAGTGAAGAGCACTTCCAGTCTAGGGAATATACCTTGGGAAAACTGAAAATCAATAAGACAGAGCCGCCCCAAAATTTAGGGATGCACTGCTTACAAGAACCTCAACTTGGGTACACTTTAAATATCCCAGGAAAGTTAAAAATTGTTCAAAAAATTGTGGTATTTACGTACGATGGAATATCCCTCAGCCATGAAATCAATGTCATAAGACCAGTAGCAGCAAAATGAGTGGATTCAGGTATGATGATTCTAAGTGAAATAAGTCACACAGAAAAAGAATCTTATCATACGATATCACTTAAGAAGATCCTGTAAACATGGCTACACATGAAGTGAGTGAGGAAAGAGAACAGTGTCTCACATTTAGAAAACTCTCTTATGCCTGCTTAAGGGTGAAGGAGAGGTGGGGTGATGCATAAAACCAGAGTTTGATATAAGCACAGGTACCGTTCCAAAAACCAACTATGGAATAGACAAGACCTACAACTTCCTCGGGGAAAGGGACTCAAAAACGTATATTTTCTGCAGAGGAATATATCTGACTAGTAAGAATCTTATAACCTATGTATTGATATGTCTCCGTCAGGGAATCAAGTGTGTCTAGACTGGCATAAACATGGCAGTGAGAATCAGCTCAAACCCACTATAAAAAGGAATTTCAAAAATAAAACAAAAACCAGGGAAATTCTATACAATTCCTTCAGGGTCTCTGATGAAACCTGGAATGACCCTATCTATAATGACAGCTGGATGTGGCATAAGGCTGAACACATGGGACTGAGAGGATTTGTGAGATTGGGTGAGCAAATGCAGACCCTTTAATGCAATAATGCATGGCAGCCATTCCATTGGTCACAACTCTCCAGGTTGAAGGGAATATTACTACAGCTATAACATGTACAGGAAACCTAGAGAATGGACACACTGTGAATATGAAAGGTCTCTAAAACTCAAGGAATAATCCCTCTCCTTGTGCTCCAGTTTGACGTTCCAACTGCTTTACTATCAATCTCCCAACTTGTAGAGACAGCACCTTTAACCTCCTGGTGTACACATGTTGCCAATTTAGCAAAGGATGAAAGGCAAGAGGGAGAACCAATGAGAGAGTAGCTGTTAGACATTTGGACGGGCACATGTCTTTCTTATTTCCCGGGAGGAAGAAGAATTAACCAAAGTCTCAGCCACCCACCAAAAACCAGTATAGGTCCTGAACCAAAATATTGGACTTGCGTTCAGCTCACAAAAAACGAGTTAAAAATGGAGCTCAGGGACACAACAATTAACAAACTGGCAGAGTAATAAAGGGCAACTATCGTCCAAAAATCAGTTGAGGGAAGTCAACCAGGCGGACTTGAAAGCGAGGCAGAAGAGCAGGAAACAGATTTCAAGAGCCACGTTGGAATCGCCTTTAAAGCATAGGAAGATGGGCAGAACTTCGACAATGATGCACCTGGCCACAAATGGCGTATGCGTTTTCTCCTGAATATATTCAGGAGAAAACGCATACGGCATTTCTGGCCAAGCAAGCAAGCGGGCAATGCAAATCTGCACTAAAAAGAAGTATCACTTCCCACCAGTCAAAAGGGACATCCACAAAGTGGGTAAAAACCAGAGGCTAGACAGGCCCTGGAGAACAGGGAGCCTTGTTATGCTGATGGGCGGGATGTAAATTGCCAACTGCCTCACTGGAGGATTGCATTGTGTTCCCTAAAACAAGTAAACAACAGAGCTACAGAGCCAAGGGCACTTCCCGTCTAGGGAATATACCTTGGGAAAACTGAAAATCAATAAGACAGAGCCACCCTCAAATTTAGGGCTGCACTGCTTACAAGAACCTCAACTTGGGTACACATTAAATATCCCAGGAAATATAAAAATGGTTCAAAAAATTGTGGTACTTACATACGATGGAATATCCCTCAGCCATGAAATCAATGTCATAAGACCAGTAGCAGCTAAATGAGTGGATTCAGGTACGATGATTCTAACTGAAATAAGTCACACAGAAAAAGAAACTTATCATAAGATATCACTTATGAACATCCTGTAAACATGGCTACATATGAACTGAGTTAGGAAAGAGAACAGAGTCTCACATTTAGAAAACACTCTTATGCCTGCTTAAGGGGGAAGGAGAGGTGGGGTGATGCATAAAACCAGAGTTTGATATAAGCACAGGTACCATTCAAAAACCAACTATGGAATAGCCAAGATTTACACCTTCCTCAGTGAAAGGGATTCAAACCCCCATATTTCCCACAGAGGAATATATTGGATTAGTTAGAATCTTAAAACCTATGTATTGATATGTCTCCGTAAGGGAATCAAGTGTGTCTAGACTGGCATAAACATGGCAGCGAGAATCATCTCAAACCCACTATAAAAGGGAATTTCAAAAACAAAACAACAAAACAGGGAAATTCTTTACAATTCCTTCAGGGTCTCTGATGAAACCTGGAATGACCCTATCTACAATGACAGCTGGATGTGGCATAAGGCTGGACACATGGGACTGAGAGGATTGGTGAGATTGGGTGAGCAAATGCAGACCCTATAAAGCAATAATGCATGGCAACCATTCCATGGGTCCCAACTCTCCAGGTTGAAGAGTATATTACTACAGCTATAAAATGTACCGGAAACCTAGAGACTGGACACACTGAGAATACGAAAGGTCTCTAAAACTCAACGAATAGTCCCTCTCCTGGTGCTCAGGTTTGACTTTCCAACTGCTTTACTATCAATCTCCCAGCTTGGAGAGACTGCACCTTTAACCTCCTGTTTTGCACAGGTTGCCAATTTGGCAGAGGATGAAAGGGAAGAGGGAGAACCAATGAGAGAGTAGCTGTTAGGCATTTGGACGGGCACATGTCACTCTTATTTCCCGGGAGGAAGAAGTATTAACCAAAGTCTAAGCCACCCACCGCAAACCAGTATAGGTCCTGAACCAAAATATTGGACTTGCGTTCAGCTCACAATAAACGAGTTAAATTATGGAGCTCAGGGGCACAGCAATTCACAAACTGGTAGAGTAATAAAGGACAACTATTGTACAAAAATCTGTTGAGGGAAGGCAACGAGGCGGAATTGAAAGCGAGGCAGAATAGAAGGAAACAGATTTCAACAGATACGTTGGAATCGCTTTTAAAGCACAGGAAGAGGGGCACAACTTCGAAAATGATGCACTTGGCCAAAAAGGGCGTATGCATTTTCTCCTGAGTATATTCAGGAGAAAACGCATACGCCCTTTTTGGCCAAGCAAGCAAGCGGGCAATGCAAATCTGCACTACAAAGAAGTATCACTTCCCACAGGTCAAAAGCGATATCCACAAAATGGGTAAAAAGCAGAAAGGCAAGACAGGGCCTGGAGAACAGGGAGCCTTGTTATGCTGATGGGCGGGATGTAAATTGCCAACTGCCTCTCTGGAGGAGTGCATTTTGTTCCCTAAAACAAGTAAACAACAGAGCTACAGAGACAAGGGCACTTCCAGTCTAGGGTATATACCTTGGGAAAACTGAAAATCAGTAAGACAGAGCCACCCCAAAATTTAGGGCTGCACTGCTTACAAGAACCTCAACTAGGCTACACCTTAAATATCCCAGGAAAGACAAAATTTTTTCAAGAGATTGTGGTAATTACATACGATGGAATATTTCTCTGCCATGAAATCAATGTCATCAGGCCAGTAGCAGCAAAATGAGTGGATTCAGTTACGAGGATTCTAAGTTAAATTAGTCACAGAGTAAAATAAACTTATCATAAGATATCACTTATGAAGGTCATGTAAACATGGCTACACATGAACTGAGTTAGTAAAGAGAAGAGAGTCTCACATTGAGAAAACACTCTTACACCTGCTTAAGGGGTAAGGAGAGGTGGGGTGTTGCATAAAACCAGAGTTTGATATTAGTAAAGGCTCCATTCCAGAAACCAAATACAGAATAGAAAAGATCTACACCTTCCTCACTGAAAAGGAATCAACACCCCATACTTCCCTCAGAGGAATATATCTGACTAGTAAGAATCTTCAAACCTATATATTGATATGTCTCCGTAAGGGATCAAGTGTGTCTAGACTGGCATAAAAATGCAGTGGGAATCAGCTCAAACTCACTATAAAAAGGAATTTCAATAACAAAACAACAAAACAGGGAAATTCTTTACAATTCCTTCAGGGTCTCTGATGAAACCTGAAATGAACCTATCTACAACTACAGCTTGATTTGGCATAATGCTGGACATTTGGGACTGAGAGGATTGGTGAGACTGGGTGAGCAAACACAGACAGTTTAAAGCAATAATGCATGGCCTCCATTCCATGGTTCCAAACTCTCCAGGTGGAAGGGAATATTACTACAGCTGTAACATGTACGTGAAACCTAGAGAATGGACACACTGTGTATACGAAAGGTTTCTAAAACTCAACTAATTGTCCCTCTCCTGGTGCTCCAGTTTGACTTTCCAACTGCTTTACTATCAATCTCTCAACTTGGAGAGACAGCCCCTTTAACCTCCTGGATGACACAGGTTGCCAATTTGGCAGAGGATGAAAGGGAACAGGGAGAACCAATGAGAGAGTAGCTGTTAGACATTTGGACGGGCATTTGTCACTCTAATTGCCCGGCAGGAAGAATAATCAACCAAGGACTCATCCCCCTGCCGGGAACCAGTATAGGTCCTGAACCGAAATTTTGGACTTGCGGTCAGCTCACAAACAACGATTTGATAAATGGAGCTCAGGGGCACAGCAATTCACAAACTGGCAGAGTAATAAAGGACAACTATCGTCCAAAAATATTTTGAAGGAAGGCAACGAGGCGGACTTGAAACCGAGGCAGAATTGCAGGAAACAGATTTCAAGAGGTACGTTGGAATCACCTGTAAAGCACAGGAAGAGGGGCACAATTTCGACAATGATGGACTTGGCCAAAAATGGTTTATTCGTTTTCTCCTGAATATATTCTGGAGAAAACGCATACACACTTTTTGGCCAAGCAAGCAGGCGGGCAATGCAAATCTGCACTACAAAGAAGTATCCCTTCCCACCGGTCAAAAGGGACATCGGCAAAATGTGTAAAAACCACAAAGGCAAGAGAGGGCCTGCAGAACAGGGAGCCTTGTTATGCTGATGGGCGGGATGTAAGTTGGCAACTGCCTCTCTGGAGGAGTGCACTGTGTTCCCTAAAACAAGTAAACAACAGAGCTACAGAGCCAAGGGCACTTCCAGTCTAGGGAATATACCTTGGGAAAACTGAAAATCAATAAGACAGAGCCACCCTCAAATTTAGGGCTGCACTGCTTACAAGAACCTCAACTTGGGTACACATTAAATATCCCAGGAAATATAAAAATGGTTCAAAAAATTGTGGTACTTACATACGATGGAATATCCCTCAGCCATGAAATCAATGTCATAAGACCAGTAGCAGCTAAATGAGTGGATTCAGGTACGATGATTCTAACTGAAATAAGTCACACAGAAAAAGAAACTTATCATAAGATATCACTTATGAACATCCTGTAAACATGGCTACATATGAACTGAGTTAGGAAAGAGAACAGAGTCTCACATTTAGAAAACACTCTTATGCCTGCTTAAGGGGGAAGGAGAGGTGGGGTGATGCATAAAACCAGAGTTTGATATAAGCACAGGTACCATTCAAAAACCAACTATGGAATAGCCAAGACTTACACCTTCCTCAGTGAAAGGGATTCAAAACCCCATATTTCCCACAGAGGAATATATTGGATTAGTTAGAATCTTAAAACCTATGTATTGATATGTCTCCGTAAGGGAATCAAGTGTGTCTAGACTGGCATAAACATGGCAGCGAGAATCATCTCAAACCCACTATAAAAGGGAATTTCAAAAACAAAACAACAAAACAGGGAAATTCTTTACAATTCCTTCAGGGTCTCTGATGAAACCTGGAATGACCCTATCTACAATGACAGCTGGATGTGGCATAAGGCTGGACACATGGGACTGAGAGGATTGGTGAGATTGGGTGAGCAAATGCAGACCCTATAAAGCAATAATGCATGGCAACCATTCCATGGGTCCCAACTCTCCAGGTTGAAGAGTATATTACTACAGCTATAAAATGTACGGGAAACCTAGAGACTGGACACACTGTGAATACGAAAGGTCTCTAAAACTCAACGAATAGTCCCTCTCCTGGTGCTCAGGTTTGACTTTCCAACTGCTTTACTATCAATCTCCCAGCTTGGAGTGACTGCACCTTTAACCTCCTGTTTTGCACAGGTTGCCAATTTGGCAGAGGATGAAAGGGAAGAGGGAGAACCAATGAGAGAGTAGCTGTTAGGCATTTGGACGGGCACATGTCACTCTTATTTCCCGGGAGGAAGAAGAATTAACCAAAGTCTAAGCCACCCACCGCAAACCAGTATAGGT
The DNA here is from genome assembly GCF_964341445.2 of Mesoplodon mirus. Classification (NCBI taxonomy): domain Eukaryota; kingdom Metazoa; phylum Chordata; class Mammalia; order Artiodactyla; family Ziphiidae; genus Mesoplodon; species Mesoplodon mirus. The sequence goes on along the minus strand of NW_028295740.1, from coordinate 1,685,883 downwards.
CCTGAACCAAAATATTGGTCTTGCGTTCAGCTCACAATAAACGAGTTAAATTATGGAGCTCAGGGGCACAGCAATTCACAAACTGGTAGAGTAATAAAGGACAACTATCGTACAAAAATCTGTTGAGGGAAGGCAACGAGGCGGAATTGAAAGCAAGGCAGAATAGAAGGAAACAGATTTCAACAGATACGTTGGAATCGCTTTTAAAGCACAGGAAGAGGGGCACAACTTCGAAAATGATGCACTTGGCCAAAAAGGGCATATGCATTTTCTCCTGAGTATATTCAGGAGAAAACGCATACGCCCTTTTTGGCCAAGCAAGCAAGCGGGCAATGCAAATCTGCACTACAAAGAAGTATCACTTCCCACAGGTCAAAAGGGATATCCACAAAATGGGTAAAAAGCAGAAAGGCAAGACAGGGCCTGGAGAACAGGGAGCCTTGTTATGCTGATGGGCGGGATGTAAATTGCCAACTGCCTCTCTGGAGGAGTGCATTTTGTTCCCTAAAACAAGTAAACAACAGAGCTACAGAGACAAGGGCACTTCCAGTCTAGGGTATATACCTTGGGAAAACTGAAAATCAGTAAGACAGAGCCACCCCAAAATTTAGGGCTGCACTGCTTACAAGAACCTCAACTAGGCTACACCTTAAATATCCCAGGAAAGAAAAAATTTGTTCAAGAGATTGTGGTAATTACATACGATGGAATATTTCTCTGCCATGAAATCAATGTCATCAGGCCAGTAGCAGCAAATTTAGTGGATTCAGTTACGAGGATTCTAAGTTAAATTAGTCACAGAGTAAAATAAACTTATCATAAGATATCACTTATGAAGGTCATGTAAACATGGCTACACATGAACTGAGTTAGTAAAGAGAAGAGAGTCTCACATTGAGAAAACACTCTTACACCTGCTTAAGGGGTAAGGAGAGGTGGGGTGTTGCATAAAACCAGAGTTTGATATTAGTAAAGGCTCCATTCCAGAAACCAAATACAGAATAGAAAAGATCTACACCTTCCTCACTGAAAAGGAATCAACACCCCATACTTCCCTCAGAGGAATATATCTGACTAGTAAGAATCTTCAAACCTATATATTGATATGTCTCCGTAAGGGATCAAGTGTGTCTAGACTGGCATAAAAATGCAGTGGGAATCAGCTCAAACTCACTATAAAAAGGAATTTCAATAACAAAACAACAAAACAGGGAAATTCTTTACAATTCCTTCAGGGTCTCTGATGAAACCTGAAATGAACCTATCTACATCTACAGCTTGATTTGGCATAATGCTGGACATTTGGGACTGAGAGGATTGGTGAGACTGGGTGAGCAAACACAGACAGTTTAAAGCAATAATGCATGGCCTCCATTCCATGGTTCCAAACTCTCCAGGTGGAAGGGAATATTACTACAGCTATAACATGTACGTGAAACCTAGAGAATGGACACACTGTGTATACGAAAGGTTTCTAAAACTCAACTAATTGTCCCTCTCCTGGTGCTCCAGTTTGACTTTCCAACTGCTTTACTATCAATCTCTCAACTTGGAGAGACAGCCCCTTTAACCTCCTGGATGACACAGGTTGCCAATTTGGCAGAGGATGAAAGGGAACAGGGAGAACCAATGAGAGAGTAGCTGTTAGACATTTGGACGGGCATTTGTCACTCTAATTGCCCGGCAGGAAGAATAATTAACCAAGGACTCATCCCCCTGCCGGGAACCAGTATAGGTCCTGAACCGAAATTTTGGACTTGCGGTCAGCTCACAAACAACGATTTGATAAATGGAGCTCAGGGGCACAGCAATTCACAAACTGGCAGAGTAATAAAGGACAACTATCGTCCAAAAATATTTTGAAGGAAGGCAACGAGGCGGACTTGAAACCGAGGCAGAATTGCAGGAAACAGATTTCAAGAGGTACGTTGGAATCACCTGTAAAGCACAGGAAGAGGGGCACAATTTTGACAATGATGGACTTGGCCAAAAATGGTTTATTCGTTTTCTCCTGAATATATTCTGGAGAAAACGCATACACACTTTTTGGCCAAGCAAGCAGGCGGGCAATGCAAATCTGCACTACAAAGAAGTATCCCTTCCCACCGGTCAAAAGGGACATCCGCAAAATGTGTAAAAACCACAAAGGCAAGAGAGGGCCTGCAGAACAGGGAGCCTTGTTATGCTGATGGGCGGGATGTAAGTTGGCAACTGCCTCTCTGCAGGAGTGCACTGTGTTCCCTAAAACAAGTAAACAACAGAGCTACATAGTGAAGAGCACTTCCAGTCTAGGGAATATACCTTGGGAAAACTGAAAATCAATAAGACAGAGCCGCCCCAAAATTTAGGGATGCACTGCTTACAAGAACCTCAACTTGGGTACACTTTAAATATCCCAGGAAAGTTAAAAATTGTTCTAAAAATTGTGGTATTTACGTACGATGGAATATCCCTCAGCCATGAAATCAATGTCATAAGACCAGTAGCAGCAAAATGAGTGGATTCAGGTATGATGATTCTAAGTGAAATAAGTCACACAGAAAAAGAATCTTATCATACGATATCACTTAAGAAGATCCTGTAAACATGGCTACACATGAAGTGAGTGAGGAAAGAGAACAGTGTCTCACATTTAGAAAACTCTCTTATGCCTGCTTAAGGGGGAAGGAGAGGTGGGGTGATGCATAAAACCAGAGTTTGATATAAGCACAGGTACCGTTCCAAAAACCAACTATGGAATAGACAAGACCTACAACTTCCTCGGGGAAAGGGACTCAAAAACGTATATTTTCTGCAGAGGAATATATCTGACTAGTAAGAATCTTAAAACCTATGTATTGATATGTCTCCGTCAGGGAATCAAGTGTGTCTAGACTGGCATAAACATGGCAGTGAGAATCAGCTCAAACCCACTATAAAAAGGAATTTCAAAAATAAAACAAAAACCAGGGAAATTCTATACAATTCCTTCAGGGTCTCTGATGAAACCTGGAATGACCCTATCTATAATGACAGCTGGATGTGGCATAAGGCTGAACACATGGGACTGAGAGGATTTGTGAGATTGGGTGAGCAAATGCAGACCCTTTAATGCAATAATGCATGGCAGCCATTCCATTGGTCACAACTCTCCAGGTTGAAGGGAATATTACTACAGCTATAACATGTACAGGAAACCTAGAGAATGGACACACTGTGAATATGAAAGGTCTCTAAAACTCAAGGAATAATCCCTCTCCTTGTGCTCCAGTTTGACGTTCCAACTGCTTTACTATCAATCTCCCAACTTGTAGAGACAGCACCTTTAACCTCCTGGTGTACACATGTTGCCAATTTAGCAAAGGATGAAAGGCAAGAGGGAGAACCAATGAGAGAGTAGCTGTTAGACATTTGGACGGGCACATGTCTTTCTTATTTCCCGGGAGGAAGAAGAATTAACCAAAGTCTCAGCCACCCACCAAAAACCAGTATAGGTCCTGAACCAAAATATTGGACTTGCGTTCAGCTCACAAAAAACGAGTTAAAAATGGAGCTCAGGGACACAACAATTAACAAACTGGCAGAGTAATAAAGGGCAACTATCGTCCAAAAATCAGTTGAGGGAAGTCAACCGGGCGGACTTGAAAGCGAGGCAGAATAGCAGGAAACAGATTTCAAGAGCCACGTTGGAATCGCCTTTAAAGCATAGGAAGATGGGCAGAACTTCGACAATGATGCACCTGGCCACAAATGGCGTATGCGTTTTCTCCTGAATATATTCAGGAGAAAACGCATACGGCATTTCTGGCCAAGCAAGCAAGCGGGCAATGCAAATCTGCACTAAAAAGTAGTATCACTTCCCACCAGTCAAAAGGGACATCCACAAAGTGGGTAAAAACCAGAGGCTAGACAGGCCCTGGAGAACAGGGAGCCTTGTTATGCTGATGGGCGGGATGTAAATTGCCAACTGCCTCACTGGAGGAGTGCATTGTGTTCCCTAAAACAAGTAAACAAGAAAGCTACAGAGCCAAGGGCACTTCCAGTCTAGGGAATATACCTTGGGAAAACTGAAAATCAATAAGACAGAGCCACCCTCAAATTTAGGGCTGCACTGCTTACAAGAACCTCAACTTGGGTACACATTAAATATCCCAGGAAATATAAAAATGGTTCAAAAAATTGTGGTACTTACATACGATGGAATATCCCTCAGCCATGAAATCAATGTCATAAGACCAGTAGCAGCTAAATGAGTGGATTCAGGTACGATGATTCTAACTGAAATAAGTCACACAGAGAAAGAAACTTATCATAAGATATCACTTATGAACATCCTGTAAACATGGCTACATATGAACTGAGTTAGGAAAGAGAACAGAGTCTCACATTTAGAAAACACTCTTATGCCTGCTTAAGGGGGAAGGAGAGGTGGGGTGATGCATAAAACCAGAGTTTGATATAAGCACAGGTACCATTCAAAAACCAACTATGGAATAGCCAAGACTTACACCTTCCTCAGTGAAAGGGATTCAAACCCCCATATTTCCCACAGAGGAATATATTGGATTAGTTAGAATCTTAAAACCTATGTATTGATATGTCTCCGTAAGGGAATCAAGTGTGTCTAGACTGGCATAAACATGGCAGCGAGAATCATCTCAAACCCACTATAAAAGGGAATTTCAAAAACAAAACAACAAAACAGGGAAATTCTTTACAATTCCTTCAGGGTCTCTGATGAAACCTGGAATGACCCTATCTACAATGACAGCTGGATGTGGCATAAGGCTGGACACATGGGACTGAGAGGATTGGTGAGATTGGGTGAGCAAATGCAGACCCTATAAAGCAATAATGCATGGCAACCATTCCATGGGTCCCAACTCTCCAGGTTGAAGAGTATATTACTACAGCTATAAAATGTACGGGAAACCTAGAGACTGGACACACTGTGAATACGAAAGGTCTCTAAAACTCAACGAATAGTCCCTCTGCTGGTGCTCAGGTTTGACTTTCCAACTGCTTTACTATCAATCTCCCAGCTTGGAGAGACTGCACCTTTAACCTCCTGTTTTGCACAGGTTGCCAATTTGGCAGAGGATGAAAGGGAAGAGGGAGAACCAATGAGAGAGTAGCTGTTAGGCATTTGGACGGGCACATGTCACTCTTATTTCCCGGGAGGAAGAAGAATTAACCAAAGTCTAAGCCACCCACCGCAAACCAGTATAGGTCCTGAACCAAAATATTGGACTTGCGTTCAGCTCACAATAAACGAGTTAAATTATGGAGCTCAGGGGCACAGCAATTCACAAACTGGTAGAGTAATAAAGGACAACTATCGTACAAAAATCTGTTGAGGGAAGGCAACGAGGCGGAATTGAAAGCGAGGCAGAATAGAAGGAAACAGATTTAAACAGATACGTTGGAATCGCTTTTAAAGCACAGGAAGAGGGGCACAACTTCGAAAGTGATGCACTTGGCCAAAAAGGGCGTATGCATTTTCTCCTGAGTATATTCAGGAGAAAACACATACGCCCTTTTTGGCCAAGCAAGCAAGCGGGCAATGCAAATCTGCACTACAAAGAAGTATCACTTCCCACAGGTCAAAAGGGATATCCACAAAATGGGTAAAAAGCAGAAAGGCAAGACAGGGCCTGGAGAACAGGGAGCCTTGTTATGCTGATGGGCGGGATGTAAATTGCCAACTGCCTCTCTGGAGGAGTGCATTTTGTTCCCTAAAACAAGTAAACAACAGAGCTACAGAGACAAGGGCACTTCCAGTCTAGGGTATATACCTTGGGAAAACTGAAAATCAGTAAGACAGAGCCACCCCAAAATTTAGGGCTGCACTGCTTACAAGAACCTCAACTAGGCTACACCTTAAATATCCCAGGAAAGACAAAATTTTTTCAAGAGATTGTGGTAATTACATACGATGGAATATTTCTCTGCCATGAAATCAATGTCATCAGGCCAGTAGCAGCAAATTTAGTGGATTCAGTTACGAGGATTCTAAGTTAAATTAGTCACAGAGTAAAATAAACTTATCATAAGATATCACTTATGAAGGTCATGTAAACATGGCTACACATGAACTGAGTTAGTAAAGAGAAGAGAGTCTCACATTTAGAAAACACTCTTACACCTGCTTAAGGGGTAAGGAGAGGTGGGGTGTTGCATAAAACCAGAGTTTGATATTAGTAAAGGCTCCATTCCAGAAACCAAATACAGAATAGAAAAGATCTACACCTTCCTCACTGAAAAGGAATCAACACCCCATACTTCCCTCAGAGGAATATATCTGACTAGTAAGAATCTTCAAACCTATATATTGATATGTCTCCGTAAGGGATCAAGTGTGTCTAGACTGGCATAAAAATGCAGTGGGAATCAGCTCAAACTCACTATAAAAAGGAATTTCAATAACAAAACAACAAAACAGGGAAATTCTTTACAATTCCTTCAGGGTCTCTGATGAAACCTGAAATGAACCTATCTACAACTACAGCTTGATTTGGCATAATGCTGGACATTTGGGACTGAGAGGATTGGTGAGACTGGGTGAGCAAACACAGACAGTTTAAAGCAATAATGCATGGCCTCCATTCCATGGTTCCAAACTCTCCAGGTGGAAGGGAATATTACTACAGCTATAACATGTACGTGAAACCTAGAGAATGGACACACTGTGTATACGAAAGGTTTCTAAAACTCAACTAATTGTCCCTCTCCTGGTGCTCCAGTTTGACTTTCCAACTGCTTTACTATCAATCTCTCAACTTGGAGAGACAGCCCCTTTAACCTCCTGGATGACACAGGTTGCCAATTTGGCAGAGGATGAAAGGGAACAGGGAGAACCAATGAGAGAGTAGCTGTTAGACATTTGGACGGGCATTTGTCACTCTAATTGCCCGGCAGGAAGAATAATTAACCAAGGACTCATCCCCCTGCCGGGAACCAGTATAGGTCCTGAACCGAAATTTTGGACTTGCGGTCAGCTCACAAACAACGATTTGATAAATGGAGCTCAGGGGCACAGCAATTCAAAAACTGGAAGAGTAATAAAGGGCAACTATCGTCCAAAAATGTTATGAAGGAAGGCAACGAGGCGGACTTGAAACCGAGGCAGAATTGCAGGAAACAGATTTCAAGAGGTACGTTGGAATCACCTGTAAAGCACAGGAAGAGGGGCACAATTTCGACAATGATGGACTTGGCCAAAAATGGTTTATTCGTTTTCTCCTGAATATATTCTGGAGAAAACGCATACACACATTTTGGCCAAGCAAGCAGGCGGGCAATGCAAATCTGCACTACAAAGAAGTATCCCTTCCCACCGGTCAAAAGGGACATCGGCAAAATGTGTAAAAACCACAAAGGCAAGAGAGGGCCTGCAGAACAGGGAGCCTTGTTATGCTGATGGGCGGGATGTAAGTTGGCAACTGCCTCTCTGGAGGAGTGCACTGTGTTCCCTAAAACAAGTAAACAACAGAGCTACAGAGCCAAGGGCACTTCCAGTCTAGGGAATATACCTTGGGAAAACTGAAAATCAATAAGACAGAGCCGCCCCAAAATTTAGGGATGCACTGCTTACAAGAACCTCAACTTGGGTACACTTTAAATATCCCAGGAAAGTTAAAAATTGTTCAAAAAATTGTGGTATTTACGTACGATGGAATATCCCTCAGCCATGAAATCAATGTCATAAGACCAGTAGCAGCAAAATGAGTGGATTCAGGTATGATGATTCTAAGTGAAATAAGTCACACAGAAAAAGAATCTTATCATACGATATCACTTAAGAAGATCCTGTAAACATGGCTACACATGAAGTGAGTGAGGAAAGAGAACAGTGTCTCACATTTAGAAAACTCTCTTATGCCTGCTTAAGGGGGAAGGAGAGGTGGGGTGATGCATAAAACCAGAGTTTGATATAAGCACAGGTACCGTTCCAAAAACCAACTATGGAATAGACAAGACCTACAACTTCCTCGGGGAAAGGGACTCAAAAACGTATATTTTCTGCAGAGGAATATATCTGACTAGTAAGAACCTTAAAACCTATGTATTGATATGTCTCCGACAGGGAATCAATTGTGTCTAGACTGGCATAAACATGGCAGTGAGAATCAGCTCAAACCCACTATAAAAACGAATTTCAAAAATAAAACAAAAACCAGGGAAATTCTATACAATTCCTTCAGGGTCTCTGATGAAACCTGGAATGACCCTATCTATAATGACAGCTGGATGTGGCATAAGGCTGAACACATGGGATTGAGTGGATTTGTGAGATTGGGTGAGCAAATGCAGACCCTTTAATGCAATAATGCATGGCAGCCATTCCATTGGTCCCAACTCTCCAGGTTGAAGGGAAGATTACTACAGCTATAACATGTACAGGAAACCTAGAGAATGGACACACTGTGAATATGAAAGGTCTCTAAAACTCAAGGAATAATCCCTCTCCTTGTGCTCCAGTTTGACGTTCCAACTGCTTTACTATCAATCTCCCAACTTGTAGAGATAGCACCTTTAACCTCCTGGTGTACACATGTTGCCAATTTAGCAAAGGATGAAAGGCAAGAGGGAGAACCAATGAGAGAGTAGCTGTTAGACATTTGGACGGGCACATGTCTTTCTTATTTCCCGGGAGGAAGAAGAATTAACCAAAGTCTCAGCCACTCACCGGGAAACAGTATAGGTCCTGAACCAAAACTTTGGACTTGCATTCAGCTCACAAAAAAAGAGTTGAAAAATGGAGCTCTGGGGCAGGGCAATTGACAAACTGGCAGAGTAATAAAGGCAAACTATCGCCCAGAAATCTGTTGAGGGAAGACAATGAAGTGGACATGAAATTCAGGCTGAATAGCAGGAAACAGATTTCAAGATGTACGTTGGAATCGTCTGTAAAGCACAGGAAGTGGGGCACAACTTCGACACTGATGCACTTGGCCAAAAATGCGTATGCATTTTCTCCTGAATATATGCAGGAGAAAACGCATACGCCCTTTTTGGCCAAGCAAGCAAGCGGGCAATGCAAATCTGCACTAAAAAGAAGTATCACTTCCCACCGTTCCAAAGGGACATCCACAAAATGGGTAAAAACCAGAAAGGCAAAACAGGCCTTGGAGAACAGGGAGCCTTGTTATGCTGATGGGCGGGATGTAAGTTGTCAACTGCCTCTCTGGAGGATTGCATTGTGTTCCCTAAAACAAGTAAACAACAGAGCTACAGAGCCAAGAGCACTTCCAGTCTAGGGAATATACCTTGGGCAAACTGAAAATCAATAAGACAGAGGCAGTCCATAACTTAGGGCAGCACTTCTTACAAAAAACTCAACTTGTCTACACCTTAAATATCCCAGGAAACATAAAAATGGTTCAAAAAATTGTGGTACTTACATACGTTGGAATATCCCCCAGCCATGAAATAAATGTCATAAGGCCAGTAGCAACAAAATGAGTGGATTCAGGTACGATGATTCTAAGTGAAATAAGTCACACAGAGAAAGAAACTTATCATAAGATATCACTTATAATGTTCCTGTAAACATGGCTACACATGAACTGACTTAGGAAAGAGAAAAGAGTTTGACATTTAGAAAATATACTTATGCCGGCTTAAGGGGGAAGGAGAGGTGGGGTGATGCATTAAACCAGATTTTGATATTAGTTCAGGTACCGTTCCAAAAACCAAATATGGAATAGACAAGAACTACACCTTCCTCAGTGAAAGGGACTCAACTCCCCATATTCCATGCAGAGGGATATAACTTACTAGTCAGAATCTTAAAACCTATGTATTGATATGTACCCATAATGGAATCAAGTGTGTCCAGACTGGCATAAACATGGCAGTGAGAATCAGCTCAAACACACTATAAAATGGAATTTCAAAAAGAAAACAAAAAAACAGGGAAATTCTTTTCAATTCCTTCAGGGTCTCTGATGAAACCAGGAATGACCCTATCTACAATGACTGCTGGATGTGGCATAAGGCTGGACACATGGGACTGAGAGGATTGGTGAGATTGGGTGAGCAAATGCAGACCCTTTAAATCAATAATGCATGGCACCCATTCCATGGGTCCCAACTCTCCAGGGTGAAGGGAATATTACTACAGCTATAACATGTACGGGAAACCTAGAGAATGGACACACTGTGAATACGAAAGGTCTCTAAAACTCAACAAATAGTCCCTCTCCTGGTGCTCCAGTTTGACTTTCCAACTGCTTTACTATCAATCTCCCAACTTGGAGAGACAGCCCATTTAACCTCCTGTTTCACACAGGTTGCCAATTTGGCAGAGGATGAAACGGAAGAGGGAGAAACAATGAGAGAGTAGCTGTTAGGCATTTGGACGGGCACATGTCACTCTTGTTTCCAGGGAGGAAGAAGAATTAACCAAAGCCTCAGCCACCCACCGGGTACCAGTATAGGTCCTGAACCAAAATATTGGACTTGTGTTCAGCTCACAAAAAACGGGTTAAATAATGGATCTCTGGAGGACAGCAATTCACAAACAGGCAGAATAATAAAGGACAACTATCGTCCAAAAATCTGTTGATGGAAGGCAACGAAGTGGACTTGAAAGCGAGGCAGATTAGCAGGAAACAGATTTCAAGAGGTATGTTGGAATCGTCTTTAAAGCACAGAAAGAGGGGCACAATTTCGACAATGATGCACTTGGCCAAAATGGGCGTATGGGTTTTCTCCTGAATATATTCAGCAGAAAACGCATACACCCTTTTTGGCCAAGCAAGCAGGCGGGCAATGCAAATCTGCACTACAAAGAAGTATCCCTTCCCACCGGTCAAAAGGGACATCGGCAAAATGTGTAAAAACCACAAAGGCAAGAGAGGGCCTGCAGAACAGGGAGCCTTGTTATGCTGATGGGCGGGATGTAAGTTGGCAACTGCCTCTCTGCAGGAGTGCACTGTGTTCCCTAAAAGAAGTAAACAACAGAGCTACATAGTGAAGAGCACTTCCAGTCTAGGGAATATACCTTGGGAAAACTGAAAATCAATAAGACAGAGCCGCCCCAAAATTTAGGGATGCACTGCTTACAAGAACCTCAACTTGGGTACACTTTAAATATCCCAGGAAAGTTAAAAATTGTTCAAAAAATTGTGGTATTTACGTACGATGGAATATCCCTCAGCCATGAAATCAATGTCATAAGACCAGTAGCAGCAAAATGAGTGGATTCAGGTATGATGATTCTAAGTGAAATAAGTCACACAGAAAAAGAATCTTATCATACGATATCACTTAAGAAGATCCTGTAAACATGGCTACACATGAAGTGAGTGAGGAAAGAGAACAGTGTCTCACATTTAGAAAACTCTCTTATGCCTGCTTAAGGGTGAAGGAGAGGTGGGGTGATGCATAAAACCAGAGTTTGATATAAGCACAGGTACCGTTCCAAAAACCAACTATGGAATAGACAAGACCTACAACTTCCTCGGGGAAAGGGACTCAAAAACGTATATTTTCTGCAGAGGAATATATCTGACTAGTAAGAATCTTATAACCTATGTATTGATATGTCTCCGTCAGGGAATCAAGTGTGTCTAGACTGGCATAAACATGGCAGTGAGAATCAGCTCAAACCCACTATAAAAAGGAATTTCAAAAATAAAACAAAAACCAGGGAAATTCTTTACAATTCCTTCAGGGTCTCTGATGAAACCTGGAATGACCCTATCTATAATGACAGCTGGATGTGGCATAAGGCTGAACACATGGGACTGAGAGGATTTGTGAGATTGGGTGAGCAAATGCAGACCCTTTAATGCAATAATGCATGGCAGCCATTCCATTGGTCACAACTCTCCAGGTTGAAGGGAATGTAACTACAGCTATAACATGTACAGGAAACCTAGAGAATGGACACACTGTGAATATGAAAGGTCTCTAAAACTCAAGGAATAATCCCTCTCCTTGTGCTCCAGTTTGACGTTCCAACTGCTTTACTATCAATCTCCCAACTTGTAGAGATAGCACCTTTAACCTCCTGGTGTACACATGTTGCCAATTTAGCAAAGGATGAAAGGCAAGAGGGAGAACCAATGAGAGAGTAGCTGTTAGACATTTGGACGGGCACATGTCTTTCTTATTTCCCGGGAGGAAGAAGAATTAACCAAAGTCTCAGCCACTCACCGGGAAACAGTATAGGTCCTGAACCAAAACTTTGGACTTGCATTCAGCTCACAAAAAAAGAGTTGAAAAATGGAGCTCTGGGGCAGGGCAATTGACAAACTGGCAGAGTAATAAAGGCAAACTATCGCCCAGAAATCTGTTGAGGGAAGACAATGAAGTGGACATGAAATTCAGGCTGAATAGCAGGAAACAGATTTCAAGATGTACGTTGGAATCGTCTGTAAAGCACAGGAAGTGGGGCACAACTTCGACACTGATGCACTTGGCCAAAAATGCGTATGCATTTTCTCCTGAATATATGCAGGAGAAAACGCATACGCCCTTTTTGGCCAAGCAAGCAAGCGGGCAATGCAAATCTGCACTAAAAAGAAGTATCACTTCCCACCGTTCCAAAGGGACATCCACAAAATGGGTAAAAACCAGAAAGGCAAAACAGGCCTTGGAGAACAGGGAGCCTTGTTATGCTGATGGGCGGGATGTAAGTTGTCAACTGCCTCTCTGGAGGATTGCATTGTGTTCCCTAAAACAAGTAAACAACAGAGCTACAGAGCCAAGAGCACTTCCAGTCTAGGGAATATACCTTGGGCAAACTGAAAATCAATAAGACAGAGGCAGTCCATAACTTAGGGCAGCACTTCTTACAAAAAACTCAACTTGTCTACACCTTAAATATCCCAGGAAACATAAAAATGGTTCAAAAAATTGTGGTACTTACATACGTTGGAATATCCCCCAGCCATGAAATAAATGTCATAAGGCCAGTAGCAACAAAATGAGTGGATTCAGGTACGATGATTCTAAGTGAAATAAGTCACACAGAGAAAGAAACTTATCATAAGATATCACTTATAATGTTCCTGTAAACATGGCTACACATGAACTGACTTAGGAAAGAGAAAAGAGTTTGACATTTAGAAAATATACTTATGCCGGCTTAAGGGGGAAGGAGAGGTGGGGTGATGCATTAAACCAGATTTTGATATTAGTTCAGGTACCGTTCCAAAAACCAAATATGGAATAGACAAGAACTACACCTTCCTCAGTGAAAGGGACTCAACTCCCCATATTCCATGCAGAGGGATATAACTTACTAGTCAGAATCTTAAAACCTATGTATTGATATGTACCCATAATGGAATCAAGTGTGTCCAGACTGGCATAAACATGGCAGTGAGAATCAGCTCAAACACACTATAAAATGGAATTTCAAAAAGAAAACAAAAAAACAGGGAAATTCTTTTCAATTCCTTCAGGGTCTCTGATGAAACCAGGAATGACCCTATCTACAATGACTGCTGGATGTGGCATAAGGCTGGACACATGGGACTGAGAGGATTGGTGAGATTGGGTGAGCAAATGCAGACCCTTTAAATCAATAATGCATGGCACCCATTCCATGGGTCCCAACTCTCCAGGGTGAAGGGAATAGTACTACAGCTATAACATGTACGGGAAACCTAGAGAATGGACACACTGTGAATACGAAAGGTCTCTAAAACTCAACAAATAGTCCCTCTCCTGGTGCTCCAGTTTGACTTTCCAACTGCTTTACTATCAATCTCCCAACTTGGAGAGACAGCCCATTTAACCTCCTGTTTCACACAGGTTGCCAATTTGGCAGAGGATGAAACGGAAGAGGGAGAAACAATGAGAGAGTAGCTGTTAGGCATTTGGACGGGCACATGTCACTCTTGTTTCCAGGGAGGAAGAAGAATTAACCAAAGCCTCAGCCACCCACCGGGTACCAGTATAGGTCCTGAACCAAAATATTGGACTTGTGTTCAGCTCACAAAAAACGGGTTAAATAATGGATCTCTGGAGGACAGCAATTCACAAACAGGCAGAATAATAAAGGACAACTATCGTCCAAAAATCTGTTGATGGAAGGCAACGAAGTGGACTTGAAAGCGAGGCAGATTAGCAGGAAACAGATTTCAAGAGGTATGTTGGAATCGTCTTTAAAGCACAGAAAGAGGGGCACAATTTCGACAATGATGCACTTGGCCAAAATGGGCGTATGGGTTTTCTCCTGAATATATTCAGCAGAAAACGCATACACCCTTTTTGGCCAAACAAGCAAGCGGGCAATGCAAATCTGCACTACAAAGATGTATCACTTCCCACCGGTCAAAAGGGACATCCACAAAATGGGTAAAAACCAGAAAGGCAAGACTGGTCCTGGAGAACAGGGAGCATTGTTATGCTGATGGACAGGATGTAAATTGCCAACTGCCTCTCTGGAGGAGTGCATTGTGTTCCCTAAAACAAGTAAAGAACAGAGCTACAGAGACAAGGGCACTTCCAGTCTAGGGTATATACCTTGGGAAAACTGAAAATCAGTAAGACAGAGCCACCCCAAAATTTAGGGCTGCACTGCTTACAAGAACCTCAACTTGGGTACACCTTAAATATCCTAGGAAATATAAAAATGGTTCAATAAATTGTGGTACCTACGTACGATGGAATATCTGTCAGCCATGAAATCAATGTCATAAGACCAGTAGCAGCAAAATGAGTGGATTCAGGTACGATGATTCTAAGTGAAATAAGTCACACAGATAAAGAAGCTTATCATAAGATATCACTTATGAAGTTCCTGTAAACATGGCTACACATGAACTGAGTTAGGAAAGAGAACAGAGTCTCACATTTAGAAAACACTCTTATGCCTGCTTAAGGGGGAAGGAGAGGTGGGGTGATGCATAAAACCAGAGTTTGATATAAGCACAGGTACCGTTCCAAAAACCAACTATGGAATAGACAAGACCTACCTATACCTTCCTCAGTGAAAGGGACTCAAAACCCCATATTTCCCGCAGAGGAATATATCTGACTAGTAAGAATCTTAAAACCTATGTATTTATATCTCTCTGTAAGGGAATCAAGTGTGTCTAGACTGGCATAAACATGGCAGTGAGAATCAGCTCAAACCCACTATAAAAAGGAATTTCAAAAATAAAACAAAAACCAGGGAAATTCTATACAATTCCTTCAGGGTCTCTGATGAAACCTGGAATGACCCTATCTATAATGACAGCTGGATGTGGCATAAGGCTGGACACTTGGGACTGAGAGGATTGGTGAGATTGGGTGAGCAAATGCAGACCCTTTAATGCAATAATGCATGGCACCCATTCCATGGGTCCCATCTCTCCAGGTTGAAGGGAATATTACTACAGCTATAACATGTACGGGAAACCTAGACAATGGACACACTGTGAATACGAATGGTTTCTAAAACTCAACGAATAATCCCTCTCCTGGTGCTCCAGTTTGAATTTCCAACTGCTTTACTATCAATCTCCCAAATTGGAGAGAGAGCCCCTTTAACCTCCTGGTTCCCACAGGTTTCAAATGTGGCAGAGGATGAAAGGGAAGAGGGAGAACCAATGAGAGAGTAGCTGTTAGGCATTGGGACGGGCACATGTCACTCCAATTGCCCGGCAGGAAGAAAAATTAACCAAAATCTCAGCCACTCACCGGGAAACAGTATAGGTCCTGAACCCAAACTTTGGACTTGCATTCAGCTCACAAAAAACGAGTTGAAAAATGGAGCTCAGGGGCAGAGCAATTGAAAAACTGGCAGAGTAATAAACGCCAAGAATCGCCCAGAAATCTGTTGAGGGAAGGCAACGAAGTGGACTTGAAATTCAGGCTGAATAGCAGGAAACAGATTTCAAGATGTACGTTGGAATCGTCTGTAAAGCACAGGAAGAGGGGCAGAACTTCGACACTAATGCACTTGGCCATAAAGGGCATATGCATTTTCTCCTGAATATATGCAGGAGAAAATGCATACACACTTTTTGGCCAAGCAAGAAGGCGGGCAATGCAAATCTGCACTACAAAGAAGTATCCCTTCCCACCGGTCAAAAGGGACATCGGCAAAATGTGTAAAAACCAGAAAGGCAAGAGAGGGCCTGCAGAACAGGGAGCCTTGTTATGCTGATGGGCGGGATGTAAGTTGGCAACTGCCTCTCTGGAGGAGTGCACTGTGTTCCCTAAAACAAGTAAACAACAGAGCTACAGAGCCAAGGGCACTTCCAGTCTAGGGAATATACCTTGGGAAAACTGAAAATCAATAAGACAGAGCCGCCCCAAAATTTAGGGATGCACTGCTTACAAGAACCTCAACTTGGGTACACTTTAAATATCCCAGGAAAGTTAAAAATTGTTCAAAAAATTGTGGTATTTTCGTACGATGGAATATCCCTCAGCCATGAAATCAATGTCATAAGACCAGTAGCAGCAAAATGAGTGGATTCAGGTATGATGATTCTAAGTGAAATAAGTCACACAGAAAAAGAATCTTATCATACGATATCACTTAAGAAGATCCTGTAAACATGGCTACACATGAAGTGAGTGAGGAAAGAGAACAGTGTCTCACATTTAGAAAACTCTCTTATGCCTGCTTAAGGGGGAAGGAGAGGTGGGGTGATGCATAAAACCAGAGTTTGATATAAGCACAGGTACCGTTCCAAAAACCAACTATGGAATAGACAAGACCTACAACTTCCTCGGGGAAAGGGACTCAAAAACGTATATTTTCTGCAGAGGAATATATCTGACTAGTAAGAATCTTAAAACCTATGTATTGATATGTCTCCGACAGGGAATCAAGTGTGTCTAGACTGGCATAAACATGGCAGTGAGAATCAGCTCAAACCCACTATAAAAAGGAATTTCAAAAATAAAACAAAAACCAGGGAAATTCTATACAATTCCTTCAGGGTCTCTGATGAAACCTGGAATGACCCTATCTATAATGACAGCTGGATGTGGCATAAGGCTGGACACTTGGGACTGAGAGGATTGGTGAGATTGGGTGAGCAAATGCAGACCCTTTAATGCAATAATGCATGGCACCCATTCCATGGGTCCCATCTCTCCAGGTTGAAGGGAATATTACTACAGCTATAACATGTACGGGAAACCTAGACAATGGACACACTGTGAATACGAATGGTTTCTAAAACTCAACGAATAATCCCTCTCCTGGTGCTCCAGTTTGAATTTCCAACTGCTTTACTATCAATCTCCCAAATTGGAGAGAGAGCCCCTTTAACCTCCTGGTTCCCACAGGTTTCAAATGTGGCAGAGGATGAAAGGGAAGAGGGAGAACCAATGAGAGAGTAGCTGTTAGGCATTGGGACGGGCACATGTCACTCCAATTGCCCGGCAGGAAGAAAAATTAACCAAAATCTCAGCCACTCACCGGGAAACAGTATAGGTCCTGAACCCAAACTTTGGACTTGCATTCAGCTCACAAAAAACGAGTTGAAAAATGGAGCTCAGGGGCAGAGCAATTGAAAAACTGGCAGAGTAATAAACGCCAAGAATCGCCCAGAAATCTGTTGAGGGAAGGCAACGAAGTGGACTTGAAATTCAGGCTGAATAGCAGGAAACAGATTTCAAGATGTACGTTGGAATCGTCTGTAAAGCACAGGAAGAGGGGCAGAACTTCGACACTGATGCACTTGGCCATAAAGGGCATATGCATTTTCTCCTGAATATATGCAGGAGAAAATGCATACACACTTTTTGGCCAAGCAAGAAGGCGGGCAATGCAAATCTGCACTACAAAGAAGTATCCCTTCCCACCGGTCAAAAGGGACATCGGCAAAATGTGTAAAAACCAGAAAGGCAAGAGAGGGCCTGCAGAACAGGGAGCCTTGTTATGCTGATGGGCGGGATGTAAGTTGGCAACTGCCTCTCTGGAGGAGTGCACTGTGTTCCCTAAAACAAGTAAACAACAGAGCTACAGAGCCAAGGGCACTTCCAGTCTAGGGAATATACCTTGGGAAAACTGAAAATCAATAAGACAGAGCCGCCCCAAAATTTAGGGATGCACTGCTTACAAGAACCTCAACTTGGGTACACTTTAAATATCCCAGGAAAGTTAAAAATTGTTCAAAAAATTGTGGTATTTATGTACGATGGAATATCCCTCAGCCATGAAATCAATGTCATAAGACCAGTAGCAGCAAAATGAGTGGATTCAGGTATGATGATTCTAAGTGAAATAAGTCACACAGAAAAAGAATCTTATCATACGATATCACTTAAGAAGATCCTGTAAACATGGCTACACATGAAGTGAGTGAGGAAAGAGAACAGTGTCTCACATTTAGAAAACTCTCTTATGCCTGCTTAAGGGGGAAGGAGAGGTGGGGTGATGCATAAAACCAGAGTTTGATATAACCACAGGTACCGTTCCAAAAACCAACTATGGAATAGACAAGACCTACAACTTCCTCGGGGAAAGGGACTCAAAAACGTATATTTTCTGCAGAGGAATATATCTGACTAGTAAGAATCTTAAAACCTATGTATTGATATGTCTCCGTCAGGGAATCAAGTGTGTCTAGACTGGCATAAACATGGCAGTGAGAATCAGCTCAAACCCACTATAAAAAGGAATTTCAAAAATAAAACAAAAACCAGGGAAATTCTATACAATTCCTTCAGGGTCTCTGATGAAACCTGGAATGACCCTATCTATAATGACAGCTGGATGTGGCATAAGGCTGAACACATGGGACTGAGAGGATTTGTGAGATTGGGTGAGCAAATGCAGACCCTTTAATGCAATAATGCATTGCAGCCATTCCATTGGTCCCAACTCTCCAGGTTGAAGGGAAGATTACTACAGCTATAACATGTACAGGAAACCTAGAGAATGGACACACTGTGAATATGAAAGGTCTCTAAAACTCAAGGAATAATCCCTCTCCTTGTGCTCCAGTTTGACGTTCCAACTGCTTTACTATCAATCTCCCAACTTGTAGAGACAGCACCTTTAACCTCCTGGTGTACACATGTTGCCAATTTAGCAAAGGATGAAAGGCAAGAGGGAGAACCAATGAGAGAGTAGCTGTTAGACATTTGGACGGGCACATGTCTTTCTTATTTCCCGGGAGGAAGAAGAATTAACCAAAGTCTCAGCCACTCACCGGGAAACAGTATAGGTCCTGAACCAAAACTTTGGACTTGCATTCAGCTCACAAAAAAAGAGTTGAAAAATGGAGCTCTGGGGCAGGGCAATTGACAAACTGGCAGAGTAATAAAGGCAAACTGTCGCCCAGAAATCTGTTGAGGGAAGACAACGAAGTGGACTTGAAATTCAGGCTGAATAGCAGGAAACAGATTTCAAGATGTACGTTGGAATCGTCTGTAAAGCACAGGAAGTGGGGCACAACTTCAACACTGATGCACTTGGCCAAAAATGCGTATGCATTTTCTCCTGAATATATGCAGGAGAAAACGCATACGCCCTTTTTGGCCAAGCAAGCAAGCGGGCAATGCAAATCTGCACTAAAAAGAAGTATCACTTCCCACCGTTCCAAAGGGACATCCACAAAATGTGTAAAAACCAGAAAGGCAAAACAGGCCTTGGAGAACAGGGAGCCTTGTTATGCTGATGGGCGGGATGTAAGTTGTCAACTGCCTCTCTGGAGGATTGCATTGTGTTCCCTAAAACAAGTAAACAACAGAGCTACATAGTGAAGAGCACTTCCAGTCTAGGGAATATACCTTGGGAAAACTGAAAATCAATAAGACAGAGCCGCCCCAAAATTTAGGGATGCACTGCTTACAAGAACCTCAACTTGGGTACACTTTAAATATCCCAGGAAAGTTAAAAATTGTTCAAAAAATTGTGGTATTTACGTACGATGGAATATCCCTCAGCCATGAAATCAATGTCATAAGACCAGTAGCAGCAAAATGAGTGGATTCAGGTATGATGATTCTAAGTGAAATAAGTCACACAGAAAAAGAATCTTATCATACGATATCACTTAAGAAGATCCTGTAAACATGGCTACACATGAAGTGAGTGAGGAAAGAGAACAGTGTCTCACATTTAGAAAACTCTCTTATGCCTGCTTAAGGGTGAAGGAGAGGTGGGGTGATGCATAAAACCAGAGTTTGATATAAGCACAGGTACCGTTCCAAAAACCAACTATGGAATAGACAAGACCTACAACTTCCTCGGGGAAAGGGACTCAAAAACGTATATTTTCTGCAGAGGAATATATCTGACTAGTAAGAATCTTATAACCTATGTATTGATATGTCTCCGTCAGGGAATCAAGTGTGTCTAGACTGGCATAAACATGGCAGTGAGAATCAGCTCAAACCCACTATAAAAAGGAATTTCAAAAATAAAACAAAAACCAGGGAAATTCTATACAATTCCTTCAGGGTCTCTGATGAAACCTGGAATGACCCTATCTATAATGACAGCTGGATGTGGCATAAGGCTGAACACATGGGACTGAGAGGATTTGTGAGATTGGGTGAGCAAATGCAGACCCTTTAATGCAATAATGCATGGCAGCCATTCCATTGGTCACAACTCTCCAGGTTGAAGGGAATATTACTACAGCTATAACATGTACAGGAAACCTAGAGAATGGACACACTGTGAATATGAAAGGTCTCTAAAACTCAAGGAATAATCCCTCTCCTTGTGCTCCAGTTTGACGTTCCAACTGCTTTACTATCAATCTCCCAACTTGTAGAGACAGCACCTTTAACCTCCTGGTGTACACATGTTGCCAATTTAGCAAAGGATGAAAGGCAAGAGGGAGAACCAATGAGAGAGTAGCTGTTAGACATTTGGACGGGCACATGTCTTTCTTATTTCCCGGGAGGAAGAAGAATTAACCAAAGTCTCAGCCACCCACCAAAAACCAGTATAGGTCCTGAACCAAAATATTGGACTTGCGTTCAGCTCACAAAAAACGAGTTAAAAATGGAGCTCAGGGACACAACAATTAACAAACTGGCAGAGTAATAAAGGGCAACTATCGTCCAAAAATCAGTTGAGGGAAGTCAACCAGGCGGACTTGAAAGCGAGGCAGAAGAGCAGGAAACAGATTTCAAGAGCCACGTTGGAATCGCCTTTAAAGCATAGGAAGATGGGCAGAACTTCGACAATGATGCACCTGGCCACAAATGGCGTATGCGTTTTCTCCTGAATATATTCAGGAGAAAACGCATACGGCATTTCTGGCCAAGCAAGCAAGCGGGCAATGCAAATCTGCACTAAAAAGAAGTATCACTTCCCACCAGTCAAAAGGGACATCCACAAAGTGGGTAAAAACCAGAGGCTAGACAGGCCCTGGAGAACAGGGAGCCTTGTTATGCTGATGGGCGGGATGTAAATTGCCAACTGCCTCACTGGAGGATTGCATTGTGTTCCCTAAAACAAGTAAACAACAGAGCTACAGAGCCAAGGGCACTTCCCGTCTAGGGAATATACCTTGGGAAAACTGAAAATCAATAAGACAGAGCCACCCTCAAATTTAGGGCTGCACTGCTTACAAGAACCTCAACTTGGGTACACATTAAATATCCCAGGAAATATAAAAATGGTTCAAAAAATTGTGGTACTTACATACGATGGAATATCCCTCAGCCATGAAATCAATGTCATAAGACCAGTAGCAGCTAAATGAGTGGATTCAGGTACGATGATTCTAACTGAAATAAGTCACACAGAAAAAGAAACTTATCATAAGATATCACTTATGAACATCCTGTAAACATGGCTACATATGAACTGAGTTAGGAAAGAGAACAGAGTCTCACATTTAGAAAACACTCTTATGCCTGCTTAAGGGGGAAGGAGAGGTGGGGTGATGCATAAAACCAGAGTTTGATATAAGCACAGGTACCATTCAAAAACCAACTATGGAATAGCCAAGATTTACACCTTCCTCAGTGAAAGGGATTCAAACCCCCATATTTCCCACAGAGGAATATATTGGATTAGTTAGAATCTTAAAACCTATGTATTGATATGTCTCCGTAAGGGAATCAAGTGTGTCTAGACTGGCATAAACATGGCAGCGAGAATCATCTCAAACCCACTATAAAAGGGAATTTCAAAAACAAAACAACAAAACAGGGAAATTCTTTACAATTCCTTCAGGGTCTCTGATGAAACCTGGAATGACCCTATCTACAATGACAGCTGGATGTGGCATAAGGCTGGACACATGGGACTGAGAGGATTGGTGAGATTGGGTGAGCAAATGCAGACCCTATAAAGCAATAATGCATGGCAACCATTCCATGGGTCCCAACTCTCCAGGTTGAAGAGTATATTACTACAGCTATAAAATGTACCGGAAACCTAGAGACTGGACACACTGAGAATACGAAAGGTCTCTAAAACTCAACGAATAGTCCCTCTCCTGGTGCTCAGGTTTGACTTTCCAACTGCTTTACTATCAATCTCCCAGCTTGGAGAGACTGCACCTTTAACCTCCTGTTTTGCACAGGTTGCCAATTTGGCAGAGGATGAAAGGGAAGAGGGAGAACCAATGAGAGAGTAGCTGTTAGGCATTTGGACGGGCACATGTCACTCTTATTTCCCGGGAGGAAGAAGTATTAACCAAAGTCTAAGCCACCCACCGCAAACCAGTATAGGTCCTGAACCAAAATATTGGACTTGCGTTCAGCTCACAATAAACGAGTTAAATTATGGAGCTCAGGGGCACAGCAATTCACAAACTGGTAGAGTAATAAAGGACAACTATTGTACAAAAATCTGTTGAGGGAAGGCAACGAGGCGGAATTGAAAGCGAGGCAGAATAGAAGGAAACAGATTTCAACAGATACGTTGGAATCGCTTTTAAAGCACAGGAAGAGGGGCACAACTTCGAAAATGATGCACTTGGCCAAAAAGGGCGTATGCATTTTCTCCTGAGTATATTCAGGAGAAAACGCATACGCCCTTTTTGGCCAAGCAAGCAAGCGGGCAATGCAAATCTGCACTACAAAGAAGTATCACTTCCCACAGGTCAAAAGGGATATCCACAAAATGGGTAAAAAGCAGAAAGGCAAGACAGGGCCTGGAGAACAGGGAGCCTTGTTATGCTGATGGGCGGGATGTAAATTGCCAACTGCCTCTCTGGAGGAGTGCATTTTGTTCCCTAAAACAAGTAAACAACAGAGCTACAGAGACAAGGGCACTTCCAGTCTAGGGTATATACCTTGGGAAAACTGAAAATCAGTAAGACAGAGCCACCCCAAAATTTAGGGCTGCACTGCTTACAAGAACCTCAACTAGGCTACACCTTAAATATCCCAGGAAAGACAAAATTTTTTCAAGAGATTGTGGTAATTACATACGATGGAATATTTCTCTGCCATGAAATCAATGTCATCAGGCCAGTAGCAGCAAATTTAGTGGATTCAGTTACGAGGATTCTAAGTTAAATTAGTCACAGAGTAAAATAAACTTATCATAAGATATCACTTATGAAGGTCATGTAAACATGGCTACACATGAACTGAGTTAGTAAAGAGAAGAGAGTCTCACATTTAGAAAACACTCTTACACCTGCTTAAGGGGTAAGGAGAGGTGGGGTGTTGCATAAAACCAGAGTTTGATATTAGTAAAGGCTCCATTCCAGAAACCAAATACAGAATAGAAAAGATCTACACCTTCCTCACTGAAAAGGAATCAACACCCCATACTTCCCTCAGAGGAATATATCTGACTAGTAAGAATCTTCAAACCTATATATTGATATGTCTCCGTAAGGGATCAAGTGTGTCTAGACTGGCATAAAAATGCAGTGGGAATCAGCTCAAACTCACTATAAAAAGGAATTTCAATAACAAAACAACAAAACAGGGAAATTCTTTACAATTCCTTCAGGGTCTCTGATGAAACCTGAAATGAACCTATCTACAACTACAGCTTGATTTGGCATAATGCTGGACATTTGGGACTGAGAGGATTGGTGAGACTGGGTGAGCAAACACAGACAGTTTAAAGCAATAATGCATGGCCTCCATTCCATGGTTCCAAACTCTCCAGGTGGAAGGGAATATTACTACAGCTGTAACATGTACGTGAAACCTAGAGAATGGACACACTGTGTATACGAAAGGTTTCTAAAACTCAACTAATTGTCCCTCTCCTGGTGCTCCAGTTTGACTTTCCAACTGCTTTACTATCAATCTCTCAACTTGGAGAGACAGCCCCTTTAACCTCCTGGATGACACAGGTTGCCAATTTGGCAGAGGATGAAAGGGAACAGGGAGAACCAATGAGAGAGTAGCTGTTAGACATTTGGACGGGCATTTGTCACTCTAATTGCCCGGCAGGAAGAATAATCAACCAAGGACTCATCCCCCTGCCGGGAACCAGTATAGGTCCTGAACCGAAATTTTGGACTTGCGGTCAGCTCACAAACAACGATTTGATAAATGGAGCTCAGGGGCACAGCAATTCACAAACTGGCAGAGTAATAAAGGACAACTATCGTCCAAAAATATTTTGAAGGAAGGCAACGAGGCGGACTTGAAACCGAGGCAGAATTGCAGGAAACAGATTTCAAGAGGTACGTTGGAATCACCTGTAAAGCACAGGAAGAGGGGCACAATTTCGACAATGATGGACTTGGCCAAAAATGGTTTATTCGTTTTCTCCTGAATATATTCTGGAGAAAACGCATACACACTTTTTGGCCAAGCAAGCCGGCGGGCAATGCAAATCTGCACTACAAAGAAGTATCCCTTCCCACCGGTCAAAAGGGACATCCGCAAAATGTGTAAAAACCACAAAGGCAAGAGAGGGCCTGCAGAACAGGGAGCCTTGTTATGCTGATGGGCGGGATGTAAGTTGGCAACTGCCTCTCTGGAGGAGTGCACTGTGTTCCCTAAAACAAGTAAACAACAGAGCTACAGAGCCAAGGGCACTTCCAGTCTAGGGAATATACCTTGGGAAAACTGAAAATCAATAAGACAGAGCCGCCCCAAAATTTAGGGATGCACTGCTTACAAGAACCTCAACTTGGGTACACTTTAAATATCCCAGGAAAGTTAAAAATTGTTCAAAAAATTGTGGTATTTACGTACGATGGAATATCCCTCAGCCATGAAATCAATGTCATAAGACCAGTAGCAGCAAAATGAGTGGATTCAGGTATGATGATTCTAAGTGAAATAAGTCACACAGAAAAAGAATCTTATCATACGATATCACTTAAGAAGATCCTGTAAACATGGCTACACATGAAGTGAGTGAGGAAAGAGAACAGTGTCTCACATTTAGAAAACTCTCTTATGCCTGCTTAAGGGGGAAGGAGAGGTGGGGTGATGCATAAAACCAGAGTTTGATATAAGCACAGGTACCGTTCCAAAAACCAACTATGGAATAGACAAGACCTACAACTTCCTCGGGGAAAGGGACTCAAAAACGTATATTTTCTGCAGAGGAATATATCTGACTAGTAAGAATCTTAAAACCTATGTATTGATATGTCTCCGTCAGGGAATCAAGTGTGTCTAGACTGGCATAAACATGGCAGTGAGAATCAGCTCAAACCCACTATAAAAAGGAATTTCAAAAATAAAACAAAAACCAGGGAAATTCTATACAATTCCTTCAGGGTCTCTGATGAAACCTGGAATGACCCTATCTATAATGACAGCTGGATGTGGCATAAGGCTGAACACATGGGACTGAGAGGATTTGTGAGATTGGGTGAGCAAATGCAGACCCTTTAATGCAATAATGCATGGCAGCCATTCCATTGGTCACAACTCTCCAGGTTGAAGGGAATATTACTACAGCTATAACATGTACAGGAAACCTAGAGAATGGACACACTGTGAATATGAAAGGTCTCTAAAACTCAAGGAATAATCCCTCTCCTTGTGCTCCAGTTTGACGTTCCAACTGCTTTACTATCAATCTCCCAACTTGTAGAGACAGCACCTTTAACCTCCTGGTGTACACATGTTGCCAATTTAGCAAAGGATGAAAGGCAAGAGGGAGAACCAATGAGAGAGTAGCTGTTAGACATTTGGACGGGCACATGTCTTTCTTATTTCCCGGGAGGAAGAAGAATTAACCAAAGTCTCAGCCACCCACCAAAAACCAGTATAGGTCCTGAACCAAAATATTGGACTTGCGTTCAGCTCACAAAAAACGAGTTAAAAATGGAGCTCAGGGACACAACAATTAACAAACTGGCAGAGTAATAAAGGGCAACTATCGTCCAAAAATCAGTTGAGGGAAGTCAACCGGGCGGACTTGAAAGCGAGGCAGAATAGCAGGAAACAGATTTCAAGAGCCACGTTGGAATCGCCTTTAAAGCATAGGAAGATGGGCAGAACTTCGACAATGATGCACCTGGCCACAAATGGCGTATGCGTTTTCTCCTGAATATATTCAGGAGAAAACGCATACGGCATTTCTGGCCAAGCAAGCAAGCGGGCAATGCAAATCTGCACTAAAAAGTAGTATCACTTCCCACCAGTCAAAAGGGACATCCACAAAGTGGGTAAAAACCAGAGGCTAGACAGGCCCTGGAGAACAGGGAGCCTTGTTATGCTGATGGGCGGGATGTAAATTGCCAACTGCCTCACTGGAGGAGTGCATTGTGTTCCCTAAAACAAGTAAACAAGAAAGCTACAGAGCCAAGGGCACTTCCAGTCTAGGGAATATACCTTGGGAAAACTGAAAATCAATAAGACAGAGCCACCCTCAAATTTAGGGCTGCACTGCTTACAAGAACCTCAACTTGGGTACACATTAAATATCCCAGGAAATATAAAAATGGTTCAAAAAATTGTGGTACTTACATACGATGGAATATCCCTCAGCCATGAAATCAATGTCATAAGACCAGTAGCAGCTAAATGAGTGGATTCAGGTACGATGATTCTAACTGAAATAAGTCACACAGAGAAAGAAACTTATCATAAGATATCACTTATGAACATCCTGTAAACATGGCTACATATGAACTGAGTTAGGAAAGAGAACAGAGTCTCACATTTAGAAAACACTCTTATGCCTGCTTAAGGGGGAAGGAGAGGTGGGGTGATGCATAAAACCAGAGTTTGATATAAGCACAGGTACCATTCAAAAACCAACTATGGAATAGCCAAGACTTACACCTTCCTCAGTGAAAGGGATTCAAACCCCCATATTTCCCACAGAGGAATATATTGGATTAGTTAGAATCTTAAAACCTATGTATTGATATGTCTCCGTAAGGGAATCAAGTGTGTCTAGACTGGCATAAACATGGCAGCGAGAATCATCTCAAACCCACTATAAAAGGGAATTTCAAAAACAAAACAACAAAACAGGGAAATTCTTTACAATTCCTTCAGGGTCTCTGATGAAACCTGGAATGACCCTATCTACAATGACAGCTGGATGTGGCATAAGGCTGGACACATGGGACTGAGAGGATTGGTGAGATTGGGTGAGCAAATGCAGACCCTATAAAGCAATAATGCATGGCAACCATTCCATGGGTCCCAACTCTCCAGGTTGAAGAGTATATTACTACAGCTATAAAATGTACGGGAAACCTAGAGACTGGACACACTGTGAATACGAAAGGTCTCTAAAACTCAACGAATAGTCCCTCTGCTGGTGCTCAGGTTTGACTTTCCAACTGCTTTACTATCAATCTCCCAGCTTGGAGAGACTGCACCTTTAACCTCCTGTTTTGCACAGGTTGCCAATTTGGCAGAGGATGAAAGGGAAGAGGGAGAACCAATGAGAGAGTAGCTGTTAGGCATTTGGACGGGCACATGTCACTCTTATTTCCCGGGAGGAAGAAGAATTAACCAAAGTCTAAGCCACCCACCGCAAACCAGTATAGGTCCTGAACCAAAATATTGGACTTGCGTTCAGCTCACAATAAACGAGTTAAATTATGGAGCTCAGGGGCACAGCAATTCACAAACTGGTAGAGTAATAAAGGACAACTATCGTACAAAAATCTGTTGAGGGAAGGCAACGAGGCGGAATTGAAAGCGAGGCAGAATAGAAGGAAACAGATTTCAACAGATACGTTGGAATCGCTTTTAAAGCACAGGAAGAGGGGCACAACTTCGAAAGTGATGCACTTGGCCAAAAAGGGCGTATGCATTTTCTCCTGAGTATATTCAGGAGAAAACGCATACGCCCTTTTTGGCCAAGCAAGCAAGCGGGCAATGCAAATCTGCACTACAAAGAAGTATCACTTCCCACAGGTCAAAAGGGATATCCACAAAATGGGTAAAAAGCAGAAAGGCAAGACAGGGCCTGGAGAACAGGGAGCCTTGTTATGCTGATGGGCGGGATGTAAATTGCCAACTGCCTCTCTGGAGGAGTGCATTTTGTTCCCTAAAACAAGTAAACAACAGAGCTACAGAGACAAGGGCACTTCCAGTCTAGGGTATATACCTTGGGAAAACTGAAAATCAGTAAGACAGAGCCACCCCAAAATTTAGGGCTGCACTGCTTACAAGAACCTCAACTAGGCTACACCTTAAATATCCCAGGAAAGACAAAATTTTTTCAAGAGATTGTGGTAATTACATACGATGGAATATTTCTCTGCCATGAAATCAATGTCATCAGGCCAGTAGCAGCAAATTTAGTGGATTCAGTTACGAGGATTCTAAGTTAAATTAGTCACAGAGTAAAATAAACTTATCATAAGATATCACTTATGAAGGTCATGTAAACATGGCTACACATGAACTGAGTTAGTAAAGAGAAGAGAGTCTCACATTTAGAAAACACTCTTACACCTGCTTAAGGGGTAAGGAGAGGTGGGGTGTTGCATAAAACCAGAGTTTGATATTAGTAAAGGCTCCATTCCAGAAACCAAATACAGAATAGAAAAGATCTACACCTTCCTCACTGAAAAGGAATCAACACCCCATACTTCCCTCAGAGGAATATATCTGACTAGTAAGAATCTTCAAACCTATATATTGATATGTCTCCGTAAGGGATCAAGTGTGTCTAGACTGGCATAAAAATGCAGTGGGAATCAGCTCAAACTCACTATAAAAAGGAATTTCAATAACAAAACAACAAAACAGGGAAATTCTTTACAATTCCTTCAGGGTCTCTGATGAAACCTGAAATGAACCTATCTACAACTACAGCTTGATTTGGCATAATGCTGGACATTTGGGACTGAGAGGATTGGTGAGACTGGGTGAGCAAACACAGACAGTTTAAAGCAATAATGCATGGCCTCCATTCCATGGTTCCAAACTCTCCAGGTGGAAGGGAATATTACTACAGCTATAACATGTACGTGAAACCTAGAGAATGGACACACTGTGTATACGAAAGGTTTCTAAAACTCAACTAATTGTCCCTCTCCTGGTGCTCCAGTTTGACTTTCCAACTGCTTTACTATCAATCTCTCAACTTGGAGAGACAGCCCCTTTAACCTCCTGGATGACACAGGTTGCCAATTTGGCAGAGGATGAAAGGGAACAGGGAGAACCAATGAGAGAGTAGCTGTTAGACATTTGGACGGGCATTTGTCACTCTAATTGCCCGGCAGGAAGAATAATTAACCAAGGACTCATCCCCCTGCCGGGAACCAGTATAGGTCCTGAACCGAAATTTTGGACTTGCGGTCAGCTCACAAACAACGATTTGATAAATGGAGCTCAGGGGCACAGCAATTCACAAACTGGAAGAGTAATAAAGGGCAACTATCGTCCAAAAATGTTATGAAGGAAGGCAACGAGGCGGACTTGAAACCGAGGCAGAATTGCAGGAAACAGATTTCAAGAGGTACGTTGGAATCACCTGTAAAGCACAGGAAGAGGGGCACAATTTCGACAATGATGGACTTGGCCAAAAATGGTTTATTCGTTTTCTCCTGAATATATTCTGGAGAAAACGCATACACACATTTTGGCCAAGCAAGCAGGCGGGCAATGCAAATCTGCACTACAAAGAAGTATCCCTTCCCACCGGTCAAAAGGGACATCGGCAAAATGTGTAAAAACCACAAAGGCAAGAGAGGGCCTGCAGAACAGGGAGCCTTGTTATGCTGATGGGCGGGATGTAAGTTGGCAACTGCCTCTCTGGAGGAGTGCACTGTGTTCCCTAAAACAAGTAAACAACAGAGCTACAGAGCCAAGGGCACTTCCAGTCTAGGGAATATACCTTGGGAAAACTGAAAATCAATAAGACAGAGCCGCCCCAAAATTTAGGGATGCACTGCTTACAAGAACCTCAACTTGGGTACACTTTAAATATCCCAGGAAAGTTAAAAATTGTTCAAAAAATTGTGGTATTTACGTACGATGGAATATCCCTCAGCCATGAAATCAATGTCATAAGACCAGTAGCAGCAAAATGAGTGGATTCAGGTATGATGATTCTAAGTGAAATAAGTCACACAGAAAAAGAATCTTATCATACGATATCACTTAAGAAGATCCTGTAAACATGGCTACACATGAAGTGAGTGAGGAAAGAGAACAGTGTCTCACATTTAGAAAACTCTCTTATGCCTGCTTAAGGGGGAAGGAGAGGTGGGGTGATGCATAAAACCAGAGTTTGATATAAGCCAGGTACCGTTCCAAAAACCAACTATGGAATAGACAAGACCTACAACTTCCTCGGGGAAAGGGACTCAAAAACGTATATTTTCTGCAGAGGAATATATCTGACTAGTAAGAACCTTAAAACCTATGTATTGATATGTCTCCGACAGGGAATCAATTGTGTCTAGACTGGCATAAACATGGCAGTGAGAATCAGCTCAAACCCACTATAAAAACGAATTTCAAAAATAAAACAAAAACCAGGGAAATTCTATACAATTCCTTCAGGGTCTCTGATGAAACCTGGAATGACCCTATCTATAATGACAGCTGGATGTGGCATAAGGCTGAACACATGGGATTGAGTGGATTTGTGAGATTGGGTGAGCAAATGCAGACCCTTTAATGCAATAATGCATGGCAGCCATTCCATTGGTCCCAACTCTCCAGGTTGAAGGGAAGATTACTACAGCTATAACATGTACAGGAAACCTAGAGAATGGACACACTGTGAATATGAAAGGTCTCTAAAACTCAAGGAATAATCCCTCTCCTTGTGCTCCAGTTTGACGTTCCAACTGCTTTACTATCAATCTCCCAACTTGTAGAGACAGCACCTTTAACCTCCTGGTGTACACATGTTGCCAATTTAGCAAAGGATGAAAGGCAAGAGGGAGAACCAATGAGAGAGTAGCTGTTAGACATTTGGACGGGCACATGTCTTTCTTATTTCCCGGGAGGAAGAAGAATTAACCAAAGTCTCAGCCACTCACCGGGAAACAGTATAGGTCCTGAACCAAAACTTTGGACTTGCATTCAGCTCACAAAAAAAGAGTTGAAAAATGGAGCTCTGGGGCAGGGCAATTGACAAACTGGCAGAGTAATAAAGGCAAACTATCGCCCAGAAATCTGTTGAGGGAAGACAATGAAGTGGACATGAAATTCAGGCTGAATAGCAGGAAACAGATTTCAAGATGTACGTTGGAATCGTCTGTAAAGCACAGGAAGTGGGGCACAACTTCGACACTGATGCACTTGGCCAAAAATGCGTATGCATTTTCTCCTGAATATATGCAGGAGAAAACGCATACGCCCTTTTTGGCCAAGCAAGCAAGCGGGCAATGCAAATCTGCACTAAAAAGAAGTATCACTTCCCACCGTTCCAAAGGGACATCCACAAAATGGGTAAAAACCAGAAAGGCAAAACAGGCCTTGGAGAACAGGGAGCCTTGTTATGCTGATGGGCGGGATGTAAGTTGTCAACTGCCTCTCTGGAGGATTGCATTGTGTTCCCTAAAACAAGTAAACAACAGAGCTACAGAGCCAAGAGCACTTCCAGTCTAGGGAATATACCTTGGGCAAACTGAAAATCAATAAGACAGAGGCAGTCCATAATTTAGGGCAGCACTTCTTACAAAAACCTCAACTTGTCTACACCTTAAATATCCCAGGAAACATAAAAATGGTTCAAAAAATTGTGGTACTTACATACGTTGGAATATCCCCCAGCCATGAAATAAATGTCATAAGGCCAGTAGCAACAAAATGAGTGGATTCAGGTACGATGATTCTAAGTGAAATAAGTCACACAGAGAAAGAAACTTATCATAAGATATCACTTATAATGTTCCTGTAAACATGGCTACACATGAACTGACTTAGGAAAGAGAAAAGAGTTTGACATTTAGAAAATATACTTATGCCGGCTTAAGGGGGAAGGAGAGGTGGGGTGATGCATTAAACCAGATTTTGATATTAGTTCAGGTACCGTTCCAAAAACCAAATATGGAATAGACAAGAACTACACCTTCCTCAGTGAAAGGGACTCAACTCCCCATATTCCATGCAGAGGGATATAACTTACTAGTCAGAATCTTAAAACCTATGTATTGATATGTACCCATAATGGAATCAAGTGTGTCCAGACTGGCATAAACATGGCAGTGAGAATCAGCTCAAACACACTATAAAATGGAATTTCAAAAAGAAAACAAAAAAACAGGGAAATTCTTTTCAATTCCTTCAGGGTCTCTGATGAAACCAGGAATGACCCTATCTACAATGACTGCTGGATGTGGCATAAGGCTGGACACATGGGACTGAGAGGATTGGTGAGATTGGGTGAGCAAATGCAGACCCTTTAAATCAATAATGCATGGCACCCATTCCATGGGTCCCAACTCTCCAGGGTGAAGGGAATATTACTACAGCTATAACATGTACGGGAAACCTAGAGAATGGACACACTGTGAATACGAAAGGTCTCTAAAACTCAACAAATAGTCCCTCTCCTGGTGCTCCAGTTTGACTTTCCAACTGCTTTACTATCAATCTCCCAACTTGGAGAGACAGCCCATTTAACCTCCTGTTTCACACAGGTTGCCAATTTGGCAGAGGATGAAACGGAAGAGGGAGAAACAATGAGAGAGTAGCTGTTAGGCATTTGGACGGGCACATGTCACTCTTGTTTCCAGGGAGGAAGAAGAATTAACCAAAGCCTCAGCCACCCACCGGGTACCAGTATAGGTGCTGAACCAAAATATTGGACTTGCGTTCAGCTCACAAAAAACGGGTTAAATAATGGATCTCTGGAGGACAGCAATTCACAAACAGGCAGAATAATAAAGGACAACTATCGTCCAAAAATCTGTTGATGGAAGGCAACGAAGTGGACTTGAAAGCGAGGCAGATTAGCAGGAAACAGATTTCAAGAGGTATGTTGGAATCGTCTTTAAAGCACAGAAAGAGGGGCACAATTTTGACAATGATGCACTTGGCCAAAATGGGCGTATGGGTTTTCTCCTGAATATATTCAGCAGAAAACGCATACACCCTTTTTGGCCAAACAAGCAAGCGGGCAATGCAAATCTGCACTACAAAGATGTATCACTTCCCACTGGTCAAAAGGGACATCCACAAAATGGGTAAAAACCAGAAAGGCAAGACTGGTCCTGGAGAACAGGGAGCATTGTTATGCTGATGGACAGGATGTAAATTGCCAACTGCCTCTCTGGAGGAGTGCATTGTGTTCCCTAAAACAAGTAAAGAACAGAGCTACAGAGCCAAGGGCACTTCCAGTCTAGGGAATATACCTTGGTAAAACTGAAAATCAATAAGACAGAGCCACCCCCAAATTACGGGCTGCACTGCTTACAAGAACCTCAACTTGGGTACACCTTAAATATCCTAGGAAATATAAAAATGGTTCAATAAATTGTGGTACCTACGTACGATGGAATATCTGTCAGCCATGAAATCAATGTCATAAGACCAGTAGCAGCAAAATGAGTGGATTCAGGTACGATGATTCTAAGTGAAATAAGTCACACAGATAAAGAAGCTTATCATAAGATATCACTTATGAAGTTCCTGTAAACATGGCTACACATGAACTGAGTTAGGAAAGAGAACAGAGTCTCACATTTAGAAAACACTCTTATGCCTGCTTAAGGGGGAAGGAGAGGTGGGGTGATGCATAAAACCAGAGTTTGATATAAGCACAGTTATCGTTCCAAAAACCAACTATGGAATAGACAAGACCTACCTATACCTTCCTCAGTGAAAGGGACTCAAAACCCCATATGTCCCGCAGAGGAATATATCTGACTAGTAAGAATCTTAAAACCTATGTATTTATATCTCTCTGTAAGGGAATCAAGTGTGTCTAGACTGGCATAAACATGGCAGTGAGAATCAGCTCAAACCCACTATAAAAAGGAATTTCAAAAATAAAACAAAAACCAGGGAAATTCTATACAATTCCTTCAGGGTCTCTGATGAAACCTGGAATGACCCTATCTATAATGACAGCTGGATGTGGCATAAGGCTGGACACTTGGGACTGAGAGGATTGGTGAGATTGGGTGAGCAAATGCAGACCCTTTAATGCAATAATGCATGGCACCCATTCCATGGGTCCCATCTCTCCAGGTTGAAGGGAATATTACTACAGCTATAACATGTACGGGAAACCTAGACAATGGACACACTGTGAATACGAATGGTTTCTAAAACTCAACGAATAATCCCTCTCCTGGTGCTCCAGTTTGAATTTCCAACTGCTTTACTATCAATCTCCCAAATTGGAGAGAGAGCCCCTTTAACCTCCTGGTTCCCACAGGTTTCAAATGTGGCAGAGGATGAAAGGGAAGAGGGAGAACCAATGAGAGAGTAGCTGTTAGGCATTGGGACGGGCACATGTCACTCTAATTGCCCGGCAGGAAGAAAAATTAACCAAAATCTCAGCCACTCACCGGGAAACAGTATAGGTCCTGAACCCAAACTTTGGACTTGCATTCAGCTCACAAAAAACGAGTTGAAAAATGGAGCTCAGGGGCAGAGCAATTGAAAAACTGGCAGAGTAATAAACGCCAAGAATCGCCCAGAAATCTGTTGAGGGAAGGCAACGAAGTGGACTTGAAATTCAGGCTGAATAGCAGGAAACAGATTTCAAGATGTACGTTGGAATCGTCTGTAAAGCACAGGAAGAGGGGCAGAACTTCGACACTGATGCACTTGGCCATAAAGGGCATATGCATTTTCTCCTGAATATATGCAGGAGAAAATGCATACACACTTTTTGGCCAAGCAAGCAGGCGGGCAATGCAAATCTGCACTACAAAGAAGTATCCCTTCCCACCGGTCAAAAGGGACATCGGCAAAATGTGTAAAAACCAGAAAGGCAAGAGAGGGCCTGCAGAACAGGGAGCCTTGTTATGCTGATGGGCGGTATGTAAGTTGGCAACTGCCTCTCTGGAGGAGTGCACTGTGTTCCCTAAAACAAGTAAACAACAGAGCTACAGAGCCAAGGGCACTTCCAGTCTAGGGAATATACCTTGGGAAAACTGAAAATCAATAAGACAGAGCCCCCCTAAAATTTAGGGATGCACTGCTTACAAGAACCTCAACTTGGGTACACTTTAAATATCCCAGGAAAGTTAAAAATAGTTCAAAAAATTGTGGTAGTTACGTACGATGGAATATCCCTCAGCCATGAAATCAATGTCATAAGACCAGTAGCAGCAAAATGAGTGGATTCAGGTATGATGATTCTAAGTGAAATAAGTCACACAGAAAAAGAATCTTATCATACGATATCACTTAAGAAGATCCTGTAAACATGGCTACACATGAAGTGAGTGAGGAAAGAGAACAGTGTCTCACATTTAGAAAACTCTCTTATGCCTGCTTAAGGGGGAAGGAGAGGTGGGGTGATGCATAAAACCAGAGTTTGATATAAGCACATGTACCGTTCCAAAAAACAACTATGGAATAGACAAGACCTACAACTTCCTCGGGGAAAGGGACTCAAAAACGTATATTTTCTGCAGAGGAATATATCTGACTAGTAAGAATCTTAAAACCTATGTATTGATATGTCTCCATCAGGGAATCAAGTGTGTCTAGACTGGCATAAACATGGCAGTGAGAATCAGCTCAAACCCACTATAAAAAGGAATTTCAAAAATAAAACAAAAACCAGGGAAATTCTATACAATTCCTTCAGGGTCTCTGATGAAACCTGGAATGACCCTATCTATAATGACAGCTGGATGTGGCATAAGGCTGAACACATGGGACTGAGAGGATTTGTGAGATTGGGTGAGCAAATGCAGACCCTTTAATGCAATAATGCATGGCAGCCATTCCATTGGTCACAACTCTCCAGGTTGAAGGGAATATTACTACAGCTATAACATGTACAGGAAACCTAGAGAATGGACACACTGTGAATATGAAAGGTCTCTAAAACTCAAGGAATAATCCCTCTCCTTGTGCTCCAGTTTGACGTTCCAACTGCTTTACTATCAATCTCCCAACTTGTAGAGACAGCACCTTTAACCTCCTGGTGTACACATGTTGCCAATTTAGCAAAGGATGAAAGGCAAGAGGGAGAACCAATGAGAGAGTAGCTGTTAGACATTTGGACGGGCACATGTCTTTCTTATTTCCCGGGAGGAAGAAGAATTAACCAAAGTCTCAGCCACCCACCAGAAACCAGTATAGGTCCTGAACCAAAATATTGGACTTGCGTTCAGCTCACAAAAAACGAGTTAAAAATGGAGCTCAGGGACACAACAATTAACAAACTGGCAGAGTAATAAAGGGCAACTATCGTCCAAAAATCAGTTGAGGGAAGTCAACTAGGCGGACTTGAAAGCGAGGCAGAATAGCAGGAAACAGATTTCAAGAGCCAAGTTGGAATCGCCTTTAAAGCATAGGAAGATGGGCAGAACTTCGACAATGATGCACCTGGCCACAAATGGCGTATGCGTTTTCTCCTGAATATATTCAGGAGAAAACGCATACGGCATTTCTGGCCAAGCAAGCAAGCGGGCAATGCAAATCTGCACTAAAAAGAAGTATCACTTCCCACCAGTCAAAAGGGACATCCACAAAATGGGTAAAAACCAGAGGCTAGACAGGCACTGGAGAACAGGGAGCCTTGTTATGCTGATGGGCGGGATGTAAATTGCCAACTGCCTCACTGGAGGAGTGCATTGTGTTCCCTAAAACAAGAAAACAACAGAGCTACAGAGCCAAGGGCACTTCCAGTCTAGGGAATATACCTTGGGAAAACTGAAAATCAATAAGACAGAGCCACCCTCAAATTTAGGGCTGCACTGCTTACAAGAACCTCAACTTGGGTACACATTAAATATCCCAGGAAATATAAAAATGGTTCAAAAAATTGTGGTACTTACATACGTTGGAATATCCCTCAGCCATGAAATCAATGTCATAAGACCAGTAGCAGCTAAATGAGTGGATTCAGGTACGATGATTCTAACTGAAATAAGTCACACAGAAAAAGAAACTTATCATAAGATATCACTTATGAACATCCTGTAAACATGGCTACATATGAACTGAGTTAGGAAAGAGAACAGAGTCTCACATTTAGAAAACACTCTTATGCCTGCTTAAGGGGGAAGGAGAGGTGGGATGATGCATAAAACCAGAGTTTGATATAAGCACAGGTACCATTCAAAAACCAACTATGGAATAGACAAGACTTACACCTTCCTCAGTGAAAGGGATTCAAACCCACATATTTCCCACAGAGGAATATATTGGATTAGTTAGAATCTTAAAACCTATGTATTGATATGTCTCCGTAAGGGAATCAAGTGTGTCTAGACTGGCATAAACATGGCAGCGAGAATCATCTCAAACCCACTATAAAAGGGAATTTCAAAAACAAAACAACAAAACAGGGAAATTCTTTACAATTCCTTCAGGGTCTCTGATGAAACCTGGAATGACCCTATCTACAATGACAGCTGGATGTGGCATAAGGCTGGACACATGGGACTGAGAGGATTGGTGAGATTGGGTGAGCAAATGCAGACCCTATAAAGCAATAATGCATGGCAACCATTCCATGGGTCCCAACTCTCCAGGTTGAAGAGTATATTACTACAGCTATAAAATGTACGGGAAACCTAGAGACTGGACACACTGTGAATACGAAAGGTCTCTAAAACTCAACGAATAGTCCCTCTCCTGGTGCTCAGGTTTGACTTTCCAACTGCTTTACTATCAATCTCCCAGCTTGGAGAGACTGCACCTTTAACCTCCTGTTTTGCACAGGTTGCCAATTTGGCAGAGGATGAAAGGGAAGAGGGAGAACCAATGAGAGAGTAGCTGTTAGGCATTTGGACGGGCACATGTCACTCTTATTTCCCGGGAGGAAGAAGAATTAACCAAAGTCTAAGCCACCCGCCGCAAACCAGTATAGGTCCTGAACCAAAATATTGGACTTGCGTTCAGCTCACAATAAACGAGTTAAATTATGGAGCTCAGGGGCACAGCAATTCACAAACTGGTAGAGTAATAAAGGACAACTATCGTACAAAAATCTGTTGAGGGAAGGCAACGAGGAGGAATTGAAAGCGAGGTAGAATAGAAGGAAAGAGATTTCAACAGATACGTTGGAATCGCTTTTAAAGCACAGGAAGAGGGGCACAACTTCGAAAATGATGCACTTGGCCAAAAAGGGCGTATGCATTTTCTCCTGAGTATATTCAGGAGAAAACGCATACACCCTTTTTGGCCAAGCAAGCAAGCGGGCAATGCAAATCTGCACTACAAAGAAGTATCACTTCCCACAGGTCAAAAGGGATATCCACAAAATGGGTAAAAAGCAGAAAGGCAAGACAGGGCCTGGAGAACAGGGAGCCTTGTTATGCTGATGGGCGGGATGTAAATTGCCAACTGCCTCTCTGGAGGAGTGCATTTTGTTCCCTAAAACAAGTAAACAACAGAGCTACAGAGACAAGGGCACTTCCAGTCTAGGGTATATACCTTGGGAAAACTGAAAATCAGTAAGACAGAGCCACCCCAAAATTTAGGGCTGCACTGCTTACAAGAACCTCAACTAGGCTACACCTTAAATATCCCAGGAAAGACAAAATTTTTTCAAGAGATTGTGGTAATTACATACGATGGAATATTTCTCTGCCATGAAATCAATGTCATCAGGCCAGTAGCAGCAAATTTAGTGGATTCAGTTACGAGGATTCTAAGTTAAATTAGTCACAGAGTAAAATAAACTTATCATAAGATATCACTTATGAAGGTCATGTAAACATGGCTACACATGAACTGAGTTAGTAATGAGAAGAGAGTCTCACATTGAGAAAACACTCTTACACCTGCTTAAGGGGTAAGGAGAGGTGGGGTGTTGCATAAAACCAGAGTTTGATATTAGTAAAGGCTCCATTCCAGAAACCAAATACAGAATAGAAAAGATCTACACCTTCCTCACTGAAAAGGAATCAACACCCCATACTTCCCTCAGAGGAATATATCTGACTAGTAAGAATCTTCAAACCTATATATTGATATGTCTCCGTAAGGGATCAAGTGTGTCTAGACTGGCATAAAAATGCAGTGGGAATCAGCTCAAACTCACTATAAAAAGGAATTTCAATAACAAAACAACAAAACAGGGAAATTCTTTACAATTCCTTCAGGGTCTCTGATGAAACCTGAAATGAACCTATCTACAACTACAGCTTGATTTGGCATAATGCTGGACATTTGGGACTGAGAGGATTGGTGAGACTGGGTGAGCAAACACAGACAGTTTAAAGCAATAATGCATGGCCTCCATTCCATGGTTCCAAACTCTCCAGGTGGAAGGGAATATTACTACAGCTATAACATGTACGTGAAACCTAGAGAATGGACACACTGTGTATACGAAAGGTTTCTAAAACTCAACTAATTGTCCCTCTCCTGGTGCTCCAGTTTGACTTTCCAACTGCTTTACTATCAATCTCTCAACTTGGAGAGACAGCCCCTTTAACCTCCTGGATGACACAGGTTGCCAATTTGGCAGAGGATGAAAGGGAACAGGGAGAACCAATGAGAGAGTAGCTGTTAGACATTTGGACGGGCATTTGTCACTCTAATTGCCCGGCAGGAAGAATAATTAACCAAGGACTCATCCCCCTGCCGGGAACCAGTATAGGTCCTGAACCGAAATTTTGGACTTGCGGTCAGCTCACAAACAACGATTTGATAAATGGAGCTCAGGGGCACAGCAATTCACAAACTGGCAGAGTAATAAAGGACAACTATCGTCCAAAAATATTTTGAAGGAAGGCAACGAGGCGGACTTGAAACCGAGGCAGAATTGCAGGAAACAGATTTCAAGAGGTACGTTGGAATCACCTGTAAAGCACAGGAAGAGGGGCACAATTTCGACAATGATGGACTTGGCCAAAAATGGTTTATTCGTTTTCTCCTGAATATATTCTGGAGAAAACGCATACACACTTTTTGGCCAAGCAAGCAGGCGGGCAATGCAAATCTGCACTACAAAGAAGTATCCCTTCCCACCGGTCAAAAGGGACATCGGCAAAATGTGTAAAAACCACAAAGGCAAGAGAGGGCCTGCAGAACAGGGAGCCTTGTTATGCTGATGGGCGGGATGTAAGTTGGCAACTGCCTCTCTGGAGGAGTGCACTGTGTTCCCTAAAACAAGTAAACAACAGAGCTACATAGTGAAGGGCACTTCCAGTCTAGGGAATATACCTTGGGAAAACTGAAAATCAATAAGACAGAGCCGCCCCAAAATTTAGGGATGCACTGCTTACAAGAACCTCAACTTGGGTACACTTTAAATATCCCAGGAAAGTTAAAAATTGTTCAAAAAATTGTGGTATTTACGTACGATGGAATATCCCTCAGCCATGAAATCAATGTCATAAGACCAGTAGCAGCAAAATGAGTGGATTCAGGTATGATGATTCTAAGTGAAATAAGTCACACAGAAAAAGAATCTTATCATACGATATCACTTAAGAAGATCCTGTAAACATGGCTACACATGAAGTGAGTGAGGAAAGAGAACAGTGTCTCACATTTAGAAAACTCTCTTATGCCTGCTTAAGGGGGAAGGAGAGGTGGGGTGATGCATAAAACCAGAGTTTGATATAAGCACAGGTACCGTTCCAAAAACCAACTATGGAATAGACAAGACCTACAACTTCCTCGGGGAAAGGGACTCAAAAACGTATATTTTCTGCAGAGGAATATATCTGACTAGTAAGAATCTTAAAACCTATGTATTGATATGTCTCCGTCAGGGAATCAAGTGTGTCTAGACTGGCATAAACATGGCAGTGAGAATCAGCTCAAACCCACTATAAAAAGGAATTTCAAAAATAAAACAAAAACCAGGGAAATTCTATACAATTCCTTCAGGGTCTCTGATGAAACCTGGAATGACCCTATCTATAATGACAGCTGGATGTGGCATAAGGCTGAACACATGGGACTGAGAGGATTTGTGAGATTGGGTGAGCAAATGCAGACCCTTTAATGCAATAATGCATGGCAGCCATTCCATTGGTCACAACTCTCCAGGTTGAAGGGAATATTACTACAGCTATAACATGTACAGGAAACCTAGAGAATGGACACACTGTGAATATGAAAGGTCTCTAAAACTCAAGGAATAATCCCTCTCCTTGTGCTCCAGTTTGACGTTCCAACTGCTTTACTATCAATCTCCCAACTTGTAGAGACAGCACCTTTAACCTCCTGGTGTACACATGTTGCCAATTTAGCAAAGGATGAAAGGCAAGAGGGAGAACCAATGAGAGAGTAGCTGTTAGACATTTGGACGGGCACATGTCTTTCTTATTTCCCGGGAGGAAGAAGAATTAACCAAAGTCTCAGCCACCCACCAAAAACCAGTATAGGTCCTGAACCAAAATATTGGACTTGTGTTCAGCTCACAAAAAATGAGTTAAAAATGGAGCTCAGGGACACAACAATTAACAAACTGGCAGAGTAATAAAGGGCAACTATCGTCCAAAAATCAGTTGAGGGAAGTCAACCAGGCGGACTTGAAAGCGAGGCAGAATAGCAGGAAACAGATTTCAAGAGCCACGTTGGAATCGCCTTTAAAGCATAGGAAGATGGGCAGAACTTCGACAATGATGCACCTGGCCACAAATGGCGTATGCGTTTTCTCCTGAATATATTCAGGAGAAAACGCATACGGCATTTCTGGCCAAGCAAGCAAGCGGGCAATGCAAATCTGCACTAAAAAGTAGTATCACTTCCCACCAGTCAAAAGGGACATCCACAAAGTGGGTAAAAACCAGAGGCTAGACAGGCCCTGGAGAACAGGGAGCCTTGTTATGCTGATGGGCGGGATGTAAATTGCCAACTGCCTCACTGGAGGAGTGCATTGTGTTCCCTAAAACAAGTAAACAACAGAGCTACAGAGCCAAGGGCACTTCCAGTCTAGGGAATATACCTTGGGAAAACTGAAAATCAATAAGACAGAGCCACCCTCAAATTTAGGGCTGCACTGCTTACAAGAACCTCAACTTGGGTACACATTAAATATCCCAGGAAATATAAAAATGGTTCAAAAAATTGTGGTACTTACATACGATGGAATATCCCTCAGCCATGAAATCAATGTCATAAGACCAGTAGCAGCTAAATGAGTGGATTCAGGTACGATGATTCTAACTGAAATAAGTCACACAGAAAAAGAAACTTATCATAAGATATCACTTATGAACATCCTGTAAACATGGCTACATATGAACTGAGTTAGGAAAGAGAACAGAGTCTCACATTTAGAAAACACTCTTATGCCTGCTTAAGGCGGAAGGAGAGGTGGGGTGATGCATAAAACCAGAGTTTGATATAAGCACAGGTACCATTCAAAAACCAACTATGGAATAGCCAAGACTTACACCTTCCTCAGTGAAAGGGATTCAAAACCCCATATTTCCCACAGAGGAATATATTGGATTAGTTAGAATCTTAAAACCTATGTATTGATATGTCTCCGTAAGGGAATCAAGTGTGTCTAGACTGGCATAAACATGGCAGCGAGAATCATCTCAAACCCACTATAAAAGGGAGTTTCAAAAACAAAACAACAAAACAGGGAAATTCTTTACAATTCCTTCAGGGTCTCTGATGAAACCTGGAATGACCCTATCTACAATGACAGCTGGATGTGGCATAAGGCTGGACACATGGGACTGAGAGGATTGGTGAGATTGGGTGAGCAAATGCAGACCCTATAAAGCAATAATGCATGGCAACCATTCCATGGGTCCCAACTCTCCAGGTTGAAGAGTATATTACTACAGCTATAAAATGTACGGGAAACCTAGAGACTGGACACACTGTGAATACGAAAGGTCTCTAAAACTCAACGAATAATCCCTCTGCTGGTGCTCAGGTTTGACTTTCCAACTGCTTTACTATCAATCTCCCAGCTTGGAGAGACTGCACCTTTAACCTCCTGTTTTGCACAGGTTGCCAATTTGGCAGAGGAAGAGGGAGAACCAATGAGAGAGTAGCTGTTAGGCATTTGGACGGGCACATGTCACTCTTATTTCCCGGGAGGAAGAAGAATTAACCAAAGTCTAAGCCACCCACCGCAAACCAGTATAGGTCCTGAACCAAAATATTGGACTTGCGTTCAGCTCACAATAAACGAGTTAAATTATGGCGCTCAGGGGCACAGCAATTCACAAACTGGTAGAGTAATAAAGGACAACTATCGTACAAAAATCTGTTGAGGGAAGGCAACGAGGCGGAATTGAAAGCGAGGCAGAATAGAAGGAAACAGATTTCAACAGATACGTTGGAATCGCTTTTAAAGCACAGGAAGAGGGGCACAACTTCGAAAATGATGCACTTGGCCAAAAAGGGCGTATGCGTTTTCTCCTGAGTATATTCAGGAGAAAACGCATACGCCCTTTTTGGCCAAGCAAGCAAGCGGGCAATGCAAATCTGCACTACAAAGAAGTATCACTTCCCACAGGTCAAAAGGGATATCCACAAAATGGGTAAAAAGCAGAAAGGCAAGACAGGGCCTGGAGAACAGGGAGCCTTGTTATGCTGATGGGCGGGATGTAAATTGCCAACTGCCTCTCTGGAGGAGTGCATTTTGTTCCCTAAAACAAGTAAACAACAGAGCTACAGAGACAAGGGCA
Organism: Mesoplodon mirus; assembly: GCF_964341445.2. Taxonomy (NCBI): domain Eukaryota; kingdom Metazoa; phylum Chordata; class Mammalia; order Artiodactyla; family Ziphiidae; genus Mesoplodon; species Mesoplodon mirus. Next base: position 1,641,913 of record NW_028295740.1, on the reverse strand, counting down.
CTTCCAGTCTAGGGTATATACCTTGGGAAAACTGAAAATCAGTAAGACAGAGCCACCCCAAAATTTAGGGCTGCACTGCTTACAAGAACCTCAACTAGGCTACACCTTAAATATCCCAGGAAAGACAAAATTTTTTCAAGAGATTGTGGTAATTACATACGATGGAATATTTCTCTGCCATGAAATCAATGTCATCAGGCCAGTAGCAGCAAATTTAGTGGATTCAGTTACGAGGATTCTAAGTTAAATTAGTCACAGAGTAAAATAAACTTATCATAAGATATCACTTATGAAGGTCATGTAAACATGGCTACACATGAACTGAGTTAGTAAAGAGAAGAGAGTCTCACATTGAGAAAACACTCTTACACCTGCTTAAGGGGTAAGGAGAGGTGGGGTGTTGCATAAAACCAGAGTTTGATATTAGTAAAGGCTCCATTCCAGAAACCAAATACAGAATAGAAAAGATCTACACCTTCCTCACTGAAAAGGAATCAACACCCCATACTTCCCTCAGAGGAATATATCTGACTAGTAAGAATCTTCAAACCTATATATTGATATGTCTCCGTAAGGGATCAAGTGTGTCTAGACTGGCATAAAAATGCAGTGGGAATCAGCTCAAACTCACTATAAAAAGGAATTTCAATAACAAAACAACAAAACAGGGAAATTCTTTACAATTCCTTCAGGGTCTCTGATGAAACCTGAAATGAACCTATCTACAACTACAGCTTGATTTGGCATAATGCTGGACATTTGGGACTGAGAGGATTGGTGAGACTGGGTGAGCAAACACAGACAGTTTAAAGCAATAATGCATGGCCTCCATTCCATGGTTCCAAACTCTCCAGGTGGAAGGGAATATTACTACAGCTATAACATGTACGTGAAACCTAGAGAATGGACACACTGTGTATACGAAAGGTTTCTAAAACTCAACTAATTGTCCCTCTCCTGGTGCTCCAGTTTGACTTTCCAACTGCTTTACTATCAATCTCTCAACTTGGAGAGACAGCCCCTTTAACCTCCTGGATGACACAGGTTGCCAATTTGGCAGAGGATGAAAGGGAACAGGGAGAACCAATGAGAGAGTAGCTGTTAGACATTTGGACGGGCATTTGTCACTCTAATTGCCCGGCAGGAAGAATAATTAACCAAGGACTCATCCCCCTGCCGGGAACCAGTATAGGTCCTGAACCGAAATTTTGGACTTGCGGTCAGCTCACAAACAACGATTTGATAAATGGAGCTCAGGGGCACAGCAATTCACAAACTGGCAGAGTAATAAAGGACAACTATCGTCCAAAAATATTTTGAAGGAAGGCAACGAGGCGGACTTGAAACCGAGGCAGAATTGCAGGAAACAGATTTCAAGAGGTACGTTGGAATCACCTGTAAAGCACAGGAAGAGGGGCACAATTTCGACAATGATGGACTTGGCCAAAAATGGTTTATTCGTTTTCTCCTGAATATATTCTGGAGAAAACGCATACACACTTTTTGGCCAAGCAAGGAGGCGGGCAATGCAAATCTGCACTACAAAGAAGTATCCCTTCCCACCGGTCAAAAGGGACATCGGCAAAATGTGTAAAAACCACAAAGGCAAGAGAGGGCCTGCAGAACAGGGAGCCTTGTTATGCTGATGGGCGGGATGTAAGTTGGCAACTGCCTCTCTGCAGGAGTGCACTGTGTTCCCTAAAACAAGTAAACAACAGAGCTACATAGTGAAGGGCACTTCCAGTCTAGGGAATATACCTTGGGAAAACTGAAAATCAATAAGACAGAGCCGCCCCAAAATTTAGGGATGCACTGCTTACAAGAACCTCAACTTGGGTACACTTTAAATATCCCAGGAAAGTTAAAAATTGTTCAAAAAATTGTGGTATTTACGTACGATGGAATATCCCTCAGCCATGAAATCAATGTCATAAGACCAGTAGCAGCAAAATGAGTGGATTCAGGTATGATGATTCTAAGTGAAATAAGTCACACAGAAAAAGAATCTTATCATACGATATCACTTAAGAAGATCCTGTAAACATGGCTACACATGAAGTGAGTGAGGAAAGAGAACAGTGTCTCACATTTAGAAAACTCTCTTATGCCTGCTTAAGGGGGAAGGAGAGGTGGGGTGATGCATAAAACCAGAGTTTGATATAAGCACAGGTACCGTTCCAAAAACCAACTATGGAATAGACAAGACCTACAACTTCCTCGGGGAAAGGGACTCAAAAACGTATATTTTCTGCAGAGGAATATATCTGACTAGTAAGAATCTTAAAACCTATGTATTGATATGTCTCCGTCAGGGAATCAAGTGTGTCTAGACTGGCATAAACATGGCAGTGAGAATCAGCTCAAACCCACTATAAAAAGGAATTTCAAAAATAAAACAAAAACCAGGGAAATTCTATACAATTCCTTCAGGGTCTCTGATGAAACCTGGAATGACCCTATCTATAATGACAGCTGGATGTGGCATAAGGCTGAACACATGGGACTGAGTGGATTTGTGAGATTGGGTGAGCAAATGCAGACCCTTTAATGCAATAATGCATGGCAGCCATTCCATTGGTCCCAACTCTCCAGGTTGAAGGGAAGATTACTACAGCTATAACATGTACAGGAAACCTAGAGAATGGACACACTGTGAATATGAAAGGTCTCTAAAACTCAAGGAATAATCCCTCTCCTTGTGCTCCAGTTTGACGTTCCAACTGCTTTACTATCAATCTCCCAACTTGTAGAGACAGCACCTTTAACCTCCTGGTGTACACATGTTGCCAATTTAGCAAAGGATGAAAGGCAAGAGGGAGAACCAATGAGAGAGTAGCTGTTAGACATTTGGACGGGCACATGTCTTTCTTATTTCCCGGGAGGAAGAAGAATTAACCAAAGTCTCAGCCACCCACCAAAAACCAGTATAGGTCCTGAACCAAAATATTGGACTTGCGTTCAGCTCACAAAAAACGAGTTAAAAATGGAGCTCAGGGACACAACAATTAACAAACTGGCAGAGTAATAAAGGGCAACTATCGTCCAAAAATCAGTTGAGGGAAGTCAACCAGGCGGACTTGAAAGCGAGGCAGAAGAGCAGGAAACAGATTTCAAGAGCCACGTTGGAATCGCCTTTAAAGCATAGGAAGATGGGCAGAACTTCGACAATGATGCACCTGGCCACAAATGGCGTATGCGTTTTCTCCTGAATATATTCAGGAGAAAACGCATACGGCATTTCTGGCCAAGCAAGCAAGCGGGCAATGCAAATCTGCACTAAAAAGAAGTATCACTTCCCACCAGTCAAAAGGGACATCCACAAAGTGGGTAAAAACCAGAGGCTAGACAGGCCCTGGAGAACAGGGAGCCTTGTTATGCTGATGGGCGGGATGTAAATTGCCAACTGCCTCACTGGAGGAGTGCATTGTGTTCCCTAAAACAAGTAAACAACAGAGCTACAGAGCCAAGGGCACTTCCAATCTAGGGAATATACCTTGGGAAAACTGAAAATCAATAAGACAGATCCACCCTCAAATTTAGGGCTGCACTGCTTACAAGAACCTCAACTTGGGTACACATTAAATATCCCAGGAAATATAAAAATGGTTCAAAAAATTTTGGTACTTACATACGATGGAATATCCCTCAGCCATGAAATCAATGTCATAAGACCAGTAGCAGCTAAATGAGTGGATTCAGGTACGATGATTCTAACTGAAATAAGTCACACAGAAAAAGAAACTTATCATAAGATATCACTTATGAACATCCTGTAAACATGGCTACATATGAACTGAGTTAGGAAAGAGAACAGAGTCTCACATTTAGAAAACACTCTTATGCCTGCTTAAGGGGGAAGGAGAGGTGGGGTGATGCATAAAACCAGAGTTTGATATAAGCACAGGTACCATTCAAAAACCAACTATGGAATAGCCAAGACTTACACCTTCCTCAGTGAAAGGGATTCAAACCCCCATATTTCCCACAGAGGAATATATTGGATTAGTTAGAATCTTAAAACCTATGTATTGATATGTCTCCGTAAGGGAATCAAGTGTGTCTAGACTGGCATAAACATGGCAGCGAGAATCATCTCAAACCCACTATAAAAGGGAATTTCAAAAACAAAACAACAAAACAGGGAAATTCTTTACAATTCCTTCAGGGTCTCTGATGAAACCTGGAATGACCCTATCTACAATGACAGCTGGATGTGGCATAAGGCTGGACACATGGGACTGAGAGGATTGGTGAGATTGGGTGAGCAAATGCAGACCCTATAAAGCAATAATGCATGGCAACCATTCCATGGGTCCCAACTCTCCAGGTTGAAGAGTATATTACTACAGCTATAAAATGTACGGGAAACCTAGAGACTGGACACACTGAGAATACGAAAGGTCTCTAAAACTCAACGAATAGTCCCTCTCCTGGTGCTCAGGTTTGACTTTCCAACTGCTTTACTATCAATCTCCCAGCTTGGAGAGACTGCACCTTTAACCTCCTGTTTTGCACAGGTTGCCAATTTGGCAGAGGATGAAAGGGAAGAGGGAGAACCAATGAGAGAGTAGCTGTTAGGCATTTGGACGGGCACATGTCACTCTTATTTCCCGGGAGGAAGAAGTATTAACCAAAGTCTAAGCCACCCACCGCAAACCAGTATAGGTCCTGAACCAAAATATTGGACTTGCGTTCAGCTCACAATAAACGAGTTAAATTATGGAGCTCAGGGGCACAGCAATTCACAAACTGGTAGAGTAATAAAGGACAACTATCGTACAAAAATCTGTTGAGGGAAGGCAACGAGGCGGAATTGAAAGCGAGGCAGAATAGAAGGAAACAGATTTCAACAGATACGTTGGAATCGCTTTTAAAGCACAGGAAGAGGGGCACAACTTCGAAAATGATGCACTTGGCCAAAAAGGGCGTATGCATTTTCTCCTGAGTATATTCAGGAGAAAACGCATACGCCCTTTTTGGCCAAGCAAGCAAGCGGGCAATGCAAATCTGCACTACAAAGAAGTATCACTTCCCACAGGTCAAAAGGGATATCCACAAAATGGGTAAAAAGCAGAAAGGCAAGACAGGGCCTGGAGAACAGGGAGCCTTGTTATGCTGATGGGCGGGATGTAAATTGCCAACTGCCTCTCTGGAGGAGTGCATTTTGTTCCCTAAAACAAGTAAACAACAGAGCTACAGAGACAAGGGCACTTCCAGTCTAGGGTATATACCTTGGGAAAACTGAAAATCAGTAAGACAGAGCCACCCCAAAATTTAGGGCTGCACTGCTTACAAGAACCTCAACTAGGCTACACCTTAAATATCCCAGGAAAGACAAAATTTTTTCAAGAGATTGTGGTAATTACATACGATGGAATATTTCTCTGCCATGAAATCAATGTCATCAGGCCAGTAGCAGCAAATTTAGTGGATTCAGTTACGAGGACTCTAAGTTAAATTAGTCACAGAGTAAAATAAACTTATCATAAGATATCACTTATGAAGGTCATGTAAACATGGCTACACATGAACTGAGTTAGTAAAGAGAAGAGAGTCTCACATTGAGAAAACACTCTTACACCTGCTTAAGGGGTAAGGAGAGGTGGGGTGTTGCATAAAACCAGAGTTTGATATTAGTAAAGGCTCTATTCCAGAAACCAAATACAGAATAGAAAAGATCTACACCTTCCTCACTGAAAAGGAATCAACACCCCATACTTCCCTCAGAGGAATATATCTGACTAGTAAGAATCTTCAAACCTATATATTGATATGTCTCCGTAAGGGATCAAGTGTGTCTAGACTGGCATAAAAATGCAGTGGGAATCAGCTCAAACTCACTATAAAAAGGAATTTCAATAACAAAACAACAAAACAGGGAAATTCTTTACAATTCCTTCAGGGTCTCTGATGAAACCTGAAATGAACCTATCTACAACTACAGCTTGATTTGGCATAATGCTGGACATTTGGGACTGAGAGGATTGGTGAGACTGGGTGAGCAAACACAGACAGTTTAAAGCAATAATGCATGGCCTCCATTCCATGGTTCCAAACTCTCCAGGTGGAAGGGAATATTACTACAGCTGTAACATGTACGTGAAACCTAGAGAATGGACACACTGTGTATACGAAAGGTTTCTAAAACTCAACTAATTGTCCCTCTCCTGGTGCTCCAGTTTGACTTTCCAACTGCTTTACTATCAATCTCTCAACTTGGAGAGACAGCCCCTTTAACCTCCTGGATGACACAGGTTGCCAATTTGGCAGAGGATGAAAGGGAACAGGGAGAACCAATGAGAGAGTAGCTGTTAGACATTTGGACGGGCATTTGTCACTCTAATTGCCCGGCAGGAAGAATAATTAACCAAGGACTCATCCCCCTGCCGGGAACCAGTATAGGTCCTGAACCGAAATTTTGGACTTGCGGTCAGCTCACAAACAACGATTTGATAAATGGAGCTCAGGGGCACAGCAATTCACAAACTGGCAGATTAATAAAGGACAACTATCGTCCAAAAATATTTTGAAGGAAGGCAACGAGGCGGACTTGAAACCGAGGCAGAATTGCAGGAAACAGATTTCAAGAGGTACGTTGGAATCACCTGTAAAGCACAGGAAGAGGGGCACAATTTCGACAATGATGGACTTGGCCAAAAATGGTTTATTCGTTTTCTCCTGAATATATTCTGGAGAAAACGCATACACACTTTTTGGCCAAGCAAGCAGGCGGGCAATGCAAATCTGCACTACAAAGAAGTATCCCTTCCCACCGGTCAAAAGGGACATCGGCAAAATGTGTAAAAACCACAAAGGCAAGAGAGGGCCTGCAGAACAGGGAGCCTTGTTATGCTGATGGGCGGGATGTAAGTTGGCAACTGCCTCTCTGGAGGAGTGCACTGTGTTCCCTAAAACAAGTAAACAACAGAGCTACAGAGCCAAGGGCACTTCCAGTCTAGGGAATATACCTTGGGAAAACTGAAAATCAATAAGACAGAGCCGCCCCAAAATTTAGGGATGCACTGCTTACAAGAACCTCAACTTGGGTACACTTTAAATATCCCAGGAAAGTTAAAAATTGTTCAAAAAATTGTGGTATTTACGTACGATGGAATATCCCTCAGCCATGAAATCAATGTCATAAGACCAGTAGCAGCAAAATGAGTGGATTCAGGTATGATGATTCTAAGTGAAATAAGTCACACAGAAAAAGAATCTTATCATACGATATCACTTAAGAAGATCCTGTAAACATGGCTACACATGAAGTGAGTGAGGAAAGAGAACAGTGTCTCACATTTAGAAAACTCTCTTATGCCTGCTTAAGGGGGAAGGAGAGGTGGGGTGATGCATAAAACCAGAGTTTGATATAAGCACAGGTACCGTTCCAAAAACCAACTATGGAATAGACAAGACCTACAACTTCCTCGGGGAAAGGGACTCAAAAACGTATATTTTCTGCAGAGGAATATATCTGACTAGTAAGAATCTTAAAACCTATGTATTGATATGTCTCCGTCAGGGAATCAAGTGTGTCTAGACTGGCATAAACATGGCAGTGAGAATCAGCTCAAACCCACTATAAAAAGGAATTTCAAAAATAAAACAAAAACCAGGGAAATTCTATACAATTCCTTCAGGGTCTCTGATGAAACCTGGAATGACCCTATCTATAATGACAGCTGGATGTGGCATAAGGCTGAACACATGGGACTGAGAGGATTTGTGAGATTGGGTGAGCAAATGCAGACCCTTTAATGCAATAATGCATGGCAGCCATTCCATTGGTCACAACTCTCCAGGTTGAAGGGAATATTACTACAGCTATAACATGTACAGGAAACCTAGAGAATGGACACACTGTGAATATGAAAGGTCTCTAAAACTCAAGGAATAATCCCTCTCCTTGTGCTCCAGTTTGACGTTCCAACTGCTTTACTATCAATCTCCCAACTTGTAGAGACAGCACCTTTAACCTCCTGGTGTACACATGTTGCCAATTTAGCAAAGGATGAAAGGCAAGAGGGAGAACCAATGAGAGAGTAGCTGTTAGACATTTGGACGGGCACATGTCTTTCTTATTTCCCGGGAGGAAGAAGAATTAACCAAAGTCTCAGCCACCCACCAAAAACCAGTATAGGTCCTGAACCAAAATATTGGACTTGTGTTCAGCTCACAAAAAACGAGTTAAAAATGGAGCTCAGGGACACAACAATTAACAAACTGGCAGAGTAATAAAGGGCAACTATCGTCCAAAAATCAGTTGAGGGAAGTCAACCGGGCGGACTTGAAAGCGAGGCAGAATAGCAGGAAACAGATTTCAAGAGCCACGTTGGAATCGCCTTTAAAGCATAGGAAGATGGGCAGAACTTCGACAATGATGCACCTGGCCACAAATGGCGTATGCGTTTTCTCCTGAATATATTCAGGAGAAAACGCATACGGCATTTCTGGCCAAGCAAGCAAGCGGGCAATGCAAATCTGCACTAAAAAGTAGTATCACTTCCCACCAGTCAAAAGGGACATCCACAAAGTGGGTAAAAACCAGAGGCTAGACAGGCCCTGGAGAACAGGGAGCCTTGTTATGCTGATGGGCGGGATGTAAATTGCCAACTGCCTCACTGGAGGAGTGCATTGTGTTCCCTAAAACAAGTAAACAAGAAAGCTACAGAGCCAAGGGCACTTCCAGTCTAGGGGATATACCTTGGGAAAACTGAAAATCAATAAGACAGAGCCACCCTCAAATTTAGGGCTGCACTGCTTACAAGAACCTCAACTTGGGTACACATTAAATATCCCAGGAAATATAAAAATGGTTCAAAAAATTGTGGTACTTACATACGATGGAATATCCCTCAGCCATGAAATCAATGTCATAAGACCAGTAGCAGCTAAATGAGTGGATTCAGGTACGATGATTCTAACTGAAATAAGTCACACAGAGAAAGAAACTTATCATAAGATATCACTTATGAACATCCTGTAAACATGGCTACATATGAACTGAGTTAGGAAAGAGAACAGAGTCTCACATTTAGAAAACACTCTTATGCCTGCTTAAGGGGGAAGGAGAGGTGGGGTGATGCATAAAACCAGAGTTTGATATAAGCACAGGTACCATTCAAAAACCAACTATGGAATAGCCAAGACTTACACCTTCCTCAGTGAAAGGGATTCAAACCCCCATATTTCCCACAGAGGAATATATTGGATTAGTTAGAATCTTAAAACCTATGTATTGATATGTCTCCGTAAGGGAATCAAGTGTGTCTAGACTGGCATAAACATGGCAGCGAGAATCATCTCAAACCCACTATAAAAGGGAATTTCAAAAACAAAACAACAAAACAGGGAAATTCTTTACAATTCCTTCAGGGTCTCTGATGAAACCTGGAATGACCCTATCTACAATGACAGCTGGATGTGGCATAAGGCTGGACACATGGGACTGAGAGGATTGGTGAGATTGGGTGAGCAAATGCAGACCCTATAAAGCAATAATGCATGGCAACCATTCCATGGGTCCCAACTCTCCAGGTTGAAGAGTATATTACTACAGCTATAAAATGTACCGGAAACCTAGAGACTGGACACACTGTGAATACGAAAGGTCTCTAAAACTCAACGAATAGTCCCTCTCCTGGTGCTCAGGTTTGACTTTCCAACTGCTTTACTATCAATCTCCCAGCTTGGAGAGACTGCACCTTTAACCTCCTGTTTTGCACAGGTTGCCAATTTGGCAGAGGATGAAAGGGAAGAGGGAGAACCAATGAGAGAGTAGCTGTTAGGCATTTGGACGGGCACATGTCACTCTTATTTCCCGGGAGGAAGAAGAATTAACCAAAGTCTAAGCCACCCACCGCAAACCAGTATAGGTCCTGAACCAAAATATTGGACTTGCGTTCAGCTCACAATAAACGAGTTAAATTATGGAGCTCAGGGGCACAGCAATTCACAAACTGGTAGAGTAATAAAGGACAACTATCGTACAAAAATCTGTTGAGGGAAGGCAACGAGGCGGAATTGAAAGCGAGGCAGAATAGAAGGAAACAGATTTAAACAGATACGTTGGAATCGCTTTTAAAGCACAGGAAGAGGGGCACAACTTCGAAAGTGATGCACTTGGCCAAAAAGGGCGTATGCATTTTCTCCTGAGTATATTCAGGAGAAAACGCATACGCCCTTTTTGGCCAAGCAAGCAAGCGGGCAATGCAAATCTGCACTACAAAGAAGTATCACTTCCCACAGGTCAAAAGGGATATCCACAAAATGGGTAAAAAGCAGAAAGGCAAGACAGGGCCTGGAGAACAGGGAGCCTTGTTATGCTGATGGGCGGGATGTAAATTGCCAACTGCCTCTCTGGAGGAGTGCATTTTGTTCCCTAAAACAAGTAAACAACAGAGCTACAGAGACAAGGGCACTTCCAGTCTAGGGTATATACCTTGGGAAAACTGAAAATCAGTAAGACAGAGCCACCCCAAAATTTAGGGCTGCACTGCTTACAAGAACCTCAACTAGGCTACACCTTAAATATCCCAGGAAAGACAAAATTTTTTCAAGAGATTGTGGTAATTACATACGATGGAATATTTCTCTGCCATGAAATCAATGTCATCAGGCCAGTAGCAGCAAATTTAGTGGATTCAGTTACGAGGATTCTAAGTTAAATTAGTCACAGAGTAAAATAAACTTATCATAAGATATCACTTATGAAGGTCATGTAAACATGGCTACACATGAACTGAGTTAGTAAAGAGAAGAGAGTCTCACATTGAGAAAACACTCTTACACCTGCTTAAGGGGTAAGGAGAGGTGGGGTGTTGCATAAAACCAGAGTTTGATATTAGTAAAGGCTCCATTCCAGAAACCAAATACAGAATAGAAAAGATCTACACCTTCCTCACTGAAAAGGAATCAACACCCCATACTTCCCTCAGAGGAATATATCTGACTAGTAAGAATCTTCAAACCTATGTATTGATATGTCTCCGTAAGGGATCAAGTGTGTCTAGACTGGCATAAAAATGCAGTGGGAATCAGCTCAAACTCACTATAAAAAGGAATTTCAATAACAAAACAACAAAACAGGGAAATTCTTTACAATTCCTTCAGGGTCTCTGATGAAACCTGAAATGAACCTATCTACAACTACAGCTTGATTTGGCATAATGCTGGACATTTGGGACTGAGAGGATTGGTGAGACTGGGTGAGCAAACACAGACAGTTTAAAGCAATAATGCATGGCCTCCATTCCATGGTTCCAAACTCTCCAGGTGGAAGGGAATATTACTACAGCTATAACATGTACGTGAAACCTAGAGAATGGACACACTGTGTATACGAAAGGTTTCTAAAACTCAACTAATTGTCCCTCTCCTGGTGCTCCAGTTTGACTTTGCAACTGCTTTACTATCAATCTCTCAACTTGGAGAGACAGCCCCTTTAACCTCCTGGATGACACAGGTTGCCAATTTGGCAGAGGATGAAAGGGAACAGGGAGAACCAATGAGAGAGTAGCTGTTAGACATTTGGACGGGCATTTGTCACTCTAATTGCCCGGCAGGAAGAATAATTAACCAAGGACTCATCCCCCTGCCGGGAACCAGTATAGGTCCTGAACCGAAATTTTGGACTTGCGGTCAGCTCACAAACAACGATTTGATAAATGGAGCTCAGGGGCACAGCAATTCACAAACTGGCAGAGTAATAAAGGGCAACTATCGTCCAAAAATGTTATGAAGGAAGGCAACGAGGCGGACTTGAAACCGAGGCAGAATTGCAGGAAACAGATTTCAAGAGGTACGTTGGAATCACCTGTAAAGCACAGGAAGAGGGGCAGAACTTCGACACTGATGCACTTGGCCATAAAGGGCATATGCATTTTCTCCTGAATATATGCAGGAGAAAATGCATACACACTTTTTGGCCAAGCAAGCAGGCGGGCAATGCAAATCTGCACTACAAAGAAGTATCCCTTCCCACCGGTCAAAAGGGACATCGGCAAAATGTGTAAAAACCAGAAAGGCAAGAGAGGGCCTGCAGAACAGGGAGCCTTGTTATGCTGATGGGCGGTATGTAAGTTGGCAACTGCCTCTCTGGAGGAGTGCACTGTGTTCCCTAAAACAAGTAAACAACAGAGCTACAGAGCCAAGGGCACTTCCAGTCTAGGGAATATACCTTGGGAAAACTGAAAATCAATAAGACAGAGCCGCCCCAAAATTTAGGGATGCACTGCTTACAAGAACCTCAACTTGGGTACACTTTAAATATCCCAGGAAAGTTAAAAATTGTTCAAAAAATTGTGGTATTTACGTACGATGGAATATCCCTCAGCCATGAAATCAATGTCATAAGACCAGTAGCAGCAAAATGAGTGGATTCAGGTATGATGATTCTAAGTGAAATAAGTCACACAGAAAAAGAATCTTATCATACGATATCACTTAAGAAGATCCTGTAAACATGGCTACACATGAAGTGAGTGAGGAAAGAGAACAGTGTCTCACATTTAGAAAACTCTCTTATGCCTGCTTAAGGGGGAAGGAGAGGTGGGGTGATGCATAAAACCAGAGTTTGATATAAGCACAGGTACCGTTCCAAAAACCAACTATGGAATAGACAAGACCTACAACTTCCTCGGGGAAAGGGACTCAAAAACGTATATTTTCTGCAGAGGAATATATCTGACTAGTAAGAATCTTAAAACCTATGTATTGATATGTCTCCGACAGGGAATCAAGTGTGTCTAGACTGGCATAAACATGGCAGTGAGAATCAGCTCAAACCCACTATAAAAAGGAATTTCAAAAATAAAACAAAAACCAGGGAAATTCTATACAATTCCTTCAGGGTCTCTGATGAAACCTGGAATGACCCTATCTATAATGACAGCTGGATGTGGCATAAGGCTGAACACATGGGACTGAGAGGATTTGTGAGATTGGGTGAGCAAATGCAGACCCTTTAATGCAATAATGCATTGCAGCCATTCCATTGGTCCCAACTCTCCAGGTTGAAGGGAAGATTACTACAGCTATAACATGTACAGGAAACCTAGAGAATGGACACACTGTGAATATGAAAGGTCTCTAAAACTCAAGGAATAATCCCTCTCCTTGTGCTCCAGTTTGACGTTCCAACTGCTTTACTATCAATCTCCCAACTTGTAGAGACAGCACCTTTAACCTCCTGGTGTACACATGTTGCCAATTTAGCAAAGGATGAAAGGCAAGAGGGAGAACCAATGAGAGAGTAGCTGTTAGACATTTGGACGGGCACATGTCTTTCTTATTTCCCGGGAGGAAGAAGAATTAACCAAAGTCTCAGCCACTCACCGGGAAACAGTATAGGTCCTGAACCAAAACTTTGGACTTGCATTCAGCTCACAAAAAAAGAGTTGAAAATGGAGCTCTGGGGCAGGGCAATTGACAAACTGGCAGAGTAATAAAGGCAAACTATCGCCCAGAAATCTGTTGAGGGAAGACAATGAAGTGGACTTGAAATTCAGGCTGAATAGCAGGAAACAGATTTCAAGATGTACGTTGGAATCGTCTGTAAAGCACAGGAAGTGGGGCACAACTTCGACACTGATGCACTTGGCCAAAAATGCGTATGCATTTTCTCCTGAATATATGCAGGAGAAAACGCATACGCCCTTTTTGGCCAAGCAAGCAAGCGGGCAATGCAAATCTGCACTAAAAAGAAGTATCACTTCCCACCGTTCCAAAGGGACATCCACAAAATGGGTAAAAACCAGAAAGGCAAAACAGGCCTTGGAGAACAGGGAGCCTTGTTATGCTGATGGGCGGGATGTAAGTTGTCAACTGCCTCTCTGGAGGATTGCATTGTGTTCCCTAAAACAAGTAAACAACAGAGCTACAGAGCCAAGAGCACTTCCAGTCTAGGGAATATACCTGGGGCAAACTGAAAATCAATAAGACAGAGGCAGTCCATAATTTAGGGCAGCACTTCTTACAAAAACCTCAACTTGTCTACACCTTAAATATCCCAGGAAACATAAAAATGGTTCAAAAAATTGTGGTACTTACATACGTTGGAATATCCCCCAGCCATGAAATAAATGTCATAAGACCAGTAGCAACAAAATGAGTGGATTCAGGTACGATGATTCTAAGTGAAATAAGTCACACAGAGAAAGAAACTTATCATAAGATATCACTTATAATGTTCCTGTAAACATGGCTACACATGAACTGACTTAGGAAAGAGAAAAGAGTTTGACATTTAGAAAATATACTTATGCCGGCTTAAGGGGGAAGGAGAGGTGGGGTGATGCATTAAACCAGATTTTGATATTAGTTCAGGTACCGTTCCAAAAACCAAATATGGAATAGACAAGAACTACACCTTCCTCAGTGAAAGGGACTCAACTCCCCATATTCCATGCAGAGGGATATAACTTACTAGTCAGAATCTTAAAACCTATGTATTGATATGTACCCATAATGGAATCAAGTGTGTCCAGACTGGCATAAACATGGCAGTGAGAATCAGCTCAAACACACTATAAAATGGAATTTCAAAAAGAAAACAAAAAAACAGGGAAATTCTTTTCAATTCCTTCAGGGTCTCTGATGAAACCAGGAATGACCCTATCTACAATGACTGCTGGATGTGGCATAAGGCTGGACACATGGGACTGAGAGGATTGGTGAGATTGGGTGAGCAAATGCAGACCCTTTAAATCAATAATGCATGGCACCCATTCCATGGGTCCCAACTCTCCAGGGTGAAGGGAATAGTACTACAGCTATAACATGTACGGGAAACCTAGAGAATGGACACACTGTGAATACGAAAGGTCTCTAAAACTCAACAAATAGTCCCTCTCCTGGTGCTCCATTTTGACTTTCCAACTGCTTTACTATCAATCTCCCAACTTGGAGAGACAGCCCATTTAACCTCCTGTTTCACACAGGTTGCCAATTTGGCAGAGGATGAAACGGAAGAGGGAGAAACAATGAGAGAGTAGCTGTTAGGCATTTGGACGGGCACATGTCACTCTTGTTTCCAGGGAGGAAGAAGAATTAACCAAAGCCTCAGCCACCCACCGGGTACCAGTATAGGTCCTGAACCAAAATATTGGACTTGCGTTCAGCTCACAAAAAACGGGTTAAATAATGGATCTCTGGAGGACAGCAATTCACAAACAGGCAGAATAATAAAGGACAACTATCGTCCAAAAATCTGTTGATGGAAGGCAACGAAGTGGACTTGAAAGCGAGGCAGATTAGCAGGAAACAGATTTCAAGAGGTATGTTGGAATCGTCTTTAAAGCACAGAAAGAGGGGCACAATTTCGACAATGATGCACTTGGCCAAAATGGGCGTATGGGTTTTCTCCTGAATATATTCAGCAGAAAACGCATACACCCTTTTTGGCCAAACAAGCAAGCGGGCAATGCAAATCTGCACTACAAAGATGTATCACTTCCCACCGGTCAAAAGGGACATCCACAAAATGGGTAAAAACCAGAAAGGCAAGACTGGTCCTGGAGAACAGGGAGCATTGTTATGCTGATGGACAGGATGTAAATTGCCAACTGCCTCTCTGGAGGAGTGCATTGTGTTCCCTAAAACAAGTAAAGAACAGAGCTACAGAGCCAAGGGCACTTCCAGTCTAGGGAATATACCTTGGTAAAACTGAAAATCAATAAGACAGAGCCACCCCCAAATTACGGGCTGCACTGCTTACAAGAACCTCAACTTGGGTACACCTTAAATATCCTAGGAAATATAAAAATGGTTCAATAAATTGTGGTACCTACGTACGATGGAATATCTGTCAGCCATGAAATCAATGTCATAAGACCAGTAGCAGCAAAATGAGTGGATTCAGGTACGATGATTCTAAGTGAAATAAGTCACACAGATAAAGAAGCTTATCATAAGATATCACTTATGAAGTTCCTGTAAACATGGCTACACATGAACTGAGTTAGGAAAGAGAACAGAGTCTCACATTTAGAAAACACTCTTATGCCTGCTTAAGGGGGAAGGAGAGGTGGGGTGATGCATAAAACCAGAGTTTGATATAAGCACAGGTACCGTTCCAAAAACCAACTATGGAATAGACAAGACCTACCTATACCTTCCTCAGTGAAAGGGACTCAAAACCCCATATTTCCCGCAGAGGAATATATCTGACTAGTAAGAATCTTAAAACCTATGTATTTATATCTCTCTGTAAGGGAATCAAGTGTGTCTAGACTGGCATAAACATGGCAGTGAGAATCAGCTCAAACCCACTATAAAAAGGAATTTCAAAAATAAAACAAAAACCAGGGAAATTCTATACAATTCCTTCAGGGTCTCTGATGAAACCTGGAATGACCCTATCTATAATGACAGCTGGATGTGGCATAAGGCTGGACACTTGGGACTGAGAGGATTGGTGAGATTGGGTGAGCAAATGCAGACCCTTTAATGCAATAATGCATGGCACCCATTCCATGGGTCCCATCTCTCCAGGTTGAAGGGAATATTACTACAGCTATAACATGTACGGGGAACCTAGACAATGGACACACTGTGAATACGAATGGTTTCTAAAACTCAACGAATAATCCCTCTCCTGGTGCTCCAGTTTGAATTTCCAACTGCTTTACTATCAATCTCCCAAATTGGAGAGAGAGCCCCTTTAACCTCCTGGTTCCCACAGGTTTCAAATGTGGCAGAGGATGAAAGGGAAGAGGGAGAACCAATGAGAGAGTAGCTGTTAGGCATTGGGACGGGCACATGTCACTCCAATTGCCCGGCAGGAAGAAAAATTAACCAAAATCTCAGCCACTCACCGGGAAACAGTATAGGTCCTGAACCCAAACTTTGGACTTGCATTCAGCTCACAAAAAACGAGTTGAAAAATGGAGCTCAGGGGCAGAGCAATTGAAAAACTGGCAGAGTAATAAACGCCAAGAATCGCCCAGAAATCTGTTGAGGGAAGGCAACGAAGTGGACTTGAAATTCAGGCTGAATAGCAGGAAACAGATTTCAAGATGTACGTTGGAATCGTCTGTAAAGCACAGGAAGAGGGGCAGAACTTCGACACTGATGCACTTGGCCATAAAGGGCATATGCATTTTCTCCTGAATATATGCAGGAGAAAATGCATACACACTTTTTGGCCAAGCAAGCAGGCGGGCAATGCAAATCTGCACTACAAAGAAGTATCCCTTCCCACCGGTCAAAAGGGACATCGGCAAAATGTGTAAAAACCACAAAGGCAAGAGAGGGCCTGCAGAACAGGGAGCCTTGTTATGCTGATGGGTGGTATGTAAGTTGGCAACTGCCTCTCTGGAGGAGTGCACTGTGTTCCCTAAAACAAGTAAACAACAGAGCTACAGAGCCAAGGGCACTTCCAGTCTAGGGAATATACCTTGGGAAAACTGAAAATCAATAAGACAGAGCCGCCCCAAAATTTAGGGATGCACTGCTTACAAGAACCTCAACTTGGGTACACTTTAAATATCCCAGGAAAGTTAAAAATTGTTCAAAAAATTGTGGTATTTACGTACGATGGAATATCCCTCAGCCATGAAATCAATGTCATAAGACCAGTAGCAGCAAAATGAGTGGATTCAGGTATGATGATTCTAAGTGAAATAAGTCACACAGAAAAAGAATCTTATCATACGATATCACTTAAGAAGATCCTGTAAACATGGCTACACATGAAGTGAGTGAGGAAAGAGAACAGTGTCTCACATTTAGAAAACTCTCTTATGCCTGCTTAAGGGGGAAGGAGAGGTGGGGTGATGCATAAAACCAGAGTTTGATATAAGCACAGGTACCGTTCCAAAAACCAACTATGGAATAGACAAGACCTACAACTTCCTCGGGGAAAGGGACTCAAAAACGTATATTTTCTGCAGAGGAATATATCTGACTAGTAAGAATCTTAAAACCTATGTATTGATATGTCTCCGACAGGGAATCAAGTGTGTCTAGACTGGCATAAACATGGCAGTGAGAATCAGCTCAAACCCACTATAAAAAGGAATTTCAAAAATAAAACAAAAACCAGGGAAATTCTATACAATTCCTTCAGGGTCTCTGATGAAACCTGGAATGACCCTATCTATAATGACAGCTGGATGTGGCATAAGGCTGAACACATGGGACTGAGAGGATTTGTGAGATTGGGTGAGCAAATGCAGACCCTTTAATGCAATAATGCATGGCAGCCATTCCATTGGTCCCAACTCTCCAGGTTGAAGGGAAGATTACTACAGCTATAACATGTACAGGAAACCTAGAGAATGGACACACTGTGAATATGAAAGGTCTCTAAAACTCAAGGAATAATCCCTCTCCTTGTGCTCCAGTTTGACGTTCCAACTGCTTTACTATCAATCTCCCAACTTGTAGAGACAGCACCTTTAACCTCCTGGTGTACACATGTTGCCAATTTAGCAAAGGATGAAAGGCAAGAGGGAGAACCAATGAGAGAGTAGCTGTTAGACATTTGGACGGGCACATGTCTTTCTTATTTCCCGGGAGGAAGAAGAATTAACCAAAGTCTCAGCCACTCACCGGGAAACAGTATAGGTCCTGAACCAAAACTTTGGACTTGCATTCAGCTCACAAAAAAAGAGTTGAAAAATGGAGCTCTGGGGCAGGGCAATTGACAAACTGGCAGAGTAATAAAGGCAAACTGTCGCCCAGAAATCTGTTGTGGGAAGACAACGAAGTGGACTTGAAATTCAGGCTGAATAGCAGGAAACAGATTTCAAGATGTACGTTGGAATCGTCTGTAAAGCACAGGAAGTGGGGCACAACTTCGACACTGATGCACTTGGCCAAAAATGCGTATGCATTTTCTCCTGAATATATGCAGGAGAAAACGCATACGCCCTTTTTGGCCAAGCAAGCAAGTGGGCAATGCAAATCTGCACTAAAAAGAAGTATCACTTCCCACCGTTCCAAAGGGACATCCACAAAATGGGTAAAAACCAGAAAGGCAAAACAGGCCTTGGAGAACAGGGAGCCTTGTTATGCTGATGGGCGGGATGTAAGTTGTCAACTGCCTCTCTGGAGGATTGCATTGTGTTCCCTAAAACAAGTAAACAACAGAGCTACAGAGCCAAGAGCACTTCCAGTCTAGGGAATATACCTTGGGCAAACCGAAAATCAATAAGACAGTGGCAGTCCATAATTTAGGGCAGCACTTCTTACAAAAACCTCAACTTGTCTACACCTTAAATATCCCAGGAAACATAAAAATGGTTCAAAAAATTGTGGTACTTACATACGTTGGAATATCCCCCAGCCATGAAATAAATGTCATAAGACCAGTAGCAACAAAATGAGTGGATTCAGGTACGATGATTCTAAGTGAAATAAGTCACACAGAGAAAGAAACTTATCATAAGATATCACTTATAATGTTCCTGTAAACATGGCTACACATGAACTGACTTAGGAAAGAGAAAAGAGTTTGACATTTAGAAAATATACTTATGCCGGCTTAAGGGGGAAGGAGAGGTGGGGTGATGCATTAAACCAGATTTTGATATTAGTTCAGGTACCGTTCCAAAAACCAAATATGGAATAGACAAGAACTACACCTTCTTCAGTGAAAGGGACTCAACTCCCCATATTCCATGCAGAGGGATATAACTTACTAGTCAGAATCTTAAAACCTATGTATTGATATGTACCCATAATGGAAACAAGTGTGTCCAGACTGGCATAAACATGGCAGTGAGAATCAGCTCAAACACACTATAAAATGGAATTTCAAAAAGAAAACAAAAAAACAGGGAAATTCTTTTCAATTCCTTCAGGGTCTCTGATGAAACCTGGAATGACCCTATCTACAATGACTGCTGGATGTGGCATAAGGCTGGACACATGGGACTGAGAGGATTGGTGAGATTGGGTGAGCAAATGCAGACCCTTTAAATCAATAATGCATGGCACCCATTCCATGGGTCCCAACTCTCCAGGGTGAAGGGAATATTACTACAGCTATAACATGTACGGGAAACCTAGAGAATGGACACACTGTGAATACGAAAGGTCTCTAAAACTCAACAAATAGTCCCTCTCCTGGTGCTCCAGTTTGACTTTCCAACTGCTTTACTATCAATCTCCCAACTTGGAGAGACAGCCCATTTAACCTCCTGTTTCACACAGGTTGCCAATTTGGCAGAGGATGAAACGGAAGAGGGAGAAACAATGAGAGAGTAGCTGTTAGGCATTTGGACGGGCACATGTCACTCTTGTTTCCAGGGAGGAAGAAGAATTAACCAAAGCCTCAGCCACCCACCGGGTACCAGTATAGGTGCTGAACCAAAATATTGGACTTGCGTTCAGCTCACAAAAAACGGGTTAAATAATGGATCTCTGGAGGACAGCAATTCACAAACAGGCAGAATAATAAAGGACAACTATCGTCCAAAAATCTGTTGATGGAAGGCAACGAAGTGGACTTGAAAGCGAGGCAGATTAGCAGGAAACAGATTTCAAGAGGTATGTTGGAATCGTCTTTAAAGCACAGAAAGAGGGGCACAACTTCGACAATGATGCACTTGGCCAAAATGGGCGTATGGGTTTTCTCCTGAATATATTCAGCAGAAAACGCATACACCCTTTTTGGCCAAACAAGCAAGCGGGCAATGCAAATCAGCACTACAAAGAAGTATCACTTCCCACCGGTCAAAAGGGACATCCACAAAATGGGTAAAAACCAGAAAGGCAAGACTGGTCCTGGAGAACAGGGAGCATTGTTATGCTGATGGACAGGATGTAAATTGCCAACTGCCTCTCTGGAGGAGTGCATTGTGTTCCCTAAAACAAGTAAAGAACAGAGCTACAGAGCCAAGGGCACTTCCAGTCTAGGGAATATACCTTGGTAAAACTGAAAATCAATAAGACAGAGCCACCCCCAAATTACGGGCTGCACTGCTTACAAGAACCTCAACTTGGGTACACCTTAAATATCCTAGGAAATATAAAAATGGTTCAATAAATTGTGGTACCTACGTACGATGGAATATCTGTCAGCCATGAAATCAATGTCATAAGACCAGTAGCAGCAAAATGAGTGGATTCAGGTACGATGATTCTAAGTGAAATAAGTCACACAGATAAAGAAGCTTATCATAAGATATCACTTATGAAGTTCCTGTAAACATGGCTACACATGAACTGAGTTAGGAAAGAGAACAGAGTCTCACATTTAGAAAACACTCTTATGCCTGCTTAAGGGGGAAGGAGAGGTGGGGTGATGCATAAAACCAGAGTTTGATATAAGCACAGGTACCGTTCCAAAAACCAACTATGGAATAGACAAGACCTACACCTTCCTCAGTGAAAGGGACTCAAACCACATATTTCCCACAGAGGAATATATCTGACTAGTAATAATCTTAAAACCAATATATTGATATGTCTCCGTAAGGGAATCAAGTGTGCCTAGACTGGCATAAACATGGCAGCAAGAATCATCTCTAACCCACTATAAAAAGGAATTTCAAAAACAAAACAAAAAAAACAGGGAAATTATTTACAATTCCTTCAGGGTCTCTGATGAAACGTGGAATGACCCTATCAACAATGACAGCTTGATGTGGCATAAGGCTGGACACATGGGACTGAGAGGATTGGTGAGATTGGGTGAGCAAATGCAGACCCTTTATGCAATAGTGCATCACACCCATTCCATGGGTCCCATGTCTCCAGGTTGAAGGGAATTTTACTACAGCTATAACAAGTACGGAAAACCTAGAGAACGGGCACACTGTGAATACGTAAGGTCTCTAAAACTCAACGAATTCTCACCCTCCTGGGGCTCCGGTTTGACTTTCCAACTGCTTTACTATCAATCTCCCAACTTGGAGAGACAGCCGCTTTAACCTCCTGGTTTGCACAGGTTGCCAAATTGACAATGGAAGAAAGGGAAGAGGGAGAACCAATGAAAGAGTAGCTGTTAGGCATTTGGACGGGCACATGTCACTCTTACTTCCCGGGAGGAAGAAGAATTAACCAAAGTCTCAGCCACCCACGGGAACCAGTATAGTTCCTGAACCAAAATATTGGATATGTGTTCAGCTAACAAAAAACGAGTTCAATAATGGAGCTCAGGGGCACAGCAATTCACAAACAGGCAGAGTAATAAAGGACAACTATCATCCAAAAATCTGTTGAGGGAAGGCAACGAGGTGGACTTGAAAGCGAGGCAGAATAGCATGAAACAGATTTCAAGAGGTAAGTTGGAATTGCCTTTAAAGCACAGGAAGAGGGACACAACTTCGACAATGATGCACTTGGCCAAAAAGGGCGTATGGGTTTTCTCCTGAATATATTCAGGAGAAAAGTCATACTCCCTTTTTGGCCAAGCAAGCAAGCAGGCAATGCAAATATGCACTTCAAAGAAGTATCACTTCCCACCGGTCAACAGGGACATCCACAACATGGGTAAAATTCAGAAAGGCAAGACAGGCCCTGGAGAACAGGGAGCCTTGTTATGCTGATTGGCAGGATGTAAATTGCCAATTGCCTCTCTGGAGGAGTGCATTGTGTTCCCTAAAACAAGTAAACAACAGAGCTACAGAGCCTAGGGCACTTCCAGTTTAGGGAATATACCTTGGGAAAACTGAAAATCAATAAGACAGAGCCACCCCCAAATTTAGGGCTGCACTGCTTACAAGTACCTCAACTTGGGTACACCATAAATATCCCAGGAAAGATGAAAATGGTTCAAAAAATTGTGTTACTTACGTACGATGGAATATCTCTCAGCCATGAAATCAATAACATAAGACCAGTAGAAGCAAAATGAGTGGATTCAGGTATGATGATTCTAAGCGAAATAAGTCTCACAGTAAAAGAAACTTATCATAATATATCACTTATGAAGTTCCTGTAAACATGGCTACACATGAAGTGAGTTAGGAAAGAGAACAAAGTCTCATATTTAGAAAACACTCTTATGCCTGCTTAAGGGGGAAGGAGAGGTGGGGTGATGCATAAAACAAGTGTTTGATATAAGCACAGGTACCGTTCCAAAAACCAACTATGGAATAGACAAGACCTACCCCTTCCTCAGTGAAAGGGACTGAAAACACGATATTTCCCGCAGAGGAATACATCTGACTTGTAAGAATCTTAAAAACTATGTATTGATATGTCTCCATAAGGGAATCAAGAGTGTGTAGACTGGCATAAACATGGCAGCGAGAATCAGCTCAAACCCACTATAAAAAGGTATCTGAAAAACAAAAAAAAGGGTAATTTTTTACAATTCCTTCAGGGTCTCTGATGAAACCTGGAATGACCCTAACTACAATGACAGCTGAATGTGGCATAAGGCTGGACACATGGGACTGAGAGGATTGGTGAGATTGGGTAAGCAAATGCAGACCCTTTAAAGCAATAATGCATGAATCCCATTCCATGGGTCCCATGTCTCCAGGTTGAAGGGAATTTTACTACAGCTATAACATGTACGGGAAACCTAGAAAATGGACACACTGTGAATACGAAAGGTCTCTAAAACTCAACGAATACTCACTCTCCTAGTGCTCCGGTTTGATTTTCCAACTGCTTTACTATCAATCTCTCAACTTGGAGAGACAGCCCCTTTAACCTCCTGGTTCGCACATGTTGCCAATTTGGCGGAGGATGAAAGGGAAGAGGGAGAACCAATGAGAAATTGGCTGTTAGGCATTTGGACGGGCATATCTCACTCTTATTTCCCGACAGGAAAAAGAATTAACCAAAGTTTCAGCCACCCACTGGGAACCAGTATAGGTACTGAACTAAAATATTGGACTTTCGTTCAGCTCACAAAAAAACGAGTTTAATAATGTAGCTCAGGGGTACAGCAATTCACAAACAGGCAGAGTAATAAAGGACAACTATCATGCAAAAATCTGTTGAGGGAAGGCATCGAGGCGGACTTGAATGTGAGGCAGAATAGCAGGAAATAGATTTCAATAGGTACGTTGGAATTGCCTTTAAAGCACAGGAAGAGGGGCACAACTTTGACAATTATGCAGTTGGCCAAAAAGGGTGTATGCGTTTTCTCCTGAATATATACAGGAGAAAACACATATGTCCCTTTTGGCCAGGCAAGCAAGCGGGCAATGAAAATCTGCACTACAAAGTATCACTTCCCACCGGTCAAAAGACATATCCACAAAATGGGTAAAAACCAGAAAGGCAAGACAGGCCCTGGAGAACAGGGAGCCTTGTTATGCTGATAGGCGGGATGTACATTGCCAAATGCCTCACTGGAGGAGTGAATTGTGTTCCCTAAAACATATAAACAACAGAGCTACAGAGCCAAGGGAACTACCAGTCTGGGGAATATACCTTGGGAAAACTGAAAATCAATAAGACAGAGCCAGCCCAAATTTAGGGCTGCACTGCTTACAAGAACCTCAACTTTGGTACACCTTAAATATCCCAGGAAAGATAAAAATTGTTCAAAAAATCGTGGTACTTACGTAAGACGGAATATCCCTCAGCCATGAAATCAATGTCATAAAACCAGTAGCAGCAAAATGACTGGATTTATGTACGATGATTCTAAGTGAAATAAGTCACACAGAAAAAGAAACTTATCATAAGATATCACTTTTGAAGATACTGTAAACATGGCTACACATGATCTGAGTTAGGAAAGAGAACAGAGTCTCACATTTAGAAAACACTCTTATGCCTGCTTAAGGGGGAAGGAGAGGTGGAGTGATGCATAAAACCAGAGATTGATATAAGCACTGGTAGCGTTCCAAAACCAACTATGGAATAGACAAGACCTACACCTTCCTCAGTGAAAGGGACTCAAAACCCCATATTTCCCACAGAGGAATATATCTGACTAGTAAGAATCTTAAAACCTAAGTATTGATATGTCTCCGTAAGGTAATCAAGTGTGTCTAGACTGGCATAAACATGGTAGCGAGAATCAGCTCAAACCCACTATAAAAAGGAATTTGAAAAACAAAAAAACAGGGAAATTCTTTACAATTCCTTCAGGCACTCTGATGAAACCTGGAATGACCATATCTACAATGACAGCTGGATGTCGCAAAGGGCTGGACACATAGGACTGAGAGGATTGGTGAGATTGGGTGAGCAAATGCAGACACTTTAAAGCAATAATGCATGGGACCCATTCCATGGGTCACATGTCTCCGGGTTAAAGGGAATATTACTACAGCTATAACATGTACGGGAAACCTAGAGAATGGACACACTGTGAATACGAAAGGTCTCTAAAACTCAACGAATAGTCCCTCTCCTGGTGCTCCTGTTTGACTTTCCAACTGCTTTACTATCAATCTTCCAGCTTGGAGAGACAGCAGCTTTAACCTCCTGGTTCGCACAAGTTGCCAATTTGACAGTGGATGAAAGGGAAGAGGGAGAATCAATGAAAGAGTAGCTGTTAGGCATTTGGACGGGCACATGTCACTCTTATTTCCCGGGAGGAAGAAGAATTAACCAAAGTCTCAGCCACCCATGGGAACCAGTATAGTTCCTGAACCAAAATATTGGACATGCGTTCAGCTAACAAAAAACGAGTTAAATAGTGGAGCTCAGGAGCACAGCAATTCACACACAGGCAGAATAATAAAGGACAACTATCATCCCAAAATCGGTTGAGGGAAGGCAACGAGGCGGACTTGAAAGCGAGGCAGAATAGCAGGAAACAGATTTCAAAAGGTACGTTGGAATCACCTTTAAAGCACAGGAAGAGGCTCACAACTTCGAAAATTATGCACTTGGCCAAAAAGGGCGTATGCGTTTTCTCCTGAATATACTCAGGAGAAAACGCATACGCCCTTTTTGGCCAAGCAAGCAAGCAGGCAATGCAAATGTGCACTACAAAGAAGTATCACTTCCCACCGTTCAAAAGGGACATCCACAACATGGGTAAAATTCCGAAAGGCAAGACAGGCCCTGGGGAACAGGGAGCCTTGTTATGCTAATGGGCGGGATGTAAATTGCCAACTGCCTCTCTGGAGGAGTGCATTCTGTTCCCTAAAACAAGTAAACAACAGAGCTACAGAGCCAAGGGCACTACCAGTCCAGGGAATATACCTTGGGAAAACTGAAAATCAATAAGACAGATCCACCCCAAAATTTAGGGCAGCACTGATTACAGGAACCTCAACTTGGGTACACCTTAAGTATCCCAGGAAAGATAAAATTGGTTCCAAAAATTGTGGTACATATGTATGATGGAATATCCCTCAGCCATAAAATCAATGTCATAAGACTAGTTGCAGCAAAATGAGTAGATTCAGGTACGATGATTCTAAGTGAAATAAGTCACACAGAAAAAGAAACTTATCATAAGATATCACTTATGAAGATCCTGTAATCATGGCTATACATGAACTGATTTAGGAAAGAGAACAGAATCTCACATTTAGAAAAAACTCTTATGCCTGCTTAATGCGGAAGGAGAGGTGGGGTGATGTATAAAACCAGAGTTTGATATAAGCACAGGTACCGTTCCAAAAACCAACTATGGAATAGACATACCTACACCTTCCTCAGGGAAAGGGACTCAAAACCACATATTTCCCTCCGAGGAATATATCTGACTAATAATAATCTTAAAACCTGTGTATTGATATGTTACCATAAGGCAATCAAATGTGTCTAGCCTGGCATAAACATGGCAGCGAGAATCAGCTCAAACCCACTATAAAAAGGAATTTGAAAAACAACAAATAAAGGGAAATTCTTTACAATTCCTTCAGGGTTTCTGAATGAAACCTGGAATGACCCTATCTACAATGACAGCTGGATGTGGCATAAGGCTGTACTTATGGGACTGAGAGGATTGGTGAGATTGGGTGAGCAAACGCAGACCCTTTAAAGCAATAATGCATGGCACCCATTCCATGGTTCCCATGTCTCCAGGTTGAAAGGAATATTACTAGAGCTATAACATATACCGGAATCCTAGAGAATGGACACACTTTGAATACGAAAGGTCTCTAAAACTCAACAAATAGTCCCTCTACTGGTGCTCCGGTTTGACTTTCCAACTGATTTACTGTCAATCTCCCAGCTAGGAGAGACAGCAACTTTAACCTCCTGGTTCGCAGAGGTTGCCAATTTGACAGTGGATGAAAGTGAAGAGGGAGAACCAATGAAAGAATAGCTGTTAGGCATTTGGACTGGCACATGTCACTCTTATTTCCCGTGAGGAAGAAGAATTAACTAAAGTCTCAGCCACCCACGGGGAACCAGTATAGTTCCTGAACCAAAATATTGGACTTGCGTTCAGCTCAAAAAAAAAAATAGTTATATAATGGTGCTCAGGGGTACAGCAATTCACAAACAGGGGGAGTAATAATGGACAACTATTGTCCAAAAATCTGTTGAGGGAAGGCAACGAGGCAGTCTTGAAAGCGAGGCAGAATATCAGGAAACAGATTTCAAGAGGTACGTTGGAATTGATTTTAAAGCACAGGAAGATGGGCACAACATCAACAGTGATGCACTTGGCCAAAAAGGGCGTATGGGATTTCTCCGGAATATATTCAGGAGAAAACGCATACGCCCTTCTTGGCCAAGCAAGCAAGCAGGCAATGCAATTGTGCAGTACAAAGAAGTATCACTTCCCACCAGTCAAAAGGGACATCCACAAAATGGTTAAAATTCAGAAAGGCAGGACAGGCCCTGGAGAACAGAGAGCCTTGTTATGCTGATGGGCGGGATGTAAATTTCCAACTGCCTCTCTGGAGGAGTGCATTGTGTTCCCTAAAACAAGTAAACAACAGAGCTACAGAGCCAAGGGCACTTCCAGTCCAGGGTATATACCTTGGGAAAACTGAAAATCAATAAGACAGAGCCACCCCAAAATTTAGGGCGGCACTGATTTCAAGAACCTCAACTTGGGTACACCTTAAATATCCCAGGAATGATGAAAATGGTTCAAAAATTTGTGGTACTTACGTACGACATAATATCCCACAGCCATGAAAACAATGTCATAAGACCAGTAGAAGCAAAATGAGTGGATTCAGGTACGATGATTCTAAGTGAAATAAATCACACAGAAAAAGAAACTTATCATAAGATATCACTTATGAAGATCCTGTAAACATGGCTACACATGAACTGAGTTAGGAAAAGAAGAGAGTCTGACATTAAGAAAACACTCTTATGCCTGCTTAAGGGGGAAGGAGAGGTGGGGTGATGCATAAAACCAGAGTTTGATATAAGCACAAGTACCGTTTCTCAAACCAACTATGGAATAGACAAGACCTACCCCTTCCTCAGTGAAAGGGACTCAAAACCTCATATTTCCCACAGAGGAATATATCTGACTAATAAGAATCTTAAAACCTATGTATTGATATGTCTCCATAAGGGAATCAAGTGTGTCGAGACTGGCATAAACATGGCAGCGAGAATCAGCTCAAACCCACTATAAAACGGAATTTGAAGAACAAAGAAAAGGGAAATTCTTTACAATTCCTTCAGGGTCTCTGATGAAATCTGGAATGACCCTATCTACAATGACAGCTGGATGGGGCATAAGGCTGGACACATGGGACTGAGAGGATTGGTGAGATTGGGTGAGCAAATGCAGATCCTTTAAAGCAATAATGCATGGCACCCATTCAATGGATCCCATGTCTTCAAGTTGAAGGGAATATTACTACATGTATAACATGTACGGGAAACCTAGAGAATGGACACATTGTGAATACAAAATGTCTCTAAAATTCAACGAATAGTCCCTCTCCTGGTGCTCCGGTTTGACTTTACAACTGCTTTACTATCAATCTCCCAACGTGGAGAGACAGCACCAGTAACCTCCTGGTTCACACAGGTTGCCAATTTGGCAGAGGATGAAAGGGAAGAGGGAGAATCAATGAGAGAGTAGCTGTTAGGCATTTGGACGGGCACATGTCACTCTTATTTCCAGGGAAGAAGAAGAATTAACCAATGTCTCAGCCACCCACCGGGAACCAGTAGAGTTCCTGAAACAAAATATTGGACTTGCGTTCAGCTCAGAAAAAACGAGTTAAAAATGGAGCTCAGGGGCACAGCAATTCACAAACAGGCAGAGAAATAAAGGACAAATATCATCCAAAAATCTGTTGTGGGAAGGCAACGAGGCGGACTTGAAAGCGAGGCAGAATAGCAGGAAACAGATTTCAAAAGGTACGTTGGAATTGCCTTTAAAGCACAGAAAGAGGGGCACAACATCGACAATGATGCACTTGGCCAAAAAGTGAGTATGTGTTTTCTCCTGAATATATTCAGGAAATAACACATACGCCCTTTTTGGCCAAGGAAGCAAGCGGACAATGCAAATCTGCACTACAAAGAAGTATCAATTCCCAACAGTCAAAATGGACATCCACAAAATGGGTAAAATCCAGAAAAGCAAGATATGCCCTGGAGAACAGGGAGCCTTGATATGCTGATGGGCAGGATGTAAATTGCCAACTGCCAATCTGGAGGAGTGCATTGTGCTCCCTAAAACAATTAAACAACACAGCTACACAGCCAAGGGCACTTCCAGTCTAGGGAATATACCTTGGGAAACCTGAAAATCAATAAGACAGAGCCACCCCAAAATTTAGGGCTGCACTGCTTACAAGAACCTCAACTTGGGTACAACTTAAGTATCCCAGGAAAGATAAAATTGGTTCAAAAAATTGTGGTACTTACGTAAGATGGAATATCCCTCAGCCATGAAATCAATGTCACAGGACCAGTAGCAGCAAAATGAGTGGATTCAAGTACGATGATTCTAAGTGAAATAAGTCACACAGAAAAAGAAGCTTATCATAAGATATCACTTATGAAGATCCTGTAAACATGGCTACACATGAACTGAGTTAGGAAAGAGAACAGAGTCTCACATTTAGAAAACACTCTTATGCCTGCTTAAGGGGGAAGGAGAGGTGGGTTGATGCATAAAACCAGAGTTTGATATAAGCCCATGTACCATTCCAAAAACCAACTATGGAATAGACAAGACCTACCTACAACATCCTCAGTGAAAGGGAATCAAAATCCCATATTTCCCGCAGAAGAATATATCTGACTAGTAAGAATCTTAAAACCTATGTATTGATATGTCTCTGTAAGGGAATCAAGTGTGTCTAGACTGGCATAAACATGGCAGCAAGAATCAGCTCAAACCCACTATTAAAAGGAATTTCAAAAACAAAACAAAAAAACAGGGAAATTCTTTACAATTCCTTCAGGGTCTCTGTTGAAACCTGGAATGACCCTATCTTCAACGACAGCTGGATGTCGCATAAGGATTGACACATGGGACTGAGAGGATTGGTGAGATTGGGTGAGCAAATGCAGACCCTTTAAAGCAATAATGCATGGCACCCATTCCATGGGTCCAAACTCTCCAGGGTGAAGGGAATATTACTACAGCTATAACATGTACGGGAAACCTAGAGAATGGACACACTCTGAATAAGAAAGGTCTCTAAATCTCAACGAATAGTCCCTCTGCTGGTGCTCTGGTTTGACTTTCCAACTGCTTTACTATCAATCTCCCAAACAGAAGAGACAGCACCTTTAACCTCCTGGTTCGCACAGGTTGCCAATTTGGCAGAGGATGAATGGGAAGTGGGAAAACCAATGAGAGAGTAGCGGTTAGGCATTTGGACGGGCACATGTCACTCTTATATCCCGGGAGGAAGAAGAATTAACCAAAGTCTCAGCCACCCACCGAAAACCAGTATAGGTTCTGAAAAAAAAATATTGAACTTGCGTTTAGCTCACAAAAAACGAGTTACAAAATGGAGCTCAGGGGCACAGCAATTCACAAACTGGCAGAATAATAATTGTCAACTATCGTCCAAAAATCTTTTGAGGGAAGGCAACGAGGGGCACATGAAAGCTAGGGAGAATAGCAGGAAACAGATTTCAAGAGGTACTTTGGAATCACCTTTAAAGCACAGGAAGAGGGGCACAACTTCGACAATGATGCACTTGGCCAAAAAGGGCCTATGTGTTTTCTCCTGAATATATTCAGGAAATAACGCATATGCCCTTTTTGTCCAAGCAAGCTAGCGGGCAATGCAAATCTGCACTACAAAGAACTATCACTTCCTACCAGTCAAAAGCGACATCCACAAAATGGATAAATACCAGAAAGGCAAGAGAGACCCTGGAGAACAGGGAGCCTTGTTATGCTGATGGGCGGGATGTAAATTGCCAACTGCCTCTCTGGAGGAGTGCATTGTGTTCCTTAAAACAAGTAAACAACAGAGCTACAGAGCCAAGGGCACTTCCAGTCTAGGGAATATACATTGGGAAAACTGAAAATCAATAAGACAAAGCAACCCAAAATTTAGAGCTGCACTGCATAAAAGAACATCAACTTGGTTACAACTTAAGTATCCCAGGAAAGATAAAAATGGTTTAAAAAATTGTGGTACTTACATATGATGGAATATCCTTCAGCCATGAAATCAATGTCATAAGACCAGTAGCAGCAAAATGAGTGGATTCAGGTACGATGATTCTAAGTGAAATATGTCACACAGTAAAAGAAACTTATCATAAGATATCACTTATGAAGATCCTGTAAACATGGCTACACATGAACAGAGTTAGGAAAGAGAACAGAGTCTCACATTTAGAAAACACTCTTATGCCTGCTTAAGGGGAAGGAGAGGTGTGGTGATGCATAAAACCAGAGTTTGATATAAGCAGAGGTACCGTTCAAAAAACCAAATAAGGAATACGCAAGACCTACACCTTACTCTGTGAAAGGGACTCAAAACCCCATATTCCCCACAGAGTAATATATGTGACTAGTAAGAACTTTAAAACCTATGTATTGATATGTCTCCGTAAGGGAATCAATTGTGTCTAGAATTGCATAAACATGGCAGTGAGAATCAGCTCAAACCCACTATAAAATGAAATTTCAAAAACAAAACAAAAAAACATAGAATTTCTTTACAATTCCTTGAGGGTATCTGATGATTTCTGGAATGACCATATCTACAAAGACATCTGGATGTGGCATAAGGCTGGATACTTGGGACTGAGAGGATTGGTGAGATTGAGTGAGGAAATGTAGACCCTTTAAAGCAGTACTGCATGGCACCCATTCCATCAGTCCCAACTCTCCTTGTTGAAGGTAATATTACTATAGATATAACAAGTAAGGGAAACTTAGAGAATGGACACACTGTGAATACAAAATATTCGTACAACTCAACAAATATTCCCTCTCCTGGTGCTCCGGTTTGTCTTTGCAACTGCTTTACTATCAATCTGCCAACTTGGAGAGACAGCCCCTTTAACCTCCTGGTCCGCAAAGGTTGCCTATTTGGCAAACGATGAAAGAAAAGAGGGAGAACCAATGAGAGAGTAGCTGTTAGGCATTTGGACGGGCACATATCACTCTAATTTCCCAGCAGGAAGAAGAATTAACCAAAGTCTCAGCCTCCCACCGGGAACCAGTATAGTCCTGAATCACAATTTTGGACTTGGGTTCAGCTCACAAAAAACGAGTAGAAAAATGGAGTTCAGGGGCACAGCAATTCACAAACTGGCAGAGTAATAAAGGACTACTATCATCCAAAAATCTGTTGAGGGAAGGCAACGAGGCGGACTTGAACCGAGGCAGAATAGCAGGAAACAAATTTAAAGAGTTACGTTGGAATCGGCTTTAAAGCACAGGAAAAGGGACACAACTTCGGCAATGATGCACTTGGCCAAAGAGGGCTTATGCGTTTTCTCTTGAATATATTCAGGAGAAAACACATACACCCTTTTTGGACAAGCAAGCAAGCGGGCAATGCAAGTCTGCACTACAAAGTTGTATCACTTCCCACTGGTCAAAAGGGACATCCTCAAAATGTGTAAAAACCAGAAAGGCAAGACAGGCCCTTGAGAACAGGGAGCCTTTTAATGCTGATGGGCGGGATGTAAATTGCCAACTGCCTCTCTGGAGGAGTGCATTGTGTTCCCTAAAACAAGTAAACAACAGAGCTACAGAGCCAAGGGCACTTCCAGTCTAGGGAATATACCTTGGGAAAACTGAAAATCAAAAAGACAGAGCCTCCCCAAAATTTAGGGCTGCACTGCTTACAAAAACGCCAACTTTGGTACACTTTAAATATCCCAGGAAAGATAAAAATGTATCAAAAAATTGTGGTACTTACGTACGATGGATTATCCCTCAGCCATGAAATCAATGTCATAAGGCCAGTAGCAGCAAAATGAGTGGATTCAGGTACGATGATTCTAAGTGAAATAAGTCACACAGAAAAAGAATCTTATCATAAGATATCACTTATGTAGGTCTTGTAAACATGGCTACACAGGAACTGAGTTAGGAATGTAAGAGATTCTCATATTTAGAAAACAATCGTATGCCCGCTTAAAGGGGAAGGAGTGGTGGGTAATGCATAAAACTAGAGTTTGATATTAGTACAGCTACCATTCTAAAAACCAAATACAGAATAGATATTACCTACACCTTCTTAAGTGAAAGGGACTCAACCCCGCATATTCCCCACAGAGGAATATATCTGAATAGTAAGAATCTTAAAACCTATGTATTGATATATCTCCGTAAGGTAATCAAGTGTGTCTAGACTGGCATAAACATAGCAGTGAGAATAAGCTCAAACCCACTCTAAAATGGAATTTCAAACACAAAACAATAAAACAGGGACATTCTTTACAATTCTTTCAGGGTCTCTGAAGAAACCTGGAATGACCCTATCTACAATGACAGCTGGATGTGGCATAAGGCTGGACACTTGGGACTGAGAGTATTGGTGAGATTGGGTGAGCTAATGCAGACCCTTTAAAGCAATAATGTGTGGCACCCATTCCATGGGTCCCAACTGTCCAGGTTGAAGGGAATATTACTACAGCTATAACATGTTCAGGAAACCTAGAGAATGGACACACTGTGCATAAGAAAGGTTTCTAAAACTCAACTAATAATCCCTCTCCTGGTGCTCCAGTTTGACTTTCCAACTACTTTACTATCAATCTGCCAACTTGGAGAGACAGTCCCTTTAACCTCCAGGTTCGCACTGTTGCCAATTTGGCAAAGATGAAAGGGAAGAGGGAGAACAAATGAGAGAGTAGATGTTAGGCATTTGGACGGGTACATGTCACATTAATTGCCCGGCAGGAAGAAGAATTAACCAAAGTCTCAGCCACGCGCTAAGAACCAGTATAGGTCCTGAACCAAAATTTTGGACTTGCGGTCTGCTCACAAAAAACGAATTTAAAAATGGAGCTCAGGGGCACAGCAATTCAGAAACTGGCAGAGTAATAAAGGACAACTATTGCCCAAAAATCTGCTAAGGGAAGGCAACGAGGCGGACTTGAAAGCGAGGCAGTATAGCAGGAAACAGATTTCAAGAGGTATGTTGGAATCGCCTTTAAAGCACAGGAAGAGGGGCACAACTTCGACAATGATGCACTTGCCCAAAAAGGGCGTATATGTTTTCTCCTGAATATATGCAGGAGAACACGCATACACCCTTTATGGCCAAGCAAGCAAGCGGGCAAAGCAAATCTGCACTACAAAGAAGTATCCCTTCCCACTGGTAAAAAAGGACATCTGCAAAATGTGTAAAAACCAGAAAGGCAAGACACGCCCTGGAGAACAGGGAGCCTTGTTATGCTGATGGGTGGTATTTAAATTGCGAACTGCCTCTCTGGAGGAGTGCATTGTGTTCCCTAAAACAAGTAAACAACAGAGCTACAGAGTCAAGGGCACTTCCAGTCTAGGAAATATACCTTGGGAAAACTGAAAATCAATAAGACAGAGCCACCACAAAATTTAGGGCTTCACTGCTTACAAGAACCTCAACTTGGGTATACCTTAAATATCCCAGGAAAGACAAAAATGGTTCAAGAAATTGTGGTACTTACGTACGATGGTATATCCCTCAGTCATGAAATCAATTTCATAAGGCCAGTAGCAGCAAAATGAGTGGATTCAGGTACGATGATTCTAAGTGAAATAAGTCACACAGAAAAAGAAACTTATCATAAGATATCACTTATGAAGGTCCTGTAAACATGGCCTCACATGAACTGATTTAGGAAAGATACCAGAGTAACGAATCTTATCATAAGATATCACTCATAGCGGGAATGTACACATGGCTACACATGAACTGATTTACAAACACAACGGAGTCTCAAATTTAGAAAACAAGCTTCTGCCTCCTTAATGGTAAAGGCGAGGTGGTGTGATGCATAAAATCACAGTTTTAAATTAGCACAGATACCGTTACCTAAACCAAGTATGTAATAGACAACACCTAATCCCGCCACAATGAACTGGACTCAACACCCCCTATTCATTGCAAGGAATATGTCTGACTCTCAGTATTTTAAAACATATGTATTCTCATGTCTCCATAAAGGAATCATGTGTGTGTATAACGGCATGAACAGAGCACTGAAATTCAGTTAAACCCACTTATAAAAATAAATTTCAAAAGCAAAATGCAAAAACAGCGAAACAGTGAGAAAGTCTTAAAATTTTCTTTCAGGGCCTGTGATGCAACCTGGATTGACCACCTTTACACCCACAGCTGGATGAGACATAAGACTGGACACTTGGGGCTGACAAGATTGCTGAGGTTGTGTGAGCAAAAGAACACCACTTAGAGGAATACTGTGTGCTACCCATTCTAGTGGTCCCAACTCTCCAGGTTTAAGGGAATCTTCCTACAGTTAAAACATGCATGGGAAACCCAGTGGATGGTACACTGTGTAATTGGGAAAGTTTTCTAAAAGGTACCTCATTTTTCCTTTTGTTGTGCTCGTCTTCGCCATTCCATCTGCATTACTAAAAATCTCCCCACTTGGAGTGTCAGCGCCTTTACCCACCTGTTATGCACAGTTTGCAAATTGTGCAGAGGATGAACTGGAAGTGGGGGAATAAATGAGAGATTAGCTGTAGGTGTTTGGATGGGCACATGTCACTCTAGTTTCCCACCAGGAAGAAGAATTAACCAAAGGCTCAGCCTGAAGCCGTGGAACCAGACTAGTGCCTAAAGCCATCCTGCAGTATTGCAGCCAGCTCACAAATAGGCGAGTTGAAAAATGGAAATCAGGGGCACAGCAATTCACAAACTTGCAGAGTTATAAAGGACAACTATCATCCAGAAATATATTGAGGAAAGGCAGTGAAGAGAATTTGAATGCAAGGCAGCATTGAAGGAAACATATTTCAAGAGGTAGATTGGAGTCGTCTTTAAAGCACATGAAAAGCGACAGAATTTCGACAATGTTGCCCTTGGCTGAAAAGGGACTATGTGTATTTTCTTGAATATATTCGGGTAAAAATGCATATGCCCTTTTTGGCCAAGCAAGCCATCAGGCATTGCAAATCCACACTACAGAGAAGTGTCCCTTACCTCCAGTCAAAAGGGCCATCCACAAATAGTGTAAAAACCACAAATGCAGGACAGGCCATGGAGAAAAGGAAGCCTGGTTACGCCGATGGACAGGATGTAAATTTCCAACAGCCTCTCTGGAGAACTGTATGTTGTTTTCTAAAACAGAGCTACAGAGCATAGCACACTTCCACTCATGGGCGTGTATTTTGGGAAAACTAAAAATCCACAACACACAGACAGCCCAAACTTTAGGGCTGCTCTGTTTACAAGAACCTCGACTTCAGTACACTTTAAATATCCCAGGAAAGGAAAAAAAAAATGGATATAGATGTTGTGGTACTTATATACAATGGAATGTCACTCAGACATAAAATCAATGTCATAAGGCCAATAGCAGCTTAATGAGTGTTTTTAGGTATGATGATGCTAAGTGAAAGGAGCCACAAAGTAAAAGAAACATATTTTAATATATCACTAATAGAGGGAATGTAAACATGGCTACACATGAACTGAATTTCAAAAGAGAACAGAGTTACACATTTAGAAAACACACTTATGCCTCCTTAAGGGGAAAGGTGACGTGGGGTGATGTGTAAAAGCAGAGTTTGAAATTAGCACAGATCCCATTCCATATACCAAATATGTAATAGACAAGACCTACTCCTTTCTCAATGAACTGGACACAAAACACCCTATTCACTGAAGAGGAATATATCTGACTGGTAATAACCTTGAAACCTATGTATTTATATGTCTCCATAATGGAATCAAGTTTATGTAGATTGGCATAAACACAGATCAATGGAACAGGACAGAAAGCCCAGAGATAAACCTACATACCTATGGCTATCTCATCTATGACAAAGGAGCTAAGGATATACAATGGAGAAAATACAGTCTCTTCAGTAATTGGTGCTGGGAAAACTGGATCCCTACACATAAAAGAATGAAATTAGAACACTCCATAACACCATACACAAAAATAAACTCTAAGTTGATTAGAGATCTAAATATAAGACCAGACACTATAAAACACTTAGAGGAAACCATAGGCAGAACACTCTATGACATAAATCACAGCAAGATCCTTTTGGACCCACCAATTAGAGAAATGGAAATAAAAACAGAAATCAACAAATGGGACCTAATGAAACTTAAAAGCTTTTACACAGTACAGGAAAACATAAACAAGATGCAAAAAACAACCCTCAGAAGGGGAGAAAATATTTTCAAATGAAGCAATTGACAAAGGATTAATCTCCAAACTTTACAAGCACCTCATGTAGCTCAATATCACAAAAACAAACAACCCAATCCAAAAACGGGCAGAAGACCTAAATAGACATTTCTCCAGAGAAGATATACAGATTACCAAGAAACACATGAAAGGATGCTGAACATCACTAATCATTATAGAAATGCAAATCAAAACTTCCGTGAGGTATCACCTCACAGCAGTCAGAGTGGCAATCATCAAAAAAATCTACAAAACAATAAATGCTGGAGAGGCCTTTATTGGAGAAAAGGGAACACACTTGCACTGTGGGTGGGAATGTAAATTGATATGGGCACTAGGGAGAACAGTACGGAGGTTCATTTAAATAACTAACAATAGAAGTACCATACGACACAACAATCCAACTACTGGACATTTGCCTTGTGAAAACCATAATTCAAAAAGAGTTATGTACAAAAATGTTCATTGCAGCTCTATTTGCAATAGCCAGGACATGGAAGCAACCTAAGTGTCCATCAACAGATGAATGGATAAAGAAGATCTGGCACATATATACAATGGAATATTACTCAGCCATACATAGGAATGAAATTGGGTCATTTGTAGAGACCTTGATGGATCTAGAGACTGTCATACGGAGTGAAGTAAGTCAGAAAGAGAAAAACAAATATTGTATATTAATGCATATATGTGGAACTTAGAAAAATGGTACAGATGAACCGGTTTGCAGGGCAGAGATAGAGACACAGATGTAGAGAACAAACATATGGACACCAACGGGGGAGCACCATTTGTGGGTGGTGGTGGGATGAATTGGGAGACTAGGATTCACATGTGCACACTTATATGTATAAAATAGATATCCAATAAGAACCTGCTGTATAAAAGAAATAAATAAATTTTAAAAAAATTAAAAATAAATAAATAAAATTTAATCAAATAAAACAGAAAAAAAGTGTTTCCCTTCACATAGATGTCTTTATATTAATGCATTATTTCCATGTTTATATCTCCAAATTAAAAAAAAAACAGAGGAATAAAAAAAATCTACCTTGAACCAAAAAGAAAAAAAGAAAAAAAAAAAAAAAAAACAGAACCCACCAGTGATACAGAGGAAAATCGTATCAGGGAACTTGCTCCAGTGGTAAAAAATTCTTAAGTTGGTCAGAGGTGGGAAATCGTCTCCCATGCACTCAGCAGCACTCCCCCCCACAAGGAGCATCCTCATTGCAAAGCTGGGGGTCTGTGTCGAGGTGTCTGTGAGTAAATGTGAGCTGAGCCCCAGTCCTGCTGCAGCTGAACTCTTCCCACCCTTTCCAGGTAAAACACCTGAATATGTACAAGCACTTGCAAGCCTAGAGGAAGGGCTGTGGAGCCACACCAGCGACAGCACGCAGGCCGACTTGGTGCCTGCAGGCCAGTCAGGATGGTCCTGGCCCCACATGCTCTTCTGGAATCTTTCCATTTCCCTGCCTGAGATACCCCTCCTGCCATGGCTCCCACTGCTTTTTTACTTCCTCACCTCTGCCTGGGGAGAAATTCCAGCGGCAGGTATGGATGACACATCCTCTTCTTTAGCAGGTGGCAGCCTGGCAACTCCTGCAGAAAGTCCAGCAGAGCCCCACTCACACTGGGCCACCCACAAAGCCACGGCCTCTCCCTCCGTACCACTACCCGAGCCCCAACACAGCTGACGGGGCAGAGAATATGGCGTCAGGCACAGCTACAGGGGCTCTTGCTGACTGGAGAGGTGTTTATATTGACCTCAACACAGGCACACATGGGGAGGGCTGGCAGGCAGTGTCAGGCTGCCCAAATCAGCCAATGCTCACCCCTCAGGGTCTCACAGTTGCAGAAAATGAAACTTGTTAAACGGGCCAGGCCCAAGGAAGAGGTGTGGGCTCTTGAGAGTCAGGCTAGACAAGGGGCTGCAGCTGAGGCTTGTTTTCTTATCATTTTATCTGGTCCATGAGTGGAAAACAACTTCAAGAAGACCGTATCCTAATGAGAGGAACCCAGGAGTCAGGGAGAGGAGTGATGGTGGGTGGAGACAGAGGCCTGGTGCCCTGGCTGCAGTGGAAGTGTCTGGAAGACCAGGCAGAGAGAGGCTGCACAGAGTGATAGCCAGGGTCACAGACCTGTCAGAGCTGCTGTTTGTTAGTTCAAGTCCTGCTCTGAGGTGTTCTGTGTCAGCTGTGAGTGACAGGTGAGCTGGGGGTTCTCTGCAAGGTGGGCTATGTGCACAGTTCCTGTGTGTCCAGCTCTGCTGGGGTACCTGCCCAGGGGAGTTCCGTATCCTGGGAAGGGCCAGACTATGAGAGCCCCATGGGCTGCTGGGTAGCTGCACAGGGGAGCTCCAAACCCTGGGAAGGACTTGACCACGAGAGCCCCGTGGGCTGTGGGGTGCGGGATGCACCCCAGGTGAGCTCCATATCCTGGGATTGGCCTGACCACGAGAGCCCCATGGGCTGCTGGAGACCTGGTAAAGGATACCAGGACAGTAAGTGAAGCCACCGAGGATATACATCCAGTAGCTCCAATTTCCTACACCCTGCTGCTGATTCTACCATCCACCAGGCCATGGCATTCTGTATTACACTTCAATGATGCCTTCTTCTGTATTCCATTCATCTCAGAGTCTCAAGAATTTTTGGCTTGTGAGTGGCAGGACACAACATGCAACACAAGCAAAAATGCTGGGCCGTCCTGCCCCAATGGTTCAAAAATCCCCACACCATCATTGGGGAAATGTCCTCTAAAGACCTAAAAGTTCTACCTCTGTAAAAGGGAACCCTCCTTCAATATGCAGATGACATTCTGATCGCCAGGCCTACTAAAGACGCCTCTGAACTACCTAGCCAAGAAAGGATAGAAGGTGTCCAAGAAAAAGGCTCAAATATCCCAGGCTCAGGTGACATGCCTGGGCTTCATTCTCACAGATATTCAGCGAAAGGCATCCCAGGATAGGGAAGAAGCCATTTGCAGCCTTACCTCTTCTAAAACTAGAAGACAGCTTAGGGGTTCCTGGGGAGGCCAAGGTTTTCTGCATCTGGATCCCTAAATACAGTCTAATAGCTGGGCCTCTACATGAAACACTGACACGAAAAGATGATGATCCTTTTGTATAGAATCCAGGAGCAGTCTTTCAAGAATGGAAAGAGCAGTCAATTCAGACCCTTGCCCAGGAACTCGCTAATTTAGCTAAACCCTTTGACCGTTACATACCCGGTCAAAGGTTAATTGCCCTTGGAGCCTTAGTGCAAAAACTGGGACCACTTGAAATGGAGCAACACAAGAATGCCCTTCAGGTATGATAAACTATGGTCACCAAGGGCTTTGCCCACCGACTCATCAGGCCAGGATACTGGGGTATCTAAAAAGCTGGAAATCAGCAGCCCACAAGGCCAGCTCCCTCCTAAGGGAAAAGGACCCCACGTCGTGATCCTAACCACCCATCATGCCCTGAATTTGCAGGGGTCGCTCTGTGGACCCACTGACCTCGAGTGAGGATGCCCTCCAACTCCAACCTCCAGAGAGACAAATGGGGGCAACGGGTCCCCAAGATGACTCGTGTGACCATCACTTGACCTGGAGTTTCTCTCAGAAAACAACAAGACTGTGCCCCGAAAGAGCAGACTACTGCTTGCAGGACTTACTGCACCCAGAGGGGAGCTAATAAGCTTGGCGGGGGAAACGTATATCACACTTTCACCATAGAAAACCCTACAGACACCGTGGTGATGGTGGCCAATATGACTGGCTGGACTGCTGGCTACTTGTAAAGGCCGTTGACTCAGTGGGCGTCATGGTCCTGGATCACCACTGACCCTGGACTGTCTGGGAGTTGCGTGGGCAGGGTTCTGACACATGGTGCTGTTTGTACATTAATTCAGGGACCTAATTAAAGAAAGCACAGACTACTGGTCAGAGCATCTAGGCTGGCAAAAACCGTCAGCCTAAGGTCACCAAACAAATGTGGGGTGGGGTGATACCTGCCACCTCAGCATCTCTGCACATCTCTCTCCTGGACACTTAAAGGTCATTAGAATCTATAACACTTCCAATGCTGGTGCTCAGGCGTACGAGAAGTGAGGCAGGAGGCCTTGGGAAAATCCACCTCACCTGGAGGCTGGTGGGGAGACGTTTTGCCCCTCCCCTGAAGTATCAGGGCTCCCACCACAGCATGAAGCAGTTACCAAAGAGGGGTCTGCACCCTCAACACCCGAAGAATGAGGAACAGAATAAAAAGCAGAGGAGGTGTTCGTCTCTGGCAACGTTCATTAAAAATACCTGGGAGATAAAAAGAGAATCTGGGCAATAAAATAAAGTCTTACCTGTTTTTCCTTTGTGCTTTGTCTAACTTCACGTGCTCCTAGGGTTCCGCATGCAGAGGTCCCACACCCGGCACTTCAGACCCGATTTTGTAGTGCAGAAAGGCTGGGTCCACACCTCAGCTAGCGGGGT
This sequence comes from Mesoplodon mirus, assembly GCF_964341445.2. NCBI lineage: Eukaryota > Metazoa > Chordata > Mammalia > Artiodactyla > Ziphiidae > Mesoplodon > Mesoplodon mirus. The sequence continues at coordinate 1,599,844 of NW_028295740.1, read as the reverse complement.
CCCATGCAGACTCCACGGCATAGAGCCTGAGCTGCAGCCAACCCAGCCCTCGAGAGCTCCATCCCCTCCCTCCCACTGATGCTGCCGGGATCCCTACACAGCAGCCCAGCCCACAGCCCGTGGGGGACTGCACGCTCTCACCTCTCCATTCGGTTTTCAAAATAATGTTTCCTTTGCTTCTGAACCAAACTCAGTCTTGATCTCTTGGCTCCAATGACACTGGGCACGGGGACTCCTGTTGGGGTCCACTCTGGAGGATCAGTAACAGAAATTGAGAACATTGTAACTTCAATGAACAGATGTGTGAGCCAAACTGTAGTTAACATAGAGCAGTGTATAATGCTCGGGTAAAATAAGATGTTTCTACGACTTACCTTTGATATTTCCATCACTTTACTATAAGCAAGTTCAGTGAAGACGTCTGTCTTATTTGTCAGGTCAACATTAGAGAAATGAAGTGATTTATTTCCATGGATGTACATCGAATACTCATGGCTGAAGCTTTAATCTTGTTTTGAATGCTTTTCCATTGAAAATGATACCCCTCTTTCAGCTCCCCCATTTCTGAGAAGTATAAAATCTTATAATTTATTATTACCAAAGGGGAAAGGTAGGAGAAGGGATAAATTAACAGTGTGGGATTAACACATACAAACTGCTATGTATAAAATAGATCATCAACAAGGAACTACTGTATAGCACAGGGAACTATACTGAATATTCTGCAATAACCTATAAGGGGAAATAATCTGAAAAAGAATATATATTTTTATTGACATCGTCTATCAAAGACAGATAAAATGTAACCTAAGCAAGAACAATGGTGAACGCTTCTGACCCTGAAGATTTCAATCATCTAAAGTTTGGGCTCTGCCTATTTCCCAAGGCGCTTAATGGACATACGTGTAGCCGTAGCTTAAAAATTCCCCAGTTTGGGGTACGGGGAGGCACTGATTTGGAAAAATCCCTGGTGTTCTCCTTCCATGCACGGGACCCTTCCTACAGCTAAAACATGCCTGTCACACCTAGAGGATGGTACACCATTTGTTCGGAAAGAGTTTGGAAAAGGCACCTCATCTCCTCATTGTCTGGTGCTCGGGTTCACCCCTCCAGCATCTTTCCTAACAATCTCCTCACTTGGGGATATCAGCACCATCAACATCCTGTTGCACACAGTTTGGAATTTGTCCAGAGGATGAAGCGGAAGGATGAGAAAAATTTAGAGACAAGTCTTAGTTGTTCGGACAGGACCATGCCACTCTAATTTCCAATCTGGAAGACAAATTCATCAAAGGCTAGAATTGCCCATGGAAACAGAATAGGGCTAGAGTAAATCCCGCTGTTTTGTGTCCAGTTTCCAAAAACACAAGTTGAAAAATGGAACACAGGGGCACTAAATTTCATGAAACTGCAGAGTTGAAAATATCTATAGTCGAAAAATGTCTTGAGGTAAGTCACAGAAAAGGAGTTGTAAGCAAGGGAGAGTGGCAGGAAACAGATTTGAAGAGGTAGAAAGGTCTCCCCATTAAAACACAAGAAAAGGGGCTGAACATCGCCAATGATGCACTTGGCCTAAAAGGGCGTATGCAATTTTTTCCGAATATATTCAAGTAAAGGCCATACACACTTTTTATCCAACCAAACAGGTGGGCACTGGAAATCAATACTACAAAATGTATCACTTCACATCAGTCAGAAGGGCCATCCACATAAAGTGTAAACACCAGAAATGCAGGACAGGGCGAGGAGAAAAGGGAGCCCTGTGAGGCTGATAGTGGAATTGTAATTTGCCAACGGCCACTATGGAGAAGTGTATTGTGTTTGCTAAAACATCTAAAAGATGAGCTACAGAGCATAGGGCACTTGCACTCATGGACGTATCTGCACTATGATGAAAAGGTCATGAACCATTGTGGTGACAAATTTCACAGAGCACTGTGATGATGAGGGCATTGACCATTGTGATGACACAGGTCATGAAGCCTTGTGATGACGGGACACACGGAGCATTGTGATGACTGGGGTCATGTAGCATTGTGATGACAGGGGCATGGAGCATTGGTCTGACAAGTTTCCTGGATAATTGTGTTGACAGTGGGCATGGCACATTGTGATGACAAGGGCATGGAGCATTGTGATGACCAGGTCATGGAGTATGGTGAAGACATGTGTCAGGGAGCATTGTGATGGCATATTTCATGTACCATTGTGATGACAATGGCATGGAACATTGTGATGCCAAGTGTTATGGAGGATTGTGATGACAAAGGTAATGGAGCATTGTGATGACAAAGGCTTGGAGCATTGTGATGACAAGGGTCATGGAGCATTGTGATGACAAGGGCATGGAGCATTGTGATGACAACGGCCATTGAGAATTTTGATGAAAATGTCGTGAAACATTGTGATGACAAAGGCATGGGGCTTGCTATGACAGGGGTCAGGGGGCATTGCGATGACAAGTGCATGGAGAATTGTGATGACAAGAGCATGTAACATTGTGATGAGAACTGTCATGGAGCATTGTGATGACATGGACGTGGAGAATTGTGATGACCAGGGCATGGAGCGTTGTGATGGCAAGACCGTGGAGCACTGTGATGAGAAGACCATGGATAATTCTGGTGACAAGTATCATGGAGCACTGTAATGACAAGGGTCATGGAGCATTGTGATGATACGTCTCATGGAGCATTGTGATGACAGTGGTCATGGATCATTGTGATGACAAGGGTCATGGAGTATTGTGATGACAAGCTTGTGGAGTATTGTGATGACAAAGCATTTAACACTCTGATGGGAAGTGTCATGGAACATAGTGTTGCCAAAAACTTGGAGAATAGTGATGACAGGGAACATGGAGCATTGTGACGACCAGGGCATGGAGCATTGTGATGGCAAGACCGTGGAGCATTGTGATGAGAAGACCATGGATAATTTTGAGGATGAGCGCCATGGAGCACTATAATGACAAGGGGTGTGGATAATTGTGATGACAGTGGCCATGTAACATTGTGATGACAAGAGTCATGGAGCATTTTGATGACAAGCGTGTGGAGCATTGTGATGAGAAGACCATGGATAATTGTGAATGGCCAGCGTCATGGAGCACTGTAATGACACGTGGTATGGAGCATTGTGATGACAGTGCTCATGGAGCATTGTGATGACAAGTGTCATGGAGCATTCAGATGACAAGCTTGTGGAGAATTGTGATGAAAATGGCATGGAGCATTGTGATGAAAAGGGCATGGAGCATTGTGATGAAAAATGCATGGAGCCTTTTCATGACAGGTTTCAAGGAGCATTCTGACGACAAGTGTCAGAGAGCACTGTGATGACAAGGGTATTGAGAATTGTGATGACAAATATCATGGAGCATTGTGACGACAAGGGCATGGGTATTGTGATGACAGGCATCATGGAGCGTTGTGATGACAAGGGTTATGGAACATCGTGATCACATGGGTTTGGAGCATTGTGAAGACAGAGGACATGGATCATTGTGATTTCAAGGAGCATGGAGCATTGTGATGACAGGGGTCATGGAGCATTGTGATGTCACGGGACATGGAACATTTTGAAGAAAAGGGTCATGGAGCATTTTGGTGACAGGGGTTATGGAACAATGTGATGTCAGTGGTCATCGAACATTGTGATGATAAGTGCATGTAGCATTGTGATGACAAGGTTTATGGAGCATTGTGATGACAAGATTGTGGAGCACTGTGATGACAAGCGCATGGCAAATTGTGATGACATGTGTCAAGGAGCATTGTGCTGTCAAGCACATGGAGCATTGTAATGACAACGGTCATGGAGCATTGTGCTGAGAAAGGCATAGGGTATTGTGATGACAAGGGTCAAAGAGCATTGTGATGAAAAGTTCATGGAGCATTGTGGTTAAAAAGGTCACAGAGACTGTTGATGATGAGGGCATGGACAATTGTGATGACAAAGGTCATGAAGCATTGTGATGACTGGAGTCACGGAGCATTGTGATGACAGGGGTCATGGAGCTTTGTGATATCAAGGGCATGGAGCATTGTGAAGACCAGGTCATACAGTATTGTGAAGACAGGTGTCAGGGAGCATTGTGATGACATACGTAATGACCCATTGTGATGACAATGGCATGGAGCATTGTGATGCAAGTGTCATGGAGGATTCTGATGACAAAGGTAATGGAACAGTGTGAGGACAATGGCTTGGAGCATTGTGATGACAAGGGTCAGGGAGCATTGTGCTGACAAGTGCATGGAGAATTGTGATGACAAAGGTCATGGAGCATTGTGATGAAAAGGGCATGGAGTATTGTGATGACAGGCATCATGGAACTTTGTGATGACAAGTGTTATGGAACTTGGTGATCACAAGTGTTTGGAGCATTGTGATGACACAGGTCATGGATCATGTTGATTTCAAGAAGCATGGAGCATTGTGATGGCAGGGGCAAGAAACAATGTGATACCAAGGTTCATGGAGGATTGTGATGACCATGGTAAAGGAGTATTGTTATGACAAGCTCATAGAACATTGTAATGACAAGTTCATGTAGCATTTTGCTGACAAAGGCATGGAGAATTGTGATGAGAGGTGTCATGGAGCACTGTGATGACATGCGTCAAAGAGCATTGTGAATACAGGGGTCATGGAGCATTGGGATGAAAAGGGCATGGATCATTGTGATGATAAGTGTCATGCAAGATTGGGCTGAAAATGTTTATGGAGTATTGTGATGACAGGGGTCATGGAGCATTGTGATGACAAGAGTCCCGGCTCACTGTGTTGTCAGGGGTAATGGAGTGTTGTGATGACAGTGGTCATGGAGCATTGTGATGATATTGGTCATGGAGCACTGTGATGAGAGTGTCATGGAGAATTGGGCTGAAAATGTTCATGGAGTACTCTGATGACAGGGGTCATGGAACATTGTGATGACAAGGAAATGGAGCATGGTGATGACAAGGTCCTGGAGCATTGTGATGAGAAGACCATGGAGACATGTGATGAAAACTATCATGGAGTATTCTGATGAAAAGGGGCATGGAGCATTGTGGTTACAGTGGTCTTGGAGCATTGTTATGACAAGGGCATGGAGCATTGTGAAGAGAAGGACATGGAGCATTCTGATGAATGCGTCATGGAGCACTGTGATGACAAGTGCATGGAACATTGTGATTACAGGTGTCTTGGAGCACTGTGATGAAAAGGGCATGGATCATTGTGATGAAGAAGGCATGGAGCCTTGTCATGACAGTGTTCAAGGAGCATACTGACGACAAGTGTCAGGGAGCATTGTGATGACCAGTGTATTGAGCATTGTGATGACAAAGGTTATGGAGCATAGTGATGAGAAGACCATGGATAACTGTGATTATGAGCATCATGGGGTGTTGTGATGATAAGTGTTATGGAATATTGTGATCACAACGGTTTGGAGCATTGTGATGACAGAGGTCATGGAGCATTTTGATTTCATTGTGATGACAATAGCCTGAAGCATTATGATGATGGGCATGGTGCATTGTGATGATAGGATTCATGGAGCTTTGAGATGAAAAGGGGCATCGAGCATTTTGATAACGAGGGTCTTGGAGCATTGTGATGACAAGGGCATGGAGCATTGTGATGAGAAGTCCATGGAACATTCTGATGACATGCGTCATGGGGCTTTCTGATGACAAGGGCATGGAGCATTTTGATTACAGGGTTCTTGGAACATTGTGATGACAAGTGTCATGGAGCCTTGTGAATGACAAGGCCGTGGAACATTGTGATGGCAGGGGTCATGAAACATTGTTATGACAGGTGTAATGGAGCATTGTGATGAGAAGGGCAGGAAGCATTGTTCTGAAATATTTCATGGATTATTGTGATGAGATTGGGCATGGAGCATTGTGATGACAAGAGCACGGAATGCTGTGATACATTGGTCATGGAGGATTGTAATGACAAGGGCATGGAGCATTGTGTTGAGAAGGGCATCGAGAACTGTGATGACAAGTGTCATGGAGCTTTGTGATGACAAGGGCATGGAGCATTGTGATGTCAAGGGTCATGGAGCTTTGTGATGACAAAAGTCATGGAGCATTTTGATGACAAGGTCGTGGTGCATTGTGATGAGAAAGGCAGGGAGCAGTTTGAGGACAGGGTCATGCAGCAATTTGATGAAAATTGTAATGGAACAATTTGATGACATGGGTTATAGAACATTGTGATGTCAGGGGTCATGGAGCTTTGGGATGAAATGGGTCATGGAGCATTTTGATGACAGGGGTTGTGGAACATTGTGATGCCAGGGGTCATGGAACATTGTGATGATAAGGGGAGGTAGCATTGTGATGACAGGGGTCATGGAACATTGTGATTTCAGGGGTGAGGGAGTAATGTGATGACTAGTGATGGAACATTATGATATCTCATGTGAGAAAGCATTTTGATGAGAAGTGCATGGAGCATTGGGTTTATAAGTTTTATGGAGCATATCGATGACAAGGTTGTGGACCGTTGTGATGAAAGGCACGTGGCACATTGTGATGACAAGGGTCATGGAGCATTGTTCTGACAAAGGCATGGAGCACTGTGATGAAAATTTCATGGAACATTTTGGTAAAAAATATCACAGAGACTTTTGATATCTAGGTAATGGACCATTGTTATGACAAAGGTCATGGAGCATTGTGATGACTGGAGTCACGGAGCATTGTGAGGACAGGGGTCATGGGGCAGTGTGATGACAAGGGCGTGGAGCATTGTGATGAGAAGACCATGTAGCCTTGTGATGACAATTCTCATGGAGCATACTGATGAAAAAGGGCATGAAGCATTGTGATTACAGGGGTCTTGGAGCATTGTGATGAAGCGGGCATTTAGCATTGTGATGAGAAAGACATGGAATATTCTGATGACATACGACATGGAGCTTTGTGATGACAAGTGCATGGAGAATTGTGATTACAGGGGTCTTGGGGCATTGTGATGACAAGGGTCATGGAGCCTTGTGATGACAAGTTCATGGAAAATTGTGATGGCAGGCGTCATGGAGCATTGTTATGACAGAGGTAATGGAGCATTGTGATGAGAAGAGCACTGAACATTGGTCTGAAATATTTCATGGATTATTGTGATGAGAGTGGGCATGAAGCATTGTGATGACATGGCCACGGAACACTGTTAAATGGGTCATGGAGGATTGTAAAGACAACGGCATGAAGCATTGTGATGAGAAGGGCATAGAGCATTGTGATGACAAGTGTCATGGAGCTTTCTGATGACAAGGGCATTGAGCAATGTGATGAGAGGGTTCATGGAGCATTGTGATGACAATGACATGGAGCATAGTGATGTCAAGGATCATGGAGCTTTGTGAAGACAAAGGTCATGGAGCATTTTGATGACAAGGGTGTGGTGCATTGTGATGAGAAGGGCAGGGAGCATTTTGATGTCAGTGTCATGCAGCAATTTGAGGAATAGTGTAATGGAATATTTTGATGAGAGGGGTTATAGAATATTGTGATGTCATTGGTCATGGAGCTTTGGGTTGAAAAGGGTCATGGAGCATTTTGATGACAGGGGTTCTGGAACATTGTGATGTCAGGTGTCATGGAACATTGTGATGAAAAGTGGATGTAGCATTGAGATGACAGGGGTCATGGAACATTGTGATTACAGGGATGAGGGAGTATGGTGATGACTAGTGATGGAACATTTTGATATCTCTGGTGAGAGAGCATTTTGATGAGAAGTGCATGGATCACTGTGATTACAAGTTTTATGGAGCATAGCAATGACAAGTTTGTGAACCTTTGTAATGAAAAGTGTGTAGCACAATGTGATGACAAGGGTCATGGAGCATTGTTCGGACAAAGGCAAGGAACATTGTGATGACAATTGTCATGGAGCATTGTGATGAAAATTTCATGGAGCATTGTGGTTACAAGGGTCACAGAGCCTTGTGATGACTGGGGCATGGAGCATTGTGATGACAAACGTTATGAAGCATTGTGATGACTGGAGTCACGGAGCATTGTGATGACAGGGGTCATGGAGCATTGTGATGACAAGGACATTGAGCATTGTGATGACAGGTGCATGGAGCATTGGTCTGAAAAGTTTCATAGATTATTGTGATGACAGTGGGCATGGTGCATTGTGATGACAAAGGCATGCGGCATTGTGATGTGAAGGTCATGGATTATTGTGAAGACAGGTGTCAGGGAGCATTGTGATGACCTATGTCATGGTCGACTGCGATGACAAGGACATGCAGCATTGTGATGAGAATGTCATGGAGTATTGTGTAGACAGGTGTCAGCGAGCATTGGGATGATATATGTCAAGGTCCATTGCGATGACAATGGCATGCAGCATTTTGATGTCAAATGTAATGGAGGATTGTGATGACAAATATAATGGAGCATTGTGATGACTAGGGCTTGGAGCATTATGATGACAAGGGCCATTGAGAATTTTCATGACAAGGTCGTGAAGCATTGTGATGACAATGTCCTGGAGCATTGTGATGAGAAAACCATGGAGCCTTGTGATGACAAGTCTCATGGAGCATACTGATGAAAAGAGGCATGGAGCATTGTGAATACAGGGGTATGGGAACATTGTGATGACAAGGGCATGGAGCATTCTGAGGAGAAGGACAAGGAGCATTCTGATGACATGTGTAATTGAGCTTTGTGATGACAAGGGCATGGAGCATTGTGATTAGTGGGGTCTTGGAGCACTGTGAAGAAAAGGGCATGGATGATTGTGATGAAAGAGGCATGGAGCCTCGTCATGACAGGGTTCAAGGAGCATACAGACAACAAGTGTCAGGGAGCATTTTGATGACAATCTCGTTGTGCATTGTGATGAGAAGGGCAAGGAGCATTGTGATCACAGTGTCATGGAGCAATTTGATGAAAAGGGTCATGGAACATTTTGATGACAGTGTTTATGGAACATTGTGATGTCAGGGGTCATGGAGAATAATGATGAAAAGGGTCATGGAGCATTTTGATGACAGGGGTTATGTAACATTGTGATGACAGGAGTCATGGAACATTGTGATGACAGGGGTGATGGAGTACTGTGACGAATAGTGATGTATCATTGTGATATCACTGGTGAAAGAGCATTTTGATGAGAAGTGCATGGAGAATTGTGATGACAATGTTTATGGAGCATTGTGATGACAAGATTGTGGAGCACTGTGATGACAATTGCATGGAGCATTATGATGACAAGGGTCATGGAGCACTGTGGTGAGAAAGGCATAGAGCATTGTGATGACAGGGGTCAAAGAGCATTGTGAGGAAAAGTTCATGGACCAGTGTGGTTAAAAAGGTCACAGAGACTGTTGATGACGAGGGCATGGACCACTGTGATGACAAAGGTCATGAAGCATTGTGATGACTGGAGTCACGGAGCATTGTGATGACAGGGGTCATGGAGCATTGTGCTGACAAGGGCATGGAGTATTGTGATGACAAGCGTCATGGAGCATTCTGATGACAAGCTTGTGGAGTATTTTGATGACAATGGCATGGAGCATTGTGATGAAAACTGTATGGGGCATTGTGATGAAAAAGGCATGGAGCCTTTTCGTGACAGGGTTCAAGCAGCATTCTGACGACAAGTGTCAGGGAGCATTGTGATGACAAGTGTATTGAGAATTGTGATGACAAAGGTCATGGAGCATTGTGATCAAAATGGCATGGAGTATTGTGATGATAGGCATCATGGAGCATTGTGTTGACAAGTGTTATGGAACATTGTGATCAAAAGGGTTTGGAGCATTGTGATGACAGAGGTCATGGATCATTTTGATTTCAAGGAGCATAGAGCATTGTGATGACAAGGACATGAAGCAATGTGATCCCAAAGTTCATGGAGGATTGTGATGACAATGGTAATGGAGAATTGTGATGACAAGCGCATAGAGCATTGTAATGACAAGGTCATGTAGAATTTTGCTGACATAGGCATGGAGGATTGTGATGACAGGTGTCATGGAGCACTGTGATGACAGGCGTCACAGATCATTGTGAATACCGGGGTCATGGAGCATTGGGATGACAACGGCATGGATCATTGTGATGACAAGGGTCATGGAGCATTGGGCTGAAAATGTTCATGTAGTACTGTGATGACAGGGGCATGGAGCATTGTGATTACAGGGGTCTTGGAGCATTGTGATGACAAGTCTCATGGAGCCTTGTGATGACAAGGCCGTGGAACATTGTGATTGCAGGGGTCATGGAACACTGTTATGACAGGGGTAATGGAGCATTGTGATGAGAAGGGCATGGAGCATTGTGATTACAAGTTTTATGGAGAATTGCCATGACAAATTTGTGGACCGTTGTGATGAAATGCACGTGGCACATTGTGATGACAAGCGTCATGGAAAATTTTTCTGACAAAGGCATGGAGCATTGTGATTACAAGGGTCACGGAGCATTGTGATGAAAAGTTCATGGAGCATTGTGGTTACAAAGGTCACAGAGCCTTGTGGTGACGTGGGCATGGACCATTGTGATGACAAATGTTATGAAGCATTGTGATTACTGGAGTCACGGAGCATTGTGATGACAGGGTTCATGGAGCGTTGTGATGACAAGGGCATGGAGCATTGTGATGACAGGGGCATGGAGCATTGGTCTGACAAGACTCATAGATTATTGTGATGACAGTGGACATGGTGCATTGTGATGACAAGGGCATGGAGCATTGTGATGAGAAGGTCATGGATTATTTTGAAGATATGTGTCAGGGAGCATTGTGATGACATATGTCACGGTTCATTGCGATGACAATGGCATGGAGCATTGTGATGCCAAATGAAATTGAGGACTGTGATGACAAATATAATGGAGCACTGTGATGACTAGGGCTTGGAGCATTATGATGACAAGGGCCATTGAGAATTTTCATGACAAGGTCGTGAAGCATTGTGATGACAATGTCCTATAGCATTGTGATGAGAAAACCATGGAGCCTTGTGATGACAAATCTCATGGAGCATACTGTTGAAAAGGGGCATGGACCATTGTGTTTACAGGGGTCTTGGAACATTGTGATGAAAAGGGCATGGATCATTGTGATGAAAATGGCATGGAACCTTGTCATGACAGGTTTCAAGGAGAGTACAGACAAAAAGTGTCAGGGAGCATTTTGATGACAAGTGTATTGAGCATTGTGATGACAAAGGTCATGGAGCATTGTGATGAGAAGACCATGGATGATTGTGATGATGAGCGTCATGGGGCATTGTGATGACAAGTGTTATGGAATATTGTGATCACAAGGGTTTGGAGCATTGTGATCACAGAGGTCATGGAGCATTTTGATTTCATTGTGATGACAATAGCATGAAGCATTATGATGATGGGCATGGTGCATTGTGATGACAGGGTTCATGGATCATTGAGATGAAAAGGAGCATGGAGCATTGTGATGACAGGGGTCTTGGAGCATTGTGATGAGAAGGGTCATGGAACCCTGTGATGACAAGGCCATGGAACATCGTTATGGCAGGGATCATGGAGCATAGTTATGACAGGGGTAATGGAGCATTGTGATGGCAAGGACATGGAACATTGTGATGAGAAGGCCATGGAGCATTCTGATGACATGTGCCATGGAGCATTATGATGACAACGGACACGGAGCATTGTGATGAAAAGTTCATGGAGCATTGTGGTTACAAAAGTCAAAGAGCCTTGTGATTACGCGGGCATGCAACATTGTGATGACTAACGTTATGAAGCATTGTGATGACTGGTGTCACGGAGCATTGTGATGACAGGGGTCATGGAGGATTGTGATGACTAGGGAATGGAGCACTGTGATGAAAAGAGTCCCGGATCATTGTGTCGTCAGGTGTCATGGAGTGTTGTGATGACAGTTGTCATGGTGCATTGTGATGATATTGGTCATGGAGCATTGTGATGAGACGATCATGGATCATTGGGCTGATAATATTCATGGAGTATTGTGATGACAGGGGTCATGGAGCATTGTGATGACAAGGGAATGGAGCATTGTGATGAGAAGACCATGGAGACTTGTGATGACATATCTCATCGAGCATTCTGATGAAAATTGGTATGGGACACTGTGATTACAGTGTTCTGGGAGCATTGTGATGACAAGGGCATGGAGCATTGTCATGAGACGGCCATGGAGCATTCTGATGACATGCGTCATGGAGCTTTGTGATGACAATTCTCATGCAGCATTCTGATGAAAAGGGGCATGGAGCATTGTGCTTACAGTGGTCTTGGAGCATTGTGATGACAAGGGCATGGAGCATTGTCATGAGACGGCCATGCAGAATTCTGATGACATGCGTCATGGAGCTTTGTGATGACAAGGTCATGGAGTATTTTGATGACAGGGGCATGGACCATTGGTCTGGCAAGTTTCATAGATTATTGTGATGACAGTGGACATGGTGCATTGTGATGGCCAGGGCATGGAGCACTGTGATGAGAAGGGCATGGAGCATTCTGATGACATGTGTCATGAGGCTTTGTCATGAAAAGTGCATGAAGCAATGTGATGAGAGCGTTCATGGAGCATTGTGATGACAATGACATGGAACATTGTGATGCCAAGTGTCATGGATCTTTGTGATGACAAAGGTGATGGAGCATTTTGGTGACAAGGGCATGGAGCATTCTGATTACAGGGGTCTTGGAGCATTGTGATAAAAAGGGCATGGATCATTGTGATGAAAAATGCATGGAGCCTTGTCATGAGAGGGTTCAAGGAGCATACAGACAACAATTGTCAGGGAGCATATTGATGACAAGTGTATTGAGCATTGTGATGACAAAGGTCATTGAGCATTGTGATGAGAAGAACATGGATAATGTGATGACGAGCGTCATGGGGCACTGTGATGAAAAATGTTATGGAATATTGTGATCACAAGGGTTTGGAGCATTGTGATGACAGGGTCTTGGAGCAATTTGATGAAAAGGGTAAAGGAACATTTTGATGACAGGGGTTATGGAACATTGTGATGTCACGGGTCATGGAGCACTTTGATGGAAAGGGTCATGTAGCATTTTCATGATAGGGGTATAGAACATTGGGATGTCAGGGTTCATCGAACATTGTGATGATAATGCCTGTAGCTTTGTGGTGACAGGAGTCATGGGGCAATTTGATGAAAAGGGTCAAGGAACATTTTGATGACAAGGGTTATGGAACATTGTGATGTCATGGGTCATGGATCTTTTTGATGAAAAGGATCATGGAGCATTTTGATGACAGGGGTTATGTAACATTGTGATGACATGAGTTATGGAACATTGTGATGACAGGGGTGAGGGAGTATGGTGACGAATAGTGATTTAACATTTTGATATCAGTGGTGAGAGAGCATTTTGATGAGAAGTGCATGGAGCATTGTGATGACAAGGTTTATGGAGTATTGTGATGACAAGATTGTGGAGCACTGTGATGTCAAGCGCATGGTGCATTGTGATGACATCTGTCATGGAGCATTGTGCTGACAAGCACATGGAGCATTGTGATGACGAGGGTCATGGAGCATTGTGCTGAGAAAGGCAGAGAGCATTGTGATGACAAGGGTCAAAGAGCATTGTGAGGAAAACTTCATAGAACATTGTGCTTAAAAAGGTCACAGAGACTGTTGATGACGGAGGCATGGACCATTGTGATGACAAAGGTCATGAAGCATTGTGATGACTGGAGTCACGGAGCATTGTGATGACAGGGGTCACGGAGCATTGTGATAACAAGGGCATGGAGCATTGTGATGACAAGGGCATGGATCATTGGACTAATAAGTTTCATGGATTATTGTGATGACAGTTGGAATGGTGCATTGTGATGACAAGGGCATGGAGCATTGTGATGAAAAGGGTCATGGATCATTGTGCTGAGAAAGGCACAGAGGATTGTGATGACAACGGTCAAAGAGCATTGTGATGAAAAGTTCATGGAGCATTGTGGTTAAAAAGGTCACAGAGACTGTTGATGACGAGGCCATGGACCATTGTGATGACAAAGGTCATGAAGCATTGTGATGACTGGAGTCAAGGAGCATGGTGATGACAGGGATCATGGAGCACTGTGATAACAAGGGCATGGAGCATTGTGATGACAAGGGCATGGAACATTTGTCTAATAAGTTGCATGGATTATTGTGATGACAGTTGGAATGGCACATTGTGATGACAAGGGCATGGAGCATTGTGATGACCAGGTCATGCAGTATTGTGAAGACAGGTGTCAGGGAGCATTGTGATGACATATGTAATGGCCCTTTGTGATGACAATGGCATGGAGCATTGTGATGCCAAGTGTCTTGGAGGATTCTGATGACAAAGGTAATGGAGCATTGTGATGACAATGGCTTGGAGCATACTGATGACAAGGGTCAGGGAGCATTGTGCTGACAAGTGCATGGAGAATTGTGATGACAAGGGTCATGGAGCATTCTGATGACAAGCTTTTGGAGTATATTGATGACAGTGGCATGGAGCATTGTGATGAAATCGGCATGGGGCATTGTGATGAAAAATGCATGGAGCCTTTTCATGACAGGTTTCAAGGAGCATTCTCATGACAAGTGTCAGTGAGCATTGTGATGACAAGTGTATTGAGAACTGTGATGACAAAGGTCATGGAGCATTGTGATGAAAAGGGCATGGAGTATTGTGATGACAGTCATCATGGAGTGTTGTGATGACAAGTGTTATGGAACATTGTGATCACAAGGGTTTGGAGCATTGTGATGACAGAGGTCATGGAACATTTTGATTTCAAGGAGCATGGAGCATTGTGATGACAATGGCATGAAGCAATGTGATCCCAAGGTTCATGGAGGATTGTGATGACAATGGTAATGGATTATTGTGATGAAAAGGGCGTAGAGAATAGTAATGACAAGGTCATGTAGCATTTTGCTGACAAAGGCATGGAGCATTGTGATGACACGTGTCATGGAGCACTGTGATGACAAGCGTCACGGAGCATTGTGAATACAGGGGTCATGGAGCATTGGGATGACAAGGGCATGGATCATTGTGATGACAAGGGTCATGGAGCATAGGGCTGAAAATGTTCATGGAGTATGTTGATGACAGGGGTCATGGAGCATTGTGATGACTAGGGAATGGAGCATTGTGATGACAGAGGTCATGGAGAATTTTGATTTCATTGTGCTGACAATAGCCGGAAGCATTATGATGATGGGCATGATGCATTGTGATGACAGGGTTCATGGAGCATTTAGATGAAAAGGGACATGGAGCATTGTGATTACAGGGGTCTTGGAGCATTGTGATGACAACGGCATGGAGCATTTTGATGAGGAGGACATGGAACATTCTGATGACATGTGTCATGGAGCTTTGTGATGACAAGGGCATGGAGCCTTGTGATTAAAGGGGTCTTGGAGCATTGTGATGAAAAGTGTCATGGAGCCTTGTGATGACAAGGCCTTGGAACATTGTTATGGCAGGGGTCATGGAGCATTGTGATGACAGGTGTAATGGAGCATTGTGATGAGAAGGGCATGGAGCATTGTGATTTTAAGATTTATGGAGCATTGCCATGACAAATTTTGGACCGTTGTGATGAAAAGTGCGTCGCACATTGTGATGACAAGTGTCATGGAAAATTTTTCTGACAAAGGCATGGAGCATTGGGCGCAAAATGTTCATGGAGAATTGTGATGACAGGGGTCACGGAGCATTGTGATGAGTAGGGAATAGAGCATTGTGATGACAAGAGTCCCGGATCATTGTGTTGTCAAGTGTCATGGAGTGTTGTGATGACAGTGGTAATGGAGCATTTTGTTGACAAGGGAATGGAGCATGGTGATGACAAGTTCCTGGAGCATTGTGATGAGAAGACCATGGAGACTTGTGATGACAAGTCTCATGGAGTATTCTGATGAAAAGGGGCATAGAGCATTGTGATTACAGTGGTCTTGGAGCATTATGATTGCAAGGGCATGGAGCATTGTGAGGAGAAATCCATGGAGCATTCTGATGAAATGCGTCATGGAGATTTGTGATGACAAGGGCATAGAACAATGTGATTACAGGGGTCTTGGAGCATTGTGATGAAAAGTGCATGGATCATTGTGTTGGAAAGTACATGGAGTATTGTGATGACAGGCATCATGGAGCATTGTGATGACAAGTGTTATGGAACATTGTGATCACAAGGGTTTGGAACATTGTGATGACAGTGGTCATGGATCATATTGATTTCAAGGAACATGGAGCATTGTGATGACAAGGACATGAAGCAATGTGATCCCAAGGTTCATGGAGGATTGTGATGACAATGGTAATGAAGTATTGTGATGACAAGCGCATAGAGCATTGTAATGGCAATGTCATGTAGCATTTTGCTGACAAAGGCATGGAGCATTGTGATGACAGGTGTCATGGAGCACTGAGATGACAAGCGTCACGGATCATTGTGAATACCGGGGTCATGGAGCATTGGGATGACAGGGGCCTGGATTATTGTGATGACAAGGGTCATGGAGCATTGGGCTGAAAATGTTCATGGAGTATTGTGATGACAGGGGTCATGGAGTATTGTGATGACAGGGGTCATGGAGCATTGTGATTACAGGGGTGTTTGACCATTGTGATGACAAGTGTCCC
Source organism: Mesoplodon mirus (assembly GCF_964341445.2). NCBI lineage: Eukaryota > Metazoa > Chordata > Mammalia > Artiodactyla > Ziphiidae > Mesoplodon > Mesoplodon mirus. The sequence continues at coordinate 1,583,183 of NW_028295740.1, read as the reverse complement.
TGATCATTGTGTTGTCAGCTGTCATGGAGTGTATAATGACAGTGCTCATGGAGCACTGTGATGATATTCGTTATGGAGCATTGTGATGAGAAGGTCATGGAGCATTGGGCTGAATATATTCATGGAGTATTGTGATGACAGGGGTCATGGAGCATTGTGATGACAAGGGAATGGAGCATGGTGATGACAAGGTCCTGGAGCATTGTGATGAGATGACCATGGAGACTTGTGATGACAAGTCTCATGGAGCATTCTGATGAAAAGGGTCATGGAGCATTGTGATTACGGGTGTTTTGGAGCATTTTGATGACAAGGGCATGGAGCATTGTGAGGAGAAGGCCATGGAATATCCTGATGACATGCATCATGGAGCTTTGTGATGACAACGGCTTTGAGCATTGTGATTACATGGGTTTTGGAGCATTGTGATGACAAGGGTCTTGGAGCCTTGTGATGACAAGGCCGTGGAACTTTGTGATGGCAGAGGTCATGGAGCATTGTTATGACAGAGGTAATGGAGCATTGTGATGAGAAGGGCATTGAGCATTAGTCTGAAATGTTTCATAGATTATTGTGATGAGACTGGGCATGGAGCATTGTGATGACAAGGTCCCAGAACACTGTGATACATGGGTCATGGAGGATTGTAATGACAAGGGCATGGAGCATTGTGATGAGCAGGACATCGAGCATTGTGATGACAAGTGTCATGGAGCTTTGTGATGACAAGGGCATGGAGCAATGTGATGAGAGGGTTCATGGAGCATTGCGATGACAATGGCATGGAGCATTGTGATGCCAAGGGTCATGGAGCTTTGTGATGACAACGGTCATGGAGCATTTTGATGACAAGGGCATGGTGCATTGTGATGAGAAGGGCAGGGAACATTTTGATGAACGGGTCATGCAGCAATTTGATGAAAAATGTAATGGAACATTTTGATGGCAGGGGTTATAGAACATTGTGATGCCAGGGGTCATGGAGCTTTGGGATGAAAAGTGTCATGGAACATTTTGATGACAGGGATTATGGAACATTGTGATGTCATGGGTAATGGAACATGGTGCTGATAAGGGGATGTAGCATTTTGATGACAGTGGTCATGGAACATTTTGATAACAAGGATGAGGGAGGATTGTGATGACTGGTGATGGAACATTGTGATATCTCAGGTGACAGAGCATTTGGATGAGAAGTGCATGGAGCATTGTGATTACAAGGTTTATGGAGCATAGCGATGACAAGGTTGTGGATCATTGTGATGAAAACGGCATGGCATATTGTGATGAAAAGGGTCATGGAGCATTGTTCTTACAAAGGCATGGAGCATTGTGATGACAAGGGTCACGGAGCATTGTGATGAAAAGTTCATGGAGCACTGTGGTTACAAAGGTAACAGAGCCTTGTGATGACGCTGCTATCGACCACTGTGATGACAAATGTTATGAAGAATTGTGATGACTGGAGTCACGGAGCATTGTGATAACAGGGATCATGGAGGATTGTGATGAAAAGTGCATGGAGGATTGTGCTGAGAAAGGCATAGAGCATTGTGATGACAGGGGTCAAAGGGCATTGTGATGAAATGTTCATGGAGCATTGTGGTTAAAAATGTCACAGTGACTGTTGATGAGGGCATGGACCATTGTGATGACAAAGGTCATGGAGCATTGTGATGACTGGAGTCACGGAGCATTGTGATGACAGGGGTCATGGAACATTGTGATAACAAGGGCATGGAGCATTGTGATGACAAGGACATGGAGCATTGTGAGGAGAAGGCCATGGAACATTCTGATGACATGCGTCATGGAGCTTTGTGATGACAAGGGCATGGAGCATTTTGATTAGAGGTGTCTTGGAGCATTGTGATGAAAAGGGTCATGGAGCCTTGTGATGACAAGGCCGTGGATCATTGTGATGGCAGGGGACATTGAGCATTGTTATGAGAGAGGTAATGGAACATTGTGATGAGAAGGGCATTGAGCACTGGTCTGAAATATTTCATGGATTATTGTGATGAGTGTGGGCATGGAGCATTGTGATGACAAGGGCACGATACACTGTGATAAATGAGTCATGGAGGACTGTAATGACAAGGGCTTGGGGCAATGTGATGAGAGTGTTCATGGAGCATTGTGATGACAATGACATGGAGCAATGTGATGTCAAGTGTCATGGAGATTTGTGATGACAATGACATGGAGCAATGTGATGCCAAGGGTCATGGAGCTTTGTGATGACAATGACTTGGAGCATTGTGATGCCAAGGGTCATGGATCTTTGTGATGACAAAGGTCATGGAGCATTTTGATGACAAGGGTGTGGTGCATTGTGATGAGAAGGGCAGGGAGCGTTTTGATGACAGGGTCATGCAGCAATTTGATGAAAAGTGTAATGGAACATTTTGATGACAGGTTTTATAGAACATTGTGATGCCAGGTCTCATGGAGTTTTGGGATGAAAAGGGTCATGGAGCATTTTGATGACAGGGGTTATGGAACATTGTGATGTCAGGGGTCATGGAATATTGTGCTGATAAGCGGATGTAGCATTGTGATGACAGGGGTCATGGAACATTGTGATAACAGGGGTGAGAGACGATTGTGATGACTAGTGATGGAACATTTTGATATCTCTGGTGAGAGAGCATTTTGATGAGAAGTGCATGGAGCATTGTGATTACAAGGTTTATGGAGCATAGCGATGACAAGGTTGTGGATCATTGTGATGAAAAGCGCATGGCACATTGTGATGACAAGGGTCATGGAGCATTGTTCTGACAAAGACATGGAGCATTGTGATGACAAGGGTCACGGAGCATTGTGATGAAAAGTTCATGGAACAATGTGGTTACAAAGGTCACAGAGCCTTGTGATGACACGGGCATGGACCGTTGTGATGACAAACGTTATGAAGCATTGTGATGACTGGAGTCAAGGAGAATTGTGATGACAGGGGTCATGGAGCATTGTGATGACAAGAGCAAGGAGCATTGTGATGACAAGGGCATGGAGCATTGTGATGACCAGGTCATGCAATATTGTGAAGACAGGTTTCAGGGAGCATTGTGATGATATATGTAATGGCCCATTGTGATGACAATGGAATGGAACATTTTGATGTCAAGTGTCATGGAGGATTCTGATGACAAATTTAATGGAGCATTGTGATGACAAGGGCTTGGAGCATTGTGAATACAGGGGTCATGGAGCACTGTGATGACTAGGGAATGGAGCATTGTGATGACAAGAGTCCTGGATCATTGTGTTGTCAGGTGTCATGGAGTGCTGTGATGACAGTGGTCATGGAGCATTGTGATGATATTGGCCATGGAGCATTGTGATGAGTAGGTCGTGGAGAATTGGGCTGAAAATGTTCATGGATTATTGTGATGACTGGTGTCATGGAGCACTGTGATGACAAGGGAATGCAGCATGGTGATGACAAAGAAATGGAGCATTGTGATGACAAGGGTCACGGAGTATTGTGATGAAACGTTCTTGGAGGATTGTGGTTACAAATGTCACAGAGCGTTGTGATGACGCGGGCATGGACCGTTGTAATGACAAACATTAAGAAGCATTATGATGACTGGAGTCACGGACCACTGTGATTACAGGGATAATGGAGCATTGTGATGACAAGGGCATGGAGCATTGTGATGACAGGGGCATGGAGCATTGGTCTGACATGTTTCATAGATTATTGTGATGACAGTGGACATGGTGCATTGTGATGACAAGTTCATGGAGCATTGTGATGACAAGGGCATGGAGTATTGTGAAGAAAGGTGTCAGGGAGCATTGTGATGACATATGTCATGGTCCATTGCGATGACAATCGCATGGAGCATTGTGATGCCAAATGTAATGGAGGATTGTGATGACAAATATAATGGAGCATTGTGATGAATAGGGCTTGGAGAATTATGATGACAAGGGCAATTGAGAATTTTCATGACAATGTCGTGAAGCATTGTGATGACAAGGTCCTGGAGCATTGTGATGAGAAAACCATGGAGCCTTGTGATGACAAGTCTCATGGAGCATACTGATGAATAGGGGCATGGAGCATTCTTATTACAGGGGTTTTGAAACATTGTGATAACAAGTGCATGGAGCATTGCGATGACAAGGGCATAGAGCTTTGGTCTAATAAGTTTCATGGATTATTGTGATGACAGTTGGAATGGCGCATTTTAATGACAAGGGCATGGAGCATTGTGATGACCAGGTCATGCAGTATTGTGAAGAGAGTTATTAGGGAGCATTGTGATCACATATGTAATGTCCCATTGTGATGACAACTGCATGGAGCATTGTGATGGAAAGTGTCATGGAGGATTCTGATGACAAAAGTAATGGAGCATTGTGATGATATTGGTCATGGAGCATTGTGATGAGAAAGTCATGGAGCAATGGGCTGAAAATGATCTTGGAGTATTGTGATGACAGGGGTCATGGAGCATTGTGATGACAAGGGAATGGAGCATGGTGATGACAATTTCCTGGAGCATTGTGATGACATGACAATGGAGACTTGTTATGACAAGTCTCATGGAGCATTCTGATGAAAAGGGGCAGGGAGCATTGTGATTATAGGGGTCTTGGAGTATTGTGATGATAAGGGCATGTAGCATTGTGAGGAGAAGGCCATGGAACATTCTGAATACATGCGTCATGGAGCTTTGTGATTACAAGGGCATGGAGCTCTGTGATTACAGGGGTCTGGGAGCATTGTGATGACAAGGGTCATGGAACCTTTTGATGACAAGGCCGTGGAACATTGTGGTGGCAGGGGTCATGGAGCATTGTTATGACAGAGGTAATGGAGCATAGTGATGAGAAGGGCATCGAGCATTGGTCTGAAATATTTCATGGATTATTGCTCTGAGAGTGGGCATGGAGCATTGTGATGACAAGGGCACGGTACAGTGTGATACATGGGTCATGGAGGATTGTAATGACAAGGGCATGGAGCATTGTGATGAGACGGGCATCGAGCATTTTGGTGACAAGTGTCATGGAGCTTTGTGATAACAAGGGCATGGAGCAATGTGATGAGAGGGTTTATGGAGCATTGTGATGCCAATGACATGGAGCATTGTGATTCCAAGGGTCATGGAGCTTTGTGATGACCAAAGTCATGGAGCATATTGATGACAAGGGTGCAGTGCATTGTGATGAGAAGGGCAGGGAGCATTTTGATGACCGGGTCATGCAACAATTTGATGAAATTTGTAATGGAACATTTTGATGACAGGGGTTATAGAACACTGTGATGACAGGCGTCATGGAGCTTTGAGATGAAAATGGTCATGGAGCATTTTGATGATAGGTGATATGGAACATTGTGATGTCAGGGGTCATGGAACATTGTTCTGATAAGCGAATGTAGCATTGTGATGACAGGGGTCATGGAACATTGTGATAACAGGGGTGAGGGAGGATTGTGATGACTAGTGATGGAACATTGTGATATCTCATGTGAGAGAGCATTTTGATGAGAAGTGCATGGAGCATTGTGATTACAAGGTTTATGGAGCATAGCGATGACAAGGTTGTGGATCATTGTGATGACAAGGGCATGGTGCATTGTGATGACAAGGGTCATGGAGCATTGTTCTGACAAAGGCATGGAGCATTGTGATGACAAGTGTCCGGAGCATTGTGATGAAAAGTTCATGGAGCATTGTGTTTACAAAGGTCAGAGAGCCTTGTGATGACACGGGCATGGATCATTGTGATGACAAACGTTATGAAGCATTGTCATGACTGGAGTCACGGAGCATTGTGATGACAGGGGTCATGGAGCATTGAGATGACAAGGGCATGGAGCATTGTGATGAGAAAACCATGGAGCCTTGTGATGACAAGTCTCATGGAGCATACTGATGAAAAGGGGCATGGAGCATTCTGATTACATGGGTCTTGGAACATTGTGATAACAAGGGCATGAAGCATTGTGATGACAAGGGCATGGAGCACTGGCCTAATAAGTTTCATGGATTATTGTGATGACAGTTGGAATGGCGCATTGTGATGACAAGGTCATGGAGCTTTGTGATGACCAGGTCAGGCAGTATTGTGAAGAGAGGTGTCAGGGAGCATTGTGATGACATATGTAATGGCCCATTGTGATGACAATGGCATGGAGCATTGTGATGCCAAGTGTCATGGAGGAATCTGATGACAAAGGTAATGGAGCATTATGATGACAATGGCTTGGAGCATTGTGATGACAAGGGTCAGGGAGCATTGTGCTGACAAGTGCATGGAGAATTGTGATGACAAGGGTCATGGAGCATTCTGATGACAAGCATGTGGAGTATTTTGATGACAATGGCATGGAGCATTGTGATGAAAATGGCATGGGACTTTGTGATGAAACATGCATGGAGCCTTTTCGTGACAGGTTTCAAGCAGCATTCTGATGACAAGTGTCAGGGAGCATTTTGATGACATGTATATTGAGAATTGTGATGACAAATGTCATGGAGCATTATGATGAAAAGGGCATGGAGTAATGTGATGTCAGGCATCATGGATCATTGTGATGACAAGTGTTATGGAACATTGTGATCACAAGTGTTTGGAGTATTGTGATAACAGAGGTCATGGATCATTTTGATTTCAAGGAGCATGCAACATTGTGATGACAAGGGCATGAAGCAATGTGATTCCAAGTTTCATGGAGGATTGTGATGACAATGGTAATTGAGTATTGTGATGACAAGCGCATAGAGCATTGTAATGAGAAGGTCATGTAGCATTTTGCTGACAAAGGCATGGAGCATTGTGATGACAGGTGTCATGGAGCACTGTGATGAAAAGCGTCACGGAGCATTGTGAATACAGGGGTCATGGAGCACTGGGATGACAAGGGCATGGATCATTTTGATGACAAGGGTCATGGAGCACTGCACTGAAAATGTTCAAGGAGTGTGGTGATGACAGTGGTCATGGAGCTTTGTGAGGACTAGGGAATGGAGCATTGTGATGACAAGAGTCCTGGATCATTGTGTTGTCAGGTGTCATGTAGTGTTGTGTTAACAGTCGTCATGGAGCATTGTGATGATATTGGACATGGAGCATTGTGATGTGTAGGTCGTGGAGCACTGGGCTGAAAATGTTCATGGATTATTGTGATGACAGGGGTCATGGAGCATTGTGATGAAAAGGGCATGGAGTATTGTGATGACAGGCATCATGGAGCGTTGTGATGACAAGTGCTATGGAACATAGTGATCACAAGGGTTTGGAGCATTGTGATGACAGAGGTCATGGATCATTTTCATTTCAAGGAGCATGGAACATTGTGATGACAAGGGCATGAAGCAATGTGATCCCAAGGTTCATGGAGGATTGTGATGATAATGGTAATGGAGTATTGTGATGACAAGCGCATAGAGCATTGTAATGACAATGTCATGTAGCATTCTGCTGACAAAGGCATGAAGCATTGTGATGCCTGGTGTCATGGAGCACTGTGATGACAAGCGTCACGGAGCATTGTGAATACATGGGTCATGGAGAATTGGGATGACAAGGGCATGGATCATTGTGATGACAAGGGTCATGGAGCATTGGGCTGAAAATGTTCATGGAGTATTGTGATGACAGGGGTCATGGAGCATTGTGTTGACTAGGGAATGGAGCATTGTAATGACAAGAGTCCCGGATCATTGTGTTGTCGGGTGTCATGGAGTGTTGTGATGACAATGGTCATGGAGCATTGTGATGATATTTGTCATGGAGCATTGTGATGAGAAGGTCATAGAGTATTTGGCTGAAAATGTTCATGGAGTATTGTGATGACAGTGGTCATGGAACATTGTGATGACAAGGGAATGGAACATGGTGATGACAGTGGTCATGGAACATTTTGATTACAGGGTTGAGGGAGGATTGTGATGACTAGTGAGGGAACATGTTTATATCTCAGGTGAGAGAGCATTTGGATGAGAAGAGCATGGAGCATTGTGATTACAAGGTTTATGGAGCATAGCGATTACAAGGTTGTGGATCATTGTGATGGAAAGCCCGTGGCACGTTTTGATGACAAGTGTCATGGAGCATTTTTCTGACAAAGGCATGGAGCATTGTGATGACAAGTGTCATGGAGCACTGTGTTGAAATGCTCATGGAGCATTGTGGTTACAAAGGTCACAGAGACTTGTGATGACACAGGAATGGACCGTTGTTATGACAAACGTTATGAAGCATTGTGATGATTGGAGTCACGGAGCATTGTGTTGACAGGGTTCATGGAGCATTGTGATGACAAGGACATGGAGCATTGTGATGACAATGTCATGGACTATTGTGAAGACAGGTGTCAGGGAGCATTTTGATGACATATGTCATGGTTCATTTCGATGACAATGGCATGGTGCATTGTGATGCCAAATGTAATGGAGGATTGTGATGACAAATATGATGGAGCATTGTGATGACTAGGGCTTGGAGCATTATGATGACAAGGGCCTTTGAGAATTTTCATGACAATGTCGTGAAGCATTGTGATGACAATGTCCTTGAGCACTGTGATGAGAAAACCATGGAGCCTTGTGATGACACGTCTCATGGAGCATACTGATGAAAAGGGGCATGGAGCATTCTGATTACATGGGTCTTGGAACATTGTGATAGCAAGGGCATGGAGCATTGTGATGACAAGGGCATGGAGCATTGGTATAATAAGTTTCATGGATTATTGTGATGACAGTTGGAATGGCGCATTGTGATGACTAGGGCATGGAGCATTGTGATGAACAGGTCATGCATTATTGTGAAGAGAGGTGTCAGGGAGCATTGTGATGACATATGTAATGGCCCTTTGTGATGGCAATGGCATGGAGCATTGTGATGCCAAGTGTCATGGAGGATTCTGATGACAAATGTAATGGAGCATTGTGATGACAATGGCTTGGAGCATTGTGATGACAAGGGTCAGGGAGCATTCTGATGACAAGTGCATGGAGAATTGTGATAACAAGTGTCATGGAGCATTCTGATGACAAGCTTGTGGAGTATTTTGATGGAAATGGCATGGAGCATTGTTATGAAAATGGAATGGGGCATTGTGATTAAAAAGGCATTGAGACTTTTGCTGACAGGGTTCAAGGAGCAATCTAATGACAAGTGTCAGGGAGCACTGTGATGACAAGTGTATTGATAATTGTGATGACAAAGGTCATGGAGCATTGTGATGAAAAGTGCATGGAGTATTGTGATGACAGGCATCATGGAGCGTTGTGATGACAAGTGTTATGGAACATTGTGATCACAAGGGATTGGAGCATTGTGATGACAGAGGTCATGGATCATTTTGATTTCAAGGAGCATGGAGCATTGTGATGCCAAAGGCATGAAGCAATGTGATCCCAATTTCATGGAGGATTGTGATGACAATGGAAATTGAGTATTGTGATGACAATTGCATAGAGCATTGTAATGACAAGGTCATGTAGCATTTTGCTGACAAAGGCATGAAGCATTGTGATGACATGTGTCATGGAGCACTGTGATGACAAGTGTCATGGAGCATTGTGAATACAGGGGTCATGGAGCTCTGGGATGACAAGGGCATGGATCATTGTGAAGACAATGGTCATGGAGCACTGGGCTGAAAATGTTCATGGAGTGTTGTGATGACTCGGGTCATGGAGCATTGTGAAGACCAGGGAATGGAACATGGTGATGACAAGGTCCTGGAGCATTGTGATGAGAAGACCATGGAGACTTGTGATGACAATACTCATGGAGCATTCTGATGAAAAGGGGCATGGAGCATTGTAAGGAGAAGGCCATGAAGAATTCTGATGACATGTGTCATGGAGCATTTGATGAAAAGGGCATGGAACTTTGTGATTACAGGGATCTTGGAGCATTGTGATGAAAAGGGCATGGATCATTGTGATGAAAAAGGCATGGAGCCTTGTCATGACAGGGTTCAAGGAGCATACAGACAACAAGTGTCAGGGAGCATTTTGATGACAAGTGTATTGAGCATTGTGATGACAAAGGTCATGGAGCGTTGTGATGAGAAGACCATGGATAATTGTGATGACGAGCATCATGGGGCATTGTGATGACAAGGGTTATGGAATATTGTGATCACAAGGGTTTGGAGCATTGTTATGACAGAGGTCTTGGAGCATTTTGATTTCATTGTGATGACAATAGCATGAAGCATTATGATGATGGGCATGATGCATTGTGATGACTGGATTCATGGATCACTGAGATGAAAAGGGGCATAAAGCATTGTGATTACAGGGTTCTTGGAGCATTGTGATGAGAAGGGTCATGGAGTTTTGTGATGACAAGGCCATGGAACATCGTGATGGCAGGGGTCATGGAGCATAGTTATGACAAGTGTAGTGGAGCATGGTGATGGCAAGGGCATGGAGCATTGTGATGAGAAGGCCGCGGAACATTCTGATGACATGTGTCATGGAGCTCTGTGAAGACAAGGGCATGGAGCAATGTGATGAAAACGTTTATGGAGCACTGTGATGCCAATGACATGGAGCATTGTGATGCCAAGTGTCATGGATCTTTGTGATGACAAAAGTCATGGAGCATTTTGATGGCAAGGGCGTTGTGCATTGAGATGAGAAAGGCAGGGAGCATTCTGATGACAGGGTCATGGAGCAATTTGATGAAAAGAGTCATGGAACATTTTGATGACAGGTGTTATGGAACATTGTGATGTCAGGGGTCATCGAACATTGTGATGATATGTGCATGTAGCATTGTGATGAAAGGAGTCATGGAGCATTGTGATGACAAGGGAATGGAGCATGGTGATGACAAGGTCCTGGAGCATTGTGATGAGAAGACCATGGAGACATGTGATGACAACTCTCATGGAGCATACTGATGAAAAGTGGCATGGAGCATTGTGATTACAGTTGTCTTGGAACATTGTGATGACAAGGGCATGGAGCATTGTGAGGAGAAGACCAAGGAGCATTCTGATGGCATGCGTCATCGAGCTTTGTGATGACAAGGGCATGGAGCATTGTGATGAGGAGGTCAGGGCGTATTGTGAAGACAGGTGTCAGGGAGCATTGTGATGACATATGTCAAGGTCCATTGCGATGACAATGGCATGGATCACTGTGATGCCAAATGTAATGGAAAATTGTGATGACAAATATAATGGAGCATTGTGATGATTAGGGCTTGGAGCATTTTGATGACAAGGGCCGCTGAAAATTTTCATGACAAGGTCGAGAAGCATTGTGATGACAAGATCCTGGATCATTGTGATGACAAAATCATGGAGTCTTGTGATGACTAGTCTCATGAAACATACTGATGAAAAAGGGCATGGATCATTGTGATTACAGGGGTCTTTGAACATTGTGATGACAAGGGCATGGAGCATTGTGTGGAGAAGACCAAGGAGCATTCTGATGGCATGCGTCATTGAGCTTTGTGATGACAAGGGCATAGAGCATTGTGATTACATGGGTCTTGGAGCATTGTGATAAAATGGGCATGTATCATTGTGATGAAAATGGCATGGAGCCTTGTCATGACAGGGTTCAAGGAGCATACTGACTACAAGTGTCAGGGAGCATTGTGATGACAAGTGTTTTGAGCACTGTGATGACAAAGATCATGGAGCACTGTGATGAGAAGACCATGGATAATTGTGATGACGAGCGTCATGGGGCATTGTGATGACAAGTGTTATGGAATATTGTGATCACAAGGGTTTGGATCATTGTTATGACGGAGGTCATGGAGCATTTTGATTTCATTGTGATGACAATAGCATGAAGCATTATGATGATGGGCATGGTGCATTGTGATGACAGGATTCATAGATCATTGAGATGAAAAGGGGCATATAGCATTGTGATTACAGGGTTCTTGGAGCATTGTGTTGAGAAGGGTCATGGAGCTTTGTGATGACAAGGCCACGGAACATTTTATGGCAGGGGTCATGGAGCATTGTTCTCACAGGCGAAATGGAGCATTGTGATGGCAAGGGCATGGAGCATTGTGAGGAGAAGACCAAGGAGCATTTTGATGACATGCATCCTTGAGCTTTGTGATGACAAGGGCATGGAGCATTTTGATTATATGGGTCTTGGAGCATTGTGATGAAAAGGGCATGGATCATTGTGATGAAAAAGGCATGGAGCCTTGTCATGACAGTGTTCAAGGATCATACAGACAACAAGTGTCAGGGAGCATTTTGATGACAAGTGTATTGAGCATTGTGATGACAAGGGTCATGGAGCATTTTGCTGAGAAAGGCATAGAGCACTGTGATGACAAGGGTCAAAGAGCATTGTGATGAAAAGTTCATGGAGCATTGTGATGACAAAGAAATGTAGCATTGTGATGCCAAGGGTCATGGATCTTTGTGATGACAGAGGGCATGGAGCATTCTGATGGCACGGGCATTGTGCATTGTGATGAGAAGGGCTGGGAGCTTTTTGATGACAGGGTCATGGAGCAATTTGATGAAAAATGTCATGGAACATTTTGATGACAGGTTTTATGTAACACTCTGATGTCAGGTGTCATGGAGCATTTTGATGAAAAGTGTCATGGAGCATTTTGATGACAGGTGTTATGGAACATTGTGATGGCACGGGTCATCGAACATTGTGATTATGAGTGCATGTATCATTGTGATGACAGGAGTTATGGAACATGGTGATGACAGGGGTGAGGGGGTATTGTGACCAATAGTTATGTAGCATTGGGATATCAGTGGTGAGAGAGCATTTTGATGAGAAGTGCATGGAGCATTGTGATGAGAAGTTTTATGCAGCATGGTGATGAGAAGTTTGTGGAGCACTGTGATGACAAGTGCATGGTGCATTGAGATGACATGTGTCATGAAGCACTGTGCTAACAAGCGCATGGAGCATTGTGATAACAAGGGGCATGGAGCATTGTGCTGAGAAAGGCATAGAGCATTGTGATGTCAAGGGTCAAAGAGCATTGTGATGAAAACTTCATGGAGCATTGTCGTTAAAAAGGTCACAGAGACTGTTGATGACGAGGACATGGACAATTGTGATGACAAAGTTCATGAAGCATTGTGATGACTGGAGTCACGGAGCATTGTGATGACAGGGGTCATGGAGCATTGTGTTAACAAGGGCATGGAGAATTGTGATGACAAGGGCATGGAGCATTGGTCTAATAAGTTTCAAGGATTCTTGCAATGACAGTTGGAATGGCACATTGTGATGACAAGGGCATGGAGCATTGTGATGACCAGGTCATGCATTATTGTGAAGACAGGTGTCAGGGAGAATTGTGATGACATATGTAATGGCCCATTGTGATGACAATGGCATGGAGCATTGTGATGCCAAGTGTCATGGAGGATTCTGATGACAAAGGTAATGGAGCATTGTGATGAAAATGGCTTGGAGTATTGTGATGACAAGGGTCATGGAACATTGGGCTGAAAATGTTCATGGAGTATTGTGATGACATGTGTCATGGAGCATTGTGATGACAAGGGAATGGAACATTGTGATGACAAGAGTCCGGAATCATTGTGATGACAGTTGTCAGGGAGCATTGTGATGACAGGTGTCATGGCGCATTGTGATGACAAGGGCATGGAGCTTTGTGATGACCTGTGCATGGAGCATTGTGATGACAAGTGCATGGAGCATTGCAATGTCAAGTGGATGGATATTTGTGATGAAAAGAGCATGTAACATTTTGATGAGAAATGTCATGTAGCATTGTGATGACAAATACGTGGAGAATTGTGATGACAAGGGACATGGAGCTTTGTGATAACCAGGGCATGGTGCATTGTGATGACAGGGGATATGGAGCATTATTATGAGAACGGCCATGGTGCATTCTGACATAAGATATCACTTATGAAAAGAATGTAAACATGTCTACATATGAACTGATTTAGGGAAGAGAACAGAGTCTCAGATTTAGAAAACAATCTAACGCTTGCTTAAGGGGAAAGAGAGGTGGGGAGATGCACAAAACATAAGATTGATATTAGCACATGTACCGTTCCATAATCCAAAAAAAATGAGACAAGCCCTACTCCTTCCTCAGTGAATGGAACTCAACATCCCTATTCCCCGCAGAGAAATATATCTGACTAGTAAGAATTTTAAAACCTATGTATTGATATGTCTCCGTAAGGGAACCAAATGTGTCTAGAATGACATAAACATGGCAGTGAGAATCAGCTCAAACTCACTATAAAAAGGAATTTCAAAACAAAACATATAAACAGTAAAATTCTTACACAATACCTTCAGGGGTTCTGATGAAACCTGGAATGACCCTATCTACAATGACAGCTGGATGTGGCATAAGGCTGGTCACTTGGGACAGAGAGGATTGGTGAGATTGGGTGAAAAAATGCAGACCCTTTAAAGCAATAATGCCTGCCACCCATTCCATGGTTCCCAACTCTCCAGGTAGAAGGGAATATCACTACAGTTATAACGTGTATGGGAACCTAGAGAATGGAAAAATCTGATGGTGAAAGGTTTCTAAAACTCTACTTGTACTCCAGTTTGACATTCCAACTGCTTTACTATCAATCTCCCAACTTGGAAACTCAGCCACTATAACCTCCTGGTTCGCACAGTTGACAAATTGTGCAGAGCATATAAGGGAAGAGAGAGAACCAATGAGAGAGTAGCTGTAGGCATTTGGACGGCCACATGTCTCTCTAATTTCCCATCACAAAGAGGAATTAACGAAAGTCTCAGCCTGCCCCCCAGAACCAGTATAAGTCTAGAAGCAAAACTGTTGATTTGCGGTCAGCTCACAAAAACGCGAGTTGAAAAATGGAGCTCAGGGCCACAGCAATTCACTAACCTGCAGAGTTATAAAGGACAACTCGCTGCCAAAAATATGTTGAGGGAAAGCCACAAGGCGGAAGGGAAAATGAGGAAGAATGGCATGAAACAGATTTGAAGAGGTACATTGGAATCGCCTTTAAACACAGGAAAAGCATTACAACTTCGAAAATTATGGAAATGGCCAAAAAGGGCATATGGGTTTTCACGTGAATATATTCAGGAGAAAACACATATGCCCTTTTTGGACAAGCAAGCAAGCGGGCAATGCAAATCGGCACTACAAAGAAGTATCACTTCCCAGCGGTCAAAAGGGACATCCGCAAAAAGTGTAAAAACCAGAAAGGCAAGACAGGCCCTGGAGAACAGGGAGCCTTGTTATGCTGATGGGCGGGATGTAAATTGCCAACTGCCTCTCTGGAGGAGTGCATTGTGTTCCCTAAAACAAGTAAACAACAGAGCTACAGAGCCAAGGGCACTTCCAGTCTAGGGAATATACCTTGGGAAAACTGAAAATAAATAAGACAGATCGACACCAAAATTCAGGGCAGCACTGCTTACAAAAACCTCAACTTGCGTACACCTTAAATATCCCAGGAAAGACAAAAATGGTTCAAGAAATTGTGGCACTTACGTACGATGGAATATCCCTCAGCCATGAAATCAATGTCATAAGGCCAGTAGCGGCAAAATGAGTGGATTTAGGTACGATAATTCTAAGTGAAATAAGTCACACAGAAAAAGAAACTTATCATAAGATATCACTTATGAAGATCCTGTAAACATGGCTACACATGAACTGAGTTAGGAAAGAGAAGAGAGACTCACATTTAAAAAACACGCTTATGCCTGCTTAAGGGGGAAGGAGAGGTGGGGTGATGCATAAAATCAGAGTTTGATATTAGTACAGGTACCTTTCCAAAAACCAAATACGGAATAGACAAGACCTACACCTTCCTCAGTGAAAGGGACTCAACACCCCATATTCACCACAGAGTAATATATCTTACTAGTATGAATCTTAAAACGTATGTATTGATATGTCTCCGTAAGGGAATCAAGTGTGTCTAGACTGGCATAAACATGACAGCGAGAATCAGCTCAAACCCACTATAAAAAGGAATTTCAAATACAAATCAAAAAAAACAGCGAAATTTCTTACAATTCCTTCAGGGTCTCTGATGTAACCTGAAATGACCCTATGTACAATGACAGCTGGATGTGGCATAAGGCTGAATACTTGGGACTGAGAGGATTGGTGAGATTGGGTGAGCAAATGCAGACCCTATAAAGCAATAA
This sequence comes from Mesoplodon mirus, assembly GCF_964341445.2. Taxonomy (NCBI): domain Eukaryota; kingdom Metazoa; phylum Chordata; class Mammalia; order Artiodactyla; family Ziphiidae; genus Mesoplodon; species Mesoplodon mirus. The sequence continues at coordinate 1,567,050 of NW_028295740.1, read as the reverse complement.
TGAGGGGCACCCATTCCATGGGTCCCAACTCTCCATGTTGAAGGGAATATTACTACAGCTATAACATGTACGGGAAACCTAGAGAATGGACACACTGTGAATACGAAAGGTCTCTAAAATTCAACTAATAGTCCCTCTCCTGGTGCTCCAGTTTGACTTTCCAACTGCTTTACTATAAATCTCCCAACTTGGAGAGACAGCCCCTTTAACTTCCTGGTTCTCACAGGTTGCCAATTTGGCAGAGGATGAAAGGGAAGAGGGAGAACCAATGAGAGAGGAGCTGTTAGGCATTTGGAAGGGAACATGTCCCTCTAATTTCCCGGCTGGAAGAAGAATTAACCAAAGTCTCAGCCACCCACCGGACACCAGTATAGGTCCTGAACCAAAGTTTGGACTTGCATTCAACTCACAAAAAACGAGTTGAAAAATGGAGCTCAGGGGAACAGCAATTCACAAACTGGCAAAGAAATAAAGGACAACTATCATCCAAAAATCTGTTGAGTGAAGGCAACGAGGCAGTCTTAAAAGCGAAGCAGAAGAGCAGGAAAAAGATTTCAAGAGGTACGTTGGAATCACCTGTAAAGCACAGGAAGAGGGGCACATCTTTGACAATGATGCACTTGGCCAAAAAGGGCGTATGCATTTTCTCCTTAATATATGCAGGAGAAAACGCATATGCCCTTTCTGGCCAAGCAAGCAAGCAGGCAATGCAAATCTGCACTACAAAGAAGTATCACTTCCCACCGGTCAGAAGAGACATCCACAAAATGTGTAAAATCCAGAAAGGCAAGACAGGCCCTGGAAAACAGGGAGACTTGTAATGCTGATGGGCGTGATGTAAATTGCCAACTGCCTCACTGGAGGAGTGCATTGAGTTCCCTAAAAGAAGTAATCAACAGAGCTACAGAGCCAAGGGCACTTCCAGTATAGGGAATATACCTTGGGAAAACTGAAAATCAATAAGACAGAGCCACCCTCCAAATTAGGGCTGTACTGCTTACAAGATCCTCAACTTGGGTACACCTTAAATATCCCAGGAAATATAAAAATGGTTCAAAACATAGTGGTACTTACGTTCGATGGAATATCCCTCAGCCATGAAATCAATGTCATAAGACCAGTAGCAGCAAAATGAGTGGATTCAGGTACGATGATTCTAAGTGAAATAAGTCACACAGAAAAAGAAGCTTATCATAAGATATCACTTATGAACATCCTGTAAACATGGCTACACATGAACTGGGTTAGGAAAGAGAACAGATTCTCACATTTAGAAAACACTCTTATGCCTGCTTAAGGGGGAAGGAGAGGTGGGGTGATGCATAAAACCAGAGTTTGGTATAAGCACAAGTACCGTTCCAAAAACCAACTATGGAATAGACAAGACCTACCTATACATTCCTCAGTGAAAGGGATTCAAAACCCCATATTTCACGCAGAGGAATATATCTGACTAGTAAGAATCTTAAAACCTATGTATTGATATGTCTCCGTAAGGGAATCAAGTGTGTCTAGACTGGCATAAATATGGCAGCGAGAATCAGCTCAAACCCACTATAAAAAGGAATTTCAAAAACAAAACAAAAAAACAGGGAAATGCTTTACAATTCCTTCAGGGTCTCTGATGAAACGTGGAATGACCCTGTCTACAATGACAGCTGGAGGTTTCATAAGGCTGGACACTTGGGACTGAGGGGATTGTTGAGATTGGGTGAGCAAATGCAGACCCTTTAAAGCAATAATGCATGGCACCCATTCCATGGCTCCCAACTCTCCAGGTTGAAGGGAATATTACTACAGCTATAACATGTATGGGAAACCTAGAGAATGGACACACTGTGAATACGAAAGGTTTCTAAAATTCAACGAATAGTCCCTCTCCTGGTGCTCCAGTTTGACTTTCCAACTGCTTTACTATCAATCTCCCAACTTGGAGAGACAGCACCTTTAACCTTCTGGTTCGCACAGGTTGCCAATTTGGCAAAGGATGAAAGGGAATAGGGAGAACCAATGAGAGAGTAGCTGTTAGCCATTTGGAAGGGCAACTGTCACTCTTATTTCCTGGGAGGAAGACGAATTAACCAAAGTCTCAGCCACCCACCGGGAACCAGTATATGTCCTCAACCAAAATATTGGACTTGCGTTCAGCTCACAAAAAACGAGTTAAAAAATGGAGTTATGGGGCAAAGCAATTCACAAACTGGCAGAGTAATAAAGGCCAACTATCATCAAAAAATCTGTTGAGGGAAGGCAACGAGGCGGACTTGAATGTGAGGCACAATAGCAGGAAAGAGATTTTAAGAGGTACGTTGGAATCGCCTTTAAAGCACAGGAAGAGGGGCACAAATTCGACAATGATGCACTTGGCCAAAAAGCGTATATGAGTTTTGACCGTAATATATTCAGGAGAAAACGCATACGCCCTTTTTGGCCAAGCAAGCAAGTGGGCAATGCAAATCTGCACTACAAAGAAGTATCACTTCCCACCGGTCAAAATGGATATCCACAAAATGTGTAATATTCACAAAGGCAAGACAGGCCCTGGAGAACAGGGAGACTTGTTATGCTGATGGGCGGGATGTAAATTGCCAACTGCCTCTCTGGAGGAGTGCATTGTGTTCCCTAAACAAGTAAACAACTGAGCTACAGAGCCAAGGGCACATCCAGTCTAGGGAATATACCTTGGGAAAACTGAAAATCAATAAGTCAGAGCCACCCCAAAATTTAGGCCTGCACTGCTTACTAGAACCTCAACTTGGATACACCTTGAATATCCCAGGAAATATAAAAACTTTTCAAAAAATTGTGGTAATTACGTACGATGGAATATCTCTCAGCCATCAAATCAATGTCATAAGACCAATAGCAGCAAAATGAGTGGATTCAGGTACGATGATTCTAAGTGAAATATGTCACACAGAAAAAGAAACTTATCATAAGATACCACTTATGGAGATCCTGTAAACATGGCTACACATGAACTGAGTTAGGAAACAGAAGAGAGTCTCACATTTAGGAAACACACTTATGCCTGCTTAAGGGGGAAGGAGAGGTGGGGTGATGCATAAAACCAGAGTTTGATATAAGCACAGGTAACGTTCCAAAAACCAACTATGGAATAGACAACACCTACACCTTCCCCAGTGAAAGGAACTCAAAATCCCATATTTCCCGCAGAGGAATATATATGACTAGTAAGAATCTTAAACCTATGTTTGATATGTCTCCGTAAGGAAATCAAATGTCTAGACTGGCATAAACATGGCAGTGAGAATCAGCTCAAACCCACTATAAAAAGGAATTTCAAAAAGAAAATAAAAAAACAGGAAAATTCTTTACAATTCCTTCAGTGTCTCTATTGAAACCTGGAATGACCCTTTCTACAATGACAGCTGGATGTGGCATAAGGCTGGACACATGGGACTGAGAGGATTGGTGAGATTGGGTGAGCAAATGCAGACCCTTTAATGCAATAATGCATGGCACCCATTCCATGGGTCATATCTCTCCAGGTTGTAGGGAATATTACTATAGCTATTACATGTATGGGATACCTAGGCAATGGACATACTGTGAATACAAAACTTTTCTAAAACTCAACGAGTAACTACCTCTCCTTGTGCTCCAGTTTGACTTTTCAACTGCTTTACTATCAATCTCCAAACATGGAGAGACAGCACCTTTAAGCTCCTGGTGCACTCAGGTTGCCAATTTGGCAAAGGATGAAAGGGAAGAGGGAGAACTAATGAGAGAGTAGCTGTTAGGCATTTGGATGGGGACAAGTCACTCTTCTTTCCCGGGAGGAAGAATTAACCAAAGTCTCAGCCACCCACCGAAAACAAGTATTGGCCCTGAACCAAAATATTGGACTTGCATTCAGCTCACAAAAAACGAGTTAAAAAATGAAGCTATGTGGCAGAGCAATTCACGAACTGGCAGACTAATAAAGGGCAACTATCGTCCAAAAATCTGTTGAGGGAAGGCAACGAGGCAGACCTGAAAGCGAGGCAGAATAGCAGGAAACAGATTTCAAGAGGTACGTTGGAATCACCTTTAAAGCACAGGAAGTGGGGCACAACTTCGACAATGATGCACTTGGCCAAAAAGGGCGTGTGAGTTTTCTCCTGAATATATTCAGGAGAAAACGCATATGACCCTTCTGGCCAAGCAAGCAAGCGGGGAATGCAAAACTGCACTACAAAGAAGTACTACCTCCCACCAGTCAAAAGGGACATCCACAAAATGTGTAAAAACCAGAAAGGCAAGAGAGGCCCTGGAGAACAGGGAGCCTTGTTATGCTGATGGGCGGGATGTAAATTGCCAACTGCCTCTCTGGAGGAGTGCATTGTGTTCTCTAAAACAAGTAAACAACAGAGCTACAGAGCCAAGAGCACTTCCAGTCTTGGGAATATACCTTTGGAAACCTGAATATCAATAAGACAGAGCCACCGCAAAATTTAGGCTTGCACTGCTTACAAGAACCTCAACTTGGGTACACCTTAAGTATCCCAGGAAATATAAAAATGGTTCAAAAAATTGTGGTACTTACGTACGATGGAATAACCCTCAGCCATGAAATCAATGTCATAAGACCAGTAGCAGCAAAATGAGTGGATTCAGGTTCGATTATTCTAAGTGAAATAAGTCACACAGAAAAAGAAACTTATCATAAGATATCACTTATGAAGATCCTGTAAACATGGCTACACATGAACTGAGTTAGGAAAGAGAACAGAGTCACACATTTAGAAAACACTCTTATGCCTGCTTAAGGGGGAAGGAGAGGTGGGGTGATGCATAAAACCAGAGTTTGATATAAGCACAGGTACCGTTCCAAAATGCAACTATGGAATAGACAAGACCTACACCTTCCTCAGTGAAAGGGACTCAAAATCCCATATTTTCCGTAGAGGAATATATCCGACTAGTAAGAAACTTAAAACCTATGTACAGATATGTCTCCGTAAGGGAATCAAGTGTGTGTAGACTGGCATAAACATGGCAGCGAGAATCAGCTCAAACCCACTATAAAAATGAATTTCAAAAACAAAAGAAAACGTAAATTATATACAATTCCTTCAGGGTATATGATGAAACATGTAATGACCCTATCTACAACGACAGCTGGATGTGGCATAAGGCTGGACACATGGGATTGAGAGGATTGGTGAGATTGGGTGAGCAAACGCAGACCATTTATAGCAATAATGTGTGGGCTCCATTCCATGGGTCCCAACTCAACAGGTTGTAGTTAATATTACTACAGCTATAACAGGAACGTGAAACCTAGAGAATGGAAACACTGTGAATACGAAAGTTTTCTAAAACTCAACTAATATTCCCTCTTCTGCTGCTCTGGTTTCACTCTCCAACTGCTTTACTATCAATCACCCAACTTGGAGAGACAGGCCCTTTAACCTCCTGGTTCACACAGGTTGCCAAATTGGCAGAGGATGAAAGGGAAGAGGGAGAACAAATGAGAGAGAAGCTGTTAGGCATTTGGATGGGCACATGTAACTATAATTGCCCGGCAGGAAGAAGAATTAACCAAAGTCTCAGTCACCCACCGGGAACCAGTATAGGTCCTGAACCAAAAGTTTGGACTTGCGGTCAGCTCACAAAAAACGAGTTGAGCAATGGAGCTCAGGGGCACAGCAATTCACAAACTGGCAGAATAATAAAGGACAACTATCGTCCAAAAATCTTTTGAAGGAAGGCTCCGATGCGGACTTGAAAGCGAGGCACAATAGCAGGAAACAGATTTCATGAGGTATGTTGGAATCACCTGTAAAGCAAAGGAAGAGGGGCAAAACTTCGACAATGATGCACTTGGTCAAAAAGAGCATATGCGTTTTCTCTTGAATATATTCAGGAGAAAACGCATACGCCATTATTTGCCAAGCAAGTAACCGGGCAATGCAAATCTGAACTACAAAGAAGTATCACTTCCTACCGGTCAAAATCGACATCCACAAAATGTGTAAAAACCAGAAAGACAAGACATTCCCTGGAGAACATGGAACCTTGTAATGCTGATGGGCGGGAAGTAAATTGCCAACTGCCTATCTGGATGAGTGCATTGTGTTCTCTAAAACAAGTAAACAAGACAGCTACAGACAAGGCACTTCCAGTCTAGGGAATATACCTTGGGAATACTGAAAATAAGTAAGCCAGAGCCACCCACAAATTTAGGGTTGCACTGCTTACCAGAACCTCAACTTGGGTACACCTTAAATATCCCAAGGAAGATAAAAATGGTTCAAAAAATTGTGGTATATACGTACGATGGAATATCCCTCAGCCATGAAATCAATGTCATAAGACCAGTAGCAGCAAAATGCGTGGATTCAGGTACGATGATTCTAAGTGAAATAAGTCACATAGAAAAAGAAACTTATCATAAGATACCACTTATGAAGATCCTGTAAACATAGCTACACATGAACTGAGTTAGGAAAGAGAACAGTGTCTCACATTTAGAAAACAATCTTATGCCTGCTTAAGGGTGATGGAGAGGTGGGGTGATGCATAAAACCAGAGTTTGATACAAGCACATGTACCATTCCAAACACCTAATACGGAATAGACAAGACCTACACCTTCCTCAGTGAAAGGGACTCAACAACCCATATTCCCCGCAGAGGAATATATCTTACTAGTAAGAATCTTAAAACCTATGTATTAATACGTTTCCATAAGGGAAACAAGTGTGTCTAGACTGGAATAAACATGGCAGTGAGAACCAGCTCAAACCCACTATAAAAAGGAATTTCAAAAACAAAACAACAAAACAGGGAAATTCTTTACAATTCCTTCAGGGTCTCTGATGAAATCTGGAATGACCCTATCTACAACGAGAGCTGGATGTGGCATAAAGCTGGACACTTGGGTGTGAGACGATAGATGAGATTGTGTAAGGAAATGCAGACCCTTTAAAGCAATAATGTGTGGCACCCATTCCATGGGACCCAACTCTCCAGGTTGAAGGGAATATTACTTCAGCTATAACATGTACGGGAAACCTAGAGAATGGACACACTGTGAATACAAAAGGTTTTTAAACCTCAACTAATAGTCCCTCTCCTGGTGTTCCGGTTTTAGTTTCCAACTGCTTTACTATCCATCTCCCAACTTGGAGAGACAGCCCCTTTAACCTGCTGTTTCACACAGGTTGCCAATTTGGCAGAGGATGAAAGGGAAGAGGGAGAACCAATGAGAGAGTAGTTTTTAGACATTTGGAGGGGCATATGTCACTCTGATTTCCTGGCAGGAAGAAGAATTAACCAAAGTCTCAGCCACCCACCAGTAACCAGTATAGTTCCTGAACCAAAATTTTGGACTTGCATTCAGCTCACAAAAATCGAGTTGAAAAATGGACCTCAGGGGCACAGCAATTCACAAACTGGCAGAGTAATAAAGACAACTAGCATCCAAAAATCTGGTGAGGGAACGCAACGAGGCAGCCATCAATGCGAGGCAGAATAGCAAAAAACAGATTTCAAGAGGTGCGTTGGAATCATCTTTAAACACAGGAAGAGGGGCACAACTTCTACAATAATGCACTTGGCCAAAAAGGGCATATGTGTTTTCTCCTGAATATATTCAGGAGAAAACGCATACGCCCTTTTTGGCCAAGCAAGCAAGCAGGCAATGCAAATCTGCACTACTAAGAAGTATCACTTCCCACCTGTGAAAAGGGACATCCGCAAAATATTTAAAAATCAGAAAGGCAAGACAGGTCCTGGAGAACACGGAGCCTTGTTATGCTGATGGGCGGGATGTAAATTGCCAACTGCCTCTCTGAAGGAGTGCATTGTGTTCCATAAAACAAGTCAACAACAGAGCTACAGAGCCAAGGGCACTTCCAGTCTAGGGAATATACCTTGGGAAAATTAAAAATCAATAAGACAGAGACACCCCAATATTTAGGGCTGCACTGCTTACAAGAAGCTCAACTTGGGTACACCTTAAATATCCCATGAAATATAAAAATGGTTCAAAAAATTGTGGTACTTACGTACGATGGAATATCCCTCAGCCATGGAATCAATGTCTTAAGACCAGTAGGAGCAAAATGAGTGGATTCAGGTACGATGATTCTAAGTGAAATAAGTCACACAAAAAAAGAAACTTATCATAAGATATCACTTATGAAGAAACTGTAAACATGGCTACACATGAACTGAGTTAGGAAAGAGAAGAGTCTCACATTTAGAAAACACTTATGCCTGCTCAAGGGGTAAGGAGAGGTGGGGTGATGCATAAAACCAGAGATTGATATTAGTACAGGTACCAATCCAAATCCCTAATAGGGAATAGACAAGACCTACACCTTCCTCAGTGAAAGGGACTCAACACCCCATATTCCCCGCAGAGGAATATATCTTACTAGTAAGAATCTTAAAACCTATGTATTGAAATGTGTCCTTAAGGGATTCAAGTGTGTCTCGACTGGCATAAACATGGCCGTGAGAATCAGCTCAAACCCACTATAAAAAGGAATTTCAAAAACAAAACAAAAACAGGGAAATTCTTTACAATTCCTTCAGGGGCTCTGATGAAACCTGAAATGACCATATCTACAATGACAGCTGGATGTGTCTTATGGCTGGATACTTGTGATTGAGAGGATTGGTCAGATTGGGTGAGCAAATGAAGACCCTTTAAAGCAATAATGCGTTGCCCATATTGCATTGGTCCCAACTCTCCTGGTTGAAGGGAACATTAGTAGAGCTATAACATGTACGGGAATCCTAGAGAATGGACACACTGTGGTTACGAATGGTATCTAAAACTCAACGAATAGTCCCTCTCCTGGTGCTCCGGTTTGACCTTTTAACTGCTTTACTATCAATATCCCTACTTGGAGAGACATCACCTTTAACTTCCTGGTTCGCACAGGTTACCAATTTGGCAGAGGATGAAAGGGAAGAGGGAGAACCAATTAGAGAGTAGTGGTTAGGCATTTGGACGGGCACATGTCACTCTAATTTCCCATCAGTAAGAAGAATTTACCAAAATCTCAGCCTGCCTGTAGGAACGAGTATAAGTCCTGAACCAAAATTGTGGATTTGCGGTCAGATCTCAAAAAAGCGAGCTGAAAAATGGAGCTCAGGGGCACAGCAATTCACAAATTGGCAGAGTAATAAAGGACAACTATCGTCCAAAAATCTATTGAGGGAAGGCAATGAGGCGGATTTGAGAATGAGGCAGAATAACAGGATACAGATTTCATGAAGTACATTGGAATCGACTTTGAAGCACAGGAAGAGGGGCACAACTTCGACAGTGATGCACTTGGCCAAAAAGTGCGTATGTGTTTTATCCTGAATATATTCAGGAAAGAAAGCATATGCACTTTTTGGCCAAGCAAGCAAGCGGGCAATGCAAATCTTCACTAAAAGAACGATCACTTCCCACAGGTCAAAAGTGATATCCGAAAAATGTGTAGAAACCAGAAAGTCAAGATAGGCCCTGGAGATACGTGAACCTTCTTAGTCTAAAGGGCAGGATATAAATTGCCAACTACCTCTCTGGAATAGTGCATTGTGTTCCCTATATCAAATAAACAACAGAGCTAAAAATCAAAGGGCAGTTCCCGTCTAGGGAATATACCTTTGGAAAACTGAAAATCGATAAGACACATCCATGCCCAAATTTAGGGCTGCACTGCTTACAAGAACCTCAACTTGAGTACACCTTAAATATCCCAGGAAAGACAAAAATGATTCAAGAAATTGTGGTACTTACGTACGATGGAATATCCCTCAGCCATGACATTAATGTCATAAGGCCAGTAGCAGTAAAATGAGTGGTCTCAGGTACGATGATTCTAAGTGAAATAAGTCACACAGAAAAATAAACTTATCATAAGATATCACTTATGAAGGTCCTGAAAACATGGGTACACATGAACTGATTTAGGAAAGATAACAGAGTAACGAGTCTTATAAGATATCACTCATAGTGGGAGTGTATACATGACTACACATGAACTGAATTAGAAACACAACAGAGTCACACATTTAGAAAAGAATCTTCTTCCTGCTTAATGGGAAAGGCGAGGTGAGGTGATGCATAAAACCACAGTTTTAAATTAGCACACATACCGTTACATAAACCAAGTATTTAATAGACCGCACCTACTCCCGGCATAATGAACTGGACTCAAAAACCCTTATTCATTTCGGAGGAATATATATGACTCTAAGAATTTTAAAACATATGTATTCTCATGTCTCCATAAAGGAATCATGTGTGTGTATAACGGCATGAACACAGCACTGAAATTCAGTTAAACCCACTTATAAAAATAAATTTCAAAAGCAAAATGCAAAAACAGAGAGAAAGTCTTAAAAATTACGTTCAGGGCCTGTGATGCAAGCTAGATTGACCACCTTTACACCCACAGCTGGATGAGACATAAGACTGGACACTTGGGGCGGACAAGATTTCTGAGGTTGTGTGAACAAAAGAACACCACTTAGAGCAATACTGTGTGCTACCCATTCTAGTGGTCCCAACTCACCAGGTGTAAGGGAATCCTCCTACAGTTAAATCATGCATGGGAAACCCAGTGGATGGTACACAGTGTAATTGGGAAAGTTTTCTAAAAGGTACCTCATTTTTCCTTTTGTCATGCTCGGCTTCGCCATTCCATCTGCATTACTAAAAATCTCCCCACATTGAGTGTCAGCATCTTTACCATCCTGTTATGCACAGTTTGCAAATTGTGCAGAAGATGAACAGGAAGAGGTGAAATAAATGAGAGATTAGCTGTAGGTGTTTGGATGGGCACATGTTACTCTAGTTTCCCATCAGAAAGAAGAATTAACCAAAGGCTCAGCCTGAAGCCCCAGAACCAGACTAGGGCCTAAAGCCATCCTGCGGTATTGCAGCCAGCTCACAAATAGGCGAGTTGAAAAATGGAAATCAGGGGCACAGCAATTCACAAACTTGCAGAGTTATAAAGGACAACTATCATCCAGAAATATACTGAGGTAAGGCAGTGAAGAGGATTTGAATGCAAGGCAGAATTGAAGGAAACGGATTTCAAGAGGTAGATTGGAGTCGTCTTTAAAGCACATGAAAAGGGACAGAATTTCGACAATGTTGCCCTTGGCTGAAAAGGGACTATGTGTATTTTCTTGAATATATTCGGGAAAAAATGCATATGCCCTTCTTGGCCAAGCAAGCCATCAGGCATTGCAAATACACACTACAGAGAAGTGTCCCTTACCTCCAGTCAAAAGGGCCATCCACAAATAGTGTAAAAACCACAAATGCAGGACAGGCCCTGGAGAAAAGGGAGCCTGGTTACGCTGATGGACAGGATGTAAATTGCCAACAGCCTCTTTGGAGAACTGTATGTTGTTTTCTAAAACAGAGCTACAGAGCATAGCACAGTTCCACTCATGGGCGTGTATTTTGGGAAAACTAAAAATCCACAACACACAGACAGCCCAATCTTTAGGGCTGCTCTGTTTACAAGAACCTCGACTTCGGTACACTTTAAATATCCCAGTAAAAGAAAAAAAATGGATACAGATGTTGTGGTACTTATATACAATGGAATGTCACTCAGACATAAAATCAATGTCATAAGGCCAATAGCAGCATAATGAGTGGCTTTAGGTACGATGATGCTAAGTGAAATGAGCCACAAAGGAAAAGAAACTTATTGTAATATATCACTTATAGAGGAAATGTAAACATGGCCACACATGAACTGAATTTCAAAAGAGAACAGAGTTACACATTTAGAAAACACACTTATGCCTCCTTAAGGGGAAAGGTGCCGTGGGGTGATGTGTAAAAGCAGAGTTTGAAATTAGCACAGATCCCATTCCATATACCAAATATGTAATAGACAAGACCTACTCCTTTCTCAATGAACTGGACACAAAACACCGTATTCACTGAAGAGGAATATAACTGACTGGTAATAACCTTGAAACCTATGTATTTATATGTCTCCGTAATGGAATCAAGTGTGTGTAGATTGGCATAAACACAGATCAATGGAACAGGACAGAAAGCCCAGAGATAAACCTACATACCTATGGCTATCTCATCTATGACAAAGGAGCTAAGGATATACAATGGAGAAAAGACAGTCTCTTCAGTAATTGGTGCTGGAAAAATTGGACCCCTACACATAAAAGAATGAAATTAGAACACTCCATAACACCATACACAAATATAAACTCTAAATTGATTAGAGATCTAAATAAAAGACCAGACACTATAAAACACTTAGAGGAAACCATAGGCAGAACACTCTATGACATAAATCACAGCAAGATCCTTTTTGACCCACCTCCTAGAGAAATGGAAATAAAAACAGAAATCAACAAATGGGACCTAATGAAACTTAAAAGCTTTTACGCAGTACAGGAAAACATAAACAAGATGCAAAAACAACCCTCAGAATGGGAGAAAATATTTTCAAATGAAGCAATTGACAAAGGATTAATCTCCTAACTTTACAAGCACCTCATGTAGCTCAATATCACAAAAACAAACAACCCAATCCAAAAACGGGCAGAAGACCTAAATAGACATTTCTCCAAAGAAGATATACAGATTACCAAGAAACACATGAAAGGATGCTGAACATCACTAATCATTAGAGAAATGCAAATCAAAACTACCCTGAGGTATCACCTCACAGCAGTCAGAGTGGCAATCATCAAAAAAATCTACAAAACAATAAACGCTGGAGAGGCCTTTATTGGAGAAAAGGGAACACACTTGCACTGTGGGTGGGAATGTAAATTGATATGGGCACTAGGGAGAACAGTACGGAGGGTCCTTTAAATAACTAACAATAGAAGTACCATATGACACAACAATCCAACTACTGGACATTTGCCTTGTGAAAACCATAATTCAAAAAGAGTTATGTACAAAAATGTTCATTGCAGCTCTATTTGCAATAGCCAGGACATGGAAGCAACCTAAGTGTCCATCGACAGATGAATGGATAAAGAAGATCTGGCACATATATACAATGGAATATTACTCAGCCATAAAAAGAAACAAAACTGAGTTATTTGTACTGAGGTGGATGGACATAGAATCTGTCCTACACAGTGAAGTAAGTCAGAAAGGGAAAAACAAATACTGTATGTTAACAGAGGTATACGGAATCTAATGAAGAAAAAAAAAGATTTTGAAGAACCTAGTGGCAGGACAGGATTAAGGACACAGACATAGAGAAAGGACTTGAGGGCACCGGAAGGGGGATGGGTAAGCTGGGACGAAGTGAGAGAGTGGCATGGACATAAATACATTACCAAATGTAACACCGATAGCTACTGGGAAGCAGCCACATAGAACAGGGAGATCAGCTCGGTGCTTTGTGACCACATATAGGTGTGGGATATGGAGTGTGGGAGGGAGATGCAAGAGGGAGGGGATCTGGTGATATTTGTATATGTATAGCTGATTCACTTTGTTATACAGCAGAAACGAACACTCCATTGTAAAGCAATTATACTCCAATAAACGTGTAAAAGGAAAAAAATAAAAAGAAAAAAGGCCCAGGGATAAACCTACACACCTATGATCAACTAATCTATGACAAAGGAGGCAAGACTATACAATGGAGATAAGACAGTCTCTTCAATCATTGGTGCTGGGAAATATGGACAGCTACAGGTAAAAGAATGAAATTAGAACACTCCCCAACACCATACATAAAAATATATTCAAAATGGATTAGAGACCTTAATGTAAGACCAGACAGTATAAAACTCTGAGAGGAAATCTTACGAAGGATACTCTGACGTAAATCACAGCAAGTTCTTTTTTGATCCAACTCCTATAGTAATGAAGTAAAAAAGAAAATTATACAGATGGGACATAATGAAACTTAAAAGCTTTTGCAAAGCAAAGGAAACCACAAACAAGGTGAAAAGACAACCCTCAGAATGGCAGAGAATAATTGCAAACGAATCAATGGACAAATGATTAATCTCCAATATATATAAACAGCTCATGCTGCTCAATATTAATAAAACAAACAACCCAATACAAAAATGGAAGAAGATCTAAATAGATATTTCTTCCAAGAAGACATAGAGATGGCCAGTACGCACATGAAAATCTGCTCAACATCACTAATTATTAGAGAAATGGAAATTGAAACTACAATGAGGTATCACATCACATCATCAGAATATCTACAAACAACAAATGCTGGAGAGGGTGTGGAGAAAAGGAACCTTCTTCCACTATTGTTGGGAATGTAAATCGATAGAGTCTCTATGGAGAACAGTATGGAGGTTCCTTAAAAAACTAAAAATAGAATTACCATATAATCCAGCTATCACACTACTGGGCATATACCCAGAGAAAACCATAAATCAAAAAGATACATTCACCACAATGTTCATTGCAGCACTATTTACAATAGCCAGGTAATGAAAGCAACCTAAGTGACCACAGACAGACAAATGGATAAAGACATGGTACATATATACAATGGAATGTTACTCAGCCATACATAGGAATGAAATTGGGTCATTTGTAGAGACCTTGATGGATCTAGAGACTGTCATACGGAGTGAAGTAAGTCAGAAAGAGAAAAACAAATATTGTATATTAATGCATATATGTGGAACCTAGAAAAATGGTACAGATGAACCGGTTTGCAGGGCAGAGATAGAGACATAGATGTAGAGAACAAACATATGGACACCAAGGGGGGAACACCATGTGAGGGTGGTGGTGGGATGAATTGGGAGACTAGGATTCACATGTGCACACTTATATGTATAAAATAGTTATCCAATAAGATCCTGCTGTATAAAAGAAATAAATAAATTTTAAAAAATAAACATAAATAAATAACATTTAATAAAATAAAACAGAAAAAAAGTTTTTCCCTTCACATAGATATCTTTATATTAATGCATTATTTCCATGTTTATAACTCCAAAATTATAAAAAAGAGGAATAAATAAAATCTACCATGAACCAAAAAGAAAAAAAGAAAAAAAAAAAAAAAAAAAAAAACAGAACCCACCAGTGATACAGAGGAAAATCGTATCAGGGCACTTGCTCCAGTGGTAAAAAATTCTTAAGTTGGTCAGAGGTGGGAAATCGTCTTCCATGCACTCAGCAGTGCTCCCCCCGACAAGGAGCATCCTCATTGCAAAGCTGGGGGACTGTGTTGAGGCGTCTGTGAGTAAATGTGAGCTGAGCCTCAGTCCTGATGCAGCTGAACTCTTCCCACCCTTTCCAGGTAAAACACCTGGATATGTACAAGTACTTGCAAGCCTAGAGGAAGGGCTGTGGAGCCACACTAGCAAGAGCACGCAGGCCGACTTGGTGCCTGCAGGCCAGCCAGGATGGTCCTGGCCCCAGATGCCCTTCTGGAAATTTTCCATTTCCCTGCCTGAGATACCCCTCCTGCCACGGCCCACACTGCTTTTTTACTTCCTCACATCTGCCTGGGGAGAAAATCCAGCGGCAGGTATGGATGACACATCCTCTTCTTTAGCAGGTGGCAGCCTAGCAACTCCTGCGAAAAGTCCAGCAGAGCCCCACTCACACTGGGCCACCCATAAAGCCACGGCCCCTCACTCCCTACCACCACCCCAGCCCCGACACTGCTGACGGGGCAGAGAATATGGCGTCAGGCACAGCTACAGGGGCTCTTGCTGACTGGAGAGGTGTTTATATTGACCTCAACCCAGGCATACCTGGGGAGGGTTGGCAGGCAGTGTCAGGCTGCCCAAATCAGCCAATCCTCACCCCTCAGAGGCTCACAGTAGCAGAAAATGAACCTTGCTAAACGGGCCAGGCCCAAGGAAAAGGTGTGGGCCCTAGAGAGTCAGGCGAGACAAGGGGCTGCACCTGCGGCTTGTTTTCTTATCATTTTATCTGGTCCATGAGTGGAAAACAACTTCAAGAAGACCCTATCCTAATGAGAGGAACCCAGGAGTCAGGGAGAGGAGTGATGGTGGGTGGAGACAGAGGCCTGGTGCCCTGGCTGCAGTGGAAGTGTCTGGAAGACCAGGCAGAGAGAGACTGCACAGAGTGATAGCCAGGGTCACAGACCTGTCAGAGCTGCTGTTTGTTAGTTCAAGTCCTGCTCTGAGGTGTTCTGTGTCAGCTGTGAGCGACAGGTGAGCTGGGGGTTCTCTGCAAGTTGGGCTATGTGCACAGTTCCTGTGTGTCCAGCCCTGCTGGGGTACCTGCCCAGGGGAGTTCCGTATCCTGGGAAGGGCCAGACTATGAGAGCCCCATGGGCTGCTGGGTAGCTGCAGAGGTGACCTCCATACCCTGGGAGGGACTTGAACACGAGAGCCCCGTGGGCTGTGGGGTGCGGGATGCAGCCCAGGTGAGCTCCATATCCTGGGATTGGCCTGACCACGAGAGCCCCATGGGCTGCTGGAGACCTGGTAAAGGATAACAGGACAGTCAGAGAAGCCACCAAGGTTATACATCCAGTAGCTCCTATTTCCTACACCCTGCTGGAAATTCTACCATCCACCAGGCCATGACATTCTATATTACACTTCAATGATGCCTTCTTCTGTATTCCATTCATCTCAGAGTCACAAGAATTTTTGGCTTGTGAGTGGCAGGACACAACATGCAACACAAGCAAAAATGCTGGGCCGTCCTGCCCCAATGGTTCAAAAATCCCCACACCATCATTGGGGAAATGTCCTCTAAAGAACTAAACGTTCTACCTCTGTAAAAGGGAACCCTCCTTCAATATGCAGATGACATTCTGATCACCAGGCCTACTAAAGACGCCTCTGAACTACGTAGCCAAGAAAGGATAGAAGGTGTCCAAGAAAAAGGCTCAAATATCCCAGGCTCAGGTGACATGCCTGGGCTTCATTCTCACAGATATTCGGAGAAACGCATCCCAGGATAGGGAAGAAGCCATTTGCAGCCTTACCTCTTCTAAAACTAGAAGACAGCTTAGGGGTTCCTGGGGAGGCCAAGGTTTTCTGCATCTGGATCCCTAACTACAGTCTGATAGCTGGGCCTCTACCTGAAACACTGACACGAAAAGATGATGATCCTTTTGAATAGAATCCAGAAGCAGCCTTTCAAGAATGGAAAGAGCAGTCAATTTAGAACCTTGCTCAGGAACTCCCTAATTTAGCTAAACCCTTTGACCTTTACATACCCGGTCAAAGGTTAATTGCCCTTGGAGACTTAGTGCAAAAACTGGGACCACTTGAAATGGAGCAACACAAGAATGCCCTTCAGGTATGATAAACTATGGTTACCAAGGGCTTTGCCCACCGACTCATCAGGCCAGGATACTGGGGTATCTAAAAAGCTAGAAATCAGCAGCCCACAAGGCCAGCTCCCTCCTAAGGGAAAAGGACCCCACGTCGTGATCCTAACCACCCATCATGCCCTGAAGTTGCAGGTGTCGCTCTGTGGACACACTGACATCGAGTGAGGAGGCCCTCCAACTACACCTCCAGAGAGACAAACGGGGGCAACGGGGCCCCAGGATGACTCGTGTGACCATCACTTGACCTGGAGTTTCTCTCAGAAAACAACAAGACTGTGCCCCGGAAGAGCAGACTACTGCTTGCAGGACTTACTGCATCCAGAGGGGAGCTAATAAGCTTGGCGGGGGAAACGTATATCACGCTTTCACCATAGAAAACCCTACAGACACCGCAGTGATGGTGGCCAATATGACCGGCTGGAATGCTGGCTACTTCTAAATGCCGTTGACTCAGTGGAGGTCATGGTCCTGGATCACCACTGACCCTGGACTGTCTGGGAGTTGCGTGGGCAGGGTTCTGACACATGGTGCTGTTTGTACATTAATTCAGGGACCTAATTAAAGAAAGCACAGACTACTGGTCAGAGCATCTAGGCTGGCAAAAACTGTCAGCCTAAGGTCGCCGAACAAATGTGGGGTGGGGTGAAACCTGCCACCTCAGCATCTCTGCGCATCTATTTCCTGGACACTTAAAGGTCATTAGAATCTACAACACATCCAATGCTGGTGATCAGGCATACGGGAAGTGAGGCAGGAGGCCTTGGGACAATCAACCTCACCTGGAGGCTGGTGGGGAGACGTTTTGCCCCTCCCCCCAGGTATCAGGGCTGCCACCACAGCATGACGCAGTTACAAAAGAGGGGTCTGCATGCTCAACACCCCAAGAATGAGGAACGGAACAAAAAGCAGAGGAGGTGTTCGTCTCTGGCAACGTTCATTAAAAATTCCTATGAGATAAAAAGAGAACCTGGGCAATAAAATAAAGTCTAACCTGTTTTTCCTTTGTGCTTTGTCTAATTTCACGTGCTCCTAGGGTTCCGCATGCAGAGGTCCCACACCCGGCACTTCAGACCCGATTTCCTAGTGCAGAATGGCTGTGTCGACACCTCAGCTAGCGGGGTCCCATGCAGTCTCCACGGCATAGAGCCTGAGCTGCAGCCAACCCCGCCCTCGAGAACTCCATCCCCTCCCTCCCACTGACGCTGCCGGGATCCCTACACAGCAGCCCATCCCACAGCCCGTGGGGGACTGCACGCTCTCACCTCTCCATTCTGTTTTCAAAATAATGTTTCCTTTGCTTCTGAACCAAACTCAGTCTTGATCTGTTGGCTCCAATGACACTGGGCACGGGGACTCCTGTTGGGGTCCACTCTGGAGGATCAGTAACAGAAATTGAGATCATTGTAACTTCAATGAACAGATGTATGAGCCAAACTGTAGTTAACATAGAGCAGTGTTTAATGCTCGGGTAAAATAAGATGTTTCTAAGACTTACATTTGATATTTCCATCACTGTACTATAAGCAAGTTCAGTGAAGACGTCTGTCTTATTTGTCAGGTCAACATTAGAGAAATGAAGTGATTTATTTCTATGGATGTACATCAAATATTCTTGGCTGAAGCTTCAATCTTGTTTTGAATGCTTTTCCATTGAAAAGGATACCTCTCTTTCAGCTCCCCCATTTCTGAGAAGTATAAAATCTTATAATTTATTATTACCAAAGGGGAAAGGTAGGACAAGGGATAAATTAACAGTTTGGGATTAACACATACACACTGCTATGTATAAAATAGATCATCAACAAGGAACAACTGTATAGCACAGGGAAATACACTGAATATTTTGCAATAACCTATAAGGGGAAATAATCTGAAAAAAGAATAGATATTTTTATTGACATCATCTAACAATGACAGATAAAATGTAACCTAAGCAAGGCCCATGGTGAACGCTTCTGACCTGAAGATTTCAATCATCTAAAGTTTGGGCTCTGCCTATTTCCCAAGGCCCTTAATGGACATATGTGTAGCTGTAGCTTAAAAATTCCCCAGTTTGGGGTACGGGGAGGCACTGATTTGGAAAAATCCCTGGTGTTCTCCTTCCATGCACGGGACCCTTCCTACAGCTAAAACATGCCTGTCACACCTAGAGGATGGTACACCGTTTGATCGGAAAGACTTTGGAAAAGGCACCTCTTCTCCTCATCGCCTGGTGCTCGGGTTCACCCCTCCAGCATCTTTCCTAACAATCTCCTCACTTGGGGATATCAGCACCGTCAACATCCTGTTGCACACAGTTTGGAATTTGTCCAGAGGATGAAGCGGAAGGATGAGAAAAATTTAGAGACAAGTCTTAGGTGTTCGGACAGGCACATGCCACTCTAATTTCCAATCTGGAAGACAAATTCATCAAAGGCTAGAATTGCCCACGGAAACAGAATAGGTCTAGAGGAAATCCCGCTGTTTTGTGTCCAGTTTCCAAAAACACAAGTTGAAAAATGGAACTCAGGGGCACTAAAATTCATGAAACTGCAGATTTGAAAACATCTATCGTCGAAAAATGTCTTAAGGTAAGTCACAGAAAAGTACTTGTAAGCAAGGGAGAGTGGCAGGAAACAGATTTGAAGAGGTAGAAAGGACTCCCCATTAAAGCACAAGAAAAGGGGCTCAGCATCGCCAATGATGCAGTTGGCCCAAAAGGGCGTATGCATTTTTTCTGAATATATTCAAGTAAAGGCCATACACACGTTTTATCCAACCAAACAAGTGGGCACTGGAAATCAATACTACAAAATGTATCACTTCACATCAGTCAGAAGGGCCATCCACATAAAGTGTAAACACCAGAAATGCAGGACAGGGCGAGGAGAAAAGGGAGCACTGTGAGGCTGATAGTGGAAATGTAATTTGCCAACGGCCACTCTGGAGAAGTGTATTGTGTTTGCTAAAACATCTAAAAGATGAGCTACAGAGCATAGGGCACTTGCACTCATGGGCGTATACCTTGGGAAAAACAAAAATGGACAGTAAACAGGCACCCCAACGTTTACCACCTCTCTGTTAAAAAGGGCCTCCACTTGGATATAACCTAAATGTCCCTGGAAGGATAAAATGGATAAAAGAGATGGTTACTTATGTAGAGTGGAATATTACTCATCCCGAAATCAATGAAATAAGGCCAGTTGGAACAACTCTGGAGGAGTTACATACGATCATTCTAAGTGACATATGTCAGAAAGAAAAAGACACATATCATAAGATGTCACTTAAAGGTGGAATCAAAAATGGCTACACATGAAATAAACTACAAAACAGAAACATAGTCAAATATGTAGAAAATAGACATAAGGCTGCTAAATGGGAAAGGTGGGGAATTGTGACGTATTATCCAGGAGGTTGAAATTAGCAAATATACTATTCCAAGTACCAAATTGAATAACTGACAAGGCCTACACGGTACCTCAAAGAACTGCACTCAGCCCACTCAAGTCACTGGACAATAATACATATGAATCGTAAGCATCTGAAAAATAATTTATTGTTGTCTCACAGTACATGAATCAAGTGGATGTACAGCAGCAAAAAACAGAGCTTTGAAAATCAGCTGTAACCAATATAAAAATAAATTTAAAAATATTTATAAAAACGGTGAGACAGACAAAAATTCTTACAACTTTTGTTGAAGGGCTACGATGTAACATGGATTGAACACATGTAGACCCACAGCAGGATGATATATAAGGCTGGAAGCTATGCAGGCTAAGAGATGTTAGAGATGTTGGGTGAGGAAATGCAGACCTTTTAAAGTAATACTGCCTGGTACCCATTCCATGGGTCCCAAATCGGCAGGTTCAAGGGAATCTTCTGACAGCGAAAACATGCCTGCGAAACCGAGATGAATGTACACCGTGTGCTCAGGAAAGGTGTCTAAAATGCACCTCATTTTTGATCTCCTGGTGCTGGGGTTCGCCATTCCAGCCACATTACTAAAAATCTCCCCACTTTGAGAATCAGCACCTTTAACCTCCTGTTTCACACAGTTTTCAATTTGTGCAGAAGATAAATGAGAAGGGGGGAACCAATGAGAGATTAGCTGTAGGATTTTTGACAGGCACATGTCACTCTAATTTCCCATTAGAAGAAGAATTAACCAAAGGCTCAGCCTGCCTCCTCAGAACCAGAAAAGGGCCAGAATCAATCCAATGGTTTGGCGGCCAGCTCACAAAAAAAGCGAGTTGCAAAATGGAGCTCAGGAGCAGACAATTCAAAGACCTGCAAAGATATAAATGATAACCAATGTCCAAACATATATTCAGGTAAGGCAACGAAGAGGATCTGAATGAGAGGCAGAATTGCAGGAAACAGATTTCAAAAGGTAGATTGTACTCACATTTAAAGCATATGAAAAGCAGCAGAATTTCTAAAATGATGTAGTTGGGCAAAAGGGTGTATGCCTTTTTTTCGTGAATATCTTCAGGAAAAAAACACATACAGAGTTTTTGGCCAACCAACCAAGCGGGAAATGCAAATCCGCACAACAAAGAAGTCTCAATTTCCACTGCTCAGAAAGGCCATCCAAAAAATGTGTACAAACCAGAAATGCTGGAGAGGCCATGGAGAACAGGGAGCCTAGTCACGCTGATGGGTTGGGTATAAATATCCAAGAGCCACTCTGAAGAAGTGTATGTTGTTTCCTAAAACATTTAAATACAAAGCCCCCAAGCAAAGGGGACTTCAACTCATGGACATATAACTTGGGAAGACTAAATATCGACAAGACACAGGCACCCCAAAATTTAGGGCTGCTCTTCAAACAAGAACCTCAACTTCGGTACACCTAAAATATCCCAGGAAAAAGAGAAATGCATAAATAACTTCTGGTAATTTTGTACAACGGAATATCACTCAGACGTGGAATCAATGTCATAAGGCCAGTAGCAGCATAAAGAGTGGATTTAGGTATGATGATTCTAAGTGAAATTAATCACACAGAAGAAGAATCTATTCATAAGATATCACTTACAGAGGGAATGTCAACATCACAAAACATGAACTGAATAAAGAAAGAGAACAGAGTCTCACATTTAGAAAACACTCTTATACCTGTTTAATGGGATAGGAGAGGTGGGGTGATGCATCAAACCAGAGTTTGATATTAGCACTGGTACCATTCCATAAACCAAATAGAGAATAGACGAGACCTACCCCTTCCTCAGTGAACGGGACTCAAACCCCCTATTCCACACAGAGGAATATATCTGACTAGTGAGAATCTTAAAACCTATGTATTGATTTGTCTCCATAAGGGAATCAAGTGTGTCTAGACTGGCATAAACACGTCAGTGAAAATCAGCTCAACTGCACTATAAAAATGAATTTCATAAACAAACAAAAAAACAGCGAAATTCTTACACAATTCCTTCAGGGGTTCTGATGAAACCTTGAATGACCCTATCTGTAAAGACAGCTGGATGAGACATAAGGCTGGACACTTGGGACTGAGAGGACTGGTGAGATTGGGAGAGAAAATGCAGACCCTTTAAAGTAGTAATGCATGCCACGATTCCATGGATCCCAATTCTCCAGGTAGTAGGGAATATCACTACAGTTATAACATGTATGGGAAACCTAGAGAATGGACACCCTGTGATGGTGAAAGATTTCTAAAAGTCTCCTAATTTTTCCTCTCCTTGTGCTCCAGTTTGGCATTCCACCTGCTTTACTATCAATCTCCCAACTTAGGGGAGCCAGCCCCTATAACCTCCTGGTTCACACAGTTTGCTAATTGTGCAGAAGATGAAAGGGAAGAGGAAGAACCAATCAGAGAGTAGATGTAGGCATTTGGACGGACACATGCCACTCTAAATTCCCGTCAGGAAGAAGAATTAACCAAAGCCTCAGCCACCCGCAGGGAACAGTATATCCACCCCTGGAACAAGTATAGGTCCTGAAGCAAAACTGTGGATTTGCGGTCAGCTCCCAAAAATGGGATTTGAAAATTGTAGCTCACGGGCACAGCAATTCACAAACCTACAGTTATAAAGGACTACTGTCTTCCAAAAATCAGTTGAGGGAAGGCAACGAAGCTGACTTCAAAATGAGGCAGAATTGCACAAAACATATTTCAAGAGGTAAATAGGAATCGCCTTTAAAGCACAGGAAAAGCATCACAACTTCGACAATGATGCACTTGGCCAAAAAGGGCGTATGCTTTTTCTCCTGAATATATTCAGGAGAAAACGCATACGACCTTTTTGGACAATCAAGCAAGCGCACAATGCAAATCAACACTACAAAGAATTGTCACTTCCCACGGGTCAAAAGGGACATCTGAAAATCTGTAAAAACCAGAAAGGCAAGAGGGAGATGACAAGGGCATGAAGCAATATGATCCAAAGTGTCATGAAGGATTGTGATGACAAGCGCATGGAGCACTTTGATGACAAGATTATGTAGCATATTGCTGACAAAGGCATGGAGCATTGTGATGACAAGTTTCATGGAGCACTCTGATGACAAGTGTCACAGAGCATTGTGATTACAGGGGTCATGGAGCATTGGGATGACAAGGGCATGGAGCATTTTGATGACAAGAGTCCCGGATCATTGTGTTGTCAGTTTTCATGGATCATTGTGATGACAGGAGTCATGGAGAATTGTGATGACAGGGGTCATGGAGCATTGTGATGAGAAGGTCAAGGAGCATTGGGCTGAAAACGTTCATGGAGTTTTGTGATGACAGGGGCCATGGAGGCTTGTGATGACAAGGTACTGGAACATTGTGATGAGAAGACCATGGAGACATGTGATGACAAGTCTCATGGAATATTCTGATGAAAAGGGGCATGGAGCATTGTGAATACAGGGTTCTTGGGGCATAGTGATGACAATGGCATGGGGCATTGGGATGAGATGGCCATGGAGCGTTTGGATGACATGTATCATGGAGCTTTTGAAGACAAGGGCATGGAACATTGTGATGAAAAAGGCATGGAGCCTTGTCATGACAGGGTTAAGGGAGCATACTGACGACAAGTGTCAGGGAGCATTGTGATGACAAGTGTATTGAGCATTGTGATGACAAAGGTCATGGAGCATTGTGATGAGAAGACCATGGATAACTGTGATGACGAGCGTCATGGGGCGTTGTGATGATAAGTGTTATGGAACATTTTGATCACAAGGATTTGGAGCATTGTGAGGACAGAGGTCATGGAGCATTCTGATTTCATTGTAATGACAATAGCATGAAGCATTTTGATGATCGGCATGGTGTATTGTGATGACAGGGTTCATGGAGCATTGAGATGAAAAGGGGCATGAAGCATTTTGATTACAGGGGTCTTGGAGCATTGTGATGACAAGGGCATGGAGCCTTGTGATGACAAGGCCATGGAACATCGTGATGGCAGGGGTCATGGAGCATTGTTATGACAGGGGTTATTTTGAATTGTGATGGCAAGGGCATGGAACATTGTGATGAGAAGGCCATGGAGCATTCTGATGACATGCGTCATGGAGCTTTGTGATGACAAGGTCATGGAGCAATGTGATGAGAGCGTTCATGGAGCATTGTGATGACAATGACATTGAGCATTGTGATGAAAAGTTCATGGAGCATTGTGGTGACATATTTCACAGAGCCTTGTGATGATGAGGACATTGACATTTGTGGTGACACAGGTCATGGAGCCTTGTGATGACGGGACACACGGAGCATTGAGATGACTGGGGTCATGTAGCATTGTGATGACAGGAGCATGAAGCATTGGTCTGACAAGTTTCATGGATAATTGTGTTGACAGTGGGCATGGCACATTGTGATGACAAGGGAATGGAGCATTGTGATGACAAGGTCATGGAGTATTGTGAAGACAGGTGTCAGGGAGCACTGTGATCGCATATTTCATGTTCCATTGTGATGACAATGACATGGAGCATTGTGATGCCAAGTGTTATGGAGGATTGTGATGACAAAGGTAATGGAGCACTGTGACGACAAAGGTAATGGAGCACTGTGACGACAAGGGCTAGGAGCATTGAGATGACAAGGGTCATGGAGCATTGTGATGACAAGGGCATGGAGCATTGTGATGACAACGGCCTTTGAGAATTTTGATGAAAAATTCGTGAAGCATTGTGATGACAAAGGAATGGAGCTTGCTATGACAGGGGTCATGGGGCATTGCGATGACAAGTGCATGGAGAATTGTGATGACAAGAGCATGTAACATTGTGATGAGAAATGTCATGGAGCACTGTGATGACAAGGACGTGGAGAATTGTGATGACAAGGGACATGGAGCATTGTGATGACCAGGGCATGGAGCATTGTTATGGCAAGACCGTGGAGCACTGTGATGAGAAGACCATGGATAATTCTGGTGGTGAGCATCGTGGAGCACTGTAATGAGAAAGGCATGGAACATTGTGATGATACGTCTCATGGAGCATTGTGATGACAGGGGTCATGGATCATTTTGATGACAAGGGTCATGGAGTATTCTGATGACAAGCTTGTGTAGTATTGTGATGACAAAGCATTTAACACTGTGTTGGGGAGTGTCATGGAACATAGTGATGCCAAGAACGTGGAGAATTGTGATGACAGGGAACATAGAGCATTGTGATGACCAGGGCATGGAACACTGTGATGGCAAGACCGTGGAGCACTGTGATGAGAAGACCATGGATAATTGTGATGATGAGCGTCATGGAGCGCTATAATGACAAGCGGCATGGAGCATTGTGATTACAGGGGTCTTGGAGCATTGTGATGACAAGGGCATGGAGCATTGTGAAGAGAAGGCCATGGAGCATTCTGATGAATGTGTAATGGAGCACTGTGATGACAAGTGCATGGAGCATTGTGATTACAGGTGTCTTGGAGCATTGTGATGAAAAGGGCATGGATCATTGTGATGAAAAAGGCATGGAGCCTTGTCATGAGAGTGTTCAAGGAGCATACTGATGACAAGTGTCAGGGAGCATTGTGATGACACGTGTATTGAGCATTGTGATGACAAAGTTTATGGAGCATAGTGATGAGAAGACCATGGATAATTGTGATTATGAGCATCATGGGTTGTTGTGATGAGAAGTGTTATGGAACATTGTGATCCCAACGGTTTGGAGCATTGTGATGACAGAGGTCATGGAGCATTTTGATTTCATTGTGATGAAAATACCCTGAAGCATTATGATAATGGGCATGATGCATTGTGATGATAGGATTCATGGAGCTTTGAGATGAACAGGGGGATGGAGCATTGTGATAAAAAGTGTCTTGGAGCATTGTGATGACAAGGGCATGGAGCATTGTGATGAGAAGTCCATGGAACATTCTAATGACATGCGTCATGGAGCTTTGTGATGAAAAGGGCATGGAGCATTGTGATTACAGGGGTCTTGTAACATTGTGATGACAAGTGTCATGAAGCCTTGTGAATGACAAGGCCGTGGAACATTGTGATGGCAGGGGTCATGGAACATTGTTATGAAAGGTGTAATGGAGCATTGTGATGAGAAGGACAGGAAACATTGGTGTGAAATGTTTCATGGATTATTGTGATGAGAGTGGGCATGGAGCATTGTGATGACAAGAGCACGGAACACTGTGATACAATGATCATAGAGGATTTTAATGACAAGGGCATGGAGCATTGTGATGAGAAGGGCATCGAGCATTGTGAAGACAAGTGTCATGGAGCTTTGTGATGACAAGGGCAAGAGCAATATGATGAGAGGATTCATGGAGCATTGTGATGACAATGACATGGAGCATTGTGATGTCAAGGGTCATGGAGCTTTGTGATGACAAAAGTCACGGAGCATTTTGATGACAAGGGCGTGGTGCATTGTGATGAGAAGGGCAGGGATAATTTTGATGAGAGGGTCATGCAGCAATTTGATGAAAAGTGTAATGGAACATTTTGATGACAGGGGTTATAGAACATTGTGATGCCAGGGATCATGGAGCTTTGGGATGAAAAGGGTCATGGAGCATTTTGATGACAGGGGTTATGGAACATTGTGATGATAAGGGGATGGAGCATTGTGATGACAGGGGTCATGGAACATTGTGATTACCGGGGTGAGGGAGTATTGTGATGACTAGGGATGGAACATTGTGATATCTCTGGTGAGAGAGCATTTGGATGAAAAGTGCATGGAGCATTGTGATTTCAAGTTTTATGGAGCATAGCAATGACAAGGTTGTGGACCGTTGTGATGAAAAGCATGTGGCACAGTGTGATGACAAGGGTCATTGAGTATTGTTCTGAAAAAGGCATGGAGCATTGTGATTACAAGGGTCATGGAGCATTGTCATGAAATGTGCATGGAGCATTGTGGTTACAAAGGTCACAGAGCCTTGTGATGACTCGGGCATGGACCACTGTGATGACAAACATTATGAAGCATTGTGATGACTGGAGTCACGGAGCATTGTGATGACATGGGTCATGGAGCATTGTGATGACAAGGGCATGGAGTATTGTGATGACAGGGTCATGGAGCATTGGTCTGACAAGTTTCATAGATTATTGTGATGACAGTGGACATGGTGCATTGTGATGGCAAGGGCAGGGAGCATTGTGAAGAGAAGGCCATGGAGCATTCTGATGACATGTTTCATGGATCTTTGTGATGAAAAGTGCATGGAGCAATGTGATGAGAGCGTTCATGGAGCATTGTGATGAGAATGACATGGAACATTGTTATGCCAAGGGTCATGGATCTTTGTGATGACAAAGGTCATGGAGCATTTTGATGACAAGGGCGTTGTGCATTGTGATGAGAAGGGCAGGGAGCATAGCGATGACAGGGTCATGGAGCAATTTGATGAAAAGGGTCATGGAACATTTTGTTGACAGGGGTTATGGAACATTGTGATGTCAGGGGTCATGGAACATTTTGATGAAAAGGGTCACGGAGCAATTTGATGACGGGGTTATGGAACATTGTGATGTCAGGGGTCATCGTACATTGTGATGATAAGTGCATGTAGCATTGTGATGACAGGAGTCATGGAATATTGTGATGACCGGGGTGAGGGAGTATTGTGACGAATAGTGATGTAACATTGTGATATCAGTGGTGAGAGAGCATTTCGATGAGAATTGCATGGAGCATTGTGATGACAACGTTTATGGAGCATTGTGATGACAAGATTGTGGAGCACTGTGATGACAAGTGCATGGTGCATTGTGATGACATGTGTCATGGGGCATCGTGCTGACAAGCGCATGGAGCATTGTGATGACAAGGGTCATGGAGCATTGTGCTGAGAAAGGCATAGAGCATTGTGATAACAAGGGTCAAAGAGAATTGTGATGAAAAGTTCATGGAGCATTGTGGTTAAAAATGTCACAGAGACTGTTGATGACGAGGGCATGGACCATTGTGATGACAAATGTCATGAAGCATTGTGATGACTGGAGTCAAGGAGCATTGTGATGACAGGGGTCATGGAGCATTGTGATAAAACGGGCATGGAGCATTGTGATGACAAGGGCATGAAGCATTGGTCTAATAAATTTCATGGATTATTGCGATGACAGTTGGAATGGCGCATTGTGATGACAAGGGCATGGAGCATTGTGATGACCAGGTCATGCAGTATTGTGAAGCCAGGTGTCAGGGAGCATTGTGATGACATATGTAATGGCCCATTGTGATGACAATGGCATGGAGCATTGTGATGCCAAGTGTCATGGAGGATTCTGATGACAAAGGTAATGGAGCATTGTGATGAACAAGGCATGGAGCCTTTTCGTGAGAGGTTTCAAGGAGCATTCTGATGACAAGTGTCAGGGAGCATTGTGATGACAAGTGTATTGAGAATTGTGATGACAAAGGTCATGGAGCATTGTGATGAAAAGGGCATGGAGTATTGTGATGACAGGCATCATGGAGCGTTGTGATGACAAGTGTTATGGAACATTGTGATCACAAGGGTTTGGAGCATTGTGATGACAGAAGTCATGGATCATTTTGATTTCTAGGAGCATGGATCATTGTGATGACAAAGGCATGAAACAATGTGATCCCAAATTTCATGGAGGATTGTGATGACAATGGTAATGGAGTATTGTGAAGACAAGCACATAGAGCATTGTAATGACAAGGTCATGTAGCATTTTGCTGACAAAGCCTTGGATCATTGTGATGACAGGTGTCATGGAGCACTGTGATGAAAAGCGTCACGGAGCATTGTGAATACAGGGGTCATGGAGCATTGAGATGAAAAGGGGCATGGAGCATTGTGATTACAGTGGTCTTGGAGCACTGTAAGGAAAAGGGCATGGAGCATTTTGATGAGAAGGCCATGGAACATTCTGATGACATGTGTCATGGAGCTTTGTGATGACAAGCGCATGGAGCATTGTGATGACAACGGCCATTGAGAATTTTGATGAAAAGGTCGTGAAGCATTGTGATGACAAATGAATGGAGCTTGCTATGACAGGGGTCATGGGGCGTTGCGATGACAAGTGCATGGATAATTGAGATGACAAGAGCATGTAACATTGTGATGAGAACTGTCATGGAGCATTGTGATGACAAGGACGTGGAGAATTGTGATGACAAGGGACATGGAGCATTGTGATGACCAGGGCATGGAGCATTGTTATGGCAAGACCGTGGAGCACTGTGATGAGAAGTCCATGGATAATTCTGGTGACGAGCATCATGGAGCACTGTAATGAGAAAGGCATGGAACATTGTGATGATACGTCTCATGGAGCATTGTGATGACAGGGGTCATGGATCATTTTGATGACAAGGGTCATGGAGTATTCTGATGACAAGCTTGTGCAGTATTGTGATGACAAAGCATTTAACACTGTGATGGGGAGTGTCATGGAACATAGTGATGCCAAGAACGTGGAGAATTGTGATGACAGGGAACATAGAGCATTGTGATGACCAGGGCATGGAACACTGTGATGGCAAGACCGTGGAGCACTGTGATGAGAAGACCATGGATAATTGTGATGATGAGCGTCATGGAGCGCTATAATGACAAGCGGCATGGAGCATTGTGATTACAGGGGTCTTGGAGCATTGTGATGACAAGGGCATGGAGCATTGTGAAGAGAAGGCCATGGAGCATTCTGATGAATGCGTCATGGAGCACTGTGATGACAAGTGCATGGAGCATTGTGATTACAGGTGTCTTGGAGCATTGTGATGAAAAGGGCATGGATCATTGTGATGAAAAAGGCATGGAGCCTTGTCATGAGAGTGTTCAAGGAGCATACTGATGACAAGTGTCAGGGAGCATTGTGATGACAAGTGTATTGAGCATTGTGATGACAAAGTTTATGGAGCATAGTGATGAGAAGACCATGGATAATTGTGATTATGAGCATCATGGGTTGTTGTGATGAGAAGTGTTATGGAACATTGTGATACCAACGGTTTGGAGCATTGTGATGACAGAGGTCATGGAGCATTTTGATTTCATTGTGATGAAAATACCCTGAAGCATTATGATAATGGGCATGATGCATTGTGATGATAGGATTCATGGAGCTTTGAGATGAACAGGGGGATGGAGCATTGTGATAAAAAGTGTCTTGGAGCATTGTGATGACAAGGGCATGGAGCATTGTGATGAGAAGTCCATGGAACATTCTAATGACATGCGTCATGGAGCTTTGTGATGAAAAGGGCATGGAGCATTGTGATTACAGGGGTCTTGTAACAT
Organism: Mesoplodon mirus; assembly: GCF_964341445.2. Lineage (NCBI taxonomy): Eukaryota > Metazoa > Chordata > Mammalia > Artiodactyla > Ziphiidae > Mesoplodon > Mesoplodon mirus. The sequence goes on along the minus strand of NW_028295740.1, from coordinate 1,536,064 downwards.
TGTGATGACAAGTGTCATGAAGCCTTGTGAATGACAAGGCCGTGGAACATTGTGATGGCAGGGGTCATGGAACATTGTTATGAAAGGTGTAATGGAGCATTGTGATGAGAAGGACAGGAAACATTGGTGTGAAATGTTTCATGGATTATTGTGATGAGAGTGGGCATGGAGCATTGTGATGACAAGAGCACGGAACACTGTGATACAATGATCATAGAGGATTTTAATGACAAGGGCATGGAGCATTGTGATGAGAAGGGCATCGAGCATTGTGAAGACAAGTGTCATGGAGCTTTGTGATGACAAGGGCAAGAGCAATATGATGAGAGGATTCATGGAGCATTGTGATGACAATGACATGGAGCATTGTGATGTCAAGGGTCATGGAGCTTTGTGATGACAAAAGTCACGGAGCATTTTGATGACAAGGGCGTGGTGCATTGTGATGAGAAGGGCAGGGATAATTTTGATGAGAGGGTCATGCAGCAATTTGATGAAAAGTGTAATGGAACATTTTGATGACAGGGGTTATAGAACATTGTGATGCCAGGGATCATGGAGCTTTGGGATGAAAAGGGTCATGGAGCATTTTGATGACAGGGGTTATGGAACATTGTGATGATAAGGGGATGGAGCATTGTGATGACAGGGGTCATGGAACATTGTGATTACCGGGGTGAGGGAGTATTGTGATGACTAGGGATGGAACATTGTGATATCTCTGGTGAGAGAGCATTTGGATGAAAAGTGCATGGAGCATTGTGATTTCAAGTTTTATGGAGCATAGCAATGACAAGGTTGTGGACCGTTGTGATGAAAAGCATGTGGCACAGTGTGATGACAAGGGTCATTGAGTATTGTTCTGAAAAAGGCATGGAGCATTGTGATTACAAGGGTCATGGAGCATTGTCATGAAATGTGCATGGAGCATTGTGGTTACAAAGGTCACAGAGCCTTGTGATGACTCGGGCATGGGCCACTGTGATGACAAACATTATGAAGCATTGTGATGACTGGAGTCACGGAGCATTGTGATGACATGGGTCATGGAGCATTGTGATGACAAGGGCATGGCTGATTGTGATGACAAGGGTCATGGAGCATTGGGCTGAAAATGTTCATGGAGTTTTGTGTTGACATGAGTCGTGGAGCATTGTGATGTGTAGGGAATGTAGCATTGTGATGACAAGAGTCCTGGATCATTGTGTTGTCAGGTGTCATGGAGTGTTGTGATGACTGTGGTCATGGAGCATTTTGATGATATTTGTCATGGAGCATTGTGATGAGAATATCATGGAGCATTGGGCTGAAAATGTTCATGGAGTATTGTGATGACAGGGTTCATGGAGCATTGTGATGCCAAGGGTCATGGATCTTTGTGATGACAAAGGACATGAAGCATTTTGATGGCAAGTGCAATGTGCATTGTGATGAGAAGGGCAGGGAACATTCTGATGACAGGGTCATGGAGCAATTTGATGAAAAGTGTCATGGAACATTTTGATGACAGGTGTTATGGAACACTGTGATGTCAGGGGTCATCGAATATTGTGATGAGAAGTGTATGTAGCATTGTGATGACAGGAGTAATGGAACATTGTGATGACAGGGGTGAGGGAGTATTGTGATAAATAGTGATGTAGCATTGTGATATCAGTGGTGAGAGAGCATTTTGATGAGAAGTGCATGGAGCATTCTGATGACAAATTTTAAGGACCACTGTGAGGACAAGAATGTGGAGCACTGTGGTGACAAGCGCATGGTGCATTGTGATGACATGTGTCATGGAGCATTGTGCTGACAAGCGCATGGAGCATTGTGATGACATGGGTCAAAGAACATTGTGATGAAAAGTTCATGGAGCATTGTGGTTAAAAAGGTCACAGAGACTGTTGATGACGAGGGCATGGACCATTGTGATGACAAAATTCATGAAGCATTGTCATGACTGGAGTAACGGAGCATTGTGATGACAGGGGTCATGGAGCTTTGTGATAACAAGGGCATGAAACATTGTGAATTCAAGGGCATGGAACATTGGTCTAATAAGTTTCATGGATTATTGTGATGATGGTTGGAATGGCGCATTGTGATGACAAAGGCATGGAGCATTGTGATGACCAGGTCATGCAGTATTGTGAAGACACGTGTCAGGGAGCATTGTGATGACATATGTAATGGTCCACTGTGATGACAAAGGCATGGAGCATTGTGATGCCAAGTGTCATGGAGGATTCTGATGACAAAGGTAATGGAGCATTGAGATGACAATGGCTTGGAGCATTGTGATGACAAGCGTCAGGGAGCATTGTGCTGACAAGTGCATTGAGAAATCTGATGACAAGGGTCATGGAGCATTCTGATGACAAGCTTGTGGAGTATTTTGATGACAATGGCATGGAGCATTGTGATGAAAACGGCATGGGGCATTGTGATGAAAAAGGGATGGAGCCTTTTCGTCACAGGGTACAATGAGCATTCTGACGACAAGTGTCAGGGAGCATTGTGATGACAAGTGTATTGAGAATTATGATGAGAAGGTCATGGAGCATTGTGATGAAAAGGGCATGGAGTATTGTGATGACAGGCATCATGGAGCGTTGTGATGACAAGTGTTATGGAACATTGTGATCACAAGAGTTTGGAGCATTGTGATGACAGAGGTCATGGATCATTTTGATTTCAAGGAGCATGGAGCATTGTGATGACAAGGGCAGGAAGCAATGTGATCCCAAGGTTCATGGAGGATTGTGATGACAATAGAAATGGAGTATTTTGATGACAAGCCCATAGAGCATTGTAATGACAATGTCATGTAGCATTTTGCTGACAAAGGCATGGAACATTTTAATGACAGGTGTCATGGAGCACTGTGATGACAAACATTACGGATCATTGTGAATACAGGGGTCATGGAGCATTGGGATGACAAGTGCATGGATAATTGTGATGACAAGTGTCATGGAGCACTGGGCTGAAAATGTTCATGGAATGTTGTGATGACAGAGGTCATGGAGAATAGTGATGAGTAGGGAATGGAGCACTTTGATGACAATAGTCCGGGATCATTGTGTCGTCTGGTGTCATGGAGTGTTTTGATGACAGTGGTCATGGAGCATTGAGATGATATTGGCCATGGAGCATTGTGATGAATAGGTCGTGGAGCATTGGGCTGAAAATATTCATGGATTATTGTGATGACAGGGGTCATGGAGCATTGTGATGACAAGGTCCTGGAGCACTGTGATGAGAAGACCATGGATACTTATGAAGACAATTCTCATGGAGCATTCTGATGAAAAGGGGCATGGAGCATGGTGATTACAGGGGTCTTGGAGTATTTTGATGACTAGGGCATGGAACACTGTGATACTTGGGTCATGGAGCTTTGTGATGACAAATCATGGAGCATTGTGATGACAAGGGCATGGAGCATTGTGATGACAGGGGCATGGAGCTTTGGTCTGACAATATTCATAGATTATTGTTATGACAGTGGACATGGTGCATTGTGATGACAAGGGCATGGATCATTGGGAAGAGAAGGTCATGGAGTATTTTGAAGACAGGTGTCAGGGAGCATTGTGATGACATACGTCATGGTCCATTGCAATGACAATGGCTGGTAGTATTGTGATGCCAAATGTAGTGGAGGATTGTGATGACAAATATAATGGAGTATTGTGATGACTAGGGCTAGGAGCATTATGATGACAATGGCCATTGAGAATTTTCATGACAAGGTCAGGAAGCATTGTGATGACAAGGTCCTGGAGCATTGTGATGAGAAAACCATGGAGCCTTGTGATGACAAGTCTCCTGGAGCATACAGATGAAAATGGGCATGGAGCATTGTGATTAGAGGGGTCTTGGCACATTGTGATGACTAGGGCATGGAGCATTGTGAGGAGAAGGCCAAGGAGCATTCTGATGGCATGCGTCATTGAGCTTTGTGATGACAAGGGCATGGAGCATTGTGATTACAGGGGTCCTGGAGCACTGTGATGAAAAGGGCATGGATCATTGTGATGCAAAATGCATGGAGCCTTTTCATGACTGGATTCAAGGAGCATGCAGACAACAAGTGTCAGGGAACATGTTGATGACAAGTGTACTGAGCATTGTGATGACAAAGGTCATGGAGCATTCTGAGGAGAAGACCATGGATAACTGTGATGATGAGCGTCATGGGGCATTGTGATGATAAGTGATATGGATTATTGTGATCACAAGTGTTTGGAGCATTGTTATGACAGAGTTCATGGAGCATTTTGATTTCATTGTGATGACAATAGCATGAAGCATTATGATGATGGGCATGGTGCATTGTGATGACAGGGTTCATGGATCATTGAGATGAAAAGGGGCATAGAGCATTGTGATTAGAGGGTTCTTGGAGCATTGTGATGAGAAGGGTCATGGAGCTTTGTGATGACAAGGCCATGCAACATCGTGATGGCAGGGGTCATGGAGCATTGTTATGACAGTGGTAATGGAGCACTGTGATGGCAAGGGCATGGAGCATTGTGATGACAAGTCATGGAGCATTTTGATGACAAGGGTGTGGTGCATTTTGATGAGAACTGCTGGGAGCATTTTGATGACAGGTCATGGAACAATTTGATGAAAACGGTCATGGAACATTTTGATGACAGGTGTTATGGAACATTGTGATGTCAGGGGTCATGGAGCATTTTGATGAAAAGGATCATGGAGCAGTTTGATGACAGGTGTTATGGAACATTTTGATGTCAGGGGTCATCGAACATTGTGATGATAAGTGCATGTACCATTGTGATGACAGATGCCATGAATCATTGTGATGAGAGTGGTGAGGGATTATTGTGACAAATAGTGATGTAGCATTGTGATATCAGTGGTGAGAGAGCATTTTGATGAGAAGTGCATGGAGCATTGTGATGAAAAGTTTTATGGAGTATTGTGATGACAAATTTGTGGAGCATTGTGATGACAAGCGCATGGTACATTGTGATGACATGTGTCATGGAGCATTGTGCTGAGAAAGGCATAGAGCAGTTTGATGACAAGGGTCAAAGAGCATTGTGATGAAAATTTCATGGAGCATTGTGGTTAAAAAGGTGACAGAGACTGTTGATGACGAGGACATGGACAATCGTGATGACAAAGTTCATGAAGCATTTTGATGACTGGAGTCATGGATCATTGTGATGACAGGGGTCATGGAGCATTGTGATAACAAGGGCATGGAGCATTGTGATGACAAGGGGATGGAACTGTGGTCTCTTTTGTTTCATGGATTATTGTGATGACATTTGGAATGGGGCATAATTATGACAAGGGCATGGAGAATTGTGATGCCAATTGTCATGTTGGATTCTGCTGTCAAAGATACTTGAGCATTGTGATGACAATGGATTGGAGCATTGTGATGACAAGGGTCAGGGAGCATTTTGGTGACAAGTGCATGGAGATTTGTGATGACAAGGGTCATGGAACATTCTGATGACAAGCTTGTGGTGTATTTTGATCACAATGGCATGGAGCATTGTGATGAAAACGGCATGGGGCATTGTGATGAAAAAGGCAAGGAGCCTTTTCGTGACAGGTTTCAAGGAGCATTCTGACGACAAGTATCAGGGAGCATTGTGATGACAAGTGTATTGAGAATTGTGATGACAAAGGTCATGGAGCATTGTGATGAAAAGGGCATGGAGTATTGTGATGACAGGCATCATGGAGCGTTGTGATGACAAGTGATATGGAACAAGGTGATCACATGGGATTTGAGCATTTTGATGACAGAGGTCATGGATCATTTTGATTTCAAGGAGCATGGAGCATTGTGATGACAAGGGCATGAAGCAATGTGATCCCAAGGTTCATGGAGGATTGTGATGACAATGGTAATGGAGTATTGTGATGACAAGCGCATAGAGCATTGTAATGACAAGGCCATGTAGCATTTTGCTGACAAAGGCATGGAGCATTGTGATGACAGGGGTCATGGAGCACTGTGATGACAAGCGTCATTGAGCATTGTGAATACAGGGGTCATGGAGCATTGGGATGACAAGGGCATGGATCATTGTGATGGCAAGGTTCATGGAGCACTGGGCTGAAAATGTTCATGGAGTATTGTGATGACAGGGGTCATGGAGCATTGTGATGACAAGGGAATGGAGCATGGTGATGACAAGGTCCTCGAGCATTGTGATAAGAAGACCATGGAGACTTGTGATGACAAATCTCATGGAGCATTCTGATGAAAAGGGTCATGGAGCATTTTGATTACAGGGGTCTTGGAGCATTGTGATGACAAGGGCATGGATTATTGTGATGACAAAGACATGGAGCCTTTTCATGACTGGGTACAAGGAGCATACTGACTACAAGTGTCAGGGAGCATTGTGATGACAAGTGTATTGAGCATTGTTTTGACAAAGATCATGGACCATTGTGATGAGAAGACCATGGATAATTGTGATGTTGAGCGTCATGGCGTGTTGTGGTGATAAGTGTTATGGAACATTGTGATCACAAGGGTTTGGAGCATTATGATGACAGAGATCATGGAGAATATTGATTTCATTGTGATGACAATAGCCTGAAGCATTATGATGATGGGCATGGTGCATTGTGATGACAGGGTTCATGGAGCATTGAGATGAAAAGGGGCATGGAGCTTTGTGTTTACAGGGGTCTTGGAGCAGTGTGATGACAAGGGCATGGAGCATTGTGATGTGAAGGGCATGGAACATTCTGATGACATGTGTCATGGAGCTTTGTGATGACAAGGGCATGGAGCATTGTGATTTAAGCGGCCTTCAGCATTGTGATGACAGGTGTCATGGAACCTTGTGATGAATAGGCCGTGTTACATTGTGATGGCAGGGGTCATGGTGCATTGTTATGACAGAGGTACTGGAGCATTGTGATGAGAAGGGTATGGAACATTGCTCTGTAATGTTTCTGGGATTATTGTGATGAGAGTGGGCATGGAGCATTGTGATGACAAGGGTACAGAACACTATGATACACGGGTCATGCAGGATTGTAATGAAAAGGGCATGGAGCATTGTGATAAGAAGGGCATCGAGCATTGTGATGACAATTGTCATGGAGCTTTGTGATGACAAGGGCATTGAGCAATATGATGGGAGGGTTAATTGAGCATTGTGATGACAATGACATGGAGCATTGTGATGCCATGGGTCATGGAGCTTTGTGATGACAAGTCATGGAGCATTTTGATTACAAGGGCACGGTGCATTGTGATGAGAAGTGCAGGGAGCATTCTGATGACCGGGTCATGCAGCAATTTGATGAAAAGTGTAATGGAACATTTTGATGGCAGGGGTTATAGAACATTGTGATGTCAGGTGTCTTGGAGCTTTGGGATGAAAAGGATCATGGAGCATTTTGATGACAGGGGTTATGGAACATTGTGATGTCATGGGTCATGGAACATTGTGACGATAAGGGGATGTAGCAGTGTGATGAAAGGGTCATGGGTCATTGTGATTACAGGGGTGAGAGAGTATTGTGATGACTAGTGATGGAACACTGTGATATCTCTGATGAGAGAGCATTTTGATGAGAAGTGCATGGAGCATTGTGATTACAAGGTTTATGGAGCATGGCAATGACAATTTTGTGGACCGTTGTGATGAAATGCGCGTGGCACATTTTGAAGACAATGGTCATGGACCATTGTTCTGACAAAGAAATGGAGCATTGTGATGACAAGGGTCACAGAGAATTGTGATGAAAAGTTCATGGATCATTGTGGTTACAAAGGTCACAGAGCCTTGTGATGACATGGGCATGCACCATTGTGATGACAAACCTTATGAAGCATTGTGATGACTGGAGTCACGGAGCATTGTGATGACAGGTGTCATGGAGCATTGTGATGACATGTGTCATGGAGCATTGTGCTGACAAGTGCATGGAGCATTGTGATGTCAAGGGTCATGGAGCACTGTGCTGAGAAAGGCATAGAGCATTGTGATGACAAGGGTCAAAGAGCATTGTGATGAAAAGTTCATGGAGCATTGTGGTTAAAAAGGTCACAGAGACTGTTGATGACGAGGGCATGGACCATTGTGGTGACAAAGGTCATGAAGCATTGTGATGACTGGAGTCACGGAGGATTGTGATGACAGGGGTCATGGAGCATTGAGATGACAAGGGCATGGAGCATTGTGATGACCAGGTAGGTCATGAATTATTGTGAAGACAGGTGTCAGGGAGCATTGTGATGACATATGTAATGGCCCATTCTGATGACAATGGCATGGAGCATTGTGATGCCAAGTGTCATGGAGGATTCTGATGACAAAGGTAATGGAGCATTGTGATGACAATGGCTTGGAGCATTGTGATGACAAGTGTCAGGGAGCATTGTGCTGACAAGTGCATGGAGAATTCTGATGACAAGGGTCATGGAGCATTCTGATGACTAGCTTGTGGGGTATTTTGATGAAAATGGCATGGAGCATTGTGATGAAAACGGCATGGGGCATTGTGATGAAAAAGGCATGGAGCCTTTTCGTGACAGTGTTCAATGAGCATTCTGACGACAAGTGTCAGGGAGCATTGTGATGACAAGTGTATTGAGAATTTTGATGAGAAGGTCATGGAGCATTGTGATGAAAAGGGCATGGAGTATTGTGATGACAGGCATCATGGAGCGTTGTGATGACAAATGTTATCGAACATTGTGATCACAAGAGTTTGGAGCATTGTGATGACAGAGGTCATGGATCATTTTGATTTCAAGGAGCATGGAGCATTGTGATGACAAGGGCATGTAGCAATGTGATCCTAAGTTTCATGGAGGATTGTGATGACAAGCAAATAGAGCATTGTAATGACAAGGTCATGTAGCATTTTGCTGACAAAGGCATGGAGCATTGTGATGACAGGTGTCATGGAGCACTGTGATGACAAGCGTCACAGAGCATTGTGAAAACTGTGGTCATGGAGCATAGGGATGACAACGACATGGATCACTGTGATGACAAGGGTCATGGAACATTGGGCTGCAAATATTCATGGAGTATTGTGATGACCGGTGTCATGGAGCATTGTGATGACTAGGGAATGGAACATTGTGATGACAAGAGTCCCGTATCATTGTGTTGTCAGGTGTCATGGAGTGTTGTGATGACAGTGGTTATGGAGAATTGTGATTGTATTGGCCATGGAGCATTGTGATGAGGAGACCTTGGGTAATTGTGATGTCGAGCATCATGGAGCACTGTAATGACAAGGGGCATGAAGCATTGTGATGACTGGTGTCAGTGAGCATTGTGATGACAGGCGTCATGGAGCACTGTGATGACAAGTGCATGGAGCTTTGTGATGACATGTGCATGGAGCATTGTGATGACAAGTGCATGGAGCATTGCAATGTCAAGTGGAAGGTGAATTTTGATGACAAGAGCATGTAACATTTTGATGAGTAGTGTCATGTAGCATTGTGATGACAAGGACGTGGAGAATTGTGATGACAAGGGACATGGAGCATTTTGATAACCAGGGCACGGTGCATTGTGATGAGAGGGGTCATGGAGCATTATTATGAGAACGGCCATGGTGCATTCTGACATAAGATATCACTTATGAAGAAAATGTAAACATGGCTGCATATGAACTGATTTAGGGAAGAGAACAGAGTATCAGATTTAGAACATAATCTAACGATTGCTTAAGGGGAAAGAGAGGTGGGGAGATGCACAAAACATAAGATTGATATTAGCACAGGTACCGTTCCATAATCCAAAAACAGAAGAGACAAGCCCTACTCCTTCCTCAGTGAACGGAACTCACCAACCCTATTCCCCGCAGAGAAATATATCTGACTAGTAAGAATTTTAAAACTTATGTATTGATATGTCTCCGTAAGGGAACCAAGTGTGTCTAGAATGACATAAACATGGCAGTGAGAATCAGCTCAAACCCACTATAAAAATGAATTTCAAAACAAAACATAAAAACAGTAAAATTCTTACACAATACCTTCAGGGGTTCTGATGAAACCTGGAATGACCGTATCTACAATGAGAGCTGGATGTGGCATAAGGCTGGTCACTTGGGACTGAGAGGATTGGTGAGATTGTGTGAAAAAATGCACACCGTTTAAAGCAATAATGCCTGCCACCCATTCCATGGTTCCCATCTCTCCAGGTAGAAGGGAATATCACTACAGTTATAACGTGTATGGGAACCTAGAGAATGGAAACCATCTGATGGTGAAAGGTTTCTAAAACTCTACTACTTTTTTCTGTCCTTGTGCTCCAGTTTGACATTCCAACTGCTTGACTATCAATCTCCCAACTTGGAAAGTCAGCCCCTATAACCTCCTGGTTCGCACAGTTGGCAAACTGTGCAGAGGATATAAGGGAAGAGAGAGAACCAATGAGAGAGTAGCTGTAGGCATTTGGACGGCCACATGACTCTCTAATTTCCCATCACAAAGAGGAATTAACCAAACTCTCAGCCTGCCCCCCAGAACCAGTATAAGTCAGAAGCAAAACTGTTGATTTGCGGTCAGATCACAAAAACGCGAGTTGAAAAAGGGAGCTCAGGGCCAAAGCAATTCACTAACCTGCAGAGTTATAAAGGACTACTCTCTTCGAAAAATCTGTTGAGGGAAAGCCACGAGATGGAATGGAAAATGAGGCAAAATGGCATGAAACAGATTTCAAGAGGTACATTGGAATCGCCTTTAAACACAGGAAAAGCATTACAACTTCGAAAATTATGGAAATGGCCATAAAGGGCATATGGGTTTTCACGTGAATATATTCAGGAGAAAACGCATACGCCCTTTTTGGACAAGCAAGCAAGCGGGCAATGCAAATGTGCACTACAAAGAAGTATCACTTCCCACGGGTCAAAAGGGACATCCACAAAATGGGTAAAAACCAGAAAGGCAAGAGAGGCCCTGGAGAACAGGGAGCCTTGTTATGCTGATGGGCGGGATGTAAATTGCCAACTGCCTCTCTGGAGGAGTGCATTGTGTTCCCTAAAACAAGTAAACAACAGAGCTACAGAGCCAAGGGCACTTCAAGTCTAGGGAATATACCTTGGGAAAACTGAAAATAAATAAGACAGATCCACACCAAAATTCAGGGCTGCACTGCTTACAAAAACCTCAACTTGTGTACACCTTAAATATCCCAGGAATGACAAAAATGGTTCAAGAAATTGTGGTACTTACGTATGATGGAATATCGCTCAGCCATGAAATCAATGTCATAAGGCCAGTAGCAGCAAAATGAGTGGATTCAGGTACGATGATTCTAAGTGAAATAAGTCACACAGAAAAAGAAACTTCTCATAAGATATCACTTATGAAGATCCTGTAAACATGGCTACATATGAACTGAGTTAGGAAAGCGAAGAGAGACTCACATTTAAAAAAATCGCTTATGCCTGCTTAAGGGGGAAGGAGAGGTGGGGTGATGCATAAAATCAGATTTTGATATTAGTACAGGTACCGTTCCAAAAACCAAATACAAAATAGACAAGACCTAAACATTCCTCAGTGAAAGGGACTCAAAACCCCATATTTCCCGCAGAGGAATATATCTGACTAGTAAGAATCTTAAAACCTATGTATTGATATGTCTCCATAAGTGAATCAAGTGTGTCTAGACTGGCATAAACCTGGCAGTGAGAATCAGCACACACCATCTATAAAAAGGAATTTCAAAAACAAAACAAAAACTCAGGGAAATTATTTACAATTCCTTCAGGGTCTCTGATGAAACCTGGAATGACCCAATCTACAACGAAAGCTGGAGGTTGCATAAGGCTGGACACATAGGACTGAGAGGATTGGTGAGATTGGGTGAGCAAATGCAGACCCTTTAAAGCAATAATGCATGGCACCCATTCCACGGGTACCAACTCTCCAGGTTGAAGGGAATTTTACTACAGCTATAACATGTATGGGAAACCTAGAGAATGGACACACTGTGAATACAAAAGGTTTCTAAATCTCAACGAATAGTCCATCTCCTGGTGCTCCAGTTTGACTTTCCAACTGCTTTACTATCAATCTCCCAACATGGAGAAGACAGCACCTTTAACCTCCTGGTTCACACAAGTTGACAGTTTGGCAAAAGTTGAAAGGGAAGAGGGAGAACCAATGAGAGAGTAGCTGTTAGGCATTTAGACGGGCATATGTCACTCTTATTTCCCGGGAGGAAGAAGAATTAACCAAAGTCACAGCCACCCCCCGGGAACCAGTATAGGTCATGAACTAAAATATAGGACTTGCGTTCAGCTCACAAAAAACGAGTTAAAAAATGGAGCTATAGGGCAGAGCAATTTACAAACTGGCAGAGTAATAAAGGACAACTATCATCCAAAAATCCGTTGAGGAATGGCAACGAGGCGGAATTGAAAGCGAGGCAGAATAGCAGGAAACAGATTTCAAGAGGTACGTAGGTATCGCCTGTAAAGCACAGGAAGAGGGGCACAACTTCGACAATGATGCACTTGGCCAAAAAGGGCGTATGCGTTTTGTCCTGAATGTATTCACGAGAAAACGCATACGGCACTTTTGGCCAAGCAAGCAAGTGGGCAATGCAAGTCTGCACTACAAAGAAGTATCACTTCCCACCAGTCAAAAAGGACATCCACAAAATGGGTAAAAACCAGAAAGGCAAGACAGGCCCTGGAGAACAGGGAGCCTTGTTATGCTGATGGGCGGGATGTAAATTGCCAACTGCCTCTCTGGAGGAGTGCATTGTGTTCCCTAAAACAAGTAAACAACAGAGCTACAGAGCCAAGGACACTTCCAGTCTAGGGAATATACCTTGGGAAAACTGAAAATTAGTAAGACAGAGCCACCCAAAACTTTAGGGCTGCATTGCTTATAAGAACCTCAACTTGGGTACACATTAAATATCCCAGGAAATATAAAAATGGTTCAAAAAATTGTGGTACTTACGTACGATGGAATATCCATCAGCCATGAAATCAATGTCATAAGACCAGTAGCAGCAAAATGAGTGGATTCAGGTACGATGATTCGAAGTGAAATAAGTCACACAGAAAAAGAAACTTATCATGTGATATCACTTATGAAGATCCTGTAAACAAGGCTACACATGAACTGAGTTAGGAAAGAGAGCAGAGTCTCACTTTCAGAAAACACTCTTATGCCTGCTTAAGGGGGAAGGAGAGGTGGGGTGAGGCATAAAACCAGAGTTTCATATAAGCACTGGTACCGTTCCAATAACCAACAATGGAATATACAAGACCTATACCTTCCTCAGTGAAAGGGACTCAAAAACTCATATTTCAAGCAGAGGAATATATCTGACTAGTAAGAATCTTAAAAACTATGTATTGATATGTCTCCATTAAAGAATCAAGTGTTTCTGGACTGGCATAAACATGGCAGCGAGAATCAGCTCAAACTCACTATAAAAAGTAATTTCAAAAACAAAACAAAAAAACAGGGAAATTCTTTACAATTCCTTCAGCGTATCTGATGAAACCTGGAATGACCCTATCTACAACGACAGCTGGATGTGGCATAAGGCTGGACACATGGGACTGAGAGGATTGGTGAGATTGGGTGAGCAAATGCAGACCCTTTAAAGCAATAATGCAAGGCACACATTCCATGGGTCCGAACTCTCCAGGTTGAAGGGAATATTACTACAGCTATAACATGTAAGGGTAACCTAGAGAATGGACACACTTTGAATAAGAAAGGTTTCTAAAACTCAATGAATAGTCCCTCTCCTTTTGCTCCAGTTTGACTTTCTAACTGCTTTACTATCAATCTTCCAACATGGAGAGACAGCACCTTTAACCTCCTGATTCGCACAGGTTGCCAATTTGGCAAATGATGAAAGAGAAGAGGGAGAACCAAAGAGAGAGTAGCTGTTAAGCATGTGGATGGGCACATGTCACTCTTATTTAGCGGGAGGAAGAAGAATTAACCAAAGTCTCAGCCACCCACCGGGAACAAGTATAGGTCCTAAACCAAAACATGGGACTTGTGTTCAGCTCACGAAAAACGAGTTAAAAAATGGAGATCAGGGGCACAGCAATTCACAAACTGACAGAGTAATAAAGGACAAATATCATCCAAAAATCTGTTGAGGGAAGGCAACGAGGCGGACTTGAAAGGGAGGCAGAATAGCAGGAAACAGATTTCAAGAGGTACATTGGAATCGCCTTTAAAACACAGGAAGAGGGGCACAACTTCGACAATGATGCACTTGGGCAAAAAGGGCGTATGCGTTTTCTCCTGAGTATATTCAAGAGAAAACGCATACGCCCTTTTTGGCCAAGCAAGCAAGCGGACAATGTAAGTCTGCACTACAAAGAAGTATCACTTCCCACCGGTCCAACGGGACATCCACACAAGGGTAAAAACCAGAAATTCAAGACAGGCCCTGGAGAACAGGGAGCCTTGTTATGCTGATGGGAGGGATGTAAATTGCCAACTGCCTCTCTGGAGGAGTGCATTGTGTTCCCTAAAACAAGTAAACAACAGAGCTACAGAGCCAAGGACACTTCCTGTCTAGGGAATATACCTTGGGAAAACTGAAAGTCAATAAGACAGAACCACCCCAAAATTTAGTGCTGCACTGCTTACAAGAACCTCAACTTGGGTACACCTTAAATATCTCAGGAAATATAAAAATGGTTCAGAAAATTGTGGTACTTACTTACGATGGAATATCAATCAGCCATGAAATCAATGTCATAAGACCAGTAGCAGCAAAATGAGTGGATTCAGGTACGATGATTCTAAGTGAAATAAGTCACACAGAAAAAGAAACATATCATAAGATATCACTTATGAAGATCCTGTAAACCTGGCTACTCATGAACTGAGTTAGGAAAGAGAACAGTGTCTCACAGTTAGAAAACACTCTTATGCCTGCTTAAGGGGGAAGGAGAGGTGGGGTGATGCATAAAACCAGAGTTTGATATAAGCACAAGTACCATTCCAAAAACCAACTATGGAATAGACAAGACCTACACCTTCCTCAGTGAAAGGGATTCAAAACCCCATATTTCCCGCAGAAGAATATATCTAACTAGTAAGAATCTTAAAACCTATGTATTGATATGTCTCCGTAAGGAAATCAAGTGTTTCTAGACATGCATACTCATAGCAGAGAGAATCAGCTCAAACCCACTATAAAACGGAATTTCAAAAACAAAACAAAAAAACAGGGAAATTCTTTACAAATCTTTCAGGATCTCTGATGAAACCTGGAATGACCCTATCTACAATGACAGCTGGAGGTGGCATAAGGCTGGACACATGGGACTGAGAGGATTGGTGAGATTGGGTGAGCAAATGCAGACCCTTTAAAGCAATAATGCAAGGCACCCATCCCATGGGTCACAGCTCTCCAGGTTGAAGGGAATATAACTACAGCTATAACATGTATGGGAAACCTAGAGAATGGACACACTGTGAATAAGAAAGGTCTCTAAAACTCAACGAATAGTCCCTCTCCTGGTCCTCCAGTTTGACTTTACAACTGCTTTACTATCAATCTCCCAACCTCGAGAGACAGCACCTTTAACCTCCAGGTTCGCACAGGTTGCCAAATTCACAGAGGATGAATGGGAAGAGGGAGAACAAATGAGAGAGTAGCTGCTAGGCATTTGGACGAGCATATGTCACTCTTATTTCGTGGGAGGAAAAAGAATTGACCAAAGTCTCAGCCACCCACCGGGAAACAGTATAGGTGCTGAACCAAAATATTGGACTTGCGTACAGCTCACAAAAAAACAGTTAAAAAACGGAGCTCAGGGGCACAGCAATTCACAAACTGGCAGAGTAATAAAGGACAACTATCGTCCAAAAATGTGTTGAGGGAAGACAACGAGGCGGATTTGAATGCGAGGCAGAATAGCCGGAAACAGATTTCAAGAGGTATGTTGGAATCACATTTAAAGCACAGGAAGAGGGTCACAACTTCGACAATGATGCACTTGGCCAAAAAGGGCTTATGCATTTTCTCCTGAGTATATTCAGGAGAAACCGCATACGCCCTTTTTGGCCAAGCAAGCAAGCGGGCATGAAAGTCTGCACTAGAATGAAGTATCACTTCACACCAGTCCAAAGGGACATCCACACAAAGGGTAAAAACCAGAAATTCAAGACAGGCCCTGGAGAACAGGGAGCCTTGTTATGCTGATGGGCGGAATGTAAATTGCCAACTGCCTATCTGGAGGAGTGCATTGTGTTCCCTAAAACAAGTAAACAATAGAGCTACAGAGCCAAGGACACTTCCAGTCTAGGGAATATACCTTGGGAAAACTGAAAATCAATAAGACAGAGCCACCCCAAAATTTAGGGCTGCAGTGCTCACAAGAACCTCAACTTGGGTACACCTTAGGTATCCCAGGAAATATAAAACTGGTTCAAAAAATTGTGGTACATTCGTACGATGGAATATCCCTCAGCCCAGAAGTCAATGTCATAAGACCAGTAGCAGCAAAATGAGTGGATTCAGGTACGATGATGCTATGTAAAATAAGTCATACAGAAAATGAAACGTACCATAATATATCACTTATGAAGATCCTGTAAACATGGCTACACATGAACTGAGTTAGGAAAGAGAAGAGAGTCTCACATTTAGAAAACACACTTATGCCTGCTTAAGGGGGAAGGAGAGGTGGGGTGATGCATAAAACCAGAGCTTGTTATAAGCACAGGTACCGTTCCAAAAACCAACTATGGAATAGGGAAGACTTACACCTTCCTCAGTGAAAGGCATTCAAAATCCCATATTTCCCGCAGAGGAATATATCTGACTAGTAAGAATCTTAAAACCTATGTATTGATATGTCTCCGTAAGGGAATCAAGTGTTTCTAGACTGGCATAATCATGGTAGCGAGAATCACCTCAAACCCACTATAAAACGGAATTTCAAAAACAAAACAATAAAACAGGGACATTCTTTACAATTCCTTCAGGGTCTCTGATGAAACTTGGAATGACACTATCTACAACTACAGCTGGATGTGGCATAAGGCTGGACACATGGGACTGAGAGGATTGGTGAGATTGTGTGAGCAAATGCAGACCCTTTAAAGCAATAATGCATGGCACCTATTCCATGTGTCCCAACTCTCCATATTGAAGGGAATATTACTATAGATATAACATGTAAGGGAAACCTAAGAATGGACACACTCTAAATACGAAAGGTTTCTAAATCTCAACGAATAGTCCCTCTCCTTGTGCGCCAGTTTGACTTTCCAACTGCTTTACTATCCATCTCCCAAATTGGAGAGACAGCACCTTTAACCTCCTATTTCGCACACGTTGCCAAATTGGCAAATGATGAAAGGGAAGTGGGAGATCCAATGAAAGAGTAGCTGTTAGGCATTTGGACGGGCACATGTCACTCTTATGTCCTGGGAGGAAGACGAATTAACCAAAGTCTCAGCCACCCATCGGGAACCGGTATAGGTCGTCAACCAAAATTTTGGACTTGCGTTCAGCTCACAAAAAATGAGATAAAAATGGAGCTCAGGGGCATAGCAATTCACAAACTGGCAGAGTAATAAAGGGCAACTATCGTCCAAAAATCTGTTGAGGGAAGGCAAAGAGGCGGACTTGAAAGCGAGGCAGAAGAGCAGGAAACAGATTTCAAGAGGTACGTTGGAATCACCTTTAAAGCACAGGAAGAGGGTCACAACTTCGACAATGATGCACTTGGCCAAAAAGTGCGTTTGCGTTTTCTCCTAAATATATTCAGGAGAAAATGCATACGCCCTTTTTCGCCAAGCAAGCAAGCGGGAATGCAAATCTACACTACAAAGAAGTATCACTTCCCACTGGTCAAAAGGGACATCCACAAAATGGGTAAAAACCAGAAAGGCAAGACAGGCCCTGGAAAACAGGGAGCCTTGTTATGCTGATGGGCGGCATGTAAATTGCCAACTGCCTATCTGGAGGAGTGCACTGTGTTCCCTGAAACAAGTAAACAACAGAGCAACAGAGCCAAGGGCACTTCCATTCTAGGGAATATACCTTGGGAAAATTGAAAATCAATAAGACAGAATCACCCCAAAATTTAGGGCTGAACTGCTTACAAGAACCTCATCTTGGGTACACCTTAAATATCCCAGGAAAGATAAAAATGGTTCAAAAAATTGTGGTACTTACGTACGATGGGATATCCCTCAGCCATGAAATCAATGTCATAAGACCAGTAGCAGCAAAATGAGTGGATTCAGGTACAATGATTCTAAGTGAAATAAGTCACACAGAAAAAGAAACTTATCATAAGATATCACTTATGAAGATCCTGTAAACATGGCTACACAAGAACAGATTTAGGAAAGAGAACAGAGTCTCACATTTAGAAAACACTCTTATGCCTGCTTAAGGGGAAAGGAGAGGTGGGGTGATGCATAAAACCAGAGTTTGATATAAGCACAGGTACCGTTCCAAAAACCAAATATGGAATAGACAAGACCTACAGCTTCCTCAGTGAAAGGGACTCAAAACCCCATATTTCCCGCAGAGGAATATATCTGACTAGTAAAAATCTTAAAACCTATGTATTGATATGTCTCCGTAAGGGAATCAAGTTTTTCTAGACTGGCATAAACAGGGCAGAGAGAATCAGCTCAAACCCACTATAAAAAGGAATTTCAAAACAAAACATAAAAACAGGGAAATTCTTTACAATTCCTTCAGTTTCTCTGATGAAACCTGGAATGACCCTATCTACAACGACAGCTGGATGTTGCATAAGGTTGGACAGATGGGACTGAGAGGACTGGTGAGTTTGGGTGAGCAAATGCAAACCCTTTAAAGCAATAATGAATGGACCCATTCCATGTGTCGCAACTCTCCAGATTGAAGGGTATATTACTATAGCTATAACATGTAAGGGAAACCTAAGAATGGATACAATGTGAATACGAAATGTTTCTAAAACTCAACCAATAGTCCCTCTCATTGTGCGCCAGTTTGACTTTCCTACTGCTTTACTATCAATCTCCCAACTTGGAGAGACAGCACCTTTAACCTCCTGGTTCGCAAAGGTTGCCAATTTGGCAAATGATGAAAGGGAAGTGGGAGAACCAATGAGAGAGTAGCTGTTACGCATTTGGACGGGCACATGTCACTCTTATTTCCCGGGAGGAAGAAGAATTAACCAAAGTCTCTGCCACCCACCGAAAACCAATATAGGTTCTGAACCAAAATTTTGGACTTGCGTTCAGCTCACAAACAACGAGTTAAAAAGTGGAGCTCAGGGGCACAGCAATTCACAAACTGGCAGAGTAACAAAGGCCAACTATCGTCCAAAAATCTGTTGAGGGAAGGCAACGAGGCGGATTTGAAAGCAAGGTAGAATAGCAGTAAACAGATTTCATGAGGTATGTGGGAATGACCTTTAAAGCACAGGAAGAGGGTCACAACGTCGAAAATGATGCACTTGGCCAAAAAGGGCGTATGCGTTTTCTCCAAAATATATTCAGGAGAAAACGCATACGCACTTTTTGTCCAAGCAAGCAAGCGGGCAATGCAAATCTGCACTACAAAGAAGTATCACTTCCCAGCGGTCAAAAGGGACATCCACAAAATGGGTAAAAACCAGAAAGGCAAGACAGGCCCTGGAGAACAGGGAGCCTTGTATGCTGATGGGCGGCATGTAAATTGCCAACTGCGTCTCTTGAGGAGTGCAGTGTGTTCCCTAAATTAAGTAAACACCAGAGCTAGAGAGCCAAGTGCACTTCCAGTCTAGGGAATATACTTTGGGAAAAGTGAAAATCAATAAGACAGAACCACCCCAAAATTTAGGGCTGCACTGCTGACATGAACATCATCTTGGGTACAACTTAAATATCCCAGGAAAGATAAAAGTGGTTCAAAAAATTGTGGTACTTACGTATGATGGAATATTCCTCAGCCATGAAATCAATGTCATAAGACCAGTAGCAGCAAAATGAGTGGATTCAGGTACGATGATTCTAAGTGAAATAAGTCACACAGAAAAGAAGCTTATCATAAGATATCACTTATGATGTTCCTGTAAACATGGCTACACATGAACTGTGTTAGGAACGAGAACAGAGTCTCACATTTAGAAAACACTCTTATGCCTGCTTAAGTGGGAAGGAGAGGTGGGGTGATGAATAAAAGCAGAGTTTGATATAAGCACAGGTACCGTTCCAAAAACCAACTATGGAATAGACAAGACCTACACCTTCCTCAGTGAAAGGGACTCAAACCCATATTTCCCGCAGAGGAATATATCTGACTAGTAAGAATCTTAAAACCTATGTATTGATATGTCTATGTACGAGAAGCAAGTGTTTCTAGACCTGCATAATCATGGTAGCGAGAATCAGCTCAAACCCAATATAAAAAGGAATTTCAAAAACAAAACAAAAAAACAGGGACATTCTTTTCAATTCCTTCAGGGTCTCTGATGAAACCTGGAATGACCCTATCTACAACGACAGCTGGATGTGGCATAAGGCTGGACACATGGAACTGAGAGGACTGGTGAGATTGGGTGAGCAAATGCAGACCCTTTCAAGCAATAATGCATGGCACCCATTCCATGGCTCCCAACTCTCCAGGTTGAAGGGATTATAGCTATAACATGTAAGGGAAACCTAAGAATGGACACACTGTGAATACGAAAGATTTCTAAATCTCAACGTATAGTCCCTCTCCTTGTGCGCCAGTTTGACATTCCAACTGCTTTACTATCAATCTCCCAACTTGGAGAGACAGCACCTTTAACCTCCTGGTTCGCACAGGTTGCCAATTTTGCAAATGATGAAAGGGAAGTTGGGGAACCAATGAAAGAGTAGCTGTTAGGCATTTGGACGGGCACATGTCACTGTTATTTCCCGGGAGGAAGAAGAATTAACCAAAGACTCAGCCACCCACCGAAAACCAGTATAGGTTCTGAACCAAAATATTGGACTTGCGTTCAGCTCACAAATAACGATATAAAAAATGGAGCTCAGGGGCAGAGCAATTCACAAACTGGCAGAGTAATAAAGGGCAACTATCGTCCAAAAATCTGTTGAGGGAAGGCAGCGAGGCGGACTTGAAAGCGAGGCAGAAGAGCAGGAAACAGATTTCAAAAGGTACGTTGTAATCACCTTTAAAGCACAGGAAGAGGGTCACAACTTCGTCAATGATGCACTTGGCCAAAAAGGGCGTTTGTGTTTTCTCCTGAATATATTCAGGACAAAATGCATACGCGCTTTTTGGCCAAGCAAGCAAGCGGGCAATGCAAATCTGCACTATAAAGAAGTATCACTTCCCACCGTTCAAAAGGGACATCCACAAAATTGGTAAAAACCAGAAAGTCAAGACAGGCCCTGGAGAACAGGGAGCATTCTTATGCTGATGGGCGGCATGTAAATTGCCAACTGCCTATCTGGAGGAGTGCATTGTGTTCCCTGAAACAAGTAAACAACAGAGCTACAGAGCAAAGGGCACTTCTAGTCTAGGGAATATACCTTGGGAAAACTGAGAATCAATAAGAAAGAACTACCCCAAAATTTTGGGCTGCACTGCTTACAAGAACCTCATCTTCGGTACAGCTTAAATATCCCAGGAAAGATAAAAATGGTTCAAAATAGTGTGGTACTTACGTATGATGGAATATCCCTCAGCCATGAAATCAATGTCATAAGACCAGTAGCAGCAAAATTAGTGGATTCAGCTACGATGATTCTAAGTGAAATAAGTCACACAGAAAAAGAAACTTATCATAAGATATCACTTATGAAGATCCTGTAAACATGGCTACACATGAACAGAGTTAGGAAAGAGAACAAAGTCTCACATTTAGGAAACACTCTTATGCCTGCTTAAGGGGGAAGGAGAAGTGGGGTGATGCATAAAACCAGAGTTTGATATAAGCACAGGTACCGTTCAAAAACCAACTATGGAATAGAAAAGACTTACACCTTCCTCAGTGAAAGGGACTCAAAACCCCATATTTCCCACAGAGGAATATATCTGACTATTAAGAATCTTAAAACCTATGTATTGATATGTCTCCATAAGGGAATCAAGTGTTTCTAGACTGGCATAAACATTGCAGCGAGAATCAGGTCAAACCCCCTATAAAAAGGAATTTCAAAACAAAACAAAAAAAAAAGGAAATTTTTTCCAATTACTTCAGGGTCTCTGAAGAAACCTGGAATGACCCTATCTACAACGACAGCTGGATGTGTCATAAGGCTGGACACATCGGACTGAGGGTATTGGGGTGATTGGGTGAGCAAATGAAGTCCATTTAAAGCAATAATGCATGGCACACATTCCATGTGTCCCAACTCTCCAGGTTGAAGGGTATATTACTATAGCTATAACATGTAAGGGAAACCTAAGAATGGGCACACTGTGAATACGAAAGGTTTCTAAATCTCAACGAATAGTCCCTCTCCTTGTGCGCCAGTTTGACTTTCCAACTGCTTTACTATCAATCTCCCAATTTGGAGAGACAGCACCTTTAACCTCCTGGTTCGCACAGGTTGCCAATTTCGCAAATGATGAAAGGGAAGAGGGAGAACCAATGAGAGAGTAGCTGTTAGGCATTTGGACGGGCACATGTCACTCTTATTTCCCAGGAGGAAGAAGAATTAACCAAAGACTCAGCCTCCCACCGAAAACCAGTATAGGTTCTGAACCAAAATATTGGACTTGCATTCAGCTCACAAAAAACGAGATAAAAAATGGAGCTCAGGTGCACAGCAATTCACAAACTGGCAGAGTAGTAAAGGGCAACTATCGTCCAAAAATCTGTTGAGGGAAGGCAACGAGGCGGACTTGAAAGCGAGGCAGAAGAGCAGGAAACAGATTTCAAAAGGTACATTGGAATCGCATTTAAAGCACAGGAAGAGGGTCACAACTTCGACAATGATGCACTTGGCCAAAAAGGGTGTTTGCGTTTTCTACTCAATATATTCAGGAGAAAATGCATACATGCTTTTTGGCCAAGCAAGCAATCGGTCACTGCAAATCTGCACTACAAAGAAGTATCCCTTCCCACCGGTCAAAAGGGACATCCACAAAATGGGTAAAATCCAGAAAGGCAAGACAGGCCCTGGAGAACAGGGAGTCTTCTTATGCTTATGGGCGGCCTGTAAACTGCCAACCTCCTATCTGGAGGAGTGCATTGTGTTCCCTGAAACAAGTAAACAACAGAGCTACAGAGCCAAGGGCACTTCCAATCTAGGTAATATACCTTGGGAAAACTGAAAATCAATAAGACAGAACTAACCCAAAACTTAGGGCTGCACTGCTTACAAGAACCTCATCTTGGATACACCTTAAATATCCCAGGAAAGACTAAAATGGTTCAAAAAATAGTCGTACTTACGTATGATGGAATATCCCTCAGCCATGAAATCAATGTCATGAGACCAGTAGCAGCAAAATGAGTGGATTCAGGTACGATGATTCTAAGTGAATTAAGTCACACAGAAAAAGAAACTTATCATAAGATATCACTTATGAAGATCCTGTAAACATGGCTACACATGAACAGAGTTAGGAAAGAGAACAGAGTCTCACATTTAGAAAACACTCTTATGCCTGCTTAAGGGGGAAGGAGAGGTGGGGTGATGCATAAAACCAGAGTTTGATATAAGCACAGGTACCGTTCAAAAACCAACTATGGAATAGAAAAGACTTACACCTTCCGCAGTGAAAGGGACTCAAATCCCCATATTTCCCACAGAGGAATATATCTGACTAGTAAAAACCATACAACCTATGTATTGATATGTCTCCATAAGGGAATCAAGTGTGTCTAGACTGGCATAAACATGGCAGCGAGAATCAGCTCAAACCCACTATAAAAAGGAATTTCAAAAACAAAAAAAAAAACAAGGAAATTCTTTACAATTCCTTCAGCGTCTTTGATGAAACCTGGAATGACCCTATCTACAACGACAGCTGGATGTGGCATAAGGCTGGACACATGAGACTGAGAGGATTTGTGAGATTGGGTGAGCAAATGCAGACACTTTAATGCAAAAATACATGGCACCCATTCCATAGTTCCCAACTTTACAGGTTGAAGGGAATATTACTACAAATATAACATGTACGGGAAACCTAGAGAATTGATACACTGTGAATACGAAAGGTCTCTAAAACTCAATGAATAATCCCTCTCCTGGTGCTCCGGTTTGACTTTCCAACTTCTTCAATATCAATCTCCCAACTTGCAGAGAGAGCCCCTTTAACCTCCTGGTTCGCACAGGTTGCCAATTTGGCAGAGGATGAAAGGGAAGAGGGAGAACCAAAGAGAGAGTAGCTGTTAGGCATTTGGACGGGCACATGTAACTCTTATTTCATGGGAGGAAGAAGAATTAAGCAAAGTCTCAGCCAAACACCGGGAACCAGTATAGGTCCTGAACCAAAATATTGGACTTGGGTTCAGCTCACAAAAAACGAGTTAAAAAATGGAGCCCAGGGGCATAGCAATTCACAAACTTGTAGGGTAATAAAGGACAACTATCGTCAAAAAATCTGTTAATGGAAGACAACAAGGTGGATTTGAAAGCGAGGCAGAATAGAAGAAAAGAGATTTCCACAGATATGTTGGAATTGCCTTTAAAGCACAGGAAGAGGGGCACAAATTCGACAAAGATGCACTTGGCGAAAAAGGTCGTATGCGTTTTCTCCTGAATATATTCTGGAGAAAATGCATATGCCCTTTTTGGCCAAGCAAGCAAGTGGGCAATGCAGATCTGCACTACAAAGAAGTATCACTTCCCACCGGTCAAAAGGGACATCCACAAAATGGGTAAAAACCAGAAATGCAAGACAGGCCCTTGAGAAAAGGGAGCCTTGTTATGCTGATGGGCGTGATATAAATTGCCAACTGCCTATCTGGAGGAGTGCACTGTGTTCCCTGAAAGACGTAAACAACAGAGGTACTGAGCCAAGGGCACTTCCAGTCTAGGGAATATACCTTGGGAAAACTGAAAATCAATAAGACAGAACCACCCCAAATTTAGGGCTGCACTGCTTACAAGAACATCAACTTGGGTACACCTTAAATATCCCAGGAAATATAAAAATGTTTCAAAAAATTGTGGTACTTACGTACGATGGAATATCCCTCAGCCATGAAATCAATGTCATAAGACCAGTAGCAGCAAAATGAGTGGATTCAGGTACGATGATTCTAAGTGAAATACGTCACACAGATAAAGAAACTTATCATAAGATATCACTTATGTAGATCCTGTAAACATGGCTACACATGAACTGAGTTAGGAAAGAGAACAGAGTCTCACATTTAGAAAACCCTCTTATGCCTGCTTAAGGGGGAAGGAGAGGTGGGGTGATGCATAAAACCAGAGTTTGATATAAGCACAGGTACCGTTCCAAAAACCAACTATGGAATAGACAAGACCCACACCTTCCTCAGTGAAAGGGACTCATAACCCCATATTTCACGTAGAGGAATATATGTGACCAGTAAGAAGCTTAAAATCTATGTACTGATATGTCTTCTTAAGGGAATCAAGTGTTTCTAGACTGGCAAAAACATGGCAGCGAGAATCAGCTCAAACCCACTATAAAAAGGAATTTCAAAAACAAAACATAAAAACAGGGAAATTCTTTACATTTCCTTCAGGGTCTCTGATGAAACCTGGAATGACCCTCTCTACAATGACAGCTGGATGTGGCATAAGGCTGGACACATGGGACTGAGAGGATTGGTGAGATTGTGTGAGCAAATGCAGACCCTTTAAAGCAATAATGCATGACACACATTCCATGGTTCCCAACTCTCCAGGTTGAAGGGGATATTACTATAGCTATAACATGTATGGGAAACCTAGAGAATGGACACACTGTGAATATGAAAGGTTTCTAAAAATCAACAAATAGTCCCTCGCAATGTGCTACAGTTTGACTTTGCAACTGCTTTACTATCAAGCTCCCAACTTGGAGAGACAGCCCCTTTAACCTCCCGGTTCGCACATGTTGCCAATTTGGCAAAGGATGAAAGGGAAGTGGGAGAACCAATGAGAGAGTAGCTGTTACGCATTTGGACGGGCACATGTCACTCTTATTTCCCGGGAGGAAGAAGAATTAACCAAAGTCTCAGCCACCCACCGAAAACCAGTATAGGTTCTGAACCAAAATATTGGACTTGCGTTCAGCTCACAAAAAACGAGTTAAAAAATGGAGCTCTGGGGCACAGCAATTCACAAACTGGCAGAGTAATAAAGGGCAACTATCGTCGAAAAGTCTGTTGAGGTATGGCAATGATGTGGACTTGAAAGCGAGGCAGAATAGCAGGAAACAGATTTCAAGAGGTACGTTGGAATTGCCTTTAAAGCACATGAAGAGGGGCACAACTTCGACTATGATGCACTTGGCCAAAAAGAGCGTATGCGTTCAGGAGAAAAGGCAACGCCCTTTTTGGCCAAGCAAGCAAGCGGGCAATGCAAATCTGCACTACAAAGTAGTTTCACTTCCCACCGGACAAAAGGGACATCCACAAAATGTCTAAAAATCAGAAAGGCAAGACAGGCCCTGGAGAAGAGGGAGCCTTGTTATGCTGATGGGCGGGATGTAAATTGCCAACTGCCTCTCTGGAGGAGTGCATTGTGTTCCCTAAAACAAGTAAACTACAGAACTACAGAGCCCAGGGCTCTTCCAGTCTAGGGAATATACCTTTGGAAAACTGAAAATCAGTACGACAGAGCCACCCCATATTTAGGGCTGCACTGCTTACAAGAACCTCAACTTGGGTACACCTTAAGTATCCCACTAAAGATAAATATGGTTCAAAAAATTGTGGTACTTTTGTACGATGGAATATCCCTCAGCCATGAAATCAATGTCATAAGACCAGTAGCACCAAAATGAGTGGATTCAGGTACGATGATTCTAAATGAAATTAGTCACACAGAAAAAGAAACTTATCATAAGATATCACTTATGAAGGTCCTGTAAACATGGCTACACATGAACGGAGTTAGGAAAAATTACAGAGTAAATAATCTTATCATAAGGTATCACTCATAGCGAGAATGTACACATGACTACACATGAACCGAATGACAAACACAAGAGATTCACACATTTAGAAAACATCTTCTGCCTGCTTAATGGGAAAACCGAGGTGGGGTGATGCATAAAACCACAGTTTTAAATTAGCACAGATACCGTTATATAAACCATGTATGTAATAGACAACACCTACTCCCGGCACAATGAACTGGACTCAACACCCCCTATTCATTGCAGAGGAATATGTCTGACTCTAAGTATTTTAAAACATATGTATTCTCATGTCTCCATAAAGGAATCATGTGTGTGTATAACGGCATGAACACAGCACTGAAATTCAGTTAAACCCACTTATAAAAATAAATTTCAATAGCAAAATGCAAAAACAGAGAGAAAGTTTTAAAAACTACGTTCAGGGCCTGTGATGCAAGCTAGATTGACCACCTTTACACCCACAGCTGGATGAGACATAAGACTGGACACTTGGGGCTGACAAGATTGCTGAGGTTGTGCGAACAAAAGAACACCACTTCGAGCAATACTGTGTGCTATCCATTCTAGTGGTCCGAACTCTCCAGGTTTAAGGGAATCTTCCTCCAGTTAAAACATGCATGGGAAACCCAGTGGATGGTACACTGTGTAATTGGGAAAGTTTTCTAAAAGGTACCTCATTTTTCTTTTGTCGTGCTCGGATTCGCCATTCCATCTGCATTACTCAAAATCTCCCCACTTGGAGTGTCAGCGCCTTTACCCTCCCGTTATGCACAGTTTGCAAATTGTGCAGAGGATGAACAGGAAGAGGGGAAATAAATGAGAGATTAGCTGTAGGTGTTTGGATGGGCACATGTCACTCTAGTTTCCCATCAGGAAGAAGAATTAACCAAAGGCTCAGCCTGAAGCCACGGAACCAGACTAGGGCCTAAAGCCATCCTGCGGTATTGCAGCCAGCTCACAAAGAGGCGAGTTGAAAAATGGAAATCAGGGGCACAGCAATTCACAAACTTGCAGAGTTATAAAGGACAACTATCATCCAGAAATATATTGAGGAAAGGCAGTGAAGAGGATTTGAATGCAAGGCAGAATTGAAGGAAACAGATTTCAAGAGGTAGACTGGAGTCATCTTTAAAGCACATGAAAAGCGACAGAATTTCGACAATGTTGCCCTTGGCTGAAAAGGGACTATGTGTATTTTCTTGAATATATTCAGGAAAAAATGCATATGCCCTTTTTGGTAAAGCAAGCCCTCAGGCATTGGAAATCCACACTACAGAGAAGTGTCCCTTACCTCCAGTCAAAAGGGCCATCCATAAATATTGTAAAAACCACAAATGCAGGACAGGCCATGGAGAAAAGGGAGCCTGGTTACGCCGATGGACAGGATGTAAATTGCCAACAGCCTCTCTGGAGAACTCTATGTTGTTTTCTAAAACAGAGCTACAGAGCATAGCACACTTCCACTCATGGGCGTGTATTTTGAGAAAACTTAAAATCCACAACACACAGCCAGCGCAAAGTTTAGGGCTGCTCTGTTTACAAGAACCTCGACTTCGGTACACTTTATATATCCCAGGAAAGGAAAACAAAATGGATATAGATGTTGTGGTACTTATATACAATGGAATGTCACTCAGACATAAAATCAATGTCATAAGGCCAATAGCAGCATAATGAGTGGCTTTAGGTACGATGATGCTAAGTGAAATGAGCCACAAAGGAAAATAAACTTATTGTAATATATCACTTATAGAGGAAATGTAAACATGGCTACACATGAACTGAATTTCAAAAGAGAACAGAGTTACACATTTAGAAAACACACTTATGCCTCCCTAAGGGGAAAGGTGACATGGGGTGATGTGTAAAAGGAGAGTTTGAAATTAGCACAGATCCCATTCCATATACCAAATAGTTAATAGACAAGACCTACTCCTTTCTCAATAAACTGGACACAAAACACCCTATTCACTGAAGAGGAATATATCTGACTGGTAATAACCTTGAAACCTATGTATTTATATGTCTCCATAATGGAATCAAGTGTATGTAGATTGGCATAAACACAGATCAATGGAACAGGACAGAAAGCCCAGAGATAAACCTACATACCTATGGCTATCTCATCTATGACAAAGGAGCTAAGGATATACAATGGAGAAAAGACAGTCTCTTCAGTAATTGGTGCTTGGAAAACTGGACCCCTACACATAAAGGAATGAAAGTAGAACACTCCATAACACCATACACAAAAATAAACTCTAAATTGATTAGAGATCTAAATATAAGACCAGACACTATAAAACACTTAGAGGAAACCATAGGCAGAACACTCTATGACATAAATCACAGCAAGATCCTTTTGGACCCACCTCCTAGAGAAATGGAAATAAAAACAGAAATCAACAAATGGGACCTAATGAAACTTAAAAGCTTTTACACAGTACAGGAAAACATAAACAAGATGCAAAAACAACCCTCAGAATGGGAGAAAATATTTTCAAATGAAGCAATTGACAAAGGATTAATCTCCAAACTTTACAAGCACCTCATGTAGCTCAATATCACAAAAACAAACAACCCAATCCAAAAACGGGCAGAAGACCTAATAGACATTTCTCCAAAGAAGATATACAGATTACCAAGAAACACATGAAAGGATGCTGAACATCACTAATCATTAGAGAAATGCAAATCAAAACTACCGTGAGGTATCACCTCACAGCAATCAGAGTGGCAATCATCAAAAAAATCTACAAAACAATAAATGCTGGAGAGGCCTTTATTGGAGAAAAGGGAACACACTTGCACTGTGGGAGGGAATGTAAATTGATATGGGCACTAGGGAGAACAGTACGGAGGGTCCTTTAAATAACTAACAATAGAAGTACCATACGACACAACAATCCAACTACTGGACATTTGCCTTGCGAAAACCATAATTCAAAAAGAGTTATGTACCAAAATGTTCATTGCAGCTCTATTTGAATTAGCCAGGACATGGAAGCAACCTAAGTGTCCATCGACAGATGAATGAATAAAGAAGATCTGGCACATATATACAATCAAATATTACTCAACCATAAAAAGAAGCAAAACTGAGTTATTTGTACTGAGGTGGATGGACTTAGAATCTGTCCTACACAGTGAAGTAAGTCAGAAAGGGAAAAACAAACACTGTATGTTAACAGAGATATATGTAATCTAATGAAGAAAAAAAAAAGATTTTGAAGAACCTAGTGGCAGGACAGGATTAAGGACACAGACATAGAGAAAGGACTTGAGGACACCGGAAGGGGGATGGGTAAGCTGGGACGAAGTGAGAGAGTGGCATGGACATAAATACATTACCAAATGTAACACCGATAGCTACTGGGAAGCAGCCACATAGAACAGGGAGATCAGCTTGGTGCTTTGTGACCACATAAAGGGGTGGGATATGGAGTGTGGGAGGGAGATGCAAGAGGGAGGGGATCTGGTGATATTTGTGTATGTATAGCTGATTCACTTTGTTATACAGCAGAAACGAACACTCCATTGTAAAGCAATTATACTCCAATAAACGTGTAAAAGGAAAAAAAAAAAAGAAAGCCCAAGGATAAACCTACACACCTATGGTCAACTAATCCATGGCAAAGGAGGCAAGACAATACAATGGAGATAAGACAGTCTCTTCAATCATTGGTGCTGGGAAATATGGAGAGCTACATGTAAAAGAATGAAATTACAACACTCCCCAACACTATACATAAAAATATATTCAAAATGGATTAGAGACCTTAATGTAAGACCGGACAGTTTAAAACTCTGACAGGAAAACTTACGAAGGATAATCTGACGTAAATCACAGCAAGATCTTTTTTGATCCACCTCCTATAGCAAAGAAATTAAAAAGAAATCTAAACAGATGGGACCTAATGAAACGTAAAAGCTTTTGCAAAGCAAAGGAAACTACAAACAAGACGAAAAGACAACCCTCAGAATGGCAGAAAATATTTGCAAACGAATCAATGGACAAATGATTAATCTCCAATATATATAAACAGCTCATGCAGCTCAATATTAATAAAACAAACAACCCAATACAAAAATGAAAGATCTAAATAGACATTTCTTCCAAGAAGACATAGAGATGGCCAGTACGCACATGAAAATCTGCTGAACATCACTAATTATTAGAGAAATGGAAATCGAAACTACAATGAGGTATCACGTCACACCTGTTAGAATGGGCATCATCAGAAAATCTACAAACAACAAATGCTGGAGAGGGTGTGGAGAAAAGGAACCTTCTTCCACTATTGGTGGGAATGTAAATCTATACAGTCTCTATGGAGAACAGTATGGAGGTTCCTTAAAAAACTAAAAATAGAATTACCATATAATCCAGCTATCACACTACTGGGCATATACCCAGAGAAAACCATAAATCAAAAAGACACATTCACCACAATGTTCATTGCAGCACTATTTACAATAGCCAGGTAATGAAAGCAACCTAAGTGCCCACAGACAGACGAATGGATAAAGATGTGGTACATATATACAACGGAATATTACTCAGCCATACATAGGAATGAAATTGGGTCATTTGTAGAGACCTCGATGGATCTAGAGACTGTCATACAGAGTGAAGTAAGTCAGAAAGAGAAAAACAAATATTGTATATTAATGCATATATGTGGAACCTAGAAAAATGGTACAGATGAACCAGTTTGCAGGGCAGAGATAGAGACAGATGTAGAGAACAAACATATGGACACCAAGGAGGGAACGCCATGTGAGGGTGGTGGTGGGATGAATTGGGAGAATGGGATTCACATGTGCACACTTATATGTATAAAATATATATCCAATAAGAACCTGCTGTATAAAAGAAATAAATTTAAAAAAATTAAAAAATAAATAAATAACATTTAATAAAATAAAACAGAAAAAAATTTTTCCCTTCACATAGACGTCTTTATATTAATGCATTATTTCCATGTTTATATCTCCAAATTAAAAAAAAGAGGAATAAATAAAATCTAACTTGATCCAAAAAGAAAAAATGGAAAATAAAACAGAACTCACCAGTTATACAGAGGAAAATCGTATCAGGGCACTTGCTCCAGTGGTATAAAATTCTTAATGTTGGTCAGAGGTGGGAAATCGTCTCCCATGCACTCAGCAGCGCTGCCCCCTACAAGGAGCATCCTCATTGCAAAGCTGGGGGACTGTGTCGAGGCGTCTGTGAGTAAATGTGAGCTGAGCCCCAGTCCTGCTGCAGCTGAACTCTTCCCAACCTTTCCAGGTAAAACACCTGAATATATACAAGCACTTGCAAGCCTAGAGGAAGGGCTGTGGAGCCACACTAGCGAGAGCACGCAGGCCAACTTGGTGCCTGCAGGCCAGCCAGAATGGACCTGGCCCCAGATGCTCTTCTGGAATCTTTCCATTTCCCTGCCTGAGATACCCCTCCTGCCATGGCCCCCACTGCTTTTTTACTTCCTCACCTCTGCCTGGGGAGAAATTCCAGTGGCAGGTATGGGTGACACATCCTCTTCTTTAGCAGGTGGCAGCCTGGCAACTCCTGCAGAAAGTCCAGCAGAGCCCCACTCACACTGGGCCACCCACAAAGCCACGGCCCCTCACTCCCTCCCACCACCCCAGCCCCGACACTGCTGACGGGGCAGAGAATATGGCGTCAGGCACAGCTACAGGTGCTCTTGCTGACTGGAGAGGTGTTTATATTGACCTCAACCCAAGCACACCTGTGGGGGGGGCTGGCAGGCAGTGTCAGGCTGCCCAAATCAGCCAATCCTCACCCCTCAGGGGCTCACAGTTGCAGAAAATGAACCTTGCTAAATGGGTCAGTCCCAAGAAACAGGTGTGGGCTCTTGAGAGTCAGGCTAGACAAGGGGCTGCAGCTGCGGCTTGTTTTCATATCATGAGTGGAAAACAACTTCAAGAAGACCCTATCCTAATGAGAGGAACCCAGGAGTCAGGGAGGGGAGTGATGGTGGGTGGAGACAGAGGCCTGGTGCCCTGGCTGCAGTGGAAGTGTCTGGAAGACCAGGCAGAGAGAGACTGCACAGAGTGATAGCCAGGGTCACAGACCTGTCAGAGCTGCTGTTTGTTAGTTCAAGTCCTGCTCTGAGGTGTTCTGTGTCAGCTGTGAGCGACAGGTGAGCTGGGGGTTCTCTGCAAGGTGGGCTATGTGCACAGTTCCTGTGTGTCCAGCGCTGCTGTGGTACCTGCCCAGGGGAGTTCCGTATCCTGGGAAGGGCCTGACTATGAGAGCCCCATGGGCTGCTGGGTAGCTGCACAGGTGAGCTCCATACCCTGGGAGGGACTTGACCATGAGAGCCCCGTGGGCTGTGGGGTGCGGGATGCAGCCCAGGTGAGCTCCATATCCTGGGATTGGCCTGACCACGAGAGCCCCATGGGCTGCTGGAGACCTGGTAAAGGATATCAGGACAGTCAGTGAAGCCACCGAGGATATACATCCAGTAGCTCCTATTTCCTACACCCTGCTGCTCATTCTACCATCCACCAGGCCATGGCATTCTGTATTACACTTCAATGATGCCTTCTTCTGTATTCCATTCATCTCAGAGTCACAAGAATTTTTGGCTTGTGAGTGGCAGGACACAACATTCAACACAAGCAAAAATGCTGGGCCGTCCTGCCCCAATGGTTCAAAAATCCCCACACCATCATTGGGGAAATGTCCTCTAAAGACCTAAAAGTTCTACCTCTGTAAAAGGGAACCCTCCTTCAATATGCAGATGACATTCTGATCGCCAGGCCTACTAAAGATGCCTCTGAACTACCTAGCTAAGAAAGGATAGAAGGTGTCCAAGGAAAAGGCTCAAATATCCCAGGCTCAGGTGACATGCCTGGGCTTCATTCTCACAGATATTCAGATAAACGCATCCCAGGATAGGGAAGAAGCCATTTGCAGCCTTACCTCTTCTAAAACTAGAAGACAGCTTAGGGGATCCTGGGGAGGCCAAGGTTTTCTGCATCTGGATCCCTAACTACAGTCTAATAGCTGGGCCTCTACATGAAACACTGACACGAAAAGATGATGATCCTTTTGAATAGAATCCAGAAGCAGCCTTTCAAGATTGGAAAGAGCAGTCAATTCAGATCCTTGCCCAGGAACTCGCTAATTTAGCTAAACCCTTTGACCATTATATACCCGGTCAAAGGTTAATCGCCCTTGGAGCCTTAGTGTAAAAACTGGGACCACTTGAAATGGAGCAACACAAGAATGCCCTTCAGGTATGATAAACTATGGTCACCAAGGGCTTTGCCCACCGACTTTTCAGGCCAGGATACTGGGGTATCTAAAAAGCTGGAAATCAGCAGCCCACAAGGCCAGCTCCCTCCTAAGGGAAAAGGACCCCACGTGGTTATCCTAACCACCCATCATGCCCTGAATTTGCAGGGGTCGCTCTGTGGACACACTGACCTCGAGTGGGGAGGCCCTCCAACTCCAACCTCCAGAGAGACAAATGGGGGCAACGGGCCCCCAAGATGACTCGTGTGACCATCACTTGACCTGGAGTTTCTCTCAGAAAACAAGAAGACTGTGCCCCGAAAGAGCAGACTACTGCTTGCAGGACTTACTGCACCCAGAGGGGAGCTAATAAGCTTGGCGGGGGAAACATATATCACGCTTTCACCATAGAAGGCCCTACAGACACCACGGTGATGGTGGCCAATATGACCGGCTGGACTGCTGGCTACTTCTAAAGGCCGTTGACTCAGTGGACGTCATGGTCCTGGATCACCACTGACCCTGGACTGTCTGGGAGTTGCACGGGCAGGGCTCTGACACATGGTGCTGTTTGTACATTAAATCAGCGACCTAATTAAAGAAAACACAGACTACTGGACAGAGCATCTAGGCTGGCAAAAACCGTCAGCCTAAGGTCACCAAACAAATGTGGGGTGGGGTGAAACCTGCCACCACAGCATCTCTGCGCATCTCTTTCCTGGACCCCTAAAGGTCATTAGAATCAATAACACTTCCAATGCTGGTGCTCAGGCGGACGAGAAGTGAGGCAGGAGGCCTTGGGACAATCAACCTCACCTCGAGGCTGGTGGGGAGACGTTTTGCCCGTCCCCCCAGGTATCAGGGCTCCCACCACAGCATAAAGCAGTTACAAAAGAGGGGTCTGCACCCTCAACACCCCAAGAATGAGGAACAGAACAAAAAGCAGAGGAGGGGTTCGTCTCTGGCAACGTTCATTAAAAATTCCTGGGAGAGGGCTTCCCTGGTGGCGCATTGGTTGAGAGTCCGTCTGCCGATGCAGGGGACACGGGTTCGTGCCCCTGTCTGGGAGGATCCCACATGCCGTGGAGCGGCTGGGCCAGTGAGCCATGGCTGCTGAGCCTGTGCTCCGCAACGGGAGAGGCCACAACAGTGGGAGACATGTGTACCGCAAAAAAAAAAAAAAAAAAAAAAAAAAAAAAAAATTCCTGGGAGATAAAAAGAGAATCTGGGCAATAAAATAAAGTCTAACCTGTTTTTCCTTTGTGCTTTGTCTAATTTCATGTGCTCCTAGGGTTCCGCATGCAGAGGTCCCACACCCGGCACTTCAGACCAGATTTCCTATTGCAGAATGGCTGGGTCGACACCTCAGCTAGCGGAGTCCCATGCAGACTCCACGGCATAGAGCCTGAGCTGCAGCCAACCCAGCCCTCGAGAGCTCCATCCCCTAAGTCCCACTGACGCTGCCGGGATCCCTACACAGCATCCCAGCCCACAGCCCGTGGGGGAGGGCACGCTCTCACCTCTCCATTCGGTTTTCAAAATAATGTTTCCTTTGCTTCTGAACCAAACTCAGTCTTGATCTGTTGGCTCCAATGACACTGGGCACGGGGACTTCTGTTGGGGTCCACTCTGGAGGATCAGTAACAGAAATTGAGAACATTGTAACTTCAATGAACAGATGTGTGAGCCAAACTGTAGTTAACATAGAGCAGTGTATAATGCTCGGGTAAAATAAGATTTTTCTAAGACTTACATCTGATATTTACATCACTTTACTATAAGCAAGATCAGTGAAGACGTCTGTCTTATTTGTCAGGTAAACATTAGAGAAATGAAGTGATTTATTTCCATGGTTGTACATCGAATACTCTTGGCTGAAGCTTCAATCTTGTTTTGAATGCTTTTCCATTGAAAAGGATACCTCTCTTTCAGCTCCCCCATTTCTGAGAAGTATAAAATCTTATAATTTATTATTACCAAAGGGGAAAGGTAGGAAAAGGGATAAATTAACAGTTTGGGATTAACACATACACACTGCTATGTATAAAATAGATCATCAACAAGGAATTACTGTATAGCACAGGGAACTACACTGAATATTTTGCAATAACCTATAAGGGGAAATAATCTGAAAAAGAGTCGATATTTTTTATTGACATCATCTATCAATGACAGATAAAATGTAACCTAAGCAAGGCCGATGGTGAGCGCTTCTGACCCTGAAGATTTCAATCATCTAAATTTGGGCTCTGCCTATTTCCCAAGGCCCTTAATGGACATACGTGTAGCCGTAGCTTAAAAATTCCCCAGTTTGGGGTTCGGGGAGGCACTGATTTGGAAAAATCCCTGGTGTTCTCCTTCCATGCACGGGACCCTTCCTACAGCTAAAACATGCCTGTCACACCTAGAGGATGGTATACCGTTTGATTGGAAAGCGTTTGGAAAAGGCACCTCATCTCCTCATCGCCTGGTGCTCGGGTTCACCCCTCCAGCATCTTTCCTAACAATCTCCTCACTTGGGGATATCAGCACCGTCAACATCCTGTTGCACACAGTTTGGAATTTGTCCAGAGGATGAAGCGGAAGGATGAGAAAAATTTAGAGACAAGTCTTAGGTGTTCGGACAGGCACATGCCACTCTAATTTCCAATCCGGAAGACAAATTCATCAAAGGCTAGAATTGCCCACGGAAAGAGAATAGGGCTAGAGGAAATCCCGCTGTTTTGTGTCCAGTTTCCAAAAACACAAGTTGAAAAATGGAACTCAGGGGCACTAAAATTCATGAAACTGCAGAGTTGAAAATATCTATTGTTGAAAAATGTCTTGAGGTAAGTCACAGAAAAGGACTTGTAAGCAAGGGGGAGTGGCAGGAAACAGATTTGAAGAGGTAGAAAGGACTCCCCATTAAAGCACAAGAAAAGGGGCTGATCATCGCCAATGATGCACTTGGCCCAAAAGGGCGTATGCATTTTTTTCTGAATATATTCAAGTAAAGGCCATACACACTTTTTATCCAACCAAACAGGTGGGCACTGGAAATCAATACTACAAAATGTATCACTTCACATCAGTCAGAAGGGCCATCCACATAAAGTGTAAACACCAGAAATGCAGGACAGGGTGAGGAGAAAAGGGAGCCCTGTGAGGCTGATAGTAGAAATGTAATTTGCCAACGGCCACTCTGGAGAAGTGTATTGTGTTTGCTAAAACATCTGAAAACTGAGCTACAGAGCATAGGGCACTTGCACTCATGGGCGTATACCTTGGGAAAAACAAAAAATGACAGAAAACACGCACCCCGATGTTTACCACCTCTCTGATAAAAAGGGCCTCCACTTGGATATAACATAATGTCCCTGGAAGGATAAAATGGATAAAAGAGATGGGGTACTTATGTACAGTGGAATATTACTCATCCAGAAATCAATGAAATAAGGCCAGTTGTAACAACTCTGGAGGAGTTACATACGATCATTCTAAGTGACACATGTCAGAAAGAAAAAGACACATATCATAAGATGTCACTTAAAGGTGGAATCAAAAATGGCTACACATGAAATAAACTACAAAACAGAAACATAGTCAAATATGTAGAAAATAGACATAAGGCTGCTAAATGGGAAAGGTGGGGAATGGTGAGGTATTATCCAGGAGGTTGAAATTAGCAAAGATACCATTCCAGGTACCAAATTGAATAACTGGCAAGGCCTACACGGTACCTCAAAGAACTGCACTCAGTCCACTCAAGTCACTGGAAAATAATACATATGACTCATAAGCATCTGAGAAAGAATTTATTGTTGTCTCACAGTACATGAATCAAGTGGATGTACAGCAGCAAAAAACAGAGCTTTGAAAATCAGCTGTAACCAATATAAAAATAAATTTAAATATATTTATAAAAACAGTGAGACAGACAAAAATTCTTACAACTTTTGTTGAAGGGCTACGATATAACATGGATTGAACACATGTAGACCCACAGCAGGATGATATATAAGGCTGGAAGCTATGCACGCTAAGAGATGTTATAGAAGCTGGGTGAGGAAATGCAGACCTTTTAAAGTAATACTGCCTGGTACCCATTCCATGGGTCCCAAATCTGCAGTTTCAAGAGAATCTTCTGACAGGGAAAACATGCCTGGGAAACCGAGATGAATGTACACCGTGTGCTCAGGAGAGGTGTCTAAAATGCACCTCATTTTTGATCTCCTGGTGCTGGGGTTCGCCATTTCAGCCATATTACTAACAATCTCCCGACTTGGAGAATCAGCACCTTTAACCTCCTGTTTCACACAGTTTGCAATTTTTGCAGAGGATAAATGGGAAGAGGAGGAACCAATGAGAGATTAGCTGTAGGAGTTTTGACAGGCACATGTCACTCTAATTTCCCATTAGGAAGAAGAATTAACCAAAGGCTCAGCCTGCCTCCCCAGAACCAGAATAGGGCCGGAATCAATCCAATGGTTTGGCGGTCAGCTCACAAAAAATGCGAGTTGCAAAATGGAGCTCAGGAGCAGACAATTCAAAGACCTGCAAAGATATAAATGATAACC
Organism: Mesoplodon mirus; assembly: GCF_964341445.2. Classification (NCBI taxonomy): domain Eukaryota; kingdom Metazoa; phylum Chordata; class Mammalia; order Artiodactyla; family Ziphiidae; genus Mesoplodon; species Mesoplodon mirus. The sequence continues at coordinate 1,497,224 of NW_028295740.1, read as the reverse complement.
AACGTCCAAAAATATATTCAGGTAAGGCAACGAAGAGGTTCTGAATGAGAGGCAGAATTGCAGGAAACATTTTTCAAAAGGTAGATTGTACTCACATTTAAAGCATATGAAAAGCAGCAGAATTTCTAAAATGATGCAGTTGGGCAAAAGGGTGTATGCGTTTTTTTCGTGAATATCTTCAGGAAAAAAACACATACAGAGTTTTTGGCCAACCAAGCAAGAGGGAAATGCAAATCCGCACAATAATGAAGTCTCAATTTCCACTGCTCAGAAAGGCCATCCAAAAAATGTGTACAAATCAAAAATGCAGGAGAGGCCATGGAAAACAGGGAGACTAGTCATGCTGATGGGTGGGGTATAAATATCCAAGAGCTAATCTGAAGAAGTGTATGCTGTTTCCTGAAACATCTAAAATACAAAGCCCCCGAGCAAAGGGGACTTCAACTCATGGACATATAACTTGGGAAGACTAAATATCAACAAGACACAGGCACCCCAAAGTTTAGGGCTGCTCTTCATAAAAGAACCTCAACTTCGGTACACCTAAAGAATCCCAGGAAAAAGAGAAATGCATAAAGAACTTGTGGTAATTTTGTACAACGGAATATCACTCAGACGTGAAATCAATGTCATAAGGCCAGTAGCAGCATAATGAGAGGATTTAGGTATGATGATTCTAAGGGAAATTAGTCACACAGAAAAAGAATCTTATCATAAGATATCACTTACAGAGGGAATGTCAACATCACAACACATGAACTGAATTAGGAAAGAGAGCAGCGTCTCACATTTAGAAAACACTCTTATGCCTCCTTAAGGGGAAAGGAGAGGTGGGGTGATGCATAAAACCAGAGTTTGATATTAGCACAGGTACCATTCCATAAACCAAATACAGAATAGACAAGACCTACACCTTCCTCAGTGAACGGCACTCAAAACCCCTATTCCCCACAGAGGAATATATCTGATTAGTAAGAATCTTAAAACCTATGTATTGATATGCCTCTGTAAGGGAATCAAGTGTGTCTAGACCGGCATAAACACGTCAGGGAAAATCAGCTCAACCCCATTATAAAAATGAATTTCAAAAACAAAACAAAAAAAACAGCAAAATTCTTACACAATTCCTTCAGGGGTTCTGATGAAACCTAGAATGACCCTATCTGCAAAGACAGCTGGATGAGACATAAGGCTGGACACTTGGGACTGAGAGGACTGGTGAGATTGGGAGAGAAAATGCAGACCCTTTAAAGTAGTAATGCATGCCACCATTCCATGGGTCCCAAATTTCCAGGTAGAAGGGAATATCACTACAGTTATAACATGTATGGGAAACCTAGAGAATGGACACCCTGTGATGGCGAAAGGTTTCTGAATGTCTCCTACTTTTTCCTCTCCTTGTGCTTCAGTTTGGCATTCCAACAACTTTACTATCAATCTCCCAACTTAGGAGAGTCATCCCCTATAACCTCCTGCTTTGCACAGTTTGCTAATTGTGCAGAGGATGAAAGGGAAGAGGGAGAACCAATCAGAGAGTAGATGTAGGCCTTTGGACGGACACATGTCACTCTAAATTCCCGTCAGGAAGAAGAATTAACCAAAGCCTCAGCCACCCACAGGGAACCAGTATAGCCACCCCTGGAACCAGTATAGGTCCTGAAGCAAAATTGTGGATTTGCGGTCAGCTCCCAATAATGGGATTGGAAAATTGGAGCTCAGGGGCAAAGCAAATCAAAAACCTGCAGAGTTATAAAGGACTACTCTCTTCCAAAAATCTGTTGAGGGAAGGCAACAAAGCGGACTTGAAAATGAGGCAGAATTGCACAAAACATATTTCAAGAGGTAAACTGGAATCACCTTTAAAGCACAGGAAAGGCATCACAACTTCGAGAATGATGCACTTGGCCAAAACCAGCGTATGACTTTTCTCCTGAATATATTCAAGAGAAAAGGCATAGGACCTTTTTGGCCAATCAAGCAAGCATGCCATGCAAATCCACACTACAAAGAATTTTCACTTCCCACCGGTCCAAAAGGACATCTGAAAATCTGTAAAAACCAGAAAGGCAAGATAGAGATGACAAGGGCATAAAGTAATATGATCCCAAGGGTCATGGAGGATTGTGATGACATGTGTATGGAGCATTGTGATGACAAGATTATGTATCATTTTGCTGTCAAAGGCATTGTGATGACAAGGTTCATGAAGCACTGTGATGACAAGCGTCATGGAGCATTGTGATTACAGGGTTCATGGAGCATTGTGATGACAAGGGCATGGAACATTTTGATGACAAGATTCCCGGATCATTGTGTTGTCAGGGTTCATGAAGCGTTGTGATGACAGTGGTCATGGCGCATTTTGATGACAGAGGTCATCGAGCATTGTGATGAGAATGTCATAGAGCATTGGGCTGAAAATGTTCATGGAGTATTGTGATGACAGCGGTCAAGGAGCATTGTGATGACAAGGTACTGGAGCATTGTGATGAGAAGACCATGGAGCCATGTGATGACAAGTCTCATGGAGCATTCTGATGAAAAGGGTCATGGAGCATTGTGATTACAGGGGTCTTGGAGTATTGTGATGACAAGGGCATGGAACATTGGGATGAGAATGTCATAGAGCGTTCTGATGACATGCATCATGGAGCTTTGTGCTGACAAAGGCATGGAGCAATGTGATGACAAGTGTCACCGAGCATTGTGATGAAAATTTCATGGAGCATTTTGGTGACAAAGGTCACAGAGCCTTGTGATGACGCGGGCATGGACAATTGTGATGACAAAGGTCATGAAGCATTGTGATGACTGGAGTCATGGAGCATTGTGATGACAGGTGTCATAGAGCTTTGTGATGAAAAGGCAATGAGCATTGTGATGACAGGGGCATGGAGCATTGGCCTGACATGTTTCATGGATTATTGTGATGACAGTGGGCATGGTGCAATGTGATGACAAAGGCATGGAGCATTGTGATGAGAAGGTCATGGAGTATTTTGAAGACAGGTCTCAGGGAGCATTGTGATGACATATGTCATGGTCCATTGCGATGACAATGGAATGGAATATTGTGATGCCAAGTGTCATGGAGGATTGTGATGACAAATGAAATGGAGCATTTTGATGACAAGGGCTTGGAGCATTGTGATGACAATGGACATGGAGCATTGAGATGACAAGGGCATGGAGCATTGTGATGACAAGGGCCATTGAGAATTTTGATGACAATTTCATGAAGCATTGTGATGACAAGCACATGGAGCTTCCTATGACAGGGGTGATGGAGCATTGCGATGACAAGTGCATAGAGAATTGTGATGACATATCATGTAACACGGTGATGAGAAGTGTCATGGTGCACAGTGATGCCAAGAACGAGGAGAATTGTGATGACAGGGGACATGGAGCATTGTGATGACCAGGGCATGGAGCATTGTGATGGCAAGACCATGGAGCTTTGTGATGAGAAGACCATGGATAATTGTGATGACGAGCGTCATGGAGCACTGTAATGACAAGGGGAATGGAGCATTGTGATGAGAGTGGCCATGGAGCATTGTGATGACAAGGGTCATGGAGCATTTTGATGACAAGGGCGTGGAGAATTGTGATGAGAAGACCATGGATAATTGTGATGACGAGCGTCATGGAGCACAGTAATGACAAGGGGTATGGAGCATTGTGATGACAGTGGCCATGGAGCATTGTGATGACAAGTGTCATGGAGCATTCTGATGACAAGCTTGTGGAGTATTGTGACGAAAATGGCATGGAACATTGTGATGAAAAGGGCATGGAGCATTGTGATAAAAAAGGCATGAAGCCATTTCATGACAGGTTTCAAGGAGCATTCTGACGACAAGTGTCAGGGAACATTGTGATGACAAGTGTATTGAGAATGGTGATGAAAAAGATCATGGAGCATTTTGACGAAAAGGACATGGAGTATTATGATGGCAGGCATCATGGAGCATTGTGAAAGTGTTATGGAACATTGTGATCACAAGGGTTTGGAGCATTGTGATGGTAGAAGTCATGGATCATTTTTTTTTCAAGGTGCATGGAGCATTGTTGTGACAAGGGCATGAAGCAATGTGATCCGAAGTTTCATGGAGGATTGTGATGACAATGGTAAGGGAGTATTGTGATGACAAGCAAATGGAGAATTGTGATGACAAGGTCATGTAGCATTTTGCTGACACAGGCATGGAGCATTGTGATGATAAGGGTCATGGAGCACTGTGATGAGAAGCATCACGGATCATTGTGATTACAGGGGTCATGGAGCATAGGGATGGCAAGGCCATGGATAATTGTGATGACAAGTGTCATGGAGCATTGGGCTGAAAATGTTCATGGAGCACTGTGATGACTAGGGAATGGAGCATTGTGATGACAAGAGTCCCGCATCACTGTGTTGTCAGGGGTCATGGAGCGTTGTGATGACAGTGGTCATGGAGCATTGTGATGATAGGGATCATGAAGCATTGTGATGAGAAGTTCCTGGAGAATTGGACTGAAAATGTTCAGGAAGTATTGTGAGGACAGGGGTCATGGAGCATTGTGATGACAAGAGAATGGAGCACTGTGATGAAAAGTTCCTGGAGCATTGTGATGAGGAGACCATGGAGCCCTGTAATAACAAGTCTCATGGAGCATTCTGATGAAAAGGGGCATGGAGTATTGTGATTACAGGGGTCTTGGGGCATTGTGATGACAAGGGCATGGAGCATTGTGATTACATGGGTCTTGGAGCATTGTGATGAAAATGGCATGGATCATTGTGATGAAAATGGCATGGAGCCTTGTCATGACAGGGTTCAAGGAGCATATTGACGACACGTGTCAGGGAGCATTGTGATGACACGTGTATTTGAGAATTTTTATGACAAAGATCATGGAGCATTGTGATGAGAAGACCATGTATAATTGTGATGACGAGCTTCAAGGGGCATTGTGATGACAAGTGTTTTGGAATATTGTGATCACAAGGGTTTGGAGCATTGTTATGACAGAGGTCATGGAGCATTTTGATTTCATTCTGATGACAATAGCATGAAGCATTATGATGATGGGCATGGTGCATTGTGATGACAGGGTTCAAGGATCATTGAGATGAAAAGGGGCATAGAGCATTGTGATTACAGGGTTCTTGGAGCATTGTGATGAGATGGGTCATGGAGCTTTGTGATGAAAAGGCCATGGAACATAGTGATGGCAGGGGTCATGGAGCATTGTTATGAAAGGGGTAATGGAGCATTGTGATGGCAAGGGCATGGAGCATTGTGATGAGAAGGCCATGGAGCATTCTGATGACATGAGTCATGGAGCTTTGTGAAGACAAAGGCATGGAGCAATGGGATGAGAGCGTTCATGGAGCACTGTGATGACAATCACATGGAGCACTGTGATGCCAAGGGTCATGGATCTTTGTGATGACAAAAGTCATGGAGCATTTTGATGGCAAGGGTGTTGTGCATTGTGATGAGAAGGGCAGGGAACATTCTGATGACAGGGTCATGGAGCAATTTGATGAAAAGTGTCATGGAACATTTTGATGACAGGTGTTCTGGAACAATGTGATGTCAGGGGTCATGGAACATTGTGATGATAAGAGCATGTAGCACTGTGATGACAGCAGTCATGGAACATTGTGATGACAGGGGTGAGGGAGTATTGTGACAAATAGTGATGTAGCATTGTGATATCAGTGGTGAGAGAGCATTTTGATGAGAAGTGCATGGAGAATCGTGATTACAATGTTTATGGAGCATGGCAATGACAAGTATGTGGACCGTTGTGATGAAATGCGCGTGGCACATTTTGAAGACAATGGTCATGGAGCACTGTTCTCACAAAGAAATGGAGAATTGTGATGACAAGTGTCACAGAGAATTGTGATGAAATGTTCATGGAGCATTGTGGTTACAAAGGTCACAGAGCCTTGTGATGACACGAGCATGGACCATTGTGATGACTGGAGTCATGGAGCATTGTGATGTCAGGGGTCATGGAGCATTGTGATGACATGTGTATTGAGAATTGTGATGACAAAGGTCATGGAGCATTGTGATGAAAAGGGCATGGAGTATTGTGATGACAGGCATCATGGAGCGTTGTGATGACAAGTGTTATGGAACATTGTGATCACAAGGGTTTGGAGCATTGTGATGAGAGAGGTCATGGATCATTTTGATTTCAAGGAGCATGGAGCATTGTGATGACAAGGGCATGAAACAATGTGATCCCAAGGTTCATGGAGGATTGTGATGACAATGGAAATGGAGTATTGTGATGACAAGCGCATAGAGCATTGTAATGACAAGGTCATGTAGCATTTTGCTGACAAAGGCATGGAGCATTGTGATGACATATGTATGGAGCACTGTGATTAAAAGCGTCACAGAGCATTGTGAATACAGGGGTCATGGAGCTTTGGGATGACAAGGGCATGGATCATTGTGATGACAAGTGTGATGGAGCACTTGGCTGAAAATTTTCATGGAGTGTTGTGATGACAGGGGTCATGGAGCATTGTGATGACTAGGGAATGGAGCATTGTGATGACAAGAGTCCCGGATCATTGTCTTGACAGGTGTCATGGAGTGTTGTGATGACAGTGGTCATGGAGCTTTGAGATGATATTGGCCATGGAGCATTGTGATGAATATGTCGTGGAGCATTGGGCTGAAAATATTCATGGATTATTGTGATGACAGGGGTCATGGAGCATTGTGATGACAAGGGAATGGAGCATGGTGATCACAAGGTCCTGGAGAATTGTGATGAGAAGACCATGGCTACATATGATGAGAAGTCGCATGGAGGATTCTGAAGAAAAGGGACATGGAGCATTGTGACTACAGGCGTCTTGGAGCATTGTGATGACTAGGGCATGGAACACTGTGATACATGGGTCATGGGTCATGGAGCTTTGTGATGACAAGTCATGGAGCATTGTGATGACAAGGGCATGGAGCATTGTGATGACAGGGGCATGGAGCATTGGTCTGACAAGTTTCAGAGATTATTGTGATGACAGTGGACATGGTGCATTGTGATGACAAGGGCATGGATCATTGTGAAGAGAAGGTCATGGAGTATTGTGAAGACAGGTGTCAGGGAGCATTGTGATGACATATGTCATGGTCCATTGCGATGACAATGGCTGGGAGTATTGTGATGCCAAATGTAATGGAGGATTGTGATGACAAATATAATGTAGCATTGTGATGACTAGGGCTTGGAGCATTATGATGACAATGGTCATGCAGAATTTTCATGACAAGGTCGTGAAGCATTGTGATGACAAGGTCCTGGAGCATTGTGATGAGAAAACCATGGAGCCTTGTGATGACAAGTCTCCTGGAGCATACTGATGAAAATGGGCATGGAGCATTGTGATTAGAGGGGTCTTGGCACATTGTGATGACAAGGGCATGGAGCATTGTGAGGAGAAGGCCAAGGAGCATTCTGATGACATGGGTCATTGAGCTTTGTGATGACAAGGGCATGGAGCACTGTGATTACAGGGGTCTTGGAGCATTGTGATGAAAATGGCATGGATCATTGTGATGAAAAATGCATGGAGCCTTGTCATGACAGGATTCAAGGAGCATACAGACAACAAGTGTCAGGGAATATTTTGATGACAAGTGTACTGAGCATTGTGATGACGAAGGTCATGGAGCATTTTGATGAGAAGACCATGGATAACTGTGATGACGAGCGTCATGGGGCTTTGTGATGACAAGGGATATGGAATATTGTGATCACAAGGGTTTGGAGCATTGTTATGACAGAGGTCATGGAGCATTTTGATTTCGTTGTGATGACAATACCATGAAGCATTATGATGATGGGCATGGTGCATTGTGATGAGAGGGTTCGTGGATCATTGAGATGAAAAGGGGCATAGAGCATTGTGATTAGAGGGTTCTTGGAGCATTGTGATGAGAAGGGTCAAGGAGCTTTGTGATGACAAGGCCATGGAACATCGTGATAGCAGGGGTCATGGAGCTTTGTTATGACTGGGATAATGGAGCATTGTGATGGCAAGGGCATGGAGCATTGTGATGACAAGTCATGGAGCATTTTGATGACAAGGGTGAGTTGCATTTTGATGAGAAGGGAAGGGAGCATTTTGATGACAGGGTCATGGAACAATTTGATGAAAAGTGTCAAGGATCATTTTGATGACAGGTGTTATGAAACACTGTGATGTCAGGGGTCATGGAGCATTTTGATGAAAAGGATCATGGAGCAGTTTGATGACAGGTGTTATGGAACATTTTGATGTCAGGAGTCATCGAACATTGTGATGATAAGTGCATGGAGCATTGTGATGACAGGTGCCATGAAACATTGTGATGACAGAGGTGAGGGAGTACTGTGACAAATAGTGATGTAGCATTGTGATATCAGTGGTGAGAGAGCATTTTGATGAGAAGTGCATGGAGCATTGTGATGACAAGTTTTATGGAGCATTGTGAAGACAATTTGGTGGAGCATTGTGATGACAAGTGCATGGTGCATTGTGATGACATGTGTCATGGAGCATTGTGCTGAGAAAGGCATAGAGCATTTTGATGACAAGGGTGAAAGAGCATTGTGACGAAAATTTCATGGAGCATTGTGGTTAAAAAGGTCACAGAGACTGTTGATGACGAGGACATGGACAATTTTGATGACAAAGTTCATGAAGCATTTTGATGACTGGAGTCACGGAGCATTGTGATGACAGGGGTCATGGAGCATTGTGATAACAAGGGCATGGAGCATTGTGATGACAAGGGGATGGAACAGTAGTCTATTTAGTTTCATGGATTATTGTGATGACAGTTGGAATGGGGCATTGTGATGACAATGGCATGGAACATTGTGATGCCAAGTGTCATGTAGGATTCTGATGACAAATGTAATGGAGCATTGTGATGACAATGGCTTGGAGCATTGTGATGACAAGGGTCAGGGAGCATTGTGCTGACAAGTGCATGGAAAATTGTGATGACAAGGGTCACGGAACATTCTGATGACAAGCTTATGGAGTATTTTGATGATAATGGCATGGGGCATTGTGACGAAAACGGCATGGGTCATTGTGATGAAAAAGGCATGGTGCCTTTTCGTGATAGGGTTCAAGGAGCATTCTGACGACAAGTGTCAGGGAGCATTGTGATGACAAGTGTATTGAGAATTGTGATGACAAAGGTCATGGAACATTGTGATGAAAAGGGCATGGAGTATTGTGATGACAGGCATCATGGAGCGTTGTGATGACAAGTGTTATGGAACATTGTGATCACAAGGGATTTGAGCATTTTGATGACAGAGGTCATGGATCATTTTGATTTCAAGGAGCATGGAGCATTGTGATGACAAGGGCATGAAGCAATGTGATCCCATTGTTCATGGAGGATTGTGATGACAATGGAAATGGAGTATTGTGATGACAAGCGCATAGAGCATTATAATGACAAGGCCATGTAGCATTTTGCTGACAAAGGCATGGAGCATTGTGATCACAGGGGTCATGGAGCACTGTGATGACAAGCGTCACGTAGCATTGTGAATACAGGGGTCATGGAGCATTGTGATGACTAGGGAATGGAGAATTGTGATGACAAGTGTCCTGGATCATTGTATTGTCAGGTGTCATGGAGTGTTGTGTTGACAGTGGTTATGGATAACTGTGATGACATTGGCCATGGAGCATTGTGATTATAGGGTCATGGAGCATTAGGCTGAAAATATTCATGGAGTATTTTTAAGACAAGGGAATGTAGCATGGTGATGACAATGTCCTGGAGCATTGTGATGAGAAGACCATGGAGACTTTTGATGAGAAGTCTCATGGAGCATTCTGTTGAAAACGGGCATGGAGCACTGTGATTACAGGGGTCTTGGAGCATTGTAATGACAAGGGCATAGATCATGGTGATGAGAAGGCCATGGAGCATTCTGATGACATGTGTCATGGAGATTTGTGATGACAAGGGCATGGAGCATTGTGATTACAGGGATCTTGGAGCATTGAGATGAAAAGGGCATGGATCATTGTGATGAAAAAGGCATAGAGCCCTGTCATGACAGTGTTCAAGGAGCATACTGACGACAAGTGTCAGGGAGCATTGTGATGACAAGTGTATTGAGCATTGTGATGACAAAGATCATGGAGCATTGTGATGAGAAGACCATGGATAATTGTGATGATGAGCGTCTAGGGGTGTTGTGATGATAAGTGTTATGGACCATTGTGATCACAAGGTTTCAGAGTATTATGATGACAGAGGTCATGGAGCATTTTGATGTCATTGTGATGTCAATAGCCTGAAGCATTATGATGATGGGCAAGGTGCATTGTGATGACAGGTTTCATGGAGCACTGAAATGAAAAGGTGCATGGAGAATTGTGATTACAGTGGTCTTGGAGCATTGTGATGACAAGGGCATGGAGCACTGTGATGTGAAGGCCATGGAACATTCTGATGACATGCGTCAGGGAGATTTGTGATGACAACAGCATGGAGCATTGTGATTACAGGGGTCTTGAGCATTGTGATGAGAAAGGTCATGGAGCCTTGTGATGACAAGGCCATGTAACATCGTGATGCCAGGGGTCATGGAGCATTGTTATCACAGGGGTAATGGAGCATTGTGATGGTAAGGGCATGGAGCATTGTGATGAGAAGGCCATGGAGCATTCTGATGACATGTGTCATGGAGCTTTGTGAAGACAAGGGCATGGAGCAATGTGATGAGAGCGTTCATGGTGCATTGTGATGACAATGACATGGAGCATTGTGATTCCAAGGGTCATGGATCTTTGTGATGACAAAGGTCATGGAGCATTTTGATGGCAAGGGCGTTGTGCATTGTGATGAGAAGGGCAGGGAGCATTCTGATGACTGGGTCATGGAGCAATTTGATGAAAAGTGTCATGGAACATTTTGATGACAGGTGTTATAGAACATTGTGATATCAGGGGTCATCGAACATTGTGATGATATGTGTATGTAGCATTGTGATGACAGGAGTCATGGAACATTGTGATGACAGGGGTGAGGGAGTATTGTGACAAATAGTGATGTAGCATTGTGATATCAGTGGTGAGAGAGCATTTTGGTGAGAAGTGCATGGAGCATTGTGATGACAAAATTTAAGGAGCATTGTGATGACAAGATTGTGGAGCACTGTGATGACAAGCGCATGGTGCATTGTGATGACATGTGTCATGGAGCATTGTGCTGACAAGCACATAGAACACTGTGATGACAAGGGTCAAAGAGCATTGTGATGAAAAGTTCATGGATCATTGTGGTTAAAAACGTCACAGAGACTGTTGATGACGAGGGCATGGACCACTGTGATGACAAACGTCATGAAGCATTTTGATGACTGGAGTCACGGAGCATTGTGATGACAGGGGTCATGGAGCATTGTGATAACAAGGGCATGGAGCATTGTGATGACAAGGGCATGGAACATTGGTCTAATATGTTTCATGGATTATTGCGATGAAAGTTGGAATGGCGCATTGTGATGACAAGGGCATGGAGCATTGTGATGACCAGGTCATGCAGTATTTTGAAGACAGGTGTCAGGGAGCATTGTGATGACATATGTAATGGCCCACTGTGATGACAATGCCATGGAGCATTGTGATGCCAAGTGTCATGAAGGATTCTGATGACAAAGGTAATGGAGCATTGTGATGACAATGGCTTGGAGCATTGTGATGACAAGGGTCAGGGAGCATTGTGCTGACAAGTGCATGGAGAATTGTGATGACAAGGGTCATGGAGCATTCTGATGACAAGCTTGTGGAGTATTTTGATGACAATGACATGGAGCATTGTGATGAAAATGGCATGGGGCATTGTTATGAAAGAGGCATGGAGCCTTTCGTGACAGGGTTCAAGGAGCATTTTGATGACATGTGTCAGGGAGCATTGTGATGACAAGTGTATTGAGAATTGTGATGACAAAGGTCATGGAGCATTGTGATGAAAAGGGCATGGAGTAATGTGATGACAGGCATCATGGAGCGTTGTGATGACAAGTGTTATGGAACATTGTGATCACAAGGGTTTGGAGCATTGTGATGACAGAGGTCATGGATCATTTAGATTTCAAGGAGCATGGAGCATTGTGATGACAAGGGCATGAAGCAATGTGATCCCAAGGTTCATGGAGAATTGTGATGACAATGGAAATGGAGTATTGTGATGAAAAGCGCATAGAGCATTGTAATGACCAGGTCATGTAGCATTTTGCTGACAAAGGCATGGAGCATTGTGATGACATGTGTCATGGAGCACGGTGATGAAAAGCGTCACGGAGCATTGTGAATACATGTGTCATGGAGCATTGGTATGACAAGCGCATGGATCATTGTGATGACAAGTGTCATGGTGCACTGGGCTGAAAATGTTCATGGAGTGTTTTGATGAGAGGGGTCATGGAGCATTGTGATGACTATGGAATGGAGCATTGTGATGACAAGAGTCCCGTATCATTGTGTTGTCAGGTGTCATGGGGTGTTGTATTGACAGTTGTCATGGAGCATTGTGATGATATTGGCCAGGGAGCATTGTGATGAATAGGTCGTGGAGAATTGGGCTGAAAATGTTCATGGATTATTGTAATGACAGTGGTCAAGGAGCATTGTGATGACACGGGAATGGAGCATGGTGATGACAAGGTCCTGGAGCATTTTGATGAGAAGACCATGGAGACTTGTGATGACAAGTCTCATGGAGAATTCTGATGAAAAGGGGCATGGGGCATTGTGATTACAGGGGTCTTGGAGCATTGTGATGACAAAGGCATGGGGCATTGTGATGAGAAGGCCATGAAGCATTCTGATGACATGCGTCATGGAGCTTTTTGATGACAAGGGCATGGAGCATTGTGATGACAAGTGCATGGAGCATTGCAATGTCAAGTGGATGGAGAATTGTGATGACAAGAGCATGTAACATTTTGATGAGAAGTGTCATGTAGCCTTGTGATTACAAGGACGTGGAGAATTGTGTTGACAAGGGACATGGAGCATTGTGATAACCAGGGCATGGTGCATTGTTATGACATGGGTCATGGAGCATTATTATGAGAACGGCCATGGTGCATTCTGACATAAGATATCACTTATGAAGGGAATGTAAACATTGCTACATATGAACTGATTTAGGGAAGAGAACAGAGTCTCAGATTTAGAAAACAATCTAACGCTTGCTTAAGGGGAAATAGAGGTGGGGAGATGCACAAAACATAAGATTGATATTAGCACAGGTACCGTTCCATAATCCAAAAACAGAAGAAACAAGCCCTACTCCTTCCTCAGTGAACGGAACTCAACATCCCTATTCCCCGCAGAGAAATATATCTGACTAGTAAGAATTTTAAAACCTATGTATTGATATGTCTCTGTAAGGGAACCAAGTGTGTCTAGAACGATATAAACATGGCAGTGAGAATCAGCTCAAAACCACTATAAAAATGAATTTCAAAACAAAACATAAAAACAGTAAAATTCTTACACAATACCTTCAGGGTTTCTGATGAAACCTTCAATGACCCTATCTACAATGACAGCTGGATGTGGCATAAGGCTGGTCACTTGGGACTGAGAGGATTGGTGAGATTGGGTGAAAAAATGCAGACCCTTTAAAGCAATAATGTCTCCACCCATTCCATGGTTCCCAACTCTCCAGGTAGAAGGGAATATCACTACAGTTATAACGTGTATGGGAACCTAGAGAATGGAAACAAGCTGATGGTGAAAGGTTTCTAAAACTCTACTACTTTTTTCTCTCCTTGTGATCCAGTTTGACATTCCAACTGCTTTACTATCAATCACCCAACTTGGAAAGTCAGCCCCTATAACCTCCTGGTTCGCACAGTTGGCAAATTGTGCAGAGGATATAAGGGAAGACAGAGAACCAATGAGAGAGTAGCTGTAGGCATTTGGACGGCCACATGTCTCTCTAAATTCCCGTCACAAAGAGGAATTTACCAAAGTCTCAGCCTGCCACCCAGAACCAGTATAAGTCCATAAGCAAAACGGTTGATTTGCGGTCATCTCACAAAAACGCGAGTTGAAAAATGGAGCTCAGGGCCACAGCAATTCACTAACTTGCAGAGTTATAAAGGACTACTCTCTTCGAAAAATCTGTTGAGGGAAAGCCACGAGGCGGAAGGGAAAATGAGGCAGAATGGCATGAAACCGATTTCAAGAGGTACATTGAAATCGCCTTTAAAAACAGGAAAAGCATTACAAATTTGAAAATTATGGAAATGGCCATAAAGGGCATATGGGTTTTCACGTGAATATATTCAGGAGAAAACGCATATGCGCTTTTTGGACAAGCAAGCAAACGGGCAATGCAAACTGGCACTAAAAAGAAGTATCACTTCCCACCGGTCAAATGGTACATCCAAAAAATGGGTAAAAACCAGACAGGCAATACAGGCCCTGGAGAACAGGGAGCCTTGTTATGCTGATGGGCGGGATGTAAATTGCCAACTGCCTCTCTGGAGGAGTGCATCGTGTTCCCTAAAACAAGTAAACAACAGAGCTACAGAGCCAAGGGCACTTCCAGTCTAGGGAATATACCTTGGGAAAATTGAAAATCAATAAGACAGAGCCACCCCAAAATTTAGGAATGCACTGCTTACAAAAACCTCAACTTTGGTACACCTTAAATACCCCAGGAAATACAAAAATGGTTCAAGAAATTGTGTTACTTACGTAAGATGGGATGTCCCTCAGCCATGAAATCAATGTCATAAGACAAGTAGCAGCAAAATGAGTGGATTCAGGTCTGATGATTCTAAGTGAAATAAGTCACACACAAAGAAACTTATCATAAGATATCACTTATGAAGATCCTGTAAATATGGCTACACATCAACTGAGTTAAAAAAGAGAACAGAGTCTCACATTTAGAAAACACGCTTATGCCTGCTTAAGGTGGAAGGAGAGGTGGGGTGATGCATAAAACCAGAGTGTGATATTAGTACAGGTACCGTTCCAAAAATCAAATACGGAATAGACAAGACCTACACCTTCCCCAGTGAAAGGGACTCAAAAGCCCATATTCCCCGCAGAGGAATATATCTTACTAGTAAGAACTTTAAAACCTATGTATTGATATGTCTCCGTAAGGGAATCAAGTGTGTCTAGACTGGCATAAACATGGCAGTGAGAATCAGCTCAAACACACTATAAAAAGGACTTTCAAAAAAACCCCAAAAAAACAGGGAAATTCCTTACAATTCCTTCAGGGTCTATGATGAAACCTGGAATGACCCTATCTACAGCAACAGCTGGAACTGGCATAAGGCTGGACACCTGGGACTGAGAGGATTGGTGAGATTGGGTGAGCAAATGCACACCCTTTAATGCAATAATACGTGGTACCCATTCCATGAGTCCCAACTCTCCAGGTTGAAGGGAATATTGCAACAGCTATAACATGTACCAGAAACCAAGAGAATGTACATTTCCAAAAACCTAATACGCAATAGACAAGGCCTACACCTTTCTCTGGGAAAGGGACTGAACAACCCATATTCCCCGCAGAGGATTTTATCATACTATTAAAATCTTAAAACCTATGCATTGATATATCTCCGTAAGGGAATCACGTATATCTAAACTGGCATAAACATGGCAGTGAGAGTCAGCTCAAACCCAATATAAAAAGGAATTTCAAAATCAAACCAAAAACACCAGGAAATTCTTTACAAGTCCTTCAGGGTCTCTGATGAAACCTGGTATGACTCTACCTACAATGACAGCAGAATGTGGCATAATGCTGGACACTTGGGACTGAGAGGATTGGTGAGATTGTGTGAGCAATTGCAGACCCTTTAAAGCAATAATGCATGGCACCCATTCCATGGGTCCCAACTCTCCATGTTGAAGGGAGTATTACTACAGCTATAACATGTACGGGAAACTTAGAGAATGGACACACTGTGAATACGAAAGGTTTCTATAAGTCAACTAATAGTCCCTCTCCTGGTGCTCTGTTTTGATTTTCCAACTGCTTTACTATCAATCTCCCAACTTGGACAGACAGCCCCTTTATCCTCCTGGTTCACACAGGTTGCCAATTTGGCAGAGTATGAAAGGGAAGAGGAAGAACCAATGAGAGAGTAGCTGTTAGGCATTTGGACAGGTACATGTCACTCTAATTTCCCGAGAGGAAGAAGAATTAACCAAAGTCTCAGCCACCCGCTTGGAACAAGTATAGGTCGTGAACCAAAATTTTGGACTTGCTGTCAGCTCCCAAATGACGAGTTGAAAAATGGAGCTCAGGGACACAGCAATTCTCAAACTGGCAAAGGAGTAAAAGACCACTATCGTGCAAAAATCTGTTGAGGAAAGGCACCGAGGTGGACTTCAAAGCGAGGCAGAATAGCCAGAAACAGATTTCAAGAGGTACGTACGAAGTGCCTTTAAAGCACAGGAAGAGGGGCACAACTTCGACAATGATGCACTTGGCCAAAAAGGGCGTATAAGTTTTCTCCTGAATATATTCAGGCGAAAACACATACGCCCTTTTTGGCCATGCAAGCAAGCGGGCAATGCAAATCTGCACTACAAAGTAGTATCACTTCCCACCAGTCAAAAGGGGCATCCACAAAATATGTAAAAACCAGAAAGGCTAGACAGGCCCTGGAGAACAGGGTGCCTTGTTATGCTGATAGGCGGGAATAAGTTGCCAACTGCCTCTCTGGAGGAGGGCATTGTGTTCCATAAAACAAATAAAAAACAGAGCTACAGAGCCAAGGGCACTTCCAGTCTAGGGAATATACCTTTAGTAAACTGGAAATCAGTAAGACAGAGTCACCCCTAAATTTAGGGTTGCACTTCTTTCAAGAACATCAACTTGGGTACACCTTAAATATCCCAGGAAAGACAAAAATGGTTCAAGAAATTGTGGTACTTATGTACAAGGAATATCCCTCCGCCATGTAATCAATGTCATAAGGCCATTAGCAGCAAAATGAGTGGATTCAGGTACGATGATTCTAAGTGAAATAAGTCACACAGAAAAAGAAAATAATCATAAGATATCACTTATGAAGATCCTGTAAACATGGCTACACATGAACTGTGTTAGGAAAGAGAAGAGAGACTCACATTTAGAAAACATTCTTATGCCTACTTAAGGGGGATTGAGAGGTGGGGTGATGCATAAAACCAGAGTTTGAATTAGTACAGGTACCTTTCCAAAAACCTAATACGGAATAGACAAGACCTACATCTACCTCAGGGAAAGGGACTCAACAACCCATATTCCCCTCAGAGGAATATATCTAACTAATAAGAATCTTAAAACCTATGTATTGATATATCCCCGTAAGGGCATCATGTATGTCTAGACTGGCATAAACATGGCAGTGAGAATCAGCTCAAACCCACTATAAAAAGGAATTTCAAAATCAAACCAAAAAAACAGGGAAGTTCTTTACAATTCCTTCAGGGTCTCTGATGAAACCTGGTATGACTCTATCTACAATGACAGCAGGAAGTGGCATATGGCTGGACACTTGGGAATCAGAGGATTGGTGAGATTGGGTGGGCAAATGCAGAACCTTTAAAGCAATAATATGTGGCACCCATTCCATGGGTCCCAACTCTCCATGTTGAAGGAAATATTACTACAGCTATAACATGTACGGGAAACCAAGAGAATGGACACACTGTGAACACGAGATGTTTCTAAAACTCAACTAATAGTCCCTCTCCTGGTGCTCCGGTTTGACTTTCCAATGGCTTTACTATCAATCTCCCAAATTGGAGAGACAGCCCCTTTAACCTCCTGGTTTGCACAGGTTGCCAATTTGGCAGAGGATGAAAGGGAAGAGGAAGAACCAATGGGAGAGTAGCTGTTAGGCATTTGGAGGGGCACATATCACACTAATTTCCCGGGAGGAAGAAGAATTAACCAAAGTCTCAGCCACCCGCCAAGAACCAGTATAGGTCCTGAACCAAATTTTTGGACTTGCATTCAGCTCACAAAAAACGAGTTGAAAAATGGAGCTCAGGGGCGCAGCAAATCACAAATTGGCAGAGTAGTAAAGGACGACTATCTTGCAAAAATCTATTGAGGGAAGGCAACGAGGCAGACTTGAAAGCGAGGCAGAATAGCCGGAAAGAGATTTCAAGAGGTACGTTGGAAGTGCCTTTAAAGGACAGGAAGAGGGGCACAACTTCGACAATGATGCTCTTGGCCAAATAGGGCGTATGAGTTTTCCCCTGAATATATTCAGGGGAAAACACATACACCCATTTTGGCCAAGCAAGCAAGTGGGCAATGCAAATCTGCACTGCAAAGAAGTATCACGTCTCACGGGTCAAAAGGGGCATCCGCAAAATTTGTATAAACCAGAAAGGCAAGACAGGCACTGGAGAACAGGGAGCCTTGTTATGCTGATTGGCGGGATTAAGTTGCCAACTGCCTCTCTGGAGGAGTGCATTGTGTTCCGTAAAACAAATAAACAACAGAGCTACAGAGCCAAGGGCACTTCCAGTCTAGGGAATAAACCATTGGAAAACTGGAAATCAATAAGGCAGAGCCACCCCCAAATTTAGGACTGCACTTCTTTCAAGAACCTCAACTTGGTTACACCTTAAATTTCCCAGGAAAGACAAAAATGGTTCACGAAATTGTGCTACTTATGTACAAGAGATATCCCTCAGCCATGTAATGAATGTCATAAGGCCAGTAGCAGCAAAATGAGTGGATTCAGGTACGATGATTCTAAGTGAAATAAGTCACACAGACAAAGAAGCTTATCATAAGATATCACTTATGAAAATCCTGTAAACATGGCTACACATGAACTGAATTAGGAAAGAGAACAGAGTCTCACATTTAGAAAACACTCTTATGCCTGCTTAAGGGGGAAGGAGAGGTGGGGTTATGCATAAAACCAGAGTTTGATATAAGCACATGTACCGTTCCAAAAACCTACTATGGAACACACAATACCTATACCTTCCTCAGTGAAAGGGACTCAACACACCATATTCCCCACAGAGGAATATATATGACTAGTAAGAATCTTAAAACCTATGTATTGATATGTCTCTGTAAGGGAATCAAGTGTGCCTAGACGGGCATAAACATGGCAGTGAGAATCAGCTCAAACCCACTAAAAAAAGGAATTTCAAAAACAAATGAAAAAAACTGGGAAATTCTTTACAATTCCTTCAGAGTCTTTGATGAAACCTGGAATGACCCTATCTACAATGACAGATGGATGTGGCATAAGGCTGAGACACTTGGGACTGAGAGGATGAGTTAAATTGGGTGAGCAAATGCAGACCATTTAAAGCAATAATGCGTGGCACACATTCCAAGGGTCCCAACTCTCCAGGTTGAAGGGAATATTACTACACCTGTAACACGTAAGGGAAACCTAGAGAATGGACACACTGTGAATAGGAAAGATCTCTAAAACTCAACGAATACTCCCTCTCCTGGTTCTCCAGTTTGACTTTCCAACTGCTTTACTATCAATCTCCCAACTTGGAGAGACAGCCGCTTTAACCTCCTGGTGTGCAAAGTTTGCCAATTTGGCAAAGGATGAAAGGGAAGAGGGAGAACCAATGAGAGATTAGCTGTTAGGCATTTGGAGGGACACATGTCACTCTAATTGCCCAGCAGGAAAAAGAATTAACCAAAGTCTCAGCCACCCGCCGGAAACCAGTATAGGTCCTGAACCAAAATTTTCGACTTGAGGTCAGCTCACAAAAAAAGAGTTGAAAAATGGAGCTAGGGGCACAGCAATTCACAAACTGGCAGAGTAATAAATGACAACTATCGTCCAAAAATGTGTTGAGGGAAGGAAACGAGGCGGACTTGAAAGTGAGGCAGAATAACAGGAAACATTTCAAGATGTACATAGGAATCGCCTTTAAACACAGGAAGAGGGGCACAACTTCGAAAATGTTGCACTTGGCCAAAAAGTGTGTATGCGTTTTCTCCTGAATATATTCAATTCAAAACGCATATGCCCTTTTTGGCCAAGCAAGCAAGCAGGCAATGCAAATCTGCACTACAAAGAAGCATCACTTCCCACCAGTCAAAAGGGACATCTTCAAAATGTGAAAAAACCAGAAAGGCAAGACAGGCCCTGGAGAACAGGGAGCCTTGTTATGCTGATGGGCGGGATGTAAATTGCCAACTGCCTCTGTGGAGGAGTGCATTGTGTTCCCTAAAACAATTAAACAACAGAGCTACAGAGCCAAGGACACTCCCAGTCTTGGGAATATTCTGTGGGAAAACTGTAAATCAATAAGACACAGCCACCCCATATTTTAGGGCTGCACTGCTTACAAGAACCTCAAGTTGGGTACACATTAAATATCCCAGGAAAGACAAAAATGGTTCAAGAAATTGTGGTACTTACGTATGATGGAATATCCCTCAGTCATGAAATCAATGTCATAAGGCCAGTAGCAACAAAATGAGTGGATACAGGTACGATGATTCTAAGAGAAATAAGTCACACAGAAAAAGAAACTTATCATAAGATACCAAGTATGAAGGTCCTATAAACATGGCTACACATGAACTGAGTTAGGAAAGAGAACAGAGACTCATATTTAGAAAACTCTCTGTTGCCGGCTTAAGAGAGAAGGTGAGGTGGGGTGATGCATAAAACCAGAGTGTGATATTCGTACAGGTAACGTTCCAAAAACCAAATACGGAATAGACAAGACCTACAACTTCCTCAGTGAAAGGGACTCATCAAACCGTATTCCCCGCATACGAGTATATCTGACTAGTAATAATCTTAAAACCTATGTATTGATATGTCTCCGTAAGGGAATCAAGTCTGTCTAGACTGGCATAAACATGGCAGTGATAATCAGCTCAAACACACTATAAAAATGAATTCCCCAAAAAACAAAAACAGGGAAATTCTATACAATTCCTTCAGGGTCTCTGATGAAACCTGGAATGACCCTATCTACAATGACAGCTGGATATGGAATAAGGCTGGAAACATGGGACTGAGAGGATTGGTGAGATTGGGTGAGCAAATGCAGACCCTTTAAAGCAATAATGCATGGCACCCATTCCATGGGTCCCATGTCTCTAGGTTGAAGGGAATATTACTACAGATATAACATGTATGGGAAACCTAGAGAATGGACACACTGTGCATATCAAAGGTCTCTAAAACTCAAAGAATAGTCCCTCTCCTGGTGCTCCGGTTTGATTTTCCAACTGCTTTACTATCAATCTCCCAGCTTGGAGAGACAGCACCTTTAACCTCCTGGTTCGCACACGTTGCCAATTTGGCTGTGGATGAAAGGGAATAGGGAGAACCAATGAGAGAGTAGGTGTTAGGCATTTGGACGGGCATATGTCACTCTTATTTCCCGGGAGGAAGAAGAACTAAACAAAGTCTCAGCCACCCACCGGGAACCAGTATAGTTCCTGAACCAAAATATTGGACTTGCCTTCAGCTCACAAAAAATGAGTTAAATAATGGAGCTCAGGGGCACAGCAATTCACAAACAGGCAGAGTAATAAAGGACAACTATCGTCCAACAATCTGTTGAGGGAAAGCAACAAGGCGGACTTGAAAGCGAGGCAGAATAGCAGGAAACAGATTTCAAGGGGTACGTTGGAATTGCCTTTAAAGCACATGAAGAGGGGCAAAACTTTGACAATGATGCACTTGGCCAAAAAGTGTGTATGCGTTTTCTCCTGAATATATTCAGGAGAAAACGCATACGTCCTTTTTGGCCAAGCAAGCAAGTGGGCAATGCAAATCTGCACTACAAAAAAGTATCACTTCCCAACAGTCAAAAGGGGCATCCAGAAAATGGGTAAAATTCAGAAATGCAAGACAGGCCCTGGAGAACAGGGATCCTTGTTATGCAGAAGGGCGGGATGTAAATTGCCAACTGCCTCTCTGGAGGAGTTCATTGTGTTCCCAAAACAAGTAAACAACAGAGCTACAGAGCCAAGGGCACTTCCAGTCTAGGGAATAAACCTTGGGAAAACTGAAAATCAATAAGACAGAGCCACCACAAAATTTAGGGCTGCACTGCTTATAAGAAACTCAACTTGGGTACACCTTAAGTATCCCAGGAAAGATAAAAATGGTTCAAAAAATTGTGGTACTTACATACGATGGAATATCCCTCAGCCATGAAATCAATATCATATGACCAGTAGCAGCAAAATTAGTGGATTCAGGTACGATGATTCTAAGTGAAATAAGTCACACAGAAAAAGAAACTTATCATAAGATATCACTTATGAAGATCCTGTAAACATGGCTACACATGAACTGAGTGAGGAAAGAGAACAGAGTCTCACATTTAGAAAACACTCTTATGCCGGCATAAGGGGGAAGGAGAGGTGTGGTGATGCATAAAAGCAGAGTTTGATATAAGCACATGTACCGTTCCAAAAACCAACTATGGAATAGACACGACCTACAACTTCTTCAGTGAAAGGGACTCAAAACCACGTATTTCCCGCAGAGGAATATATCTGACTAGTAAGAATCTTAAAACCTATGTACTGATATGTCTCCATAAGGGAATCAAGTGTGTCTAGACTGGCATAAACATGGCAGTGTGAATCAGGTCAAACCCACTATAAAAAGGAAATTGAAAAACAAAAAAAGGGAAATTTTTACAATGCCTTCAGTGTCTCTGATGAAACCTGGAATGACCCTATCTACAATGACAGCTGGATGTGGTATAAGGCTGGACACATGGGACTGAGAGGATTGTTGAGATTGGGTGAGCAAATGCAGACCCTTTAAAGCAATAATGCATGGCACCCATTCCATGGGGTCAATGTATCCAGGTTGAAGGGAATATTACTACAGCTATAACATGTATGGGAAACCTAGAGAATGGACACACTGTGAATACGAATGGTCTCTAAAACTCAACGAATACTCCCCCTCCTGGTGCCCCGGTTTGAATTTCCAACTGCTTTACTATCAATATCCCAACTTGGAGAGACACACCCTTTAACCTCCTGGTTTGCAGAGGTTGCCAATTTGGCAGAGGATGAAAGGGAAGAGGGAGAACCAATGAGAGAGTAGCTTTTAGGCATTTGGACGGGCACATGTCACTCTTATTTCCCGGGTGGAAAAAGAATTACCCAAAGTCTCAGACACCCACCGGGAACCAGTATAGGTACTGAACCAAAATTTTGGACATGCGTTCAGCTCACAAAAAACGAGTTAAAAATGGAGCTCAGGATCACAGCAATTCACAAACAGGCAGAGTAATAAAGGACAACTATCGTCCAACAATCTGTTGAGGGAAGGCAACGAGGCGGACTTGAAAGTGAGGCAGAATAGCAGGAAACAGATTTCAAGAGGTACATTGGAATCGCCTTTAAAGCACAGGAAGAGGGGCACAACTTCGACAATGATGCACTTGGCCAAAAAGGGCGTATGCGTTTTGTCCTGAATATATTCAGGAGAAAACGCATACGCCCTTTTTGCCAAACAAGCAAGCGGGCAATGCAAATCTGCACTGCAAAGAAGTATCATTTCCCACCAGTCAAAAGGGATATCCACAAAATGGGTAAAATTCAGAAAGGCAAGACAGGCCCTGGAGAACAGGGAGCCTTGTTATGCTGATGGGCGGGATGTAAATTGCCAACTGCCTCTCTGGAGGAGTGCATCGAGTTCCCTAAAACAAGTAAACAACAGAGCAACAGAGAAAATGGGACTTCCAGTCTAGGGAATATACCTTGGGAAAACTGAAAATCAATAAGACAGAGCCACACCAAAATTTAGGGCTGCACTGCTTACAAGAACCTCAACTTGGGTACACCTTAAGTATCCCAGGAAAGATAAAAATGGTTCAAATAATTTTGGTACTTACATACGCTGGAATATCCCTCAGCCATGAAATAAATATCATAAGACCAGTAGCAGCAAAATGAGTGGATTCAGGTACGATGATTCTAAGTGTAATAATTCACACAGAAAAAGAAACTTATCATAAGATATCACTTATGAAGATACTGTAAACATGGCTACACATGAACTGAGTTAGGAAAGAGAACAGAGTCTCACATTTAGAAAACACTCTTATGCCTGCTTAAGGGGGAAGGAGAGGTGGGGTGATGCATAAAACAAGAGTTTGATATAAGCACAGGTACCGTTCCAAAAACCAACTATGGAATAGACAAGACCTACACCTTCCTCAGTGAAAGGGATTCAAAACCCCATATTACCCGCAGAGGAATATATCTGACAAGTAAGAATCTTAAAACCTATGTATTGATATGTCTCCATAAGGGAATCAAGTGTGTCTAGACTGGCATAAACTTGACAGCGAGAATCAGCTCCAACCCACTATAAAAAGGAATTTGAAATACAAATAAAAGGAAATTCTTTACAATTCCTTCAGTGTTTCTGATGAAACCTGGAATGACCCTATCTACAACGACAGCTGTGTGTGGAATAAGACTGGAAACATGGGACTGAGAGGATTCGTAAGATTGGGTGAGCAAATGCAGACCCTTTAAAGCAATAAAGCATGGCACCCATTCCATGGGTCCCATGTCTCCAGGTTGAGGGGAATATTACTACAGTTATAACATGTAAGGGAAACCTAGAGAATGGACACACTGTGAATATCAAATATCTCTAAAACTCAACTAATAGTCCCTCTCCTGGTGCTCCGGTTTGACTTTCCAACTGCTTTACTATCAATCTCCCAGCTTGGAGAGACAGCACCTTTAACCTCCTGTTTCGCACACGTTGCCAATTTGGCAGTGGATGAAAGGGAATAGGGAGGACCAATGAGAGAGTAGCTGTTAGGCATTTGGACGGGCATATGTCACTCTTATTTCCCGGGAGGAAGAAGAACTAAACAAAGTCTCAGCCACCCACCGGGAACCAGTATAGTTCCTGAACCAAAATATTGGACTTGCCTTCAGCTCAAAAAAAATGAGTTAAATAATGGAGCTCAGGGGCACAGCAATTCACAAACAGACAGAGTAATAAAGGACAACTATCGTCCAACAATCTGTTGAGGGAAAGCAACGAGGCGGACTGGAAAGCGAGGCAGAATAGCAGGAAAAAGATTTCAAGGGGTACGTTGGAATCACCTTTAAAGCACATGAAGAGGGGCAAAACTTTGAAAAGGATGCACTTGGCCTAAAAGGGCATATGCGTTTTCTCCTGAATATATTCAGGAGAAAACAAATACGCCCTTTTTGGCAAAGCAAGCAAGTGTGCAATGCAAATCTGCACTACAAAAATGTGTCACTTCCCATTGGTCAAAAGGGACATCCACACATGGGTAAAATTCAGAAAGGCAAGACAGGCCCTGGAGAACAGGGAGCCTTGTTATGCTGATGAGCAGGATTTAAATTGCAAACTGCCTCTCTGGAGGAGTGCATTGTGTTCCCTGATACAAGTAATCATCAGAGCTACAGAGCCAAGGGCACTTCCAGTCTAGGGAATATACCTTGGGAAAACTGAAAATCAATAAGACAGAGCCACCCCAAAATTTAGGGCTGCACTGCTTACAAGAACCTCAACTTGGGTACACCTTAAGTATCCCAGGAAAGATAAAAATGGTTCAAAAAGATTTTGTACTTACGTACGCTGGAATATCCCTCAGCCATGAAATAAATATCATAAGACCAGTAGCAGCAAAATGAGTGGATTCAGGTACGATGATTCTAAGTGAAATAAGTCACACAGAAAAAGAAACTTATCATAAGATATCACTTATGAAAGTCTTGTAAACATGGCTACACATGAAATGAGTTAGGAAAGAGAAGAGAGATTCACAATTAGAAAACACTCTTATGCCTGCTTATGGGGGAAGGAGAGGTGGGGTGATGAATAAAACCAGAGTTTGATATAAGCACAGGTACCCTTCCAAAAACCAACTATGGAATAGACAAGACCTACACCTTCCTCAGGGAAAGGGACTCAAAACCCCATATTTCCCGCAGAGGAATATATCTGACTAGTAAGAATCTTAAAACCAATGTATTCATATGTCTCCCTAAGGGAATCAAGTGTGTCTAGACTGGCATAAACATGACAGCTAGAATCAGCTCCAACCCACTATAAAAAGGAATTTAAAAAAAAAAAAAGGAAATTCTTTACAATTCCTTCAGGGTCTCTGATGAAATCTGGAATGACCCTATGTACAATGGCAGCTGGATGTGGCATAAGGCTGGACACATGGCAATGAGAGGATTGGTGAGATTGGGTGAGCAAATGCAGACCCTTTAAAGCAATAATGCATGGCACCCATTCCATGTGTCCCATGTCTCCAGGTTGAAGGGAATATTAGTACAGCTATAACATGTATGGGAAACCTAGAGAATAGACACACTGTGAATACGAAAGGTCTCTAAAACTCAATGAATAGTCCCTATCCTGGTGCTCGGGTTTGACTTTCCAACTGCTTTACTATCAATCTCCCTACTTGTAGAGACAGCCCTTTTAACCTCGTGGTTCGCACAGGTTGCCAATTGGGCAGAGGATGAAAGGGAAGAGGGAGAACCAATGAGAGAGTAGCTGTTAGACATTTGGACGGGCACATGTCTCTCTTATTTCCTAGGAGGAAGAAGAATTAAGCAAAGTCTCAGCCACCCACCTGAAACCAGTATAGGTCCTGAACCAAAATATTGGACTTGCGTTCAGCTCATAAAAAAATGAGTTAAATAATGTAGCTCAGGGACACAGCAATTCACAAACAGGCAGAGTAATAAAGGACAACTATCATCGAAAAATCTGTTGAGGGAAGGCAACGAGGCAGACTTGAAAGCGAGGCAGAATAGCAGGAAACAGATTTCAAGAGATACGTAGGAATCGCTTTTAAAGCACATGAAGAGGGGCACAACTTCGACAATAATGCACTTGGGCAAAAAGGGCATATGCGTTTTGTCCTGAATATATTCCGGGGAAAACACATATACCCGTTATCGCCAAGCAAGCAAGCGGGCAATGCAAATCTGCACTAAAAAGAAGTATCACTTCCCACGGGTCAAAAGGGACATCCACAAAATATGTAAAAACCAGAAAGGCAAGATAGGCCCTGGAGAACAGGGAGCCTTGTTATGCTGATGGGCGGGATATAAATTGCCAACTGCCTCTCTGGAGGAGTGCATTGTGTTCCCTAAAACAAGTAAACAACAGAGCTACAGAGCCAAGGGCACTTCCAGTCTAGGGAATATACCTTGGGAAAACAGAAAATCAATAAGACAGAGCCACCCCAAAATTTAGGGCTGCACTGCTTACAAGAACCTCAACTTGGGTACACATTACGTATCCCAGGAAAGATAAAAATGGTTCAAAAAATTGTGGTACTTACGTACGATGGAATATCCCTCAGCCATGAAATCAATATCATATGACCATTAGCGGCAAAATGAGTGGATTCAGTAACGATGATTCTAAATGAAATAAGTCACACAGAAAAAGAAACGTATCATAAGATATCACTTATGAAGATCCTGTAAACATGGCAACACATGAACTGAGTTAGGAAAGAGAACAGAGTCTCACATTTAGAAAACACTCTTATGCCTGCTTAAGGGGGAAGGAGAGGTGGGGTGATGCATAAAACCAGAGTTTGATATAAGCACAGGTACCGTTCCAAAAACCAACTATGGAATAGACAAGACCTACACCTTCCTCAGTGAAAGGGACTGAAAACCCGGTATTTCCTGCAGAGGAATATATCTGACTAGTAAGACTCTTAAAACCTATGTATTGATATGTCTCCATAAGGGAATGAAGTGTGTCTAGACTGGCGTAAACAAGGCAGCGAGAATCAGCTCAAAACCACACTAAAAAGAATTTGAAAAACAACAAAAAAGGGAAATTCCTTACAATTCCTTCAAGGATTCTGATGAAATCTGGAATGACCCTATCTACAATGACAGCTGGATGTGGCATAAGGCTGGACACATGGGACTGACTGGATTAGTGAGATTGGGTGAGCAAATGCACACCATATAAAGCAATAATGCATGACACCCATTCCATGGGGCCAATGTCTCCAGGTTGAAGAGAATATTACTACAGCTATAACATGTACGGGAAACCTAGAGAATGGAAACACTGTGAATACGAAAGGTCTCTAAAACTCAAAGAATACTCCCCCTCCTGGTGCTCCGGTTTGAATTTCCAACTGCTTTACTATCAATCTCCCAGCTCTGAGAGACAGCCCCTTTAACCTCCTGGTTTGCACAGGTTGCCAATTTGGCAGAGGATGAAAGGGAAGAGGGAGAACCAATGAGAGAACAGGTTTTAGGCATTTGGACGGGCACATGTCACTCTTATTTGCCGGGAGGAAGAAGAATTAACCAAAGTCTCAGCCACCCACCGGGATCCAGTATAGGTCCTGAACCAAAATTTTGGACTTGAGTTCAGCTCACAAAAAAGGAGTTAAAACTGGAGCTCAGTATCAGAGCAATTCACAAACTGGCAGATTAATAAAGGAAAACTATCGTCCAATAATCAGTTGAGGGAAGGCAACGAGGCGGACTAGAAAGCGAGGCAGAATAGCAGGAAACAGATTTCAAGAGGTATGTTGGAATCGCCTTTAAAGCATAGGAAGAGGGGCACAACTTCGACAATGTTGCACTTGGCGAAAAAGGGCGTATGCATTTTCTCCTGAATATATTCAGGAGAAAACGCATACGACCATTTTGGCCAAGCAAGCAAGCGGGTAATGTAAATCTGCCCTACAAAGAAGTATCACTTCCCACCAGTCAAAAGGGACATCCACAAAATGGGTAAAATTCAGAAAGGCAAGACAGGCCCTGGAAAACAGGGAGCCTTGTTATGCTGATGGGCGGGATGTAAATTACCAACTGCATCTCTGGAGGAGTGCATTGTGTTCCCTGATACAAGTAATCAACAGTGCTACAGAGCCAAGGGCATTTCCAGTCTAGGGAATATACCTTGGGAAAACTGAAAATCAATAAGACCGAGACACCCCAAAATTTAGGGCTGCACTGCTTACAAGAAACTCAACTTGGGTACAACTTAAGTATCCCAGGAATGGTAAAAATTGTTCAAAATATTGTGGTACTTACATATGATGGAATATCCCTCAGCCATGAAATCAATGTCATAAGACCAGTAGCGGCAAAATGAAAGGATTCAGGTACGATGATTCTAAGTGAAATAAGTCACACAGAAAAAGAAACTTATCATAGGATATCACTTGTTTAAGATCCTGTAAACATGGCTACACATAAACTGAGTTAGGAAAGAGAAGAGAGTCTCACATTTAGAAAACACTCTTATGCCTGCTTAAGGGGGCAGGAGAGGTGGGGTGATGCATAAAACCAGAGTTTGATAAAAGCAGAGGTACTGTTCCAAAAACCACCTATGGAATAGACAAGACCTACACCTTCCTCAGTGAAAGGGACTCAAAACAGCATATTTCCCGCAGAGGAATATATCTGACTAGTAATCATCTTAAAACCTATGTATTGATATGCCTCTGTAAGTGAATCAATTGTTTCTAGACTGGCATAAACATGGCATCGAGAATCATCTCAAACCCACTATAAAAAGGAATTTCAAAAACAAACAAAAAAACAGGGAAATTCTTTACAATTCCTTCAGGGTCTCTGATGAAACGTGGAATGACCCTGTCTACATTGACAGCTGGATGTGGCATAAGGCTGGACACATGGGAATGAGAGGATTGGTGAGATTCGGTGAGCAAATGCAGCCCCTTTAAAACAATAATGAATGGCACCCATTCCATGGGTCCCAACTCTCCAGGTTGAAGGGAATATTACTACAGCTATAACATGTATGTGAAACCTAGAGAATGGACACATTGTGAATACGAAAGGTCTCTAAAACTCAACGAATAGTCCCTCTCCTGGTGCTCCGGTTTGACATTCCAACTGTTTTTCTATCAATCTCCCAACTTGGAGAGACAGCCCCTTTAACCTCCTGCTTCGCACAGGTTGCCAATTTGGCAGAGGATGAAAGGGAAGAGGGAGAACCAATGAGAGAGTAGCTGATAGGCATTTAGACGGGCACATGTCACTCTTATTTCCCAGGCGGAAAAAGTATTAACCAAAGTCTCTGCTACCCAACTGGAACCAGTATAGTTCCTGAACCAAAATATTGGTCGTGCCTTCAGCTCACAAAATACGTGTTAAAAAATGGAGCTCAGGGGCACAGCAATTCACAAAGTGGCAGAGTAATAAAGGACAACTATCATCGCAAAACCTGTTGAGGGAAGGTAATGAGCCGGACTTGAAAGCGAGACAGAATAGCAGGAAACCGATTACAAGAGGAAATTTGGAATCGGCTTTAAAGGACAGGAAGAGGGGCACAACTTCGACAATGATGCACTTGGCCAAAAATGGCATATGCGTTTTCCCCTGAATATATTCAGGAGAAAAAGCATACGCCCTTCTTGGCCAAGCAAGCAAGTAGGCAATGCAAATCTGCAGTACAAAGAAGTACCAATTCCCACTGGTCAAAAGGGACATCCACAAAATGGGCAAAAATCAGAAAGGTAAGAGAGGCCCTGGAGAAAAGGGAGCCTTGTTATGCTGATGGCCGGGATGTAAATTACCAACTGCCTCTCTGGAGGAGTGCACTGTGTTGCCTAAAACAAGTAAACAACAGAGCTACACAGCCAAGAGCACTTCCAGTCTAGGGAATATACCTTGGGCAAACTGAAAATCAATAAGACAGAGCCAGCCCAAAATTTAGGGCTGCACTGCTTACAAGAACCTCAACTTGTCTACACATTAAATATCCCTGGAAACATAAAAATGGTTCAAAAAATTGTGGTACTTACGTACGATGGAATATCCCTCAGCCATGAAATCAATGTCATAAGACCAGTAGCAGCAAAATGAGTGGATTCAGGTACGATGATTCTAAGTGAAATAAGTCACACAGAAAAAGAAACTTATCATAAGATATCACTTATGAAGGTCCTGTAAACATGGCTACACATGAACTGAGTTAGGAAAGAGAAGAGAGTTTGACATTTAGAAAACATTCTTATGCCTGCTTAAGGGGGAAGGAGAGGTGGGGTGATGAATAAAACCAGAGTTTGATATTAGTTCAGGTACCGTTCCACAAACCATATACAGAATAGACAAGAACTACACCTTGCTCTGTGAACGGGACTCAACTCCCCATATTCCTTGCAGAGGTATATATCTTACTAGTAAGAATCTTAAAACCTATGTATTGATATGTCCCATAATGGAATCAAGTGTGTGTAGACAGGCATAAACATGGCAGTGAGAATCAGCTCAAACCCACTATAAAAATGAATTTCAAAAACGAAATAAAAAAACAGGGAAATTCTTTTCAATTCCTTCAGGGTCTCTGATGAAACTTGGAATGACCCTATCTACAATGACAGCTGGATGTGGCATAAGGCTGGACACATGGGACTGAAAGGATTGGTGAGATTGGGTGAGCAAATGCAGACCCTTTAAAGCAATAATGCATGGCACCCATTCCATATGTCCCAACTCTCCAGGTTGAAGGGAATATTACTACAGCTATAACATGTACGGGAAACCAAGAGAATGGACACACTCTGAATATGAAAGGTTTCTAAAACTCAACGAATAGTCCCTCTCCTGGTGCTCCAGTTTGACTTTCCAACTGCTTTACTATCAATCCCCCACCTTGGAGAGACAGCCTCTTTAACCTCCTGGTTCTCACAGGTGGCCAATTTGGCAGAGGATGAAAGGGAAGAGGCAGAACCAATGAGAGAGTAGCTGTTAGACATTTGGACGGGCATATGTCACTCTAATTTCCCGGCAGGAAGAATAATTAATCAAAGTCGCAGCCACCCACTGGGAACCAATATAGGTCCTGAATCAAAATTTTGGACATGCGTTCAGCTCACAAAAAACGAGTTGAAAAATGGAGCTCAAGGACACAGCAATTCACAAACGGGCAGAGTAATAAAGGACAACTATCATTCAAAAATCAGTTGAGGGAAAGCAATGAGGTGGACTTGAAAGCCAGGCAGAATAGCAGGAAACAGATTTCAAGAGGTACCTTGGAATCGCCTTTAAAGCACAGGAAGAGGGGCACAACTTCGTCAATGATGCACTTGGCCAAAAAGGGCGTATGAATTTTCTCCTGAATATATTCAGCAGAAAACGCATACGCCATTTTTGGCCAAACAAGCAAGCGGGCAATGCAAATCTGCACTACAAAGAAGTATCACTTCCCAGTGGTCAAAAGGGACATCCACACAATGGGTAAAACACAAAAAGGCAAGACAGGCCCTGGAGAAAAGGGAGACTTGTTATGCTGATGGGCGGGATGTAAACTGCCAACTGCCTCTCTGGAGGAGTGCATTGTGTTCCCTAAAACAAGTAATCAACAGAGCTACAGAGCCAAGGGCACTTCCAGTCTAGGGAATATACCTTGGGAAAACTGAAAATCAATAAGACAGAGCCACCCCAAAATGTAGGGCTGCACTGCTTACACGAAACTCAACTTGGGTACACCTTAAATATCCCAGGAAATATAAAAATGGTTCAAAAAATTGTGGTACTTATGTACAATGGAATATCCCTCAGCCATGAAATCCATGTTGTAAAACCAGTAGCAGCAAAATGAGTGGATTCAGGTACGATGATTCTAAGTGAAATAAGTCACAAAGAAAAAGAACCTATCATAAGATATCACTTATGAAAATCCTGTAAACATGGCTACACATGAACTGAGTTAGGAAAGAGAACAGAGTCTCACATTTAGAAAACACTCTCATGCCTCCTTAAGGGGGAAGGAGAGGTGGGCTGATGAATAAAACCAGAGTTTGATATAAGCAGAGGTACCGTTCGAAAAACCAACAATGGAATAGACAAGTCCTACCTATACCTTCCTCAGTGAAAGGGACTCAAAACCCCATATTTCCCGCAGAGGAATATATCTGACTAGTAAATATCTTAAAACCTATGTATTGATATGTCTCTATAAGGGAATCAAGTTTGTCTAGACTGGCATAAACATGGCAGCGAGAATCAGCTCAAACCAAGTATAAGAAGGAATTTCAAAAACAAAACAAAAAAACAGGGAAATTCTTTACAATTCCTTCAGGGTCTCTGATGAAACCTGGAATGACCCTGTCTAAAATGACAGCTGGATGTGTCATAAGGCTGGACACTTGGCATTGAGAGGATTGGTGAGATTGGGTGAGCAAATGCAGACCCTTTAAAGAAATAATGCATGGCACCCATTCCATGGGTCCCAACTCTCCAAGTTGAAGGGAATATTACTACAGCTATAACATGTATGGGAAACCTAGAGAATGGACACACTGTGAAAACGAAAGGTTTCTAGAACTCAACGGATAGTCACTCTCCTGGTGCTCTGGTTTGAATTTCCAACTGCTTTACTATCAATCTCCCAACTTGGAGAGACTGCCCCTTTAACCTCCTATTTCGCACAGGTTGCCAATTTGTCGGAGGATGAAAGGGAAGAGGGAGAACCAATGAGAGAGTAGCTGTTAGGCATCTGGACGGGCACATGGCACTCTAAATGCCCGGGAGGAAGAAGAATTAACCAAAGTCTCAGACACTCACCGGGAAACATTATAGGTCCTGAACCAAAATTTTGGACTTGCATTCAGCTCACAAAAAACGAGTTGAAAAATGGAGCTCAGGGGCAGAGCAATTCACAAACTGGCAGAGTAATAAAGGCCTACTATCGTCCAGAAATCTGTTGAGGGAAGGCAACGAAGCGGACTTGAATGTCAGGCCGAATAGCAGGAAACAAATTTCAAGAGGTACGTTGGAATCGTCTGTAAAGCACAGGAAGAGGGGCACAACTTCGACAATGATGTACTTGGCCAAAAAGGGCATATGCATTTTCTCCTGAATATATGCAGGAGAAAATGCATACACCCTTTTTGGCCAAGCAAGCAAGCGGGCAATGCAAATCTGCACTACAAAGAAGTATCACTTCCCACCGGTCAAAAGGGACATCCACAAAATGGGTAAAAACCAGAAAGGCAAGACAGGCCTTGGAGAACAGCGAGCCTTGTTATGCTGATGGGCGGGATGTAAGTTGTCAACTGCCTCTATGGAGGAGTGAATTGTGTTCCCTAAATCAAGAAAACAACAGAGTTACAGAGCCAAGAGCACTTCCATTCTAGGGAATATACCTTGGGCAAACTTAATATCAATAAGACAGAGCCACCCCAAAATTTAGGGCTGCACTGCTTACAATAACCTCAACTTGTCTACACCTTAAATATCCCTAGAATCATAAAAATGGTGCAAAACATTGTGGTACTTACGTACGATAGAATATCCCTCAGCCATGAAATCAATGACATAAGATCAGTAGCAGCAAAATGAGTGGATTCAGGTACGATGATTCTAAGTGAAATAAGTCACACAGAAAAAGAAACTTATCATAAGATATCACTTATGAAGGTCCTGTAAACATGGCTACACATGAACTGAGTTAGGAAAGAGAACAGAGTCTCATATTTAGAAAACACTCTCATGCCTCCTTAAGGGGGAAGGAGAGGTGGGGTGATGAATAAAACCAGAGTTTGATATAAGCACATGTACCGTTCCCAAAACCGTCTATGGAATAGACAAGACCTACCTATACCTTCCTCAGTGAAAGGGACTCAAAACACCATATTTCCCGCAGAGGAATATATCTGACTAGTAAGAATCTTAAAACCTATGTATTGATATGTCTCTGTAAGGGAATCAAGTGTGTCTAGACTGGCATAAACATGGCAGCGAGAATCAGCTCAAACCCACTATAAAAAGGAAATTCAAAAACAAAACAAAAAAACAGGGAAATTCTTTTCAATTCCTTCAGGGTCTCTGATGAAACCTGGAATGACCCTATCTACAATGACAGGTGGATGGTACATAAGGCTGGACACATGGGACTGAGAGGATTAGTGAGATTGGGTGAGCAAATGCAGACGCTTTAAAGCAATAATGCATGGCACCCATTCCATGGGTCACAACTCTCCAGGATGAACCGAATATTACTATAGCTATAACATGTACGGGTAACCGAGAGAATGGACACACTGTGAATATGAAAGGTCTCTTTAACTCAACAAATAGTCCCTGTCCTGGTGCTCCGGTTTGACTTTCCAACTGCTTTACTATCAATCTCCCAACTTGGAGAGACAGCCCCTTTGACCTCCTGTCTCACACAGGCTGCCAATTTGGCAGAGGATGAAACGGAAGAGGGAGAACCAATGAGAGAGTAGCTGTTAGACATTTGGACGGGCACATGTCACTCTTGTTTCCCGGGAGGAAGAAGAATTAACCAAAGTCTCAGCCACCCACCGGGTACCAGTATAGGACCTGAACCAAAATATTGGACTTGCGTTCAGCTCACAAAAAACGAGTTAAATAATGGAGCTCTGGGGCACGGCAATTCACAAACAGGCAGAGTAATAAAGGACAACTATCGTCCAAAAACCTGCTGAGGGAAGGCAACGAGGCGGACTTGAAAGCAAGGCAGAATAGCAGGAAACAGATTTCAAGAGGTAGGTTGGAATCGCCTGTAAAGGACAGGAAGAGGGGCACAACTTCGACAATGATGCACTTGGCCAAAAATGGCGTATGCATTTTCTCCTGAATATATGCAGGAGAAAACGCAAATGCCTTTTTTGGCCAAGCAAGAAAGCGGGCAATGCAAATCTGCACTACAAAGAATTATCACTTCCCACCGGTCAAAAGGGACATCCACAAAATGTGTAAAAACCAGAAAGGCAAGAGAGGACCTGGAGAACAGGGAGCCTTGTTATGCTTATAGGCGGGATGTAAATTGCCAACTGCCTCACTGGACTAGTGCATTGTGTTCCCTAAAACAAGTAAACAACAAAGCTACAGAGCCAAGGGCACTTCCAGTCTAGGGAATATACATTGGGAAACGGAAAATCAATAAGACAGATCCACCCCCAAATTTAGGGCTGCACTGCTTACAACAACCTCAACTTGGGTACACCGCAAATATCCCAGGAAATATAAAAATGGTTCAAAAAATTGTGGTACTTACGTACGATGGAATATCCCTCAGCCATGAAATCAATGTCATAAGACCAGTAGCAGCAAAATGAGTGGATTCAGGTACGATGATTCTAAGAGAAATAAGTCACACAGAAAAAGAAGCTAATCATAAGATATCACTTATGAAGATCCTGTAAACATGCCTACACATGAACTGTGTTAGGAAAGAGAACAGACTCTCACATTTAGAAAACACTCTTATGCCTGCTTAAGGGGGAAGGAGAGGTGGGGTGATGCATAAAACCAGAGTTTGATATAAGCACAGGTACCGTTCCCAAAACCAACTATGGAATAGAAAAGACCAACCTATACCTTCCTCAGTGAATGGGACTCAAAACCCCATATTTCCCACAGAGGAATATATCTGACTAGTAAGAATCTTAAAACCTGTGTACTGATATGTCTCTGTAAAGGAATCAAGTGTGTCTAGACTGGCATAAACATGGCAGCGAGATTTAGCTCAAACCCACTATAAAAAGGAATTTCAAAAACAAAACAATAAAACAGGGAAATTCTTTAAAATTCCTTCAGGGTCTCTGATGAAACGTGGAATGACCCTGTCTACAATGAGAGCTGGATGTGGCAAACGGCTGTACACTTGGGACTGAGAGGATTGGTGAGATTGGGTGAGCAAATGCAGACCCTTTAAAGCAATAATGCATGGCACCCATTCCATGGGTCCCAACTCTCCAGGTTGAAGGGAATATTACTACAGCTATAACATGAATGGGAAACCTAGAGAATGGACACACTGTGAGTATGAAAGGTTTCTAAAACTCAACGAATAGTCCCTCTCCTGGTGCTCCGGTTTGACTTTCCAACTGCTTTACTATCAATCTCCCTACTTGGAGAGACTGCCCCTTTAACCTCCTGTTTCGCACAGGTTGCCAATTTGGCAGAGGATGAAACGGAAGAGGGAGAACCAATGAGAGAGTAGCTGTTAGGCATTTGGAAGGGCACATGTCACTCTTGTTTCCTGGGAAGAAGAAGAATTAACCAAAGTCTTAGCCACCCACCGGGTACCAGTATAGGTCCTGAACCAAAATTTTGGACTTGCGTTCAGCTCACAAAAAACGAGTTAAATAATGGAGCACTGGGGCATGGCAATTCACAAACAGGCAGAGTAATAAAGGACAACTATCGTCCAAAAATCTGTTGAGGGAAGGCAACGAGGCGGGCTTGAAAGCGAGGCAGAATAGCAGGAAACAGATTTCAAGAGGTACGATGGAATCACCTTTAAAGCACAGAAAGAGGGGCACAACTTCGAAAATTATGCACTTGGCCAAAAAGTGCGTATGCGTTTTCTCCTGAATATATTCAGCAGAAAACCCATATGCCCTTTTTGGCCAAACAAGCAAGCGTGCAATGCAAATCTGCACTACAAAGAAGTATCACTTCCCAGAGGTCAAAAGGGAAATCCACAAAATGTGTAAACACCACAGAGGCAAGACAGGCCCTGAAGAACAGGGAGCCTTGTTATGCTGATGGGCGGGATGTAAATTGCCAACTGCCTCTCTGGATGAGTGCATTGTGTTCCCTAAAACAAGTAACCAACAGAGCTACAGAGCCAAGGGCACTTCCAGTATAGGGAATATACCTTGGGAAAACTGAAAATCAACAAGACAGAGCCACCCCCAAATTTAGGGCTGCACTGCTTACAAGAACCTCAACTTGGGTACACCATAAATATCCCTGGAAATATAAAAATGGTTCAAAAAATTGTGGTACATACGTACAATGGAATATCGCTCAACCATGAAATCCATATCGTAAGACCAGTAGCAGCAAAATCAGTGGATTCAGGTACGATGATTCTAAGTGAAATAAGTCACAAAAAAAGAAGCTTATCATAAGATATCACTTATGAAGATCCTGTAAACATGGCTACCCATGAACTGAGTTAGGAAAGAGAACAGAATCTCACATTTAGAAAACACTCTCATGCTTCCTTAAGGGGGAAGGAGAGGTGGGGAATGCATAAAACCAGAGTTTGATATAAGCACAGGTACCGTTCCCAAAACCAACTGTGGAATAGACAAGACCTACCTATACCTTCCTCAGTGAAAGGGACTCAAAACCCCACATTTCCCGCAGAGGAATATATCTGACTCGTAAGAATCTTACAACATTTGTATTGAAACGTCTCCGTAAGGGAAACAAGTGTGTCTAGACTGGCATAAACATGGCAGCGAGAATCAGCTCAAACCCACTATAAAAAGGAAATTCAAAAACAAAACTAAAAAACAGGGAAATACTTTACAATTCCTTCAGGGTCTCTGATGAAACGTGGAATGACCCTGTCTACAATGACAGCTGGATGTGGCATAAGGCTGGACACTTGGGACTGAGAGGATTGGTGAGATTGTGTGAGCAAATGCAGACCCTTTAAAGCAATAATGCATGGCACCCATTCCATGGGTCACAACTCTCCAGGTTGAAGGGAATATTACTACATCTATAACATGTATGGGAAACCTAGCAAATGGACACACTGAAAACGAATGGTTTCTAAAACTCAACGAATAGTCTCTCTCCAGGTGTCCGGTTTGACTTTCCAACTTCTTTACTATCAATCTCTCAACTTGGAGAGACAGCCCCTTAACCTCCTGGTTCTCACAGGTTGCCAATTTGGCAGAGGATTAAAGGGAAGAGGTAGAACGAATGAGAGAGTAGCTGTTAGGCATTTGGATGGGCATATGTCACTCTAATTTCCCGGCAGGAAGAAGAATTAACCAAACTCGCAGCCACCCACCGGGAACCAATGTAGGTCCTGAACCAAAATTTTGGACATGCGTTCAGCTCACAAAAAATCGAGTTGAAAAATGGAGCTCAAGGGCACAGCTATTCACAAACTGGCAGAGTAATAAAGGACAACTATCATTCAAAAATCATTTGAGGGAAGGCAACGAGGTGGACTTGAAAGCGAGACAGAATAGCAGGAAACAGATTGCAAGAGGTACGTTGGAATCGCCTGTAAAGCACAGGAAGAGGGGCACAACTTCGACAATGATGCACTTGCCCAAAAAGGGAGTATGAATTTTCTCTTGAATATATACAGGAGAAAACGCATACGCCCTTTTTGGCCAAGCAAGCAAGCGGGCAATGCAAATGTGCACTACAAAGAAGTATCACTTCCCACGGGTCAAAAGGGACATCCACAAAATGGGTAAAAACCAGAAAGGCAAGACAGGCCCTGGAGAACAGGGAGCCTTGTTATGCTGATGGGCGGCATGTACATTAACAACTGCCTCTCTGGATGAGTGCATTGTGTTCCCTAAAAAAAGTAAACAACTGAGCTACAGAGCCAAGGGCACTTCCAGTCTAGGGAATATACCTTGGGAAAACTGAAAATCAATAAGCAGAGCTACCCCAAAATTTAGGGCTTCACTGCTTACAAGAACCTCAACTTGGGTACACCTTAAGTATCCTAGGAAAGGTAAAAATTGTTCAAAAAATTGTGGTACTTACGTATGATGGAATATCCCTCAGCCATGAAATCAACGTCATAAAACCAGTAGCAGCAAAATGAGTGGATTCAGGTATGATGATTCTAAGTGAATTAAGTCACACAGAAAAAGAAACTTATCATAAGATATCACTTATGAAGATCCCGTAAACATGGCTACACATGAACTGAGTTAGGAAAGAGAACAGAGTCTCACATTTAGAAAACACTCTTATGCCTGCTTAAGGGGGAAGGAGAGGTGAGGTGATGCATAAAAACAGAGTTTGATATAAGCACAGGCACCGTTCCAAAAACCATCTATGGAATAGACAAGACCTACACCTTCCTCAGTGAAAGGGACTCAAAACCCAATATTTCCCGCAGAGGAATATATCTGTCCAGTAAGAATCTTAAAATCTATGTATTGATATGTCTCCGTAAGGGAATCAATGTGTCTAGACTGGCATAAACATGGCAGCGAGAATCAGCTCAAACCCACTATAAAAAGGAATTTCAAAAACAAAACAAAAAAACAAGGAAATTCTTTACAATTCCTTCAGGGTCTCTGATGAAACCTTGAATGACCCTATCTACAACGACCGCTGGATGTGGCATAAGGTTGGACACATGGGACTTAGAGTATTGCTGAGATTGCGTGAGCAAATAGAGACCTTTTAAGGCAATAATTCATTGAACCCATTCCATGGGTCCCTACTCTCCAGGTTGAAGGGAATATTACTATAGCTATAACATGTATGGGAAACCTAGAGAATGGACACACAGTGAATACGAAAGGTTTCTATAACTCAACGAATAGTCCCACTCCTGGTGTTCCGGTTTGACTTTCCAACTGCTTTAATATCAATCTCCCAACTTGGAGAGACAGCACCTTTAACCTCCTGGTTTGCACAGGTTGCCAATTTGGCAGAGGATGAAAGCGAAGAGGGAGAACCAATGAGAGAGTAGCTGTTAGGCATTTGAACGGGCTCATGTCACTCTTATTTCCCGTGAGGAAGAAGAATTAAACGAAGTCTCAGCCAACCACCGAAAACCAGTATAGGTTCTGAACCCAAATATTCTCCTTGCGTTCAGCTCACAAAAAATGAGTTAAAAATTGGAGCCCATTGGCACAGCAATTCACAAATTGGCATAGAAATAAAGGGCAACTATCGTCCACAAATCTCTTGAGGGAAGGTAATGAGGCAGACTTGAAAGCAAGGCAGAATAGCAGGAAACAGATTTCAAGAGGTACGATGGAATCGCCTTTAAAGCACAGGAAGAGGGGCACAACGTCGAAAATGATGCACTTGGCCAAAAAGGGCGTATGCGTTTTCACCTGAATATATTCAGGAGAAAACGCATACGCCCTTTTTGGCCAAGCAAGCAATAAGGCAATGCAAATCTGCACTACAAAGAAGTATCACTTCCCACAGGTCAAAAGGGACATCCACAAAATGGGCAAAAATCAGAAAGGCAAGACAGGCCCTGGAGAACAGGGAGCCTTGTTATGCTGATTGGCGGGATGTAAATTGCCAACTGCCTCTCTGGAGGAGTGCATTGTGTTCCCTAAAAGAAGTAAACAACAGGGCTAGAGAGCCAAGGGCACTTCCAGTCTAGGGAATATACCTTTGGAAAATTGAAAATCAATAAGACAGAGCCACCCCCAAATTTAGGGCTGCACTGCTTACAAGAACCTCAACTTGGGTACACCTTAAATATCCCAGGAAAAATAAATATGGTTCAAAAAATTGTGGTACTTATGTACAATGGAATATACCTCAGCCATGAAATCAATGTCATAAGACCAGTAGCAGCAAAATGAGTGGATTCAGGTACGATGATTCTAAGTGAAATAAGTCACACAGAAAAAGAAACTTATCATAAGATATCACTTATGAAGGTCCTGTAAACATGGCTACACATGAACTGAGTTAGGAAAGAGAACAGAGTCTCACATTTACAAAAAACTCTTATTCCTGCTTAAGGGGGATTGAGAGGTGGCGTGATGCATAAAACCAGAGTTTGATATAAGCAGAGTTACCGTTCCAAAAACCAACTATTGAATAGAAAAGACCTACACCTTCCTCAGTGAAAGGGACTCAAAACCACATATTTCCCGCAGAGTATTATATCGGATAAGTAAGAATCTTGAAAATTATTTATTGATATGTCTCCGTAAGGGAATCAAGTTTGTCTAGACTGGCATAAATATGGCAGCGAGAATCAGCTCAAACCCACTATAAAAAGGAATTTCAAAAACAAAAAAAGGGAAATTCTTTACAATTTCTTCAGGGTCTCTGATGAAACCTGGAATGACCCTATCTACAACGACAGCTGGATATGGCCTAAGGCTGGATACATAGGACTGAGAGGATTGGAGAGTTTGGGTGAAAAAATGCAGACCCTGTAAAGCAATAATGCATGGCACCCATTCCATGGGTCCCAACTCTCCAGTTTGAAGGGAATATTACTACAGCTATAACAGGTATGGGATACCTAGAGAATGGACACACTGTGAATAAGAAAGCTTTCTAAAACTCAACGAATAATCGCTCTCCTGGTGCTCCAGTTTGACATTCCAACTGCTTAACTATCAATCTCCCAACTAGGAGAGACTGCACCTTTACGCTCCTGGTTCGCACAGGTTGCCAGTTTGGCAAAGTATGAAAGCGAAGAGGGAGAACCAAAGAGAGAGTAGCTGTTAGGCATTTGGACGGGCACATGTCACTCTTATTTCCCGGGAGGAAGAAGAATTAACCAAAGTCTCAGCCACGCACCGGGAACCAGTATAGGTCCTGAACCAAACTATGGGTCTTGCGTTCAGCTCACAAAAACCGAGTTAATAAATGGAGCTCAGGGGCACAGCAATTCACAAACTGGCAGAGTAATAAACGACAACTATCATCCAAAAATCTGTTGAGGGAACGCAACGAGGCGGACTTGAATGTGAGGCAGAATAGCAGGAAACAGATTTCAAGAGGTACGTTGGAATCACCTTTAAAGCACAGGAAGAGGGGCACAACTTCGACAATGATGCACTTGGCCAAAGATGGCGTAAGCGTTTTCTCCTGAGTATATTCAGGAGAAAACGCATACACCCCTTTCGGCCAAGAAAACATGCGGGCAATTCAAATCTCCACTACAAAGTAGTATCACTTCCCACCGGTCCTAAGGAACATCCACATAAATGGTAATAACCAGAAATTCAAGACAGGCCCTGGAGAACAGGAAGCCTTGTTATGCTGATGGCCGGGATGTAAATTGCCAACTGCCTCTCTGGAGGAGTGCATTGTGTTCCCTAAAACAAGTAAAA
This sequence comes from Mesoplodon mirus, assembly GCF_964341445.2. NCBI lineage: Eukaryota > Metazoa > Chordata > Mammalia > Artiodactyla > Ziphiidae > Mesoplodon > Mesoplodon mirus. Next base: position 1,454,401 of record NW_028295740.1, on the reverse strand, counting down.
AACAGAACTACAGAGGCAAGGACACTTCCAGCCCTGGGAATATAATTTGGGAAAACTGAAAATCAATAAGCAGAGCCACCCCAAAATTTAGGGCTGCATTGCTTACAATATCCACAACGTGGGTACACCTTAAATATCACAGGAAATATAAAAATGGTCCAAAAAATTGTGGTAGTAATGTATGATGGAATATTCCTCAGCGATGAAATCAATGTCATAAGACCAGTAGCAGCAAAATGAGTGGATTCAGGTACGAAGATTCTACGTGAAATAAGTCACACAGAAATAGAATCGTATCATAACATATCACTTATGAAGATCCTGTAAACATGGTTACACATGAACTGAGTTAGGAAATAGAACAGAGTCTCACATTTAGAAAACACTCTTATGCCTGCTTAAGGGGGAAGGAGAGGTGGGGTGATGAATAAAACCAGAGTTTGATATAAGCACAGGTACCGTTCCAAAAACCAACTATGGAATAGACAAGACCTACACCTTCCTCAGTGAAAGGGACTCAAAACCCCATATTTCCCGCAGAGGAATATATCTGACTAGTAAGAATCTTAAAACCTATGTATTGATATGTCTCCGTAAGGGATTAGTGTGTCTAGCCTGGCATAATTATGGCAGCGAGAATCAGCACAAACCCATTATAAAAAGGAATTTCAAAAACAAATAAACAGGTAAATTCTTTACAATTCCTTCAGGGTCTCTGATGAAACCTGGAATGACCCTATCTACAATGACAGCTGGATATGGCATAAGGCTGGATACCTGGGACTGAGAGGACTGGTGAGATTGGGTGAGCAAATGCAGACCCTTTAAAGCAATAATGCATGGCACCCATTCCATGGGTCCGATGTCTCCAGGTTGAAGGGAATATAACTACAGCTATAACATGTACGGGAAACCTAGAGAATGGACACACTGTGAATACGAAAGCTTTCTAAAACTCAAAGAATAATCGCTCTCCTGGTGCTCCAGTTTGACTTGACAACTGCTTTACTATCAATCTCCCAACTTGGAGAGACAGCACCTTTAACTTCCTGGTTCACACAGGTTGCCAATTTGGCAAAGGATGAAAGGGAATAGGGAGAACCAATGAGAGAGTAGCTGTTAGGCATTTGGACAGGCACATATCACACTTATTTCCGAGGAGGAAGAAGAATTAACCAAACACTCAGCCACCCCCCGGGTACCAGTATAGGACAAGTACCAAAGTATTGGACTTGCGTTCAGCTCACAACAAACGAGTTAATTAATGGAGCTCAGGGGCACAGCAATTCACAAAGTGGCAGAGTAATAAAGGGCAACTATCGTCAAAAATCTGTTCAGGGAAGGCAACGAGGCGGACTTGGAAGCGAGGCTGAATAGCAGGAAACAGATTTCAAGATGTACATTGGAATCACCTTTAAAGCACAGGAAAAGGGGCACAACTTCGACAATGATGCACTTGGCCAAAAAGAGCCTATGGTTTTCTCCTGAATATATTCAGCAGAAAACGCATACACCCTTTTTGGCCAAGCAGGCAAGTGGGCAATGCAAATCTGCACTACAAAGTAGTATCACTTCCCAACGTTCAAACGGGACATCCACAAAATGGGTAAAAACCAGAAAGGCAAGGCAGGCCCTGGAGACCAGGGAGCCTTGTTATACTGATGTGCGGAATGTAAATTGCCAACTGCCTCTCTGGTGGAGTGCATTGTGTTCCCGAAAACAAGTAAACAACAGAGCTACAGAGCCAAGGGCACTTCCAGTCTAGGGAATATACCTTGGGAAAACTGAAAATGAATAAGACAGTGCCACCCCAAAATTTAGGGCTGCACTGCTTACAAGAACCTCAACTTGGGTACACCTTAAATATCCCAGGAAAGATAAAAGTGGTTCAAAAAATTGTGGTACTTACGTACGATGGAATATCCCTCAGCCATGAAATCAATGTCATAAAAACAGTAGCAGCAAAATGAGTGGATTCAGGTACGATGATTCCAAGTGAATAAGTCACACAGAAAAAGAAACTTATCATAAGATATCACTTGAGAAGATCCTGTAAACATGGCTACACATGAACTGAGTTAGGAAAGAGAAGAGAGTCTCACATTTAGAAAACACTCTTCTGCCTGCTTAAGGGGGAAGGACAGGTGGGGTGATGCATAAAACCAGAGTTTGATATAAGTAGAGGTACCGTTCCTAAAACCAACTATGGAATAGACAAGACCTACCTATACTTTCCTCAGTGAAAGGGACTCAAAACCCCATATTTCCCGCAGAGGAATATATCTGACTAGTAAGTTTCTTAAAACCTATGTATTGATAAGTCTCCGTAAGGGAATCAAGTGTATCTAGGCTGGCATAAACATGGCAGCAAGAATCAGCTCAAACACACTATAAAAAGGAATTTCAAATACAAAACAAAAAAACACGGACATTCTTTACAATTCCTTCAGGGTCTCTGATGAAACCTGGTATATCCATGTCTACAATGACAGCTCGATGTGGCATAAGGCTGGAAACTTGGGACTGAGAGGTTTGGTGAGACTGGGTGAGCAAATGCAGACTCTTTAAAGCAATAATGCATGGCACCCATTCCATGGGTCAGAACTCTCCAGGTTGAAGGGAATATTACTACAGCTATAACATGTACGGGAAACCTAGAGAATGGACACACTGTGAATATGAAAGGTTTCTATAACTCAACAAATAGTCCCTCTCATGGTGCTCCGGTTTGACTTTCCAACTCATTTACTATCAATCTCCCAACTTGGAGAGACAGCCCTTTTAACCTCCTGGTGCTCACAATTTGCCCATTTGGCAGAGGACGAAAGGGAAGAGGGAGAACCAATGAGAGAGTAGCTGTTACGCATTTGGACGGTCATATATCAATCTAATTTCCCAGCAGGGAGTAGAATTACCCAAAGTTGTAGCCCCCACCGGGAACCAGTATAGGCCCTGAACCAAAATTTTAGACATGCGTTCAGCTCACAAAAAACGAGTTGAAAAATGGAGCTCAAGGGCACAGCAATTCACAAACTGGCAGAGTAATAAAGGACAACTATCATCCAAAAGTCTGTTGAGGGAAGGCAACGAGGCGGACTTGAATGCGAGGCTGAACAGCAGGAAACAGATTTCAAGAGGTACGTTGGAATCGCCTTTAAAGCACAAGAAGAGGGGCACAACTTCGACAATGATGCACTTGGCCAAAATGAGCGTATGCATTTTCTCCTGAATATATGCAGGGGAAAACGCATATGCCCTTTTTGGCCAAGCAAGCACGCGAGCAATGCAAATCTGCACTACAAAGAAGTATCACTCCCCACCAGTCAAAAGGGACATCCACAAAATGTGTAAATACCAGAAAGGCAAGACAGGCCCTGGAGAACAGGGAGCCTTGTTATACTGATAGGAGGGATGTAAATTGCGATCTGCCTCACTGGAGGAGTGCATTGTGTTCCCGAAAACAAGTAAACAACAAAGCTACTGAGCCAAGGGCACTTCCAGTCTAGGGAATATACATTGGGAAAATTGAAAATCAATAACACACAGCCACCCCCAAATTTAGGGCTGCACTGCTTACAAGAACCTCAACTTGGGTACACCTTAAATATCCAAGGAAAGATAAAAATGGTTCAAAAAATTGTGGTACTTACGTACGATGGAATATCCCTCAGCCATGACATCAATGTCATAAGAACAGTAGCAGCTAAATGAGTGGATTCAGGTACGATGATTCTAAGTGGAATAAGTCACACTGAAAAAGATGCTTATCATAAGATATCACTTATGAAGATCCTGTAAACATGGCTACACATGTACTGAGTTAGGAAAGAGAACAGAGTCTCACATTTAGAAAACACTCTTATGCCTGCTTAAGGGGGGAGGAGAGGTGGGGTGATACATAAAACCAGAGTTTGATATAAGCACAGGTACCGTTCCAAAAACCAACTATGGAATAGACATGACCAACCAATACCTTCCTCAGTGAAAGGGACTCAAATCCCCATATTTCCCGCAGAGGAATATATCTGACTAGTAAGAATCTTAAAACCTATGTATTGATATGTCTCCGTAAGGGAATCAAGTGTGTCTAGACTGGCATAAACATGGCAGCGATAATCAGCTCAAACCCACAATAAAAAGGAATTTCAAAAACAAAACAAATACAGGGAAATTCTTTACAATTCCTTCAGGGTCTCTGATGAAACGTGGAATGTCCTTGTCTACAATGACAGCTCGATGAGGCATAAGGCTGGACACTTGGGACTGAGAGGATTGGTGAGATTGGGTGAGCAAATGCAGACCCTTTAAAGCAATAATGCATGGCACCCATTCCATGGGTCCCAACTCTCCAGGTTGAAGGGAATATTACTACAGCTATAAAATGTATGGGAAACCTAGAGAATGGACACACTCTGAATACGAATTGTCTCTAAAAAACAACGAATAGTCCCTCTCCTGGTTCTCCAGTTTGACTTTCCAACTGCTTTACTATCAATCTTCCAACTAGGAGAGACAGCCCCTTTAACCTCCTGGTTCTCACAGTTTGCCAATTTGGCAGAGGATGAAAGGGAAGAGGGAGAACCAATGAGAGAGTAGCTGTTAGGCATTTGGACGGGCATATATCACTCTAATTTCCCGGCAGGAAGAAGAATTAACCAAAGTCTCAACCAGCCACTGGGAAGCAGTATACCTCCTGAAACAAAATTTTGTACTTGCATTCAGCTCACAAAAAACGAGTTGAATAATTGAGCTCAGCGGCAGAGCAATTCACAATCTGGCATAGTAATAAAAGCCAACTATCGTCCAGAAATCTGTTGAGGGAAGGCAACGAAGCGGACTTGAAAGTGAGGCCCAATAGCAGGAAACAGATTTCAAGAGGTACGTTGGAATCGTCTGTAAAGCACAGGAAGAGGGGCACAACTTCGACAATGATGCACTTGGCCAAAAAGGGCGTATGCTTTTTCTCCTGAATATATGCAGGAGAAAACGCATACACCCTTTTCGGCCAAGCAAGCAAGCAGGCAATGCAAATCTGCACTACAAAGAAGTATCACTTCCCACTTGTCACAAGGGACATACACATAAAGGTTAAAAACCATAAATTCAAGACAAGCCCTGGAGAACAGAGAACCTTGTTATGCTGATGGGCGGGATGTAAATTGCCAACTGCCTCTCTGGAGGAGTGCATTGTGTTCCCTAAAGCAAGTAAACAACAGAGCTACAGAGCCAAGGGCACTTCAGTCTAGGGAATATACCTTGGGAAAACTGAAAATCAGTAAGACAGAGCCACCCTAAAATTTAGGGCTGCACTGCTTACAAGAACCTCAACTTGGGTACACCTTAAATATCCAAGGAAAGATAAAAATGGTTCAAAAAATTGTGGTACTTACGTACGATGGAATATCCCTCAGCCATGAAATCAATGTCATAAGACCAGTAACAGCAAAATGAGTGGATTCAGGTACGATGATTCTAAGTGAAATAAGTCACACAGAAAAAGAAACTTATCATAAGATATCACTTATGTAGAACCTGTAAACATGGCTACACATGAACTGAGTTAGGAAAGAGAAGAGAGTCTCACATTTAGAAAACACTCTTATGCCTGCTTAACGCGGAAGGAGAGGTGGGGTGATGCATAAAACCAGAGTTTGATATAAGCACATGTACCGTTTCATAAACCAACTATGGAATAGACAAGACCTACAGTTTCCTCAGTGAAAGGGACTCAAAACCCCATATTTCCCGCAGAGGAATATATCTGACTAGTAAGAATATTAAAACCTATGTATTGATATGTCTCCGTAAGGGAATCAAGTGTTTTAGACTGGCATAAACATGGCAGAGAGAATCAGCTCAAACGCACTATAAAAAGGAATTTCAAAAACAAAACAAAAAAACAGGGAAATTCTTTACAATTCCTTCAGGGTCTATAATGAAACCTGGAATGACCCTATGTACAACGACAGCTGGATGTGGCATAGGGCTGGACACATGGGACTGAGAGGATTGGTGAGATTGGGTGAGCAAAGGCAAACCCTTTAAAGCAATAATGCATGGCAACCATTCCATGGGTCCCAACTCTCCAGGTTGAAGGTAATATTATTACAGCTATAACATATATGGGAAACCTAGAGAATGGACACACTGTGAATATGAAAGGTCTCTAAAACTCAACGAATATTCCCTCTCCTGGCGCTCCGGTTTGACTTTCCAACTGCTTTACTATCAAGCTCTGAACCTGGAGAGACAGCACCTTTAACCTCCTGTTTCGCACAGGTTGCCAAATTTGCGGAGGATGAATGGGAAGAGGGAGAACCAATGAGAGAGTAGTTGTTAGGTATTTGGACGGGCATATGCGACTCTTATTTCCCGGGAGGAAGAAGAATTGACCAAAGTTTCAGCCACCACCGGGAACCAGTATAGGTCCTGAACCAAAATATTGGACTTGCGTTCAGCTCAGAAAAAACGAGTTAAAATATGGAGCTCAGGGGCACAGCAATTTACAAACTGACAGAGTAATAGAGGAAAACTATCGTCCAAAAATCTTTTGAGGGAAGGCAGAGAGGCGGACTTTAAAACGAGGCAGAATAGCTGCAAACAGATTTCAGGAGATACGTTGGAATCACCTTTCAAGCACAGGAAGAGGGGCACAATTTCGACAATGATGCACTTGGCCAAAAAGGGCGTATGCGTTTTCTCCTGAGTATATTCAGGAGAAAATGCATACGCCATTTTTGGCCAAGCAAGCAAGCAGCAATGCAAATCTGCACTACAAAGAAGTATCCCTTCCCACCGGTCAAAAGGGACATCCACAAAATGTGTAAAAACCAGAAAGGCAAAACAGGCCCTGGAGATCAAGGAGCATTGTTATGCTGATGGGCGGGATATAAGTTGCCAACTGCCTCTCTGGAGGAGTGCATTGTGTTCCCTAAAACAAGTAAACAACAGAGCTACACAGCCAAGGGCAGTTCCAGTCTAGGGAATATACCTTGGGAAAACTGAAAATCAATAAGACAGACCCACCCCAAAATTTAGGGATGAACTGCTTACAAGAACCTCAACTTTGGTACACCTTAAATATCCCAGGAAAGTTAAAAATTTTTCAAAAAATAGTGGTACTTACATACGATGGAATATCCCTCAGCCATGAAATCAATGTCATAAGACCAGTAGCAACAAAATGAGTGGATTCAGGTACGATGATTCTAATTGAAATAAGTCACACAGAAAAAGAAACTTATCATAAGATATCACTTATGAAGGTCCTGTAAACATGTCTACACATGAACGGAGTTAGGAAAGATTACAGAGTAACTAATCTTATCATAAGATATCACTCATAGCGGGAATGTACACATACCTACACATGAACTGAATGACAAACACAACAGAGTCACACATTTAGGAAACATCTTTTGCCTCCTTAAGAGGAAAGCCAAGGCGGGGTTATGTATAAAACCACAGTTTTAAATTAGCACAGATACCGTTATATTAACCATGTATGTAATAGACAACACCTACTCCTGGCACAATGAACTGGACTCAACACCCCCTATTCATTGCAGAGGAATATGTCTGACTCTAAGTATTTTAAAACATATGTATTCTCATGTCTCCATAAAGGAATCATGTGTGTGTATAATGGCATGAACACAGCACTGAAATTCAGTTAAACCCACTTATAAAAATAAATTTCAAAATCAAAATGCAAAAACAGAGAGAAAGTCTTAAAAATTACATTCAGGGCCTGTGATCCAAGCTAGATTGACCACCTTTACACCCACAGCTGGATGAGACATAAGACTGGACACTTGGGGCTGACAAGATTGCTGAGGTTGTGTGAACAAAAGAACACCACTTAGAGCAATACTGTGTGCTACCCATTCTAGTGGTCCCATCTCTCCAGGTTTAAGGGAATCTTCCTCCAGTTAAAACATGCATGGGAAACCCAGTGGATGGTACACTGTGTAATTGGGAAAGTTTTCTAAAAGGTACCTCATTTTTCCTTTTGTCGTGCTCGGCTTCGCCATTCCATCTGCATTACTAAAAATCTCCCCACTTGGAGTGTCAGCGCCTTTACCCTCCCTTTATGCACAGTTTGCAAACTGTGCGGAGGATGAACAGGAAGAGGGGAAATAAATGAGAGATTAGCTGTAGGTGTTTGGATGGGCACATGTCACTCTAGTTTCCCATCAGGAAGAATAATTAAACAAAGGCTCAGCCTGAAGCCCTGGAACCAGAGTAGGGCCTAAAGCCATCCTGCGGTATTGCAGCCAGCTCACAAAGAGGCGACTTGAAAAATGGAAAACAGGGGCACAGCAATTCACAAACTTGCAGAGTTATAAAGGACAACTATCATCCAGAAATATATTGAGGAAAGGCAGTGAAGAGGATTTGAAGGCAAGGCAGAATTGAAGGAAACAGATTTCAAGAGGTAGATTGGAGTCGTCTTTAAAGCACATGAAAAGCGACAGAATTTCGACAATGTTGCCCTTGGCTGAAAAGGGTCTATGTGTATTTTCCTGAATATATTCGGGAAAAAATGCATATGACCTTTTTGGCCAAGCAAGCCATCAGGCATTGCAAATCCACACTACATAGAAGTGTCCCTTACCTCCAGTCAAAAGGACCATCCACAAATAGTGTAAAAGCCACAAATGCAGGACAGGCCATGGAGAAAAGGGAGCCTGGTTACACCGATGGACAGGATGTAAATTGCCAACAGACTCTCTGGAGAACTGTATGTTGTTTTCTAAAACAGAGCTACAGAGCATAGCACACTTCCACTCATGGGCGTGTATTTTGGGAAAACTAAAAATCCACAACACACAGCCAGCCCAAGTTTTAGGGCTGCTCTGTTTACAAGAACCTCGACTTCGGTACACTTTATATATCCCAGGAAAGGAAAAAAAAATGGATATAGATGTTGTGGTACTTATATACAATGAAATGTCACTCAGACATAAAATCAATGTCATAAGGCCAATAGCAGCTTAATGAGTGGCTTTAGATACGATGATGCTAAGTGAAATGAGCCACAAAGAAAAAAGAAACTTATTGTAATATATCACTTATAGAGGAAATATAAACATGGCTACACATGAACTGAATTTCAAAAGAGAACAGAGTTACACATTTAGAAAACACACTTATGCCTCCTTAAGGGGAAAGGTGACGTGGGGTGATGTGTAAAAGCAGAGTTTGAAATTAGCACAGATCGCATTCCATATACCAAATATGTAATAGACAAGACCTACTCCTTTCTCAATGAACTGGACACAAAACACCCTATTCACTGAAGAGGAATATATCTGACTGGTAATAACCTTGAAACCTATGTATTTATATGTCTCCATAATGGAATCAAGTGTATGTAGATTGGCATAAACACAGAAGAATGGAACAGGACAGAAAGCCCAGAGATAAACCTACATACCTATGGCTATCTCATCTATGACAAAGGAGCTAAGGATATACAATGGAGAAAAGACAGTCTCTTCAGTAATTGGTGCTGGTAAAACTGGACCCCTACAGATAAAGGAATGAAATTAGAACACTCCATAACACCATACACAAAAATAAACTCTAAATTGATTAGAGATCTAAATATAAGACCAGACATTATAAAACACTTAGAGGAAACCATAGGCTGAACACTCTATGACATAAATCACAGCAAGATCCTTTTGGACCCACCTCCTAGAGAAATGGAAATAAAAACAGAAATCAACAAATGGGACCTAATGAAACTTAAAAGCTTTTACACAGTACAGGAAAACATAAACAAGATGCAAAAACAACCCTCAGAATGGGAGAAAATATTTTCAAATGAAGCAATTGACAAAGGATTAATCTCCAAACTTTACAAGCACCACATGTAGCTCAATATCACAAAAACAAACAACCCAAACCAAAAACGGGCAGAAGACCTAAAAAGACATTTCTCCAAAGAAGATATACAGATTACCAAGAAACACATGAAAGGATGCTGAACATCACTAATTATTAGAGAAATGCAAATCAAAACTACCCTGAGGTATCACCTCACAGCAGTCAGAGTGGCAATCATCAAAAAAATCTACAAATCAATAAATGCTGGAGAGGCCTTTATTGGAGAAAAGGGAACACACTTGCACTGTGGGTGGGAATGTAAATTGATATGGGCACTTGGGAGAACAGTACGGAGGTTCCTTTAAATAACTAACAATAGAAGTACCATACGACACAACAATCAAAGTACTGGGCATTGCCTTGCGAAAACCATAATTCAAAAAGAGTTATGTACAAAAATGTTCATTGCAGCTCTATGTGCATTAGCCAGGACATGGAAGCAACCTAAGTGTCCATCGACAGATGAATGGATAAAGAAGATCTGGCACATATATACAATCAAATATTACTCAACCATAAAAAGAAGCAAAACTGAGTTATTTGTACTGAGGTGGATGGACTTAGAATCTGTCCTACACAGTGAAGTAAGTCAGAAAGGGAAAAACAAATACGGTATGTTAAGAGAGATATTTGGAATCTAATGACGAAAAAAAAAAGATTTTGAAGAACCTAGTGGCAGGACAGGATTAAGGACACAGACATAGAGAAAGGACTTGAGGACACCGGAAGGGGGATGGGTAAGCTGGGACGAAGTGAGAGAGTGGCATGGACATAAATACATTACCAAATGTAACACCGATAGCTACTGAGAATCAGCCACATAGAACAGGGAGATCAGCTTGGTGCTTTGTGACCACCTAAAGGGGTGGGATATGGAGTGTGGGAGGGAGATGCAAGAGGGAGGGGATCTGGTGATATTTGTATATGTATAGCTGATTCACTTTGTTATACAGCAGAAACAAACACTCCATTGTAAAGCAATTATACTCCAATAAACGTGTAAAAGGAAAAAAAAAAGAAAGAAAGCCCAAGGATAAATCTACACACCTATGGTCAACTAATATATGACAAAGGAGGCAAGACTATACAATGGAGATAAGACAGTCTCTTCAATCATTGGTGCTGGGAAATATGGAGAGCTACATGTAAAAGAATGAAATTAGAACACTCCCCAACACCATACATAAAAATATATTCAAAATGGATTAGAGACCTTAATGTAAGACCGGACAGTATAAAACACTGAGAGGAAAACTTACGAAGGATACTCTGACGTAAATCACAGCAAGATCTTTTTTGATCCACCTCTTATAGCAATGAAATTAAAAAGAAATCTAAACAGATGGGACCTAATGAAACGTAAAAGCTTTTGCAAAGCAAAGGAAACTACAAACAAGACGAAAAGACAACCCTCAGAATGGCAGAAAATATTTGCAAACGAATCAATGGACAAATGATTAATCTCCAATATATATAAACAGCTCATGCAGCTCAATATTAATAAAACAAACAACCCAATACAAAAATGGAAGATCTAAATAGACATTTCTTCCAAGAAGACATAGAGATGGCCAGTACGCACATGAAAATCTGCTGAACATCACTAATTATTAGCGAAATGGAAATCGAAACTACAATGAGGTATCACGTCACACCTGTTAGAATGGGCATCATCAGAAAATCTACAAACAACAAATGCTGGAGAGGGTGTGGAGAAAAGGAACCTTATTCCACTATTGGTGGGAATGTAAATCGATACAGTCTCTATGGAGAAAAGTATGGAGGTTCCTTAAAAAACTAAAAATAGAATTACCATATAATCCAGCAATCCCACTACTGGGCATATACCCAGAGAAAACCATAAATCAAAAAGACACATTCACCACGATGTTCACTGCAGCACTATTTACAATAGACAGGTAATGAAAGCAACCTAAGTGCCCACAGACAGACGAATGGACAAAGACGTGGTACATATATACAACGGAATATTACTCAGCCATACATAGGAATGAAATTGGGTCATTTGTAGAGACCTTGATGGATCTAGAGACTGTCATACAGAGTGAAGTAAGTCAGAAAGAGAAAAACAAATATTGTATATTAATGCACATATGTGGAACCTAGAAAAATGGTACAGATGAACCGGTGTGCAGGGCAGAGTTAGAGACACAGATGTAAAGAACAAACATATGGACACCAAGGAGGGAACGCCATGTGAGGGTGGTGGTGGGATGAATTGGGAGACTGGGATTCACATGTGCACACTTATATGTATGAAATAGATATCCTATAAGAACTTGCTGTATAAAAGAAATAAATTTAAAAAAAACTAAATAAATAACATTTAATAAAATAAAACAGAAAAATAGTTTTTCCCTTCACATAGATGTCTTTATATTAATGCATTATTTCCATGTATATATCTACAAATTAAAAAAAAGAGGAATAAATAAAATCTAAATTGAACCAAAAAGAAAAAAAGAAAAAAAAAAACAAACAAACAGAACTCACCAGTTATAGAGAGGATAATCGTATCAGGGCACTTGCTCCAGTGGTAAAAAATTCTTAAGTTGGTCAGAGGTGGGAAATCGTCTCCCATGCAGTCAGCAGTGCTCCCCCCCACAAGGAACATCCTCATTGCAAAGCTGGGGGAATGTGTCGAGGCGTCTGTGAGTAAATGTGAGCTGAGCCCCAGTCCTGATGCAGCTGAACTCTTCCCACCCTTTCCAGGTAAAACACCTGAATATGTACAAGCACTTGCAAGCCTAGAGGAAGGGATGTGGAGCCACACTAGCGAGAGCATGCAGGCCGACTTGGTGCCTGCAGGCCAGCCAGGATGGTCCTGGCCCCAGATGCTCTTCTGGAATCTTTCCATTTCCCTGCCTGAGATACCCCTCCTGCCATGGCCCCCACTGCTTTTTTACTTCCTCACCTCTGACTGGGGAGAAATTCCAGTGGCAGGTATGGATGACACATCCTCTTCTTTAGCAGGTGGCAGCCTGGCAACTCCTGCAGAAAGTCCAGCAGAGCCCAAATCACACTGGGCCACCCACAAAGCCACGGCCCCTCACTCCCTCCCACCACCCCAGCCCCGAAACTGCTGACGGGGCAGAGAATATGGCGTCAGGCACAGCTACAGGGGCTCTTGCTGACTGGAGAGGTGATTATATTGACCTCAACCCCGGCACACCTGTGGGGTCGGCTGGCAGGCAGTGTCAGCCTGCCAAAATCAGCCAATCCTCACCCCTCAGGGGCTCACAGTTGCAGAAAATGAACCTTGCTAAATGGGTCAGTCCCAAGGAACAGGTGTGGGCTCTTGAGAGTCAGGCTAGACAAGGGGCTGCAGCTGCGGCTTGTTTTCTTATCATTTTATCTGGTCCATGAGTGGAAAACAACTTCAAGAAGACCCTATCCTAATGAGAGGAACCCAGGAGTCAGGGAGGGGAGTGATGGTGGGTGGAGACAGAGGCCTGGTGCCCTGGCTGCAGTGGAAGTGTCTGGAAGACCAGGCAGAGAGAGGCTGCACAGAGTGATAGCCAGGGTCACAGACCTGTCAGAGCTGCTGTTTGTTAGTTCAAGTCCTGCTCTGAGGTGTTCTGTGTCAGCTGTGAGCGACAGGTGAGCTGGGGGTTCTCTGCAAGGTGGGCTATGTGCACAGTTCCTGTGTGTCCAGCTCTGCTGTGGTACCTGCCCAGGGGAGTTCCGTATCCTGGGAAGGGCCTGACTATGAGAGCCCCATGGGCTGCTGGGTAGCTGCACAGGTGAGCTCTGTACCCTGGGAGGGACTTGAACACGAGATCCCCGTGGGCTCTGGGGTGTGGGATGCAGCCCAGGTGAGCTCCATATCCTGGGATTGGCCTGACCACGAGAGCCCCATGGGCTGCTGGAGACCTGGTAAAGGATATCAGGACAGTCAGTGAAGCCACCGAGGATATACATCCAGTAGCTCCTATTTCCTACACCCTGCTGCTCATTCTACCATCCACCAGGCAATGGCATTCTGTATTACACTTCAATGATGCCTTCTTCTGTATTCCATTCATCTCAGAGTCACAAGAATTTTTGTCTTGTGAGTGGAAGGACACAACATGCAACACAAGCAATAATGCTGGGCCGTCCTGCACCAATGGTTCAAAAATCCCCACACCATCATTGGGGAAATGACCTCTAAAGACCTAAACGTTCTACCTCTGTAAAAGGGAACCCTCCTTCAATATGCAGATGACATTCTGATCACCAGGCCTACTAAAGACGCCTCTGAACTACCTAGCCAAGAAAGGATAGAAGGTGTCCAAGGAAAAGGCTCAAATATCCCAGGCTCAGGTGACATGCCTGGGCTTCATTCTCACAGATATTCGGAGAAACGCATCCCAGTATAGGGAAGAAGCCATTTGCAGCCTTACCTCTTCTAAAACTAGAAGACAGCTTAGGGGTTCCTGGGAAGGCCAAGGTTTTCTACATCTGGATCCCTAACTACAGTCTAATAGCTGGGCCTCTACATGAAACACTGACATGAAAAGATGATGATCCTTTTGAGTAGAATCCAGAAGCAGCCTTTCAAGAATGGAAAGAGCAGTCAATTCAGATCCTTGCCCAGGAACTCACTAATTTAGCTAAACCCTTTGACCTTTACATACCCGGTCAAAGGTTAATCGCCCTTGGAGACTTAGTGCAAAAACTGGGACCACTTGAAATGGAGCAACACAAGAATGCCCTTCAGGTATGATAAACTATGGTCACCAAGGGCTTTGCCCACCGACTCATCAGGCCAGTATACTGGGGTATCTAAAAAGCTGGAAATCAGCAGCCCACAAGGCCAGCTCCCTCCGAAGGGAAAAGGACCCCACGTCATGATCCTAACCACCCATCATGCCCTGAAGTTGCAGGGGTCGCTCTGTGGACACACTGACCTCGAGTGAGGAGGCCTTCCTACTCCAACCTCCAGAGAGACAAATGGGGGCATCGGGCCCCCAAGATGACTTGTGTGACCATCACTTGACCTGGAGTTTCTCTCAGAAAACAACAAGACTGTGCCCCGAAAGAGCAGACTACTGCTTGCAGGACTTACTGCACCCAGAGGGGAGCTAATAAGCTTGGCGGGGGAAAAGTATATCACGCTTTCACCATAGAAAACCCTACAGACACCGTGGTGATGTTGGCCAATATGACCAGCTGGACTGCTGGCTACTTGTAAACGCCGTTGACTCAGTGGAGGTCATGGCCCTGGATCAACACTGACGCTGGACTGTCTGGGAGTTGCGCGGGCAGGGCTCTGACACATGGTGCTGTTTGTACATTAATTCAGGGCCCTAATTAAAGAAAGCACAGACTACTGGTCAGAGCATCTAGGCTGGCAAAAACCGTCAGCCTAAGGTCGCCAAACAAATGTGGGGTGGGGTGAAACCTGCCACCACAGCATCTTTGCGCATCTCTTTCCTGGACCCTTAAAGGTCATTAGGATCTATAACACTTCCAATGCTGGTGCTCAGGCGGACGAGAAGTGAGGCAGGAGGCCTTGGGACAATCAACCTCACCTGGAGGCTGGTGGGGAGACGTTTTGCCCCTCCCCCCAGGTATCAGGGCTGCCACCACAGCATGAAGCAGTTACAAAAGAGGGGTCTGCACCCTCAACACCCCAAGAATGAGGAACAGAACAAATAACAGAGGAGGTGTTCGTCTCCGGCAACGTTCATTAAAAATTACTGGGAGATAAAAAGAAAATCTGGGCAATAAAATAAAGTCTAACATGTTTTTCCTTTGTGCTTTGTCTAATTTCACGTGCTCCTAGGGTTCCGCATGCAGAGGTCCCACACCCGGCACTTCAGACCTGATTTCCTAGTGCAGAATGTCTGGGTCGACACCTCAGCTAGCGGAGTCCCATGCAGACTCCACGGCATAGAGCCTGAGCTGCAGCCAACCCAGCCCTCGAGAGCTCCATCCCCTAACTCCCACTGACGCTGCTGGGATCCCTACACAGCAGCCCAGCCCACAGCCTGTGGGGGAGTGCACGCTCTCACCTCTCCATTCTGTTTTCAAAATAATGTTTCCTTTGCTTCTGAACCAAACTCAGTCTTGATCTGTTGGCTCCAATGACACTGGGCTCGGGGACTCCTGTTGGGGTACACTCTGGAGGATCAGTAACAGAAATTGAGAACATTGTAACTTCAATGAACAGATGTGTGAGCCAAACTGTAGTTAACATAGAGCAGTGTATAATGCTCGGTTAAAATAAGATTTTTCTAAGACTTACATTTGATAATTCCATCACTTTACTATAAGCAAGTTCAGTGAAGACGTCTGTCTTATTTGTCAAGTCAACATTAGAGAAATGAAGTGATTTATTTCCATGGTTGTACATCGAATACTCTTGGCTGAAACTTCAATCTTGTTTTCAATGCTTTTCCATTGAAAAGGATACCTCTCTTTTAGCTCCCCCATTCCTGAGATGTATAAAATCTTATAATTTATTATTACCAAAGGGGAAAGGTAGGAAAAGGGATAAATTAACAGTTTGGGATTAACACATACACACTGCTATGTATAAAATAGATCATCAACAAGGAACTACTGTATAGCACAGGGAACTACACTGAATATTTTGCAATAACCTATAAGGGGAAATAATCTGAAAAAGAATCGATATTTTTATTGATATCATCTATCAATGACAGATAAAATGTAACCTAAGCAAGGCCGATGGTGAGCGCTTCTGAACCTGAAGATTTCAATCATCTAAAATTTGGGCTCTGCCTATTTCCCAAGGCCCTTAATGGACATACGTGTAGCCGTAGCTTAAAAATTCCCCAGTTTGGGGTTCGGGGAGGCACTGATTTGGAAAAATCCCTGGTGTTCTCCTTCCATGCACGGGACCCTTCCTACAGCTAAAACATGCCTGTCACACCTAGAGGATGGTATACCGTTTGATTGGAAAGAGTTTGGAAAAGGCACCTCATCTCCTCATCGCATGGTGCTCGGGTTCACCCCTCCAGCATCTTTCCTAACAATCTCCTCACTTGGGGATATCAGCACCGTCAACATCCTGTTGCACACAGTTTGGAATTTGTCCAGAGGATGAAGCGGAAGGATGAGAAAAATTTAGAGACAAGTCTTAGGTGTTCGGACAGGCACATGCCACTCTAATTTCCAATCCGGAAGACAAATTCATCAAAGGCTAGAATTGCCCACGGAAAGAGAATAGGGCTAGAGGAAATCCCGCTGTTTTGTGTCCAGTTTCCAAAAACACAAGTTGAAAAATGGGACTCAGGGGCACTAAAATTCATGAAACTGCAGAATTGAAAATATCTATTGTTGAAAAATGTCTTGAGGTAAGTCACAGAAAAGGACTTGTAAGCAAGGGGGAGTGGCAGGAAACAGATTTGAAGAGGTAGAAAAAACTCCCCATTAAAGCACAAGAAAAGGGGCTGATCATCGCCAATGATGCACTTGGCCCAAAAGGGCGTATGCATTTTTTTCTGAATATATCCAAGTAAAGGCTATACACACTTTTTATCCAACCAAACAGGTGGGCACTGGAAATCAATACTACAAAATGTATCACTTCACATCAGTCAGAAGGGCCATCCACATAAAGTGTAAACACCAGAAATGCAGGACAGGGTGAGGAGAAAAGGGAGCCCTGTGAGGCTGATAGTGGAAATGTAATGTGCCAACGGCCACTCTGGAGAAGTGTATTGTGTTTGCTAAAACATCTGAAAACTGAGCTACAGAGCATAGGGCACTTGCACTCATGGGCGTATACCTTGGGAAAAACAAAAAATGACAGAAAACAGGCACTCCAACGTTTACCACCTCTCTGTTAAAAAGGGCCTCCACTTGGATATAACCTAAATGTCCCTGGAAGGATAAAATGGATAAAAGAGATGGGGTACTTATGTAGAGTGGAATATTACTCATCCAGAAATCAATGAAATAAGGCCAGTTGGAACAACTCTGGAGGAGTTACATACGATCATTCTAAGTGACACATGTCAGAAAGAAAAAGACACATATCATAAGATGTCACTTAAAGG
The DNA here is from genome assembly GCF_964341445.2 of Mesoplodon mirus. Taxonomy (NCBI): domain Eukaryota; kingdom Metazoa; phylum Chordata; class Mammalia; order Artiodactyla; family Ziphiidae; genus Mesoplodon; species Mesoplodon mirus. Next base: position 1,436,474 of record NW_028295740.1, on the reverse strand, counting down.
TGGAATCAAAAATGGCTACACATGAAATAAACTACAAAACAGAAACATAGTCAAATATGTAGAAAAGAGACATAAGGCTGCTAAATGGGAAAGGTGGGGAATGGTGAGGTATTATCCAGGAGGTTGAAATTAGCAAAGATACCATTCCAAGTACCAAATTGAATAACTGGCAAGGCCTACACGGTACCTCAAAGAACTGCACTCAGTCCACTCAAGTCACTGGAAAAAAATACATATGACTCGTAGGCATCTGAGAAAGAATTTATTGTTGTCACACAGTACATGAATCAAGTGGATGTACAGCAGCAAAAAACAGAGCTTTGAAAGTCAGCTGTAACCAATATAAAAATAAATTTAAAAATATTTATAAAAACAGTGAGACAGACAAAAATTCTTACAACTTTTGTTGAAGGGCTACGATGTAACATGGATTGAACACATGTAGACACACAGCACGATGATATATAAGGCTGGAAGCTATGCACGCTGAGAGATGTTAGAGAGTCTGGGTGAGGAAATACAGACCTTTTAAAGTAATACTGCCTGGTACCCATTCCATGGGTCCCAAATCTGAAGTTTCAAGGGAATCTTCTGACAGCGAACACATGCCTGGGAAACCGAGATGAATGTACACCGTGTGCTCAGGAAAGGTGTCTAAAATGCACCTCATTTTTGATCTCCTGGTGCTGGGGTTCGCCATTCCAGCCCCATTACTAACAATCTCCCCACTTGGAGAATCAGCACCTTTAACCTCCTGTTTCACACAGTTTGCAATTTTTGAAGAGGATAAATGGGAAGAGGAGGAACCAGTGAGAGACTAGCTGTAAGAGTTTTGACAGGCACATGTCACTCTAATATCCCTTTAGGAAGAAGAATTAACCAAAAGCTCAGCCTGCCTCCCCAGAACCAGAATAGGGCCGCAATCAATCCAATTGTTTGGCGGCCAGCTCACAAAAAAAGCGAGTTGCAAAATGGAGCTCAGGAGCAGACAATTCAAAGACCTGCAAAGAAATAAATGATAACCAACGTCCAAAAATATATTCAGGTAAGGCAACGAAGAGGTTCTGAATGAGAGGCAGAATTGCCGGAAACATTTTTCAAAAGGTAGATTGTACTCACATTTAAAGCATATGAAAAGCGGCAGAATTTCTAAAATGATGCAGTTGGGCAAAAGGGTGTATGCGTTTTTTTCGTGAATATCTTCAGGAAAAAAACACATACAGAGTTTTTGGCCAACCAAGCAAGAGGGAAATGCAAATCCGCACAACAAAGAAGTCTCAATTTCCACTGCTCAGAAAGGCCATCCAAAAAATGTGTACAAATCAAAAATTCATGAGAGGCCATGGAAAACAGGAAGACTAGTCACGCTGATGGGTGGGGTATAAATATCCAAGAGCTACTCTGAAGAAGTGTATGCTGTTTCCTAAAACATCTAAAATACAAAGCCCCCGAGCAAAGGGGACTTCAACTCATGGACATATAACTTGGGAAGACTAAATATCAACAAGACACAGGCACCCCAAAATTTAGGGCTGCTCTGCATACAAGAACCTCAACTTCGGTACACCTAAAGTATCCCAGGAAAAAGAGAAATGCATAAAGAACTTGTGGTAATTTTGTACAACGGAATATCACTCAGACGTGAAATCAATGTCATAAGGCCAGTAGCAGCATAATGACAGGATTTAGGTATGATGATTCTAAGGGAAATTAGTCACACAGAAAAAGAATCTTATCATAAGATATCACTTAGAGAGGGAATGTCAACATCACAACACATGAACTGAATTAGGAAAGAGAGCAGCGTCTCACATTTAGAAAACACTCTTATGCCTCCTTAAGGGGAAAGGAGAGGTGGGGTGATGCATAAAACCAGAGTTTGATATTAGCAGAGGTACCATTCCATAAACCAAATACAGAATAGACAAGACCTACACCTTCCTCAGTGAATGGGACTCAAAACCCCTATTCCCCACAGAGGAATATATCTGATTATTAAGAATCTTAAAACCTATGTACTGATATGCCTCTGTAAGGGAATCAAGTGTGTCTAGACCGGCATAAACACGTCAGGGAAAATCAGCTCAACCCCATTATAAAAATGAATTTCAAAAACAAAACAAAAAACAGCAAAATTGTTACACAATTCCTTCAGGGGTTCTGATGAAACCTAGAATGACCCTATCTGCAAAGACAGCTGGATGAGACATAAGGCTGGACACTTGGGACTGAGAGGACTGGTGAGATTGGGAGAGAAAATGCAGACCCTTTAAAGTAGTAATGCATGCCACCATTCCATGGGTCCCAAATTTCCAGGTAGAAGGGAATATCACTACAGTTATAACATGTATGGGATACCTAGAGAATGGACACCCTGTGATGGCGAAAGCTTTCTGAAAGTCTCCTACTTTTTCCTCTCCTTGTGCTTCAGTTTGGCATTCCAACAACTTTACTATCAATCTCCCAACTTAGGAGAGTCATCCCCTATAACCTCCTGGTTCGCACAGTTTGCTAATTGTGCAGAGGATGAAAGGGAAGAGGGAGAACAAATCAGAGAGTAGATGTAGGCCTTTGGACGGACACATGTCACTCTAAATTCCCGTCAGGAAGAAGAATTAACCAAAGCCTCAGCCACCCACAGGGAACCAGTATAGCCACCCCTGGAACCAGTATAGTTCCTGAAGCAAAATTGTGGATTTGCGGTCAGCTCCCAAAAATGGGATTTGAAAATTGGAGCTCAGGGGCAAAGCAAATCAAAAACCTGCAGAGTTATAAAGGACTACTCTCTTCCAAAAATCTGTTGAGGGAAGGCAACAAAGCTGACTTGAAAATGAGGTGGAATTGCACAAAACATATATCAAGAGGTAAATTGGAATCGCCTTTAAAGCACAGGAAAGGCATTACATCTTCGAGAATGATGCACTTGGCCAAAAACAGCATATGAATTTTCTCCTGAATATATTCAGGAGAAAAGGCATAGGCCCTTTTTGGCCAATCAAGCAAGCGCGCAATGCAAATCCACACTACAAAGAATTGTCACTTACCACCGTTCAAAAAGGACATCCGAAAATCTGTAAAAACCAGAAAGGCAAGATAGAGATAACAAGGGCATAAAGCAATATGATCCCAAGGGTCATGGAGGATTGTGATGACAAGCACATGGAGCATTGTGATGACAAGATTATGTATCATTTTGCTGTCAAAGGCATTGTGATTACAAGGTTCATGGAGCACTGTGATGACAAGCGTCATGGAGCATTGTGATTACAGGGTTCATGGAGCATTGGGATGACAACGGCATGGAGCATTTTGATGACAAGATTCCCGGATCATTGTGTTGTCAGGGTTCATGGAGCGTTGTCATGACAGTGGTCATGGAGCATTGTGATGAGAACTTCATGGAGCATTGGGCTGAAAATGTTCATGGAGTATTGTGATGACAGTGGTCAAGGAGCATTGTGATGACAAGGTACTGGAGCATTGTGATGAGAAGACCATGGAGCCATGTGATGACAAGTCTCATGGAGCATTCTGATGAAAAGGGTCATGGAGCATTGTGATTACAGGGTTCTTGGAGCATTGTGATGACAAGGGCATGGAATATTGGGATGAGAATGTCATGGAGCGTTCTAATGACATGCATCATGGAGCTTTGTGATGACAAGGGCATGGAACATTGTGATTACAGGGCTCTTGGAGCATTGTGATGACAAGGGCAGTGAACAATGGGATGAGAATGTCATGGAGCGTTCTGATGACATGCATCATGGAGCTTTGTGATGACAAGGGCATGGAGCATTGTGATTACAGGGGTCTTGGAGCACTGTGAGGGAAAGGGCATGTAATATTGTGATGAAAAAGGCATGGAGCCTTGTCATGACAGGTTTCAAGGAGCATACTGATGACAAGTGTCAGGGACCATTGTGATGACAAGGGTATTGAGCACTGTGATGACAAATGTCATGGAACATTGTGATTAGAAGACCATGGATACTTGTGATGACGAGTGTTATGGGGCGTTGTGATGATAGGTGTTATGGAATATTGTGATCACAAGGATTTGGAGCATTGTGATGACAGAGGTCATAGAGCATTTTGATTTCATTGTGATGACAATAGCATGAAGCATTATGATGATGCACATTTGGTGCATTGTGATGACAGCGTTCATGGAGCATTGAGATGAAAAGGTGTATGGAGCATTATGATTACAGGAGTCTTGGATCATTGTGATGAAAAGGGCTTGGAACATTGGACTGAAATGTTTCATGGATTATTGTGATGAGAGGGGGCAAGGAGCATTGTGATAACAATGGCACGGAACACTGTGATACATGGTTCATGGAGGATTGTAATGAGAAGCGCATGGAGCATTGTGAGAAGAATGGCATCGAGCATTGTGATGAAAAGCATCATGGATCCTGTGAAGACAAGGGCTTGGAACAATGTGATGAGAGGTTTTTGGAGCATTGTGATGACAATGGCATGGAGCATTGTGATGCCAAGGGTCATGGAGTTTTGTGATGACAAAGGTCATGGAGCCTTTTGATGACAAGGGTGTGGTGCATTCTCTTGTGATTGGCAGGGAGCATTGTGATGAAAGGGTCATGGAGCAATGTGATGAAAAGTGTCATGGAACATTTTGATGACGGGTTATGGAACACTGTGATGTCAGGAGTCATGGAATATTTTCATGACGGTGTTGTGGACCATTGTGATGACAGGGGAGTGCGTGTATTGTGATGACTAGTGAGGGAACATTTTGATATCATTCGTGAGAGAGCATTTTGATAAGAAGTGCATGGAGCATTGTGAGGACAAGTTTTATGGAGCATTGTGATGACAAGATTGTGGAGCACTGTAATGACAAGCACATGGCGCATTGTGATGACATGGGTCATGGAGCACTGTGCTGACAAAGGCATAGAGCAATGTGATGACAAGGGTCACCGAGCATTGTGATGAAAATTTCATGGAGCATTTTAGTGACAAAGGTCACAGAGCCTTGTGATGACGAGGGCATGGACCATTGTGATGACAAAGGTCATGAAGCATTGTGATGACTGGAGTCACGGAGCATTGTGATGACAGGGGTCATAGAGCTTTGTGATGAAAAGGCAATGAGCATTGTGATGACAGGGGCATGGAGCATTGGCCTGACATGTTTCATGGATTATTGTGATGACAGTGGGCATGGTGCAATGTGATGACAAAGGCATGGAGCATTGTGATGAGAAGGTCATGGAGTATTTTGAAGATAGTTCTCAGGGAGCATTGTGATGACATATGTCATGGTCCATTGCGATGACAATGGAATGGAATATTGTGATGCCAAGTGTCATGGAGGATTGTGATGACAAATGTAATGGAGCATTTTGATGACAAGGGCTTGGAGCATTGTGATGACAATGGACATGGAGCATTGTGATGACAAGGGCATGGAGAATTGTGATGACAAGGGCCATTGAGAATTTTGATGACAAGTTCATGAAGCATTGTGATGAGAAGCACATGGAGCTTCCTATGACAGGGGTGATGGAGCATTGCGATGAAAAGTGCATACAGAATTGTGATGACAAATCATGTAACACGGTGATGAGAAGTGTCGTGGAGCATAGTGATGCCAAGAACGAGGAGAATTGTGATGACAGGGGACATGGAGCATTGTGATGGCCAGGGCATGGAGCATTGTGATGGCAAGACCGTGGAGCTTTGTGATGAGAAGACCATGGATAATTGTGATGACGAGCGTCATGGAGCACTGTAATGACAAGGGGAATGGAGCATTGTGATGAGAGTGGCCATGGAGCATTGTGATGACAAGGGTCATGGAGCATTTTGATGACAAGGGCGTGGAGCATTGTGATGAGAAGTCCATGGATAATTGTGATGACGAGCGTCATGGAGCACAGTAATGACAAGGGGTATGGAGCATTGTGATGACAGTGGCCATGGATCATTGTGATGACAAGTGTCATGGAGCATTCTGATGACAAGCTTGTGGAGTATTGTGATTTCATTGGCATGGAGCATTGTGATGAAAAGGGCATGGAGCATTGTGATAAAAAAGGCATGAAGCCATTTCATGACAGGTTTCAAGGAGCATACTGACGACAAGTGTCAGGGAACATTGTGATGACAAGTGTATTGAGAATGGTGATGAAAAAGATCATGGAGCATTTTGACGAAAAGGGCATGGAGTATTGTGATGACAGACATCATGGAGCGTTGTGATGACAAGTGTTATGGAACATTGTGATCACAAGGGTTTGGAGCATTGTGATGATAGAAGTCATGGATAATTTTTTTTCAAGGAGCATGGAGCATTGGGATGACAAGGGCATGAAGCAATGTGATCCCAAGTTTCATGGAGGATTGTGATGACAATGGTAATGGAGTATTGTGATGACAAGCAAATGGAGCATTGTGATGACAAGGTCATGTAGCATTATGCTGACACAGGCATGGAGCATTGTGATGATAAGGGTCATGGAGCACTGTGATGAGAAGCATCATGGATCATTGTGATTACAGGGGTCATGGAACATAAGGATGGCAAGGCCATGGATCATTGTGATGACAAGTGTCATGGAGCATTGGGCTGAAAATGTTCATGGAGCATTGTGATGACTAGGGAATGGTGCATTGTGATGACAAGAGTCCCGGATCACTGTGTTGTCAGGGGTCATGGAGCGTTGTGATGACAGTGGTCATGGAGCATTGTGATGATAGGGATCATGAAGCATTGTGATGAGAAGTTCCTGGAGAATTGGACTGAAAATGTTCAGGAAGTATTGTGAGGACAGGGGTCATGGAGCATTGTGATGACAAGGGAATGGAGCACTGTGATGAAAAGTTCCTGGAGCATTGTGGTTAAATATGTCACAGAGACTGTGGATGACGAGGGCATGGACCATTGTGATGACAAAGGTCATGAAACATTGTGATGAATCGATTCATGGAGCATTGTGATGAGAGGGGTCATGGAGCATTGTGATAACAAGGGCATGGAGCATTGTGATGACAAGGGTAGGGAACATTGGTCTAATAAGTTTCATGGATTATTGCGATGACAGTTGGAATGGCACATTGTGATGACAAGGGCATGGAGAATTGTGATGACCAGGTCATGCAGTATTGTGAAGACAGGTGTCAGGGAGCATAGTGATGACATATGTAATAGCACATTGTGATGACAATGGCATGGAGCATTGTGATGCCAAGTGTCATGGAGGATTCTGATGACAATGGAAATGGAGCATTGTGATGACAATGGCTTCGAGCATTGTGATGACAAGGGTCAGGGAGCATTGTGCTGACAAGTGCATGGAGAATTGTGATGACAAGCGTCATGGAGCATTGTGATGACAATCTTGTGGAGTATTTTGATGACAATGGCATGGATCATTGTTATGAAAACGGCATGGGCATTGTGATGAAAAAGGCATGGAGCATTTTCGTGACAGGGTTCAAGGAGAATTCTGATGACAAGTGTCAGGGAGAATTGTGATGACAAGTGTATTAAGCATTGTGATGACAAAGGTCATGGAGCATTGTGATGAGAAGACCATGGATAATTGTGATGATGAGCGTCAAGGGGTGTTGTGATGATAAGTGTTATGGAACATTGTGATCACCAGGGTTTGGAGCATTGTGATGACAGAGGTCATGGAGCATTTTGATTTCATTGTGATGAAAATAGCCTGAAGCATTATGAGGATGGGCATGGTCCATTGTGATGACAGGTTTCATGGAGCATTGAGATGAAAAGACGCATGGAGCATTTTGATTACAAGGGTCTTGGAGCATTGTGATGACAAGGGCATGGAGAATTTTGATGACAGGGCCATTGAACATTCTGAAGACATGCGTCATGTAGCTTTTTGATGACAAGACAAGCTTTTGGAGTATTTTGATGACAATGTCATGGAGCATTGTGATGAAAACGGCATGGGGCATTGTGATGAAAAAGGCATGGAGTCTTTTCGTGACAGGGTTCAAGGAGCATTCTGATGACAAGTGTCAGGGAGCATTGTGATGACAAGTGTATTGAGAATTGTGATGACAAAGGTCATGGAGCATTGTGATGAAAAGGGCATGGAGTATTGTGATGACAGGCATCATGGAGCATTGTGATGACAAGTGTTATGGAACACCGTGATCACAAGGTTTTGGAGCATTGTGATGACAGAGGTCATGGTTCATTTTGATTTCAAGGAGCATGGAGCATTGTGATGACAAGGGCATGAAGCAATGTGATCCCAAGGTTCATGGAGGATTGTGATGACAACGGTAATGGAGTATTGTGAAGACAAGCACATAGAGCATTGTAATGACAAGGTCATGTAGCATTTTGCTGACAAAGGCATGGAGCATTGTGATGACAAGTGTCATGGCGCACTGTGATGACAAGCGTCATGGAGCATTGTGAATACAGGGGTCATGTAGCATTGGGATGACAAGGGCATAGATCATTTTGATGACAGGGGTCATCGAGCATTGTGATGACAGAGGTCATGGAGAATTTTGATTTCATTGTGCTGACAATAGCCGGAATCATTATGATGATTGGCATGATGCATTGTGATGAGAGGGTTCATGGAGCATTGAGATGAAAAGGGGCATGGAGCATTGTGATTACAGGTGTCTTGGAGCATTTTGATGACAAGGGCATGGAGCATTGTGTGGAGAAGGACATTGAACATTCTGATAACATGTGTCATGGAGCTTTGTGATGACAAGGGCATGGAGCATTGTGCTTACAGGAGTCTTGGAGCATTGTGATGACAAGTGTCATGGAGCCTTCTGAAGACAAGGCCGTGGAACATTGTGATGGCAGTGGTAATGGAGAATTGTTATGACAGGGGTAATGGAGCATTGTGATGAGAAGGGAATGGAGCATTGTGATTACAAGGTTTATGGAGCATTGCGATGACAAATTTGTGGACCGTTGGGATGAAAAGCGTGTCGAACATTGTGATGACAAGGGTCATGGAGCATTTTTCTGACAAAGGCATAGAGCATTGTGATTAAAAGTGTCACGGAGCATTGTGATGAAAAGTTCATGGAGCATTGTGTTTACAAAGGTCACAGAGCCTTGTGATGACATGGGTATTGACAATTGTGATGACAAATATTATGAAGAATTGTGATGACTGGAGTCACGGAGCATTGTGATGAGAGGGGTCATGGAGCACTGTGATGAAAAGGGCATGGAACATTGTACTGAGAATGGCATACAGCATTGTGATGACATGTGTCATGGAGCACTGTGATGAAAATCGTCACGGAGCATTGTGAATACAGGGGTCATGGAGCATTAGGATGACAAGGGCATGGATCATTGTGATGACAAGGGTCATGGAGCACTGGGCTGAAAATGTTCCTGGAGTATTGTGATGGCAGGGGTCATGGAGCACTGTGATGACAATGGAATGGAGCGTGGTGATGACAAGGTCCTGGAGCATTGTGATGAGATGACCAGGGAGACTTGTGATGACAAGTTTCATGGAACATTCTGATGAAAAGGGGCATGGAGCATTGTGATTACAGGGGTCTTGGAGCATTGTGATGACAAGGGCATGGAGCATTGTGAGGAGAAGGCCATGGAATATTCTGATTACATGCGTCATGGAGCTTTGTGATGACAAGGGCATGGAGCATTGTGATTAGAGGGGTCTTGGAGCATTGTGATGACAAGAGTCATGGAGCCTTGTGATGACAAGGCCGTGGAACATTGTGATGGCAGGTGTCCTGGAGCATTGTTATGATAGAGGTAATGGAGCATTGTGATGAGAAGGGCATTGAGCATTGGTCTGAAAAGTTTCATGGATTATTGTGATGAGAGTGGGCATGGAGCATTGTGATGACAAGGGCACGGAACACTGTGATACATGGGTCATGGAGGATTGTAATGACAAGGGCATGGAACATTGTGATGGGAAGGGCATCGAGCATTGTCATGACAAGTGTCATGGTGCTTTGTGATGACAAGGGCATGGAGCCATGTGATGAGAGGGTTCATGGAGCATTGTGATGACAATGACATGGAGCATTGTGATGCCAAGTGTTATGGAGCTTTGTGATGACAAAGGTCATGGAGCATTTTGATGACAAGGGTGTGGTGCATTGTGATGAGAAGGGCAGGGAGCATTTTGATGACAGGGTCATGCAGCAATTTGATGAAAAGTGTAATGGAACATTTTGGTGACAGGGGTTATAGAACACTGTGATGCCAGGGGTCATGGAGCTTTGGGATGAAAAGGGTCATGGAGCATTTTGATGACAGGGGTTATGGAACATTGTGATGTCAGGGGTCATGGAACATTGTGCAGATAAGGGGATGTAGCATTGTGATGACAGGGGTCATGGAACATTGTGATAACAGGGATGAGGGAGGATAGTGATGACTAGTGATGGAACATTGTGATATCTCATGTGAGAGAGCATTTGGATGAGAAGTTCATGGAGCATTGTGATTACAAGGTTTATGGAGCATAGTGATGATAAGTTTGTGGATCATTGTGATGAAAAGCACATGGCACATTGTGAGGACAAAGGTAATGGAGCATTGTTCTGACAAAGGCATGGAGCATTGTGATGACAAAGGTCACGGAGCATTGTGATGAAAAGTTCATGGAGCATTGTGGTTAAAATGGTCACAGAGCCTTGTGATATCGCGGGCATGGACCGTTGTGATGAAAAACGTCATGAAGCATTGTGATGACTGGAGACACGGGGCATTGTGATGACAGGGGTCATGGAGCATTGTGATGACAAGGACATGGAGCACTGTGATGACAGGGGCATGGAGCATTGGTCTGACAAGTTTCATAGATGATTGTGATGACAGTGGACATGGTGCATTGTGATGACAAGGGCATTGAGCATTATGATGACAAGGTCATGGAGTATTGTGAAGACAGTTGTCAGGGAGCATTGTGATGACATATCTCATGGTCCATTGCGATGACAATGGCATGGAACATTGTGATGTGAAATGTAATGGAGGATTGTAATGACAAATATAATGGAGCATTGTGATGACTACGGCTTGGAGCATTATGATGACAAGGGCCATTGAGAATTTTCATGACAATGTCGTGAAGCATTGTGATGACAAGGTCCTGGAGCATTGTGATGAGAAATCCTTGGAGCCTTGAGATGACAAGTCTCATGGAGCATACTGATGAAAAGGGGCATGGAACATTCTGATTACAGGGGTCTTGGAACATTGTGATAACAAGGGCATGGAGCATTGTGATGACAAGGGCATGGAGCATTGGTCTAATAAGTTTCATGGATTATTGTGGTGACAGTTGGAATGGCGCATTGTGATGACAAGGGCATGGAGAATTGTGATGACCAGGTCAGGCAGTATTGTGAAAAGAGGTGTCACGGAACATTGTGATGACATATGTAGTAGCCCATTGTGATGACAATGGCATGGAGCATTTTGATGCCAAGTGTCATGGAGGATTCTGATGACAAAGGTAAAGGAGCATTGTGATGACAATGGCTTGGAGCATACTGATGACAAGGTTCAGGGAGCATTGTGCTGACAAGTGCATGGATAATTGTGATGACAAGGGTCATGGAGCATTCTGATGACAAGCTTGTGGAGTATTTTGATGACAATGGCATGGAGCATTGTGATGAAAACGGCATGGGGCTTTGTGAAGAAAAAGGCAAGGAGCCTTTTCCTGACAGGGTTCAAGGAGCATTCTGATGACAAGTGTCAGGGAGCATTGTGATGACAAGTGTATTGAGAATTGTGATCACAAAGGTCATGGAGCATTGTGATGAAAAGGGCATGGAGTATTGTGATGACAGGCATCATGGAGCATTGTGATGAAAAGTGTTATGGAACATTGTGATCACAAGGGTTTGGAGCATTGTGATGACAGAGGTCATGGATCATTTTGTTTTCAAGGAGCATGGATCATTGTGATGACAAGGGCATGAAGCAATGGGATCCCAAGATTCATGGAGGATAGTGATGACAATGGAAATGCAGTATTGTGATGGCATGCACATAGAGCATTGTAATGACAAGGTCATGTAGCATTTTGCTGACAAAGGCATAGAGCATTGTGATGACATGTGTCATGGAGCACTGTGATGACAAGCCTCACAGAGCATTGTGAATACAGGGGTCATGGAGCATTGGGATGACAAGGGCATGGCTCATTGTGATGACAAGCGTCATGGAGCATTGGGCTGAAAATGTTCATGGAGTATTCTAATGAAAGGGGTCATGGAGCATTGTGATGACTAGGGAAAGGAGCATTGTGATGACAAGAGTCCCGGATCATTGTGTTGTCAGGTGTCATGGAGTGTTGTGATGACAGTGATCATGGAGCATTGTGATGATATTGGTCTTGGAGCATTGTGATGAGAAGGTCATGGGGCATTGGGCTGAAAATGTTCATGGAGTATTGTGATGACAGGCTTCATGGAGCATTGTGATGACAAGGGAATGGAGCATGGTGATGACAAGGTCCTGGAGCATTGTGATGAGATGACTATGGAGACTTGTGATGACAAGTCTCACGGAGCATTCTGATGAAAAGGGGCATGGAGCATTGTGATTACAGGGGTCTTGGAGCATTGTGATGACAAGGGCATGGAGCTTTGTGATTACAGGTGTCTTGGTGCATTGTGATGACAGAGGTAATGGAGAATTGTGATGAGAAGGGAATGGAGCACTGTGATTACAAGGTTTATGGAGCATTGCGATGACAAATTTCTGGACCGTTGGGATGAAAAGCGTGTCGCATATTGTGTTGACAATTGTCATGGAGCATTTTTCTAACAAAGGCATGGAGCATTGTGATGAAAATTTCATGGAGCATTGTGGTTACAAAGGTAACAGTGCCTTGTGATAACACGGGTATCGACCACTGTGATGACAAATGTTATGAAGAATTGTCATGACTGGAGTCACGGAGCATTGTGATGACAGTGGTCATGGAGCATTGTGATGAAAAGGGCATGGAGCATTGTGCTGAGAATGGCATAGAGCATTGTGATGACATGTGTCATGGAGCATTGTGATGACAAGCATCACGGAGCATTGTGAATACAGGGGTCATGGAGCATTAGGATGACAAGGGCATGGATCATTGTGATGACAAGGGTCATGGAGAATTGGGCTGAAAATATTCCTGGAGTATTGTGATGACGGGGATCATGGAGCATTGTGATGACAATGGAATGGAGCATGGTGATGACAATGTCCTGGAGCATTGTGATGAGATGACCATGGAGACTTGTGATGACAAGTTTCATGGAGCATCCTGATGAAAAGGGGCATGGAGCATTGTGATTACAGGGGTCTTGGAGCATTGTGATGACAAGGGCATGGAGCATTGTGAGGAGAAGGCCTTGGAACATTCTGATTACATGCGTCATGGAGCTTTGTGATGAAAAGGGCATGGAGCATTGTGATTACAGGTGTCTTGGAGCATTGTGATGACAAGGGTCATGGAGGCTTGTGATGACAAGGCCGTGGTACACTGTGATGGCTGGTGTCATAGAGCATTGTTATGACAGAGGTAATGGAACATTGTGATGAGAAGAGCATTGAGCATTGGTCTGAAATATTTCATGGATTGTTGTGATGAGAGTGGGCATGGGGCATTGTGATGACAAGGGCACGGAGCACTGTGATACATGGGTCATGGAGGATTGTAATGACAAGGGCATCGAGCATTGTGATGACAAGTGTCATGGTGCTTTGTGATGAAAAGGGCATGGAGCCATATGATGAGATGGTTCATGGAGCATTGTGATGACAATGACATGGAGCATTGTGATGCCAAGGGTCATGGAGCTTTGTGATGACAAATGTCATGGAGCATTTTGATGACAAGGGTGTGTTGCATTGTGATGAGAAGTGCAGGGAGCATTTTGATGACAGGGTCATGCAGCAATTTGATGAAAAGTGTAATGGAACATTTTGATGACAGTGGTTATAGAACACTGTGATGCCAGGGGTCCTGGAGCTTTGGGATGAAATGTGTCATGGAACATTTTGATGACAGTGGGTATGGAACATTGTGATGTCATGGGTCATGGAACATTGTGATGATAAGGGGATGTAGCATTGTGATGACAGTGGTCATGGAACATTGTGATAACAGGGGTGAGGGAGGATTGTGATGACTAGTGATGGATCATTGTGATATCTCTGGTGAGAGAGCATTTGGATGAGAAGTTCATGGAGCGTTGTGATTACAAGGTTTATGGAGCATAGCGATGACAAGGTTGTGGATCATTGTGATGAAAAGCACATGGCACATTGTGATGACAAGGGTCATGGAGCATTGTTCTGACAAAGGCATGGAGCATTTGATGACAAGTGTCATGGAGCATTGTGATGAAAATTTCGTGGAGCATTGTGGTTAAAATGGTCACAGAGCCTTGTGATGACGCGGGCATGGACCGTTGTGATGACAAACGTTATGAAGCATTTTGATGACTGGATTCACGGGGCATTGTGATGACAGGGGTCATGGAGCATTGTGATGACAAGGGCATGGAGCACTGTGATGACAGGGGCATGGAGCATTGGTCTGACAAGTTTCATAGATGATTGTGATGACAGTGGACATGGTGCATTGTGATGACTAGGGCATGGAGCATTGTGAAGACAAGGGCATGGAGTATTGTGAAGACAGGTGTCAGGGAACATTGTGATGACTTATGTCATGGTCCATTGCGATGACAATAGCATGGAGCATTGTGATGCCAAATGTAATGGAGGATGTGATGACAAATATAATGGAGCATAGTGATGACTAGGGCTTGGAGCATTATGTTGACAAGGGCCATTGAGAATTTTCAGGACAATGTCGTGAAGCATTGTGATGACAAGGTCCTGGCGCATTGTGATGAGAAAACCATGGAGGCTTGTGATGACAAATCTCAAGGAGCATACTGATGAAAAGGGGCCTGGAGCGTTCTGATTACAGGGGACTTGGAACATTGTGATACAAGGGTATGGAGCATTTTGATGACAAGTGCATGCAGTATTGTGAAGAGAGGTGTCAGGGAGCATTGTGATGACATATGTAATGGCCCATTGTGATGACAATGGCATGGAGCATTGTGATGCCAAGTGTCATGGAGGATGCTAATGACAAAGGTAATGGAGCATTGTGATGACAAGGGTTTGGAGCATTGTGATGACAAGGGTCAGGAAGCATTGTGCTGACAAGTGCATGGATAATTGTGATGACAAGAGACATGGAAAATTCTGATGACAAGCTTGTGGAGTATTTTGATGAAAACTGCATGGAGCATTGTGATGAAAATGGCATGGGGCATTGTGATGAAAAAGGAATGGAGCCTTTTGGTGACACGGTTCAAGGAGCACTCTGACGACAATGTCAGGGAGCATTGTGATGACAAGTGTATTGAGAATTGTGATGACAAAGGTCATGGAGCATTGTGATGAAAAGGGCATGGAGTATTGTGATGACAGGCATCATGGAGCTTTGTGATGACAAGTGTTACGGAACATTGGGATCACAAGGGATTGGAGCATTGTGATGACAGAGGTCATGGATCATTTTGATTTCAAGGAGCAGGGAGCATTGTGATGACAAAGGCATGAAGCAATGCGATCCCAAGTTTCATGGAGGATTGTGATGACAATGGTAAAGGAGTATTGTGATGACAAGCGCAAAGAGCATTGTAATGAAAAGGTCATGTAGCATTTTGCTGACCAATGCATGGAGCATTGTGATGACAAGTTGCATGGAGCACTGTGATGACAAGCGTCACGGAGCATTGTGAATACAGGGGTCATGGAGCATTGGGATGACAAGGGCATGGAACATTGTGATGACAAGGGTCATGGAGAATTGGGCTGAAAATGTTCATGGAGTACTGTGATGATAGGGGTCATGTAGAATTTTGATTTCTTTGTGCTGACAATAGCCGGAAGCATTATGATGATTGGCATGATGCATTGTGATGAGAGGGTTCATGGAACATTGAGATGAAGAGGGGCATGGATCATTGTGATTACAGGGGTCTTGGAGCATTGTGATGACAAGGGCATTGAGCATTTTGATGAGAAGTACATGGAACATACTGATGACGTGTCATGGAGCTTTGTGATTACAAGGGCATAGAAATTTGTGATGGCAGGGGTCATGGAGTATTGTTATGACAGAGGTAATGCAGCATTGTGATGAGAAGGGCATGGAGCATTGTGATTACAAGATTCATGGAGTATTGCGATGACAAATTTGTGGACCTTTGGGATGAAAAGTACGTGGCACATTGTGATGACAAGGGTCATGGAGCATTTTTTTGACAAAGGCATGGAGCATTGTGATGACAAGGGTCACGGAGCATTGTGATGAAAAGTTCATGGAGCATTGTGGTTACAAAGGTAACAGAGCCTTGTGATGACGTGGGTATCGCCCATCGTGATGACAAATGTTATGAAGAATTGTGATGACTGGAGTCATGGAGCATTGTGATGACAGGGGTCATGGAGCATTGTGATGAAAAGGGCATGGAACATTGTGCTGAGAAAGGCATAGAGCATTGTGATGACGTGTCATGGAGCACTGTGTTGACAAGCGTCACGGACCATTGAGAATACAGGGGTCATGGAGCATTAGGATGACAAGGGCATGGATCATTGTGATGACAATGGTCATGGAGAAATGGGCTGAAAATGTTCCTGGAGTATTGTGATGACAGGTGTCATGGGGCATTGTGATTACAGGGGTCTTGGAGCATTATGATGACAGAGGTCCGGGATCATTGGGTTGTCAGCTGTCATGGAGTGTTGTGATGACAGTGGTCATGGAGCATTGTGATGATATTGTTCATGAAGCATTGTGATGAGAAGGTCATGGAGCAGTGGGCTGAAAATATTCATGGATTATTGTGATGACAGGGGTCATGGAGCATTGTGATGACAACGGAATGGAGCATGGTGATGACAACTTCCTGGAGCATTGTGATGAGATGACCATGGAGACTTGTGATGACAAGGCCGTGGAACATTGTGATGGCAGGGGTCATGAAGCATTGTTATGACAGAGATAATGGAGCATTGTGATGAGAAGCGCATTGAGCATGGGTCTGAAATGTTTCATGGATTATTGTGATGAGAGTGGGCATGGAGCATTGTGATGACAAGGGCCCGGAACACTGTGATACATGGGTCATGGAGGATTGTAATGACAAAGGCATGGAGCATTGTGATTGGAAGGGCATC
This sequence comes from Mesoplodon mirus, assembly GCF_964341445.2. Taxonomy (NCBI): domain Eukaryota; kingdom Metazoa; phylum Chordata; class Mammalia; order Artiodactyla; family Ziphiidae; genus Mesoplodon; species Mesoplodon mirus. The sequence goes on along the minus strand of NW_028295740.1, from coordinate 1,419,229 downwards.
GAGCATTGTGATGACAAGTGTCATGGTGCTTTGTGATGACAAGGGCATGGAGCCATGTGATGAGAGGGTTCGTGGAGCATTGTGATGACAATGACATGGAGCATTGTGATGCCAAGGGCCATGGAACTTTGTGATGACAATGGTCATGGAGCATTTTTATGACAAGGGTGTGGTGCATTGTGATGAGAAGGGCAGGGAGCATTTTGATGACAGGGTCATGCAGCAATTTGATGAAAAGTGTAATGGAACATTTTGATGACAGGGGTTATAGAACATTGTGATGCCAGGGTTCATGGATCTTTGGGATGAAGAGGGTCATGGAGCATTTTGATGACAGGGGTTATGGAACATTGTGATGTCAGGGGTCTTGGAACATTGTTCAGATAAGGGGATGTAGCATTGTGATGACAGGGGTCATGGAACATTGTGATAACAGGGGTGAGGGAGGATTGTGATGACTAGTGGTGGAACATTGTGATATCTCATGTGAGAGAGCATTTGGATGAGAAGTTCATGGAGCACTCTTATTACAAGGTTTATGGAGCATAGCAATGACAAGGTTGTGGATCATTGTGATGAAAATTGCATGGCACATTGTGATGACAAAAGTCATGGAGCATTGTTCTGACAAAGGCATGGAGCACTGTGATGACAAGGGTCACGGAGCATTGTGATGAAAAGTTCATGGAGCATTGTGGTTAAAATGGTCACAGAGCCTTGTGATGACACGGGCATGGACCGTTGTGATGACAAACGTTATGAAGAATTGTGATGACTGGAGTCACGGGGCATTGTGATGACAGGGGTCATGGAGCATTGTGATGACAAGGGCAGGGAGCACTGTGAAGACAGGGGCATGGAGCATTGGTCTGACAAGTTTCATAGATGATTGTGATGACAGTGGACATGGTGCATTGTGATGACAAGGGCATGGAGCATTGTGATGACAAGGGCATGGTGTATTGTGAAGACTGGTGTCAGGGAGCATTGTGATGACATATGTCATGGTCCATTGCGATGACAATGGCATGGAGCATTGTGATGCCAAATGTAATGGAGGATTGTAATGACAAATATAATGTAGCATTGTGATGACTACGGCTTGGAACATTATGATGACAAGGGCCAATGAGAATTTTCATGACAATGTCGTGAAGCATTATGATGACAAGGTCCTGGAGCATTGTGATGAGAAAACCATGGAGCCTTGTGATGACAAGTCTCATGGAGCATACTGATGAAAAGGGGCATGAAGCATTCTGATTACAGGGGTCTTGGAACATTGTGATAACAAGGGCATGGTGCATTGTGATGACAGGGTTCATGGATCATTGAAATGAAAAGGGGCATAGAGCATTGTGATTACAGGGTTCTTGGAGCATTGTGATGAGAAGGGTGATCGAGCCTCATGATAACAAGGCCATGGAATACCGTGATGGCAGGGGTCATGGAGGATTGTTATGAGAGGCGTAATGGAGCATTGTGATGGCAAGGGCATGGAGCATTGTGATGAGAAGGCCATGGAGCATTCTGATGACATGTGTCATGGAGCTTTGTGAAGATAAGTGCATGGAGCAATGTGATGAGAGTGTTCATGGAGCATTGTGATGACAATGACATGGAGCATTGTGATGAGAAGGCCATGAAGCATTCTGATGACATGCGTCATGGAGCTTTGTGATGACAAGGGCATGGATTATTGTGATGAAAAAGGCATGGAGCCTTGTCATGACAGGGTTCAAGGAGCATACTGACGACAAGAGTCAGGGAGCATTTTTATGACAAGTGTATTGAGCATTGTGATGACAAAGATCATGGAGCATTGTGATGAGAAGGCCATGGATAATTTTAATGATGAGCGTCATGGGGTGTTGTGATGATAAGTGTTATGGAACATTGTGATCACAAGGGTTTGCAGCATTATGATGACAGAGGTCATGGAGAATATTGATTTCATTGTGATGAAAATAGCCTGAAGCATTATGATGATGGGCATGGTGCATTGTGATGACAGGGTTCATGAAGCATTGAGATGAAAAGGGGCATGGAGCATTGTGTTTACAGGGGTCTTGGAGCATTGTGATGACAAGGTCATGGAGCATTGTGATGAGAAGGCCATGGAACATTCTGATGACATGCGTCATGGAGCTTTGTGATGACAAGGGCATGGAGCATTGTGATTACAGGGGCTTTCAGCATTGTGATGACAAGTGTCATGGAGCCTTGTGATTACTAGGCCGTGGAACATTGTGATGGCAGGAGTCATGGTGCATTGTTATGACAGAGTTAATGGAGCATTGTGATGAGAATGGCATGGAAAATTGGTCTGAAATGTTTCATGGATTATTGTGATGAGAGTGGGCATGGAGCATTGTGATGACAAGGGTACGGAACACTATGATACATGGGTCATGCGGGATTGTAATGACAAAGGCATGGAGCAATGTGATGAGAAGGGCATCGAGCATTGTGATGACAAGTGTCATGGAGCTTTGTGATGACAAGGGCATTGAGCAATGTAATGAGAGGGTTCATGGAGCATTGTGATGACAATGACATGGAGCATTGTGATGCCAAGGGTCATGGAGCTGTGTGATGACAAGTCATGGAGCATTTTGATGACAAGGGCATGGTGCATTGTGATGAGAAGGGAAGGGAGCATTTTGATGACCGTGTCATGCAGCAAACTGATGAAAATATAATGGAATATTTTTATGGCAGTGGTTATAGAACATTGTGATGTCAGGGGTCTTGGAGCTATGGGATGAAAAGGGCCATGGAACATTTTGATGACAGGGGTTACGGAACATTGTGATGTCAGGGGTCATGGAAATTTGTGATGATAAGCGGATGTTGCAGAGTGATGATAGGGTCATGGAACATTGTGATTACAGGGTTGAGGGTGTATTGTGATGACTAGTGATGGAACACTGTGATATCACTGGTGAGAGAGCATTTTAATGAGAAGTGCATGGAGCATTGTGATTACAATGTTTATGGAGCATTGCAATGACAAGGTTGTGGACCGTTGTGATGAACTGCCCGGGGCACATCGTGATGACAATGGTCATGGATCATTGTTCTGACAAAGACATGGAGCATTGTGATGACAAGGGTCACAGAGAATTGTGATGAAAAGTTCATGGAGCATTGTGGTTACAAAGGTCACAGAGCCTTGTGATGACGCGGGCCGGGACCACTGTGATGACAAACGTTATGAAGCATTGTGATGACTGGGTTCATGGAGCATTGTGATGAAAGGGGTCATGGAGCATTGTGAGGACAAGGGCATGGAGCATTGTGATGACAGGGGCATGGAGCATTGGTCTGACAAATTTCATAGATTACTGTGATGACAGTGGGCATGGTGCATTGTGAGGACAAGGGCATGGATCATTGTGATGAGAAGGTCATGGAGTATTGTGCAGACAGGAGTCAGGGAGCATTGTGATGACATATGTCATGGTCCATTGCGATGACAATGGCATGGAGCATTGTGATGCCAAATGTAATGGAGGATTGTGATGACAAATATAATGGAGCATTGTGATGATTACGGCTTGGAGCATTATGATGACAAGGGCCATTGAAAATTTTCATGACAAGGTCGTGAAGCCTTATGATGACAAGGTCATGTAGCATTTTGCTGACAAAGCCATGGAGCTTTCTGATGACAAATCTCATGGATCATTCTGATGAAAAGGGGCATGGAGCATTCTGATTACAGCGGTCCTGGAAAATTGTGATAACAAGGGCATGGAGCATTGTGATGACAAGGGCATGGAGCATTGGTCTAATAAGTTTCATGGATTATTGTGATGACAGTTGGAATGGCACATTGTGATGACAAGGGCATGGAGCATTGTGATGACCAGGTCATGCAGTATTGTGAAGAGAGTTGTCAGGGAGCATTGTGATGACATACGTAATGACCCATTGTGATGACAATGGCATGGAGCATTGTGATGCCAAGTGTTATGGAGGATTCTGATGAGAAATGTAATGGAGCATTGTGATGACAATGGCTTGCAGCATTGTGATGACAAGGGTCAGGGAGCATTGTGCTGACAAGTGCATGGAGAATTGTGATTACAAGGGTCATTGAGCATTCTGATGACGAGCTTGTGGAGTATTTTGATGACAATGGCATGGAGCATTGTGATGAAAATGGCATGGGGCTTTGTGATGAAAAATGCATGGAGCCTTTTCGTGACAGGGTTCAAGGAGCTTTCTGACGACAAGAGTCAGGGAGCATTGTGATGACATGTATATTGAGAATTGTGATGACAAAGGTCATGGAGCATTGTGATGAAAAGGGCATGGAGTATTGTGATGACAGGCATCATGGTGCGTTGTGATGACAAGTGTTAAGGAACATTGTGATCACAAGGGTTTGGAGCATTGTGATGACAAAAGTCATGGATCATTTTGATTTCAAGGAGCATGGAGCATTTTGATGACAAGGCCATGAAGCAATGTGATCCCAAGTTTCATGGAGGATTGTGATGACAATGGTAATGGAGTATTGTGATGACAAGCACATAGAGCATTGTAATGACAAGGTCATGTAGCATTTTGCTGACAAAGGCATGGAGCATTTTGATGACAGGTGTCATGGAGCACTGTGATGACAAGTGTCACGAAGCATTGTGAATACAGGGGCCATGGAGCATTGGGATGACAAGGGCACGGATCATTTTGATGACAAGGTTCATGAAGCATTGTGCAGAGAATGTGCATGGAGTATTGTGATGACAGGGGTCATGGAGCATTGTGATTACAGGGTTGTTTGAGCATTGTGATGACAAGTGTCCCGGATCATTGTGTTGTCAGGTGTCATGGAGTGTTTTGATGACAGTAGTCATTGAGCATTTTGATGATATTGGTCATGGAGCATTGTGATGAGAAAGTCATGGAGCATTGGGCTGAAAATATTCATGGAGTATTGTGGTGACAGGCGTCATGGAGCATTGTGATGACAAAGAAATGGAGCATGGTGATGACAAGTTCCTGTAGCACTGTGATGAGATGACCATGGAGACTTGAGATGACATGTCTCATGGAGCATTCTAATGAAAAGGGGCATGGAGCATTGGTCTGACATGTTTCATAGATTATTGTGATGACAGTAGGCATGGTGCATTGTGATGACAAGGACATTGAGCATTATGAAGACAAGGGCATGGAGTATTGTGAAGACATGTGTCCGGGAGCATTGTGATGACATTTGTCATGGTCCATTGCGATGACAATGGCATGGAGCATTGTGACGCCTAATGTAATGGAGGATTGTGATGGCAAATATAATGGAGCATTGTGAAGACTAGGGCTTGGAATATTATGATGACAAGGGCCATTGAGAATTTTCCTGACAATGTCGTGAAGCATTGTGATGACAAATTCCTGGAGCATTGTGATGAGAAAACAATGGAGCCTTTTGATGACAAATCTCATGGATCATACTTATGAAAAGGGGCATGGAGCATTCTGATCACAGGGGTCTTGGAAGATTGTGATAACAAGGGCATGGAGCATTGTGATGACAAGGGCATGGAGTATTGGTCTAATAAGTTTCTTGGATTATTGTGATGAAAGTTGGAATGGCACATTGTGATGACAAGGGCATGGAGCATTGTGATGACCAGGTTATGCAGTATTATGAAGAGAGGTGTCAGGGAGCATTGTGATGACATATGTAATGGCCCATTGTGATGACAATGCCATGGAGCATTGTGATGCCAAATGTCATGGAGGATTCTGATGACAAAGGAAATGGAGCATTGTGATGACAATGGCTTGGAGCATGGTGATGACAAGGGTCAGGGAGCATTGTGCTGGCAAGTGCATGGAGAATTGTGATGACAAGGGTCATGGAGCATTCTGATGACGAGCTTGTGGAGTATTTTGGTGACAATGTCATGGAGCATTGTGATGAAAATGGCATGGGGCTTTGTTATGAAAAAGGCATGGAGCCTTTTCATGACAGGGTTCAAGGAGCATTCTGACGACAAGTGTCAGGGAGCATTGTGATAACAAGTGTATTGAGAATTGTGATGACAAAGGTCATGGAGCATTGTGATGAAAAGGGCATGGAGTATTGTGATGACAGGCATCATGGAGTGTTGTGATGACAAGTGTTATGGAACATTGTGATCACAAGTGTTTGGGCATTGTGATGACAGACGTCATAGATCATTTTGATTTCAAGGAGCATGGAGCATTGTGATGACAAGAGCATGAAGCAATGTGATCCCAAGGTTCATGGAGGATTGTGATGACAATGGTAATGGAGTATTGTGATGACAAGCGCCTAGAGCATTGTAATGACAAGGTCATGTAGCATTTTGCTGACAAAGCCATGGAGCATTGTGTTGACATGTGTCATGGAGCACTGTGATGACAAGCGTCATGGAGCATTGTGAATACATGGGTCATGGAGCATTGGGATGACAAGGGCATGGATCATTGTGATGACACGCGTCATGGAGCATTGGGCTGAAAATATTCATGGAGTATTGTGATGACAGGGGTCATGGAGCATTGTGATGATTAGGGAATAGAGCATTGTGATGACAAGAATCCCAGATCATTGTGTTGTCAGGTGTCATGGAGTGTTGTGATGACATTGGTCATGGAGCATTGTGATGATATTGGTCATGGAGCATTGTGATGAGAAAGTCATGGAACATTGGGCTGAAAATGTTCATGGAGTATTGTGATGACATGGGTCATGGAGCATTGAGATGAAAAGGGGCATGGAGCTTTGTGTTTACAGGGGTCTTGGAGCATTGTGATGACAAGGGCATGGAGCATTTTGATGAGAAGGCCATGGAACATTCTGATGACATATGTCATGAAGCTTTGTGATGACAACAGCATGGAGCATTGTTATTAATGGGGTCTTGGAGCATTGTGATGAAAAGTGTCATGGAGCGTTGTTATGACAAGGCCGTGGATCATTGTGATGACTGTGGTCATGGAGCATTGTTATGACAGGGGTAATGGAGCATTGTGATTTGAAGGGCATGCAGCATTGTGCTTACAAGTTTTATAGAGCATTGTGATGACAAATTTGTGGACCGTTGTGATGAAAAGCACGTGGCACATTGTGAAGACAATGGTCATGGAGCATTTTTCTGACAGAGGCATGGAGCATTGTGATGACAAGTGTCACGGAGCATTGTGAGGAAATGTTCATGGAGCATTGTGGTTACAAATGTAATAGAGCCTTGTGATGACGCGGGCATGGCCCACTGTGATGACAAATATTATGAAGCATTGTGATGACTGGAGTCATGGAGCATTGTGATGATAAGTTCCTGGAGCATTGTGATGACATGACCATGGAGACCTGTGGTGACAAGTATCATGAAGCATTCTGATGAAAAGGGGCATGGAGAATTGTGATTATAGGGGTCTTGGAGCACTGTGATGACAAGGGCAAAGAGCGTTGTGAGGAGAATGCCATGGAGCATTGTGATGACATGCGTCAAGGTGCATTGTGCTGAGAAATGCATAGAGCATTTTGATGACAAGGGTCCAAGAGCATTGTGATGAAAAGTTAATGGAGCATTGGGGTTAAAAAGTCACAGAGACTGTTGATGATGAGCACATGGACCATTGTGATGAAAAAGGTCATGAAGCATTTTGATGACTGGAGTCACGGAGCATTGTGATGATTGGGGTCATGGAACATTGTGATAACAAGTGCATGGAGCATTGTGATGACCAGGTGTTGAAGTTTTGTGAAGACAAGTGTCAGGGAGCATTGTGATGACATATGTAATGGCCCATTGTGATGACAATGGCATGGAGCATGGTGATGCCAAATGTCATGGGTCATTGTGATGACAATGGCTTGCAACATTATGATGACAAGTGTCAGGGAGCATTGTGCTGAAAAGTGCATGGAGAATTGTGATGACAAGGGTCATGGAGCATTCTGATGACAAGCTTGTGGAGTATTTTGATGACAATGGCATGGAGCATTGTGATGAAAACGGCATGGGGCATTGTGATGAAAAAGGTATGGAGCCTTTTCGTGACAGGGTTCAAGGAGCATTCTGACGACAAGTGTCAGGGAGCATTGTGGTGACAAGTGTATTGAGAATTGTGATGACAAATGTCATGGAGCATTGTGATGAAAAGGGCATGGAGTATTGTGATGACAGGCATCATGGAGCGTTGTGATGACAAGGGCTATGGAACATTGTGATCACAAGTGTTTGGATCATTGTTATGACAAAGGTCATGGATCATTTTGATTTCAAGGTGCACGGAGCATTGTGATGGCAAGGGCATGAATCAATGTGATCCCAAAGTTCATGGAGGGTTGTGATGACAATGGTAATGGAGTATTGTGATGACAAGTGCATAGAGCATTGTAATGACAAGGTCATGTAGCATTTTGCTGACAAAGGCATGGAGCATTGTGATGACAGGTGTCATGGAGCACTGTGATGACAAGCGTCACGTAGCATTGTGAATACAGGGGTCATGGAGCATTGGGATGACAAGGGCATGGATCATTGTCATGACAAGTGTCATGGAGCATTGGGCTGAAAATATTCATAGATTATTGTGATGACAGGGGTCATGGAGCATTGTGATGAAAAGGGAATGGAGCATGGTGATGACAAGGCCCTGGAGCATTGTGATGAGAAGTCCATGGAGACTTGTGATGACAAGTCTCATGGAGCATTCTGATGAAAATTGTCATGGAGCATTGTGATTACAGGAGTCTTGGAGCACTGTGATGACTAGGGCATGGAGCATTGTGATGAGAAGGCCATGGAGCATTCTGATGACATGCGTCATGGAGTTTTGTGATGACAAGGGCATGGAGCATTGCGATTACAGGGATCTTGGAGCATTGTGAAGAAAAGGTCATGGATCATTTTCATGAAAACGGCATGGAGCCTTGTCATGATAGGGTTCAAGGAGCATACTGATGACAAGTGTCAGGGAGCATTGTGATGACAAGTGTATTGAGCATTGTGATGACAAAGATCATGGAGCATTGTGATAAGAAGACCATGGATAATTGTGATGATGAGCGTCATGGGGTGTTTTGATGATAAGTGTTATGCAACATTGTGATCACAAGGGTTTGGAGCATTATGATGACAGAGGTCATGCAGAATAATGATTTCACTGTGATGACAATAGCCTGAAGCATTATGATGACGGGCATGGTGCATTGTGATTACAGTGTTTATGGGGCATTGTGATGAAAAGCAGCAAGGAGCATTGTGATTACAAGGGTCTTGGAGCATTGTGATGACAAGGGCATGGAGCATTGTCATGAGAAGGTCATGGAACATTCTGATGACATGCATCATGGAGCTATGTGATTACAAGGGAATGGAGCATTGTGATTTCAAGGGTGTTGAGCATTGTGATGAGAAGTGTCATGGAACCCTGTGATGATTAGGCCGCGGAACATTGTGATGGCGGTGGTCATGGTGCATTGTTATGACAGTGGTAATGGAGCATTGTGATGAGAAGGGTATGGAATATTGGTCTGAAATGTTTCATGGATTATTGTGAGGAGAGAGGGCATGGAGCATTGTGATGACAAGTGCACGGAACACTGTGATACATGTGTCATGCAGGACTGTAATGAAAAGGGCATGGAATATTGTGATGAGAAGGGCATCGAGCATTGTGATGACAACTGTCATGGAGCTTTGTGATGACAAGGGCATGGAGCAATGTGATGAGAGGGTTCATGGAGCATTGTGAGGACAATGTCATGGAGCATTGTGATGACAAGGGTCATGGAGCTTTGTGATGACAAGTCATGGGGCATTTTGATGACAAGGGCTTGGTGCATTGTGATGAGAAGGGCAGGGAGCATTTTGATGACCAGGTCATGCAGCAATTTGATAAAAAGTGTAATGGAATATTTTGATGGCAGTGGTTATAGAACATTGTGATGTCAGGGGTCTTGGATCTTTGGGATGAAAAGTGTCATGGAGCATTTTGTTGACAGGGGTTATGGAACATTGTGATGTCAGGGGTCATGGTACATTGTGATGATAAAGGGATGTAGAATTGTGATGACAGGGTCTTGGAACATTGTGATTACAGGGGTGAGGGCGTATTGTGATGACTAGTGATGGAACATTGTGATATCACTTGTGAGAGAGCATTTTGATGAGAAGAGCATGGACCATTGTGATTACAAGATTTATGGAGCATTGCAATGACAAAGTTGTGAAACGTTGTGAGGAAATGCGCATGGCACATTGTGATGATAATGGTCATGGATCATTGTTCTGACAAAGACATGGAGCACTGTGATGACAAGGGTCACAGAGAATTTTGATGAAATGTTCATGGAGCATTCTGTTTACAAAGGTCACAGAGCCTTGTGATGACGTGGGCATGGACCATTTTGATGACAAACGTTATGAAGCAATGAGATGACTGGAGTCACGGAGCATTGTGATGACAGGGGTCATTGAACATTGTGATGACAAGGGCAAGGATCATTGTGTTGACAGGGGAATGGAGCATTGGTCTGACAAGTTTCATAGATTATTGTGATGACAGTGGGCATGGTGCATTGTGATGACAAGGGCATGGAGCATTGTGATGAGAAGGTCATGGAGTATTGTGAAGACAGGTGTCAGGGAGCATTGTGATGACATATGTCATAGTCCACTGCGATGACAATGGCATGGAGCACTGTGATGCCAAATGTAATGGAGGATTGTGATGACAAATATAATGGAGCATTGTGATGGTTACGGCTTGGAGCATTATGATGATAAGGGCCATTGAAAATTTTCATGACAAGGTCGTGAAGCATTGTGATGAAATATTCCTGGAGCATTGTAATGACAAAACCATGGAGCCTTGTGATGAAAAGTCTCTTGGAGCATACTGATGAAAAGGGGCATGGAGTATTGTGATTACAGGGGTCTTGGAACATTGTGATGACAAGGGCATGGAACATTGTGAGGAGAAGACCAAGGAGCATTCTTATGGCATGCGTCATTGTGCTTTGTGATGACAAGGGCATGGAGCACTGTGATTACATGGGTCTTGGAGCATTGTGATGAAAAGTGCATGGAACATTGAGATGAAAAAAGCATGGAGCCTTGTCATAACAGGATTCAAGGAGCATACAGACAACAAGTGTCAGGGAGCATTTTGATGACAAGTGTATTGAGCATTGTGATGACAAAGGTCATGGAGCATTGTGATGAGAAGTCCATGGATAATTGTGATGACGAGCGTCATGGGGCATTGTGATGACAAGTGATATGGAATATTGTGATCACAAGGGTTTGGAGCATTGTTATGACAGAGGTCATGGAGCATTTTGATTTCATTGTGATGACAATAGCATGAAGCATTATGATGATGGGCATGGTGCATTGTGATGATAGGGTTCATGGATCACTGAGACGAAAAAGGGCATAGAGCATTGTGATTACAGGGTTCTTGGAGCATTGTGATGAGAAGGGTCATGGAGCTTTGTGATGACAAGGCCATGGAACATCGTGATGGCAGGGGTCATGGAGCATTGTTATGAAAGTGATAATGGAGCATTGTGATGGCAAGGTCGTGGAGCATTGTGATGAGAAGGCCATGGAGCATTGTGATGACATGCGTCATGGAGCTTTGCGAAGACAAGGGCATGGAGCAATGTGATGAGAGTGTTCATGGACCATTTTGATGACAATGACATGGAGCATTGTGATGCCAAGGGTCATGGATATTGTTGATGAAAAAGTCATGGAGCATTTTGATAGCAAGGGCGTTGTGCATTGAGATGAGAAGGGCAGGGAGCATTGTGATGACAGGGTCATGGAGCAATTTGATGAAAAGTGTCATGGAACATTTTGATGACAGTTGTTATGGAACATTGTGATGTCAGTGGTCATCGAACATTGTGATGATAAGTGCATGTAGCATTGAGATGAGAGGAATCAGGGAACATTGTGATGACAGGGGTGAGGGAGTATTGTGACAAATAGTGATGTAGCATTGTGATATCACTGGTGAGAGAGCATTTTGATGAGATGTGCAAGGAGCATTGTGATGACAAATTTTATGGAGCATTGTGATGACAAAATTGTGTAGCACTGTGATGACAAGCGCATGGAGCATTGTGATGACAAGTGTCAAAGAGCATTGTGATGAAAAGTTCATGGAACTTTGTGGTTAAAAATGTCAGAGAGCCTTGTGATGACGCGGGCATGGACCATTATGATGACAAACTTTATGAAGCATTGAGATGACTGGAGTCACGGAGCATGGTGATGACCGGGGTCATGGAGCATTGTGATAACAAGGGCATGGAGCATTGTGATGAGAGGGGCATGGAACATTGGTCTAATAAGTTTCATGGATTAATACGATGACAGTTGGAATGGCGCATTGTGATGACAAGGGCATGGAGCATTGTGATGACCAGGTCATGCAGTATTGTGAAGACAGGTGTCCGGGAGCATTGGGATGACATATGTAATGGTCCATTGCGATCACAATGGCATGGAGCATTGTGATGCCAAATGTCATGGATCACTGTGATGACAATAGTTTGCAACATTGTTATGACAAGTGTCAGGGAGCATTGTGCTGACAAGTGCATGGAGAATTGTGATGACAAGTGTCATGAAACATTCTGATGACAAGCTTGTGGAGTATTTTGATGACAATGGCATGGATCATTGCGATGAAAACGGCATGGGACATTGTGATGAAAAAGGCATGGAGCCTTTTCGTGACAGGGTTCAAGGAGCATTCTGATGACAAGTGTCAGGGAGCATTGTGATGACAAGTGTATTGAGAATTGTGATGACAAAGGTCATGGAGCATTGTGATGAAAAGTGCATGGAATATTGTGATTACAGGCATCATGGAGCGTTTTGATGACAAGTGTTATGGAACATTGTGATCACAAGGGTTTGGATCATTGTTATGACAAAGGTCATGGATCATTTTGATTTCAAGGAGCATGGAGCATTGTGATGACAAGGGCATGAAGCAATGTGATCCCAAAGTTCATGGAGGATTGTGATGACAATGGATATGGAGTATTGCGATGACAAACGCATAGAGCATTGTAATGACAAGGTCATGTAGCATTTTGCTGACAAAGGCATGGAGCATTGTGATGACAGGTGTCATGGAGCACTGTGATGACAAGCGTCATGGAGCATTGTGAATACAGGGGTCATGGAGCATTGGGATGACAAAGGCATGGATCATTGTGATGACAAGGGACATGGAGCACTGGGCTGAAAATGTTCATGGAGTGTTGTGATGACAGGGGTCATGGAGCATTGTGATAACTAGGGAATGGAGCATTGTGATGACAAGAGTCCCGGATCATTGTGTTGTCAGGAGTAATGGAGTGTTGTGATGACAGTGGTCACGGAGTTTTGTGATATTGGCCATGGAGCATTGTGATGAGTAGGTCGTGAAGCATTGGGCTGAAAATGTTCATGGATTATTGTGATGACAGGGGTCATGGAGCATTGTGATGACAAGGGAATGGAGCATGGTGATGACAAGTTCCTGGAGCATTGTGATGAGAAGACCATGGAGACTTGTGATGACAAGTCTCATGGAGCATTCTGATGAAAAGGGGCATGGAGCATTGTGAATACAGGGGTCTTGGAGCATTGTGATGACTAGGGCATGGAGCATTGTGATGAGAAGGCCATGGAGCATTCTGATGACATGCGTCATGGAGTTTTTTGATGACAAGTGCATGGAGCATTGTGATTACAGGGGTCTTGGAACATTGTGATGACAAGGGCATGGAGCAATGAGAGCAGAAGACCAAGGAGCATTCTGATGGCCTGCGACATTGAGCTTTGTAATGACAAGGGCTTGGAGCATTGAGATTACATGTGTCTTGGAGCATTGTGATGAAAAGGACATGGATTATTGTGATGAAAAAAGCATGGAACCTTGTCATGACAGGATTCAAGGAGCATACAGACAACAAGTGTCAGGGAGCATTTTGATGACAAGTGTATTGAGCATTGTGAGGAAAAACTTCATGGAGCATTGTGATGAGAAGACCATTGATAATTGTGATGACAAGCGTCATGGGGCATTGTGATGACAAGTGATATGGAATATTGTGATCACAATGGTTTGGAGCATTGTTATGACAGAGGTCATGGAGCATTTTGATTTCATTGTGATGACAATAGCATGAAGCATTATGATGATGGGCATGGTGCATTTTGATGACAGGGTTCATGGATCATTGAGATGAAAAGGGGCATAGAGCATTATGATTACAGGGTTCTTGGAGCACTGTGATGCGAAGTGTCATGGAGCTTTGTGATGACAAGGCCATGGAACATCGTGATGGCAGGGTTCATGGAGCATTGTTATGTTAGGTGTAATGGAGCATTCTGATTGCAAGGGCGTGGAGCATTGTGATGAGAAGGCCATGTTGAATACTTATGACATGTGTCATGGAGCTTTGTGAAGACAAGGGCATGGAGCAATGTGATGAGAGCGTTCATGGAGCATTGTGATGACAATGACATGGAGCATTGTGATGGCAAAAGTCATGGATCTTTGTGATGAAAAAAGTCATGGAGCATTTTGATAGCAAGGGCATTGTGCATTGTGATGAGAAGGGCAGGGAGCATTGTGTTGACAGGGTCATGGAGCAATTTGATGAAAAGTGTCATGGAACATTTTGATGACAGGTGTTATGGAACATTGTGATGTCAGGGGTCATCAAACATTGTGATGATAAGTGCATGTAGCATTGTCATGACTGGATTCATGGAACATTGTGATGACAGGGGTGAGGGAGTATTGTGACAAATAGTGATGTAGCATTGTGATATCAGTCGTAAGAGAGCATTTTGATGAGAAGTGCATGGAGCATTGTGATGACAAATTTTAAGGAGAATGTGATGACAAGATTGTGGAGCACTGTGATGACAAGCCCATGGTGCATTGTGATGACATGTGTCATGGAGCATTGTGCTGACAAGCACATGGAGCACTGTGATGACAAGGGTCAAAGAGCATTGTGATGAAAAGTTCAAGGAGCTTTGTGGTTAAAAAGGTCACAGAGACTGTTGATGACGAGGGCATGGACCATTGTGATGCCAAAGTCATGAAGCATTGTGATGACTGGAGTCACGGAGCATGGTGATGACAGGGGTCATGGAGCATTGTGATAACAAGGGCATGGATCATTGTGATGACAAGGGCATGGAACTTTGGTCTAATAAGTTTCATGGATTATTGCCATGACAGTTGGAATGGCGCATTGTGATGACAAGGGCATGGAGCATTGTGATTACCAGGTCATGTAGTATTGTGAAGACAGGTGTCAGGGAGCATTGTGATGACATAAGTAATGGCCCATTTTGATGACAATGGCATGGAGCATTGTGATTCCAAGTGTCATGGAGGATTCTGAAGACAAAGGTAATGGTGCACTGTGATGACAATGGCTTGGAGCATTGTGATGACAAGGGCCAGTGAGCATTGTGCTGACAAGTGCATGGAGAATTGTGATGACAAGGGTCATGGAGCATTGTGATGAGAAGGCCATAGAGCCTTCTGATGACATGCGTCATGGAGTTTTTTGATGACAAGGGCATGGAGCATTGTGATTACAGGGGTCTTGGAACATTGTGATGACAAGGGCATGGAGCATTGTGAGGAGAAGACCAAGGAGCATTCTGATGGCCTGCGTCATTGAGCTTTGTGATGACAAGGGCATGGAGCATTGAGATTACATGTGTCTTGGAGCATTGTGATGAAAAGGACATGGATCATTGTGATGAAAAAGGCATGGAGCCTTGTCATGACAGGATTCAAGGAGCATACAGACAACAAGTATCAGGGAGCATGTTGATGACAAGTGTATTGAGCATTGTGAGGACAAAGGTCATGGAGCATTGTGATGAGAAGACCATTGATAATTGTGATGATGAGCATCATGGGGCATTGTGATGACAAGTGATATGTAATATTGTGATCACAAGGGTTTGGAGCATTGTTATGACAGAGGTCATGGAGCATTTTGATTTCATTGTGATGACAATAGCATGAAGCATTATGATGATGGGCATGGTGCATTGTGATGACAGGGTTCTTGGAGCATTGTGATGAGATGGGTCATGGAGCTTTGTGATGAAAAGACCATGGAACATCGTGATGGCTGGGGTCATGGAGCATTGTTATGACAGTGGTAATGGAGCACTGTGATGACAAGGGCAAAGAGCGTTGTGAGGAGAATGCAATTGAGCATTGTGATGACATGCGTCAAGGTGCATTGTGCTGAGAAAGGCATAGAGCATTGTGATGACAAGTGTCCAAGAGCATTGTGATGAAAAGTTAATGGAGCATTGTGGTTAAAAAGTCACAGAGACTGTTGATGATGAGCGCATGGACCATTGTGATGAAAAAGGTCATGAAGCATTGTGACGACTGGAGTCACGGAGCATTGTGATGATAGGGTTCATGGAACATTGTGATAACAAGTGCATGTAGCATTGTGATGACAAGTGTCCCGGATCATTGTGTTGTCCGGTGTCATGGAGTGTTTTGATGACAGTGGTCATGGAGCATTGTGGTGATATGGGCTATGGAGCATTGTGATGAGAATTTCGTAGAGCATTGGGCTGAAAATATTCATGGATTATTGTGATGACAGGGGTCATGGAGCATTGTGATGACAAGGGAATGGAGCACTGTGATGACAAGGTCCTGGAGCACTGTGATGTGAAGACCATGGAACCTTGTGATGACAAGTCTCATGGAGCATTCTGATGAAAAGGCGCAGGGATCATTTTGATTACAGGGGTCTTGGAGCATTGTGATGACAAGGGCATGGAACATTATGATGAGAAGGCCATGGAGCATTCTGATGACATTCGTCATGGAGCTTTGTGATGACAAGTGCAAGGAGCATTGTGATCACAGGTGTCTTGGAACATTTTGATGAAAAGGGCATGGATCATTGTGATGAAATAGGCATGGAGCCTTCCCATGAAAGAGTGCACGGTGCATACTGAGGTCAATAGTCAGAGAGCATTGTGTTGACAAGGGTATTGAACATTGTGTTGACAAAATTCATGGTGAATTGTGATGAGAAGCCCATGGATAACTGTGGTGACCAGCGTCATGGGGCATAGTGATGACAGGTGTTATGGGACATTGTGATCACAAGGGTTTGCAGCATTGTGGTGACAGATGTCATGGAGCTTTTTGATTTCATTGTGATGACAATAGCATGAAGCATTATGATGATGGGCATGGTGCATTTTGATGACAGTGTTCATGGAGCACAGTGATGAAAAGTGTCATGGAGCATTGGTCTGACAAGTTTCTTGGATTATTGTGATAAGAATGGGCATGGCACATTGTGATGACAAGGTCATGGAGCACTGTGATGACAAGGTCATGGATTATTGTGAAGAAAGGTGTCAGGGAGCATTGTGATGAAATATGTCATGTTCCAGTTTGATGACAATATCATGGAGCATTGTGATGCCAATTGTTATGGAGGATTTTTGTGACAAAGTAAAGGAGCATTGTGATGACAAGGGCATGGAGCATTGTGATATCAAGGGCCATTGAGAATTTTAATGCCCTGGTCGTGAAACATTTTGATGAAAAGCGCATGGAGCTTCTCATGACAGGGGTCATGGAGAATTGCGATGACAAGTGCATGGAGTATTGTGATGACAAGTGCATGTAACATTGTGATGTGAAGTGTCATGGAGCATTGTAATGACAAGGACGTGGAGAATTGTGAGGACAAGGGACATTGAGATTTGAGATGACAAGGCATTCAGCATGGTGATGGCCAAAGCGTGGAGCACTGTGATGAGAAGACCTTGGGTAATTGTGATGTCGAACATCATGGAGCACTGTAATGACAAGGGGCATGAAGCATTGTGATGACAGTTGTCAGGGAGCAATGTGATGACAGGGGTCATGGAGCAATGTGATGACAAAGGCATGGAGCATTGTGATGACAAGGGCATGGAGCACTGCAATGTCAAGAGAATGGAGAATTGTGATGACAAGGGCATGTAACATTTTGATGAGAAGTGTCATGTAGCATTGTGATGACAAGTACGTGGAGAATTTTGATGACAAGGGACATGGAGCATTTTGATAACCAGGGCATGGATCATTGTGATGACAGGGGTCATGAAGCATTATTATGACAAGGCCATGGTGCATTCTGACATAAGATATCACTTATGAAGGGAATGTAAACATGGCTACATATGAACTGATTTAGGGAAGAGAACAGAGTCTCAGATTTAGAAAACACTCTAACGCTTGCTTAAGGGGAAAGACAGGTGGGGAGATGCAGAAAACAAAAGATTGATATTAGCACAGGTACCGTTCGATAATCCAAAAACAAAAGAGACAAGCCCTACTCCTTCCTCAGTGAACGGAACTCAACATCCCTATTCCCCGCAGAGAAATATATCTGACTAGTAAGAATTTTAAAACCTATGTATTGATATGTCTCCGTAAGGTAACTAAGTGTGCCTAGTATGACATAAACATGGCAGGGAGAATCAGCTCAAACCCAATATAAAAATGTAATTCAAAACAAAACATAAAAACAGAAAAATTCTTACACAATACCTTCAGGGTCGCTGATGAAACCTGGAATGACCATATCTACAACGACAGCTGGATGTGGCATAAGGCTGGACACTTGGGACTGAGAAGATTGGTGAGATTGGGTGAGCAAATGTAGACCCTTTAAAGCAATAATATGTGGCACCCATTCCATCGGTCCCAACAGGCCAGGTTTAAGGGCATATTACTACAGCTATAATATGTACGGGAACCCTAGAGAATGGACACACAGTGAATACAAAAGGTTTCTAAAACTCAACGAATAGTCCCTCTCCTGGTGCTCCCATTTGACTTTCCAACTGCTTTACTATCAATCTCCCAACTTGGAGAGACAGCACCTTTAACCTCCTGGTTCGCACAGGTTGCCAATTTGGCAAAGGATGAAAGGGAAGAGGGAGAACCAAAGAGAGAGTAGCTGTTAGGCATTTGGACGGGCACATGTCACTCTTATTTCCCGGGAGGAAGAAGAATTAACCAAAGTCTCAGCCACCCACC
The DNA here is from genome assembly GCF_964341445.2 of Mesoplodon mirus. Lineage (NCBI taxonomy): Eukaryota > Metazoa > Chordata > Mammalia > Artiodactyla > Ziphiidae > Mesoplodon > Mesoplodon mirus. The sequence goes on along the minus strand of NW_028295740.1, from coordinate 1,400,119 downwards.
GGGAACCAGTATAGGTCCTAAACCAAAATATGGGACTTGCGTTCAGCTTACAAAAAACGAGGTAAAAAATGGAGCTATAGGGCAGAGCAATTCACAAACTGGCAGAGTAATAAAGGACAACTATTATCCAAAAATCCGTTGAGGGAAGGCAACGAGGCGGATTTGAAAGCGAGGCAGAATAGCAGGAAACAGATTTCAAGAGGTACGTTGGAATCACCTTTAAAGCACAGGAAGAGGGGCACAACTTCGACAATGATGCACTTGTCCAAAAAGGGCGTATGCGTTTTCTCCTGAGTATATTCAGGAGAAAACACATACGCCCATTTTGGCCAAGCAAGCAAGCAGACAATGTAAGTCTGCACTACAAAGAAGTATCACTTCCCACTGGTCAAAAGGGACATCCACAAAAAAGGTAAAAACCAGAAATTCAAGACAGGCCCTGGAGAACAGGGAGCCTTGTTATGCTGATGGGCGGGATGTAAATTGCCAACTGCCTCTCCTGTGGAGTGCATTGGGTTCCCTAAAACAAGTAAACAACAGAGCTACAGAGCCAAGGGCAATTCCAGTCTAGGGAATATACCTTCGGAAAACTGAAAATCAATAAGACACAGCCACCCCCAAATTTAGGCCTGCACTGCTTACAAGAATGTCAACTTGGGTGTACCTTTAATATCCCAGGAAATATAAAAATGGTTCAAAAAATTGTGGTACTTACATACGATGGAATATCCATCAGCCATGAAATCAATGTCATAAGACCAGTAGCAGCTAAATGAGTGGATTCAGGTACGATGATTCTAAGTGAAATAAGTCACACAGAAAAAGAAACTTATCATAAGATATCACTTATGAAGATCCTGTAAACATGGCTACACATGAACTGAGTTAGGAAAGAGAACAGAGTCTCACATTTAGAAAACACTCTTATGCCTGCTTAAGGGGGAAGGAGAGCTGGGGTGATGCATAAAACCAGAGTTTGATATAAGCACATGTACCGTTCCAAGAACCAAGTATGGAATATACAAGACCTACACCTTCCTCAGTGAAAGGGACTCAAAACACACTATTTCCCACCGAGGAATATATCTGAGTAGTGAGAATCTTAAAACCTATGTATTGATATGTCTCTTTTTGGGAATCAAGTGTGTCTAGACTGGCATAAACATGGCAGCGAGAATCAGCTCAAACCCAATATAAAAAGGAATTTGAAAAAGAAAAAAAAGGGAAATTCTTTACAATTCCTTCAGGGTCTCTGATGAAACCTGGAATGATCCTATCTACAACGACAGCTGGATGTGGCAGAAGGCTGGACACATGGGACTGAGAGGATTGGTGAGATTGGGTGAGCAAATGCAGAACGTTTAAAGCAATAATGCATGGCACCCATTCCATGGGTCCCAACTCTCCAGGTTGAAGGGAATATTACTACAGCTATAACATGTACGGGAAACCTAGAGAATGGACACACAGTGAATAAGAAAGGTCTCTAAAACTCAACAAATAGTCCCTCTACTGGTCCTCCGGTTTGACTTTCCAACTGCTTTACTATCAATCTCCCAACCTGGAGAGACAGCACCTTTAACCTCCTGTTTCGCACAGGTTGCCAATTTACCAGAGGATGAATGGGAAGAGGGAGAACCAATGAGAGAGTAGCTGTTAGGCATTTGGACAGCTACATGTCACTCTTATTTCCCGGGAGGAAGAAGAACTGACCAAAGTCTCAGCCACCCACCCGGAACCAGTATAGGTCCTGAACCAAAATATTGGACTTGCGTACAACTCAGAAAAAAAACAGTTATAAAACAGAGCTCAGGGGCACAGCAATTCACAAAGTGGCAGAGTAATAAAGGGCAACTATCGTCCAAAAATCTGTTGAGGGAAGGATACTAGGCCAACTTGAAAGTGAGGCAGAATAGCAGGAAACAGATTTCAAGAGGTACGTTGGAATCGCCTTAAAGCACAGGAAGAGGGGCACAACTTCGACAATGATGCACTTGGCCAAAAAGGGCGTATACGTTTTCTCCTGAATATATTCAGGAGAAAACACATACGCCCTTTTTGGCCAAGCAAGCAAGCGGGCAATGCAAATCTGCACTAGAAATAAGTATCACTTCCCAGCGGTCAAAAGGGACATCCACAAAATGGGTAAAAACCGGAAAGGCAAGACAGGCCCTTGAGAACAGGGAGCCTTGTTATGCTGATGGGCGGGATGTAAATTGCGAAGTGCCTCACTGGAGGAGTGCATTGTGTTCCCTAAAACAAGTAAACAACAGAGCTACAGAGCCAAGGGCACTACCAGTCTAGGGAATATACCGTGGGAAATCTGAAAATCAATAAGACAGAGCCACACCAAAATTTAGGGCTGCACTGCTTACAAGAACCTCAAGTTGTCTACACCCTAAATACCCCAGGAAATATAAAAATGGTTCAAAAAATTGTGGTACTTACGTACGATGGAATATCCCTCAGCCATGAAATCAATGTCATAAGATCTTTAGAAGCAAAATGAGTGGATTCAGGTACGATGATTCTAAGTGAAATAAGTCACACAGAAAAAGAAACTTATCATAAGATATCACTTATGAAGATTCTGTAACAAGGCTACACATGAACTGAGATAGGAAAGAGAACAGAGTCTCACATTTAGAAAACACGCTTATGCCCGCTTAAAGGGGTAGGACAGTTAGGGTGATGCATAAAACCAGAGTTTGATATAAGCACATGTACCGTTCCAAAAATCAACTATGGAATAGACAAGACCTACTCCTTCCTCAGAGAAAGGGACTCAAAACACCATATTTCCCACAGAGGAATATATCTGAGTAGTAAGAATCTTAACATCTATGTATTGACATATCTCCGTAGGGAATCAAGTGTGTCTAGACTGGCATAAAGATGGCAGCGAGAATCACCTCAAACCCACTATAAAAAGGAATTGGAAAAACAAGAAAAAAAAAGGAAATTCTTTACAATTCCTTCAGGGTATCTGATGAAACCAGGAATGACCTTATCTACAACGACAGCTGGATGTGTCAGAAGGCTGGACACATGGGACTGAGAGTATTGGTGAGATTGGGTGAGCAAATGCAGACCCTTTAAAGCAATAATGCATGGCACCCATTCCATGGGTCCCAACTCTCCAGGTTGAAGTGAATATTAATACAGTTATAATATGTACGGGAAACGTAGAGAATGGACACAGTGTGAATACGAAAGGTTTCTAAAACTCACCTAATACTCTCTCTCCTGGTGCTCCAGTTTGAATATCCAACTGCTTTTCTATCAATCACCCATTTTGGAGAGACAGCCCCTTTAACCTCCTGGTTCACACAGGTTGCCAATTTGGCAGAGGATAAAAGGGAAGAGGGAGAACCAATGAGAGAGTAGCTGTTAGGCATTTGGGCGGGCACATGTCACTCTTATATCCCGGTTGGAAGAAGAATTAACCAAAGTCTCCGCCACGCACCGGGAACCAGTAGAGTTCCTGAACCAAAATTTTGGACTTGCGTTCAGCTCACAAAAAAAGAGTTAAAAAATGGAGCTCAGGGGCACAGCACTTCAGAAACAGGCAGAGTAATAAAGGACAACTATCGTCCAAAAATCTGCTGAGGGAAGGCAACGAGGCAGACTTGAAAGCGAGGCAGAATAGCAGGAAACAGATTTCAATAGGTACGTTGGAATCGCCTTTAAAGCACAGGAAGAGGGGCACTACTTCGACAATGATGCACTTGGCCAAAAAGGGCGTATGCGTTTTTTCATGAATATATTCAAGAGAAAACCCATACGCCCTTTTTGGCCAAGCAAGCAAGCGGGCAATGCAAATCTGCACTCCAAAGAAGTATCACTTCTCACCAGTCAAAAGGCACATCCACAAAATGGATAAAAAGCAGAAAGGCAAGACAGGCCCTGGAGAACAGGGAGCCTTGTTATGCTGATGGGCGGGATATAAATTGCCAACTGCCTCACTGGAGGAGTGCATTGTGTTCCATAAACAAGTAAACAACCGAGCTACAGAGCCAAGGGCACTTCCAGTCTAGGGAATATACCTTGGGAAAACTGAAAATCAATAAGAGAGAGCCACCCCAAAGTTTAGGGCTGCACTGCTTACAAGAACCTCAACTTGCGTACAACTTAAATATCCCAGGAAAGCTTAAAATGGTTCAAAAAATTGTGTTACTTACATACGATTTTATACCCCTCAGCCATGAAATCAATGTCATAAGGCCAGTAGCAGCAAAATGAATGGATTCAGGTACGATGATTCTAAGTGAAATAAGTCACACAGAAAAAGAAACTTATCATAAGATATCACTTATGAAGATCCTGTAAACATGGCTACATATGAACTGAGTTAGGAAAGATAACAGAGTACCAAATCTTATCATAAGATATCACTATTTTGGGAATGTACACTTGGCTACGAATGAACTGAATTACAAACACAACAGAGTCACACACTTAGAAAACAATATTCTGCCTTCTTAACGGGAAAGGTGAGGTGACTTGATGCATAAAAACACAGTTTTAAATTAGCACAGATACCGTTACATAAACCAAGTATGTAATAGACATCTCCTACTCCCCGCACCATGAACTCGACTCAACACCCCCTATTCATTGCAGAGGAATATATCTGACTCCAAGAATTTTAAAACATATGTATTATCATGTCTCCATAAAGGAGTCATGTGTGTGTATAACGGCATGAACACAGCACTGAAATTCAGCTAAATACCCTTATAAAAATAAATTTCAAAAGCAAAATGCAAAAATAGCGAAACAGAGGGAAAGCCTTAAGAATTACGTTCAGGGCCTGTGATGCAACCTGGATTGTCCACCTTTACACCCACAGCTGGATGAGACATAATACTGGACACTTGGGGCTGACAAGATTGTTGAGGTTGTGTGAGCAAAAGAACACCACTTAGAGCAATACTGTGTACTACCCATTCTACTGGTCCCAACTCTCCAAGTTTAAGGGAATCTTCCTACAGTTAAAGCATGCATGGGAAACCCAGTGGATGGTACACTGTGTAATTGGGAAAGTTTTCTAAAAGGTACCTCATTTTTCCTTTTGTCATGCTCGGCTTCGCCATTCCATCTGCATTACTAAAAATCCCCCCACTTGGAGTGTCAGCGCCTTTACCCTCCTGTTATGCACAGTTTGCAAATTGTGCAGAGGATGAACAGGAAGAGGGGAAACAAATGAGAGATTAGCTGCAGGCGTTTGGATGGGCACATGTCACTCTAGGTTCCCATCAGCAAGAAGAATTAACCAAAGGCTCAGCCTTACACCCCAGAACCAGAATAGGGCCTACAGCCATCCTGCGGTATTGCAGCCAGCTCACAAAGAGGCCAGTTGAAAAATAGAAATCAGGGGCACAGCAATTCACAAACTTGCAGAGTTATAAAGGACAACTGTCATCCAGAAATATATTGAGGTAAGGCTGTGAAGAGTATTTGAATGCAAGGCAGAATTGAAGGAAACAGATTTCAAGAGGTAGATTGGCGTTGTATTTAAAGCACATGAAAAGTGACAGAACTTCGACAATTTTGCCCTTGGCTGAAAAGGGAGTATGTGTATTTTCTTGAATATATTCGGGAAAAAATGCATACGCCCTTTTTGGGCAAGCAAGCCATCAGGCATTGCAAATCCACACTACATAGAAGTGTCCCTTACCTCCAGTCAAAAGGGCCATCCACAAATAGTGTAAAAACCACAAATGCAGGACAGGCCATGGAGAAAAGGGAGTCTGGTTATGCCGATGGACAGGATGTAAATTGCCAACAGCCTCTCTGGAGAACTGTATGTTGTTTTCTAAAACAGAGCTACAGAGCATAGCACACTTCCACTCATGGACGTGTATTTTGGGAAAACTAAAAATCCACAACACACAGCCAGCCCAAACTTTAGGGCTGCTCTGTTTACAAGAACCTCGACTTTGGTACACTTTAAATATCCCAGGAAAGGGAAAAAAAATGGATATAGATGTTGTGGTACTTATATACAATGGAATGTCACTCAGACATAAAATCAATGTCATAAGGCCAATAGCAGCATAATGAGTGGCTTTAGTTATGATGATGCTAAGTGAAATGAGACACAAAGAAAAAAAGAATTATTGTAATATATCACTTATAGAGGGAATGTAAACATGGCTACACATGAACTGAATTTCAAATGTGAACAGAGTTACACATTTAGAAAACACACTTATTCCTCCTTAAGAGGAAAGGTGATGTGGGGTGATGTGTAAAAGCAGAGTTTGAAATTAGCACAGATCCCATTCCATATACCAAATATGTAATAGACAAGACCTACTCCTTTCTCAATGAACTGGACACAAAACACCCTATTCACTGAAGAGGAATATATCTGACTGGTAATAAACTTGAAACCTATGTATTTATATATCTGCATAATGGAATCAAGTGTATGTAGATTGGCATAAACACAGATCAATGGAACAGGACAGAAAGCCCAGAGATAAACCTACATACCTATGGCTATCTCGTCTATGACAAAGGAGCTAAGGATATACAATGGAGAAAAGACAGTCTCTTCAGTAATTGGTGCTGGAAAAACTGGACCCCTACACATAAAAGAATGAAATTAGAACACTCCATAACACCATACACAAAAATAAACTCTAAATTGATTAGAGATCTAAATATAAGACCAGACACTATAAAACACTTAGAGGAAACCATAGGCAGAACACTCTATGACATAAATCACAGCAAGATCCTTTTGGACCCACCTCCTAGAGAAATGGAAATAAAAACAGAAATCAACAAATGGGACCTAATGAAACTTAAAAGCTTTTACACAGTACAGGAAAACATAAACAAGATGCAAAAACAACCCTCAGAATGGGAGAAAATATTTTCAAATGAAGCAATTGACAAAGGATTAATCTCCAAACTTTACAAGCACCTCATGTAGCTCAATATCACAAAAACAAACAACCCAATCCAAAAATGGGCAGAAGACCTAAATAGACATTTCTCCAAAGAAGATATACAGATTACCAAGAAACACATGAAAGGATGTTGAACATTACTAATCATTAGAGAAATGCAAATCAAAACTACCCTGAGGTATCACCTCACAGCAGTCAGAGTGGCAATCATCAAAAAAATCTACAAAACAATAAATGCTGGAGAGGCCTTTATTGGAGAAAATGGAACACACTTGCACTGTGGGTGGGAATGTAAATTGATATGGGCCCTAGGGAGAACAGTACGGAGGTTCCTTTAAATAACTAACAATAGAAGTACCATATGACACAACAATCCAACTACTGGGCATTTGCCTTGTGAAAACCATAATTCAGAAAGAGTTATGTAGAAAAATGTTCATTGCAGCTCTATTTACAATAGTCAGGACATGTAAGCAACCTAAGTGTCCATCGACAGATGAATGTTTAAAGAAGATCTGGCACATATATACAATGGAGTATTACTCAGCCATAAAAAGGAGCAAAACTGTGTTAGTTGTACTGAGGTGGATGGACTTAGAATCTGTCCTACACAGTGAAGTAAGTCAGAAAGGGAAAAACAAATACTGTATGTTAACAGAGATATACGGAATCTAATGAAGAAAAAAAAAAGATTTTGAAGAACCTAGTGGCAGGACAGGATTAAGGACACAGACATAGAGAAAGGACTTGAGGACACCGGAAGGGGGATGGGTAAGCTGGGACGAAGTGAGAGAGTGGCATGGACATAAATACATTACCATATGTAACACCAATAGCTACTGGGAAGCAGCCACATAGAACAGGGAGATCAGCTTGGTGCTTTGTGACCACATAAGGGGGTGGGATATGGGTGTGAGAGGGAGATGCAAGAGGGAGGGGATATGGTGATATTTGTATATGTATAGCTGATTCACTTTTTTATACAGCAGAAACGAACACTCCATTGTAAAGCAATTACACTCCAATAAATGTGTAAAAGGAAAAAAAAAGAAAGCACAGGGATAAACCTACACATCTATGGTCACCTAATCTATGACAAAGGAGGCAAGACTATACAATGGAGATAAGACAATCTCTTCAATCATTGGTGCTGGGAAATATGGACAGCTACATGTAAAAGAATGAAATTAGAACACTCCCCAACACCATACATAAAAATATATTCAAAATGGATTAGAGACCTTAATGTAAGACCGGATAGTATAAAACTCTGAGAGGAAAACTTACGAAGGATACTCTGACGTAAATCACAGCAAGATCTTTTTTGATCCACCTCTTATAGTAATGAAATAAAAAAGAAAACTAAACAGATGGGACCTAAGGGAACGTAAAAGCTTTTGCAAAGCAAAGGAAACTACAAACAAGATGAAAAGACAACCCTCAGAATGGCAGAAAATATTTGCAGACGAATCAATGGACAAATGATTAATCTCCAATATATATAAACAGCTCATGCAGCTCAATATTAATAAAACAAACAACCCAATACAAAAATGGAAGAAGATATAAATAGACATTTCTTCCAAGAAGACATAGAGATGGCCAGTACGCACATGAAAATCTGCTCAACATCACTAATTATTAGAAAAATGGAAATGGACACTACAATGAGGTGTCATGTCACACCTGTTAGAATGGGCATCAACAGAGAATCTACAAACAACAAATGCTGGAGAGGGTATGGAGAAAAGGAACCTTCTTCCACTATTGTTGGGAATGTAAATTGATACAGTCTCTATGGGTAACAGTATGGAGGTTCCTTAAAAAAGTAAAAATAGAATTACCATATAATCCAGCAATCCCGCTACTGGGCATATACCCAGAGAAAACCATAAATCAAAAAGACACATTCACCACAATGTTCACTGCAGCACTATTTACAATAGCCAGGTAATGAAAGCAACCTAAGTGCCCGCAGACAGACGAATGGATAAAGATGTGGTACATATATACAATAGAATATTACTCAGCCACACATAGGAATGAAATTGTGTCATTTGTAGAGACCTTAATGGATCTAGAGACTGTCATACGGAGTGAAGTAAGTCAGAAAGAGAAAAACAAATATTGTATATTAATGCATATATGTGGAACCTAGAAAAATGGTACAGATGAACCGGTTTGCAGGGCAGAGATAGACACACAGATGTAGAGAACAAACATATGGACACCAAGGGGGAAACGCCATGTGAGGGTGGTGGTGGGATGAATTGGGAGACTGGGATTCACATGTGCACACTTATATATATAAAATAGATATCCAATAAGAACCTGCTGTATAAAAGAAATAAATTTAAAAAAATAAAAATAAATAGCATTTAATAAAAGAAAACAGAAAAAAAAGTATTTCCCTTCACATAGACGTCTTTATATTAATGCATTATTTCCATGTTTATATCTCCAAATTAAAAAAAAAAAGAGGAATAAATAAAATCTAACTTGAACCAAAAAGAAAAAAAGAAAAAAAAAAAAAAAACAGAAACCACCAGTTATACAGAGGAAAATCGTATCAGGTCACTTGCTCCAGTGGTAAAAAATTCTTAAGTTGGTCAGAGGTGGGAAATCGTCTCCCATGGAGTCAGCAGCGCTCCCCCCGACAAGGAGCATACTCATTGCAAAGCTGGGGGGAGTGTTTTGAGGCGTCTGTGAGTAAATGTGAGCTGAGCCCCAGTCCTGCTGCAGCTGAACTCTTCCCACCCTTTCCAGGTAAAACACCTGAATATGTACAAGCACTTGCAAGCCTAGAGGAAGGGCTGTGGAGCCACACCAGCGACAGCACGCAGGCCGACTTGGTGCCTGCAGGCCAGCCAGGATGGTCCTGGCCCCAGATGATCTTCTGGAAGCTTTCCATTTCCCTGCCTGAGATACCCCTCCTGCCACGGCCCCCACTGCTTTTTTACTTCCTCACCTCTGCCTGGGGAGAAATTCAAGCGGCAGGTATGGATGGCACATCCTCTTCTTTAGCAGGTGGCAGCCTAGCAACTCCTGTGGAAAGTCCAGCAGAGCCCCACTCACACTGGGCCACCCACAAAGCCACGGCCCCTCACTCCCTACCACCACCCCAGCCCCGACACTGCTGACGGGGCAGAGAATATGGCATCAGGCACAGCTAAAGGGGCTCTAGCTGCCTGGAGAGGTGTTTATATTGACCTCAACCCAGGCACACCTGGGGAGGGCTGGTAGGCAGTGTCAGGCTGCCCAAATCAGCCAATCCTCACCCCTCAGGGGCTCACAGTAGCAGAAAATGAACCTTGCTAAACGGGCCAGGCCCAAGGAACAGGTGTGGGCCCTTGAGAGTCAGGCTAGACAAGGGGCTGCAGCTGCGGCTTGTTTTCTTATCATTTTATCTGGTCCATGAGTGGAAAACAACTTCAAGAAGACCCGATCCTAATGAGAGGAACCCAGGAGTCAGGGAGAGGAGTGATGGTGGGTGGAGACAGAGGCCTGGTGCCCTGGCTGCAGTGGAAGTGTCTGGAAGACCAGGCAGAGAGAGGCTGCACAGAGTGATAGCCAGGGTCACAGACCTGTCAGAGCTGCTGTTTGTTAGTTCAAGTCCTGCTCTGAGGTATTCTGTGTCAGCTGTGAGCGACAGGTGAGCTGGGGGTTCTCTGCAAGGTGGGCTATGTGCACAGTTCCTGTGTGTCCAGCCCTGCTGGGGTACCTGCCCATGGGAGCTCTGTATCCTGGGAAGGGCCTGACTATGAGAGTCCCATGGGCTGCTGGGTAGCTGCACAGGGGAGCTCCATACCCAAGGAGGGACTTGAACACGAGAGCCCCGTGGGCTGTGGGGATGGGTGGTGCAGCCAAGGTGAGCTCCATATCCTGGGATTGGCCTGACCACGAGAGCCCCATGGGCTGCTGGAGACCTGGTAAATGATATCAGGACAGTCAGTGAAGCCACCGAGGATATACATCCAGTAGCTCCTATTTCCTACACCCTGCTGCTCATTCTACCATCCACCAGGCCATGGCATTCTGTATTAGACTTCAATGATGCCTTCTTCTGTATTCCATTCATCTCAGAGTCACAAGAATTTTTGGCTTGTGAGTGGCAGGACACAACATGCAACAAAAGCAATAATGCTGGGCCGTCCTGCCCCAACGGTACAAAAATCCCCACACCATCATTGGGGAAATGACCTCTAAAGACCTAAACGTTCTACCTCTGTAAAAGGGAACCCTCCTTCAATATGCAGATGACATTCTGATCGCCAGGCCTACTAAAGACTCCTCTAAACTACCTAGCCAAGGAAGGATAGAAGGTGTCCAAGAAAAAGGCTCAAATATCCCAGGCTCAGGTGACATGCCTGGGCTTCATTCAAACAGATATTCAGAGAAACGCATCCCAGGATAGGGAAGAAGCCATTTGCAGCTTTACCTCTTCTAAAACTAGAAGACAGCTTAGGGGTTCCTGGGGAGGCCAAGGTTTTCTGCATCTGGATCCCTAACTACAGTCTAATAGCTGGGCCTCTACATGAATCACTGACACGAAAAGATGATGATCCTTTTGTATAGAATCCAGAAGCAGCCTTTCAAGAATGGAAAGAGCAGTCAATTCAGACCCTTGCCCAGGAACTCCCTAATTTAGCCAAACCCTTTGACCTTTACATACCCGGTCAACGGTTAATTGCCCTTGGAGCTTTAGTGCAAAAACTGGGACCACTTGAAATGGAGCAACACAAGAATGCCCTTCACGTATGATAAACTATGGTCACCAAGGGCTTTGCCCACTGACTCATCAGGTCAGGATACTGGGGTATCTAAAAAGCTAGAAATCAGCAGCCCACAAGGCCAGCTCCATCCTTAGGGAAAAGGACCCCACGTCGTGATCCTAACCACCCATCATGCCTTGATGTTGCAGGGGTCGCTCTGTGGACACACTGACCTCGAGTGAGGAGGCCCTCCAACTCCAACCTCCAGAGAGACAAACGGGGGCAGCGGGCCCCCAAGATGACTCATGTGACCATCACTTGACCTGGAGTTTCTCTCAGAAAACAACAAGACTGTGCCCCGAAAGAGCAGACTACTGCTTGCAGGACTTACTGCACCCAGAAGGGAGCTAATAAGCTTGGCGGGGGAAAAGTATATCACGCTTTCACCATAGAAAACCCTACAGACAACGCGGTGATGGGGCCAATATGACCGGTTGGACTGCTGGCTACTTCTAAAGGCCGTTGACTCAGTGGACGTCATGGTCCTGGATCACCACTGACCCTGGACTGTCTGGGAGTTGCGCGGGCAGGGTTCTGACACTTGGTGCTGTTTGTACATTAATTCAGGGAAATAATTAAAGAAAGCACAGACTACTGGTCAGAGCATCTAGGCTGGCAAAAACCGTCAGCCTAAGGTCGCCGAACAAATGTGGGGTGGGGTGAAACCTGCCACCTCAGCATCTCTGCGCATCTCTTTCCTGGACCCTTAAAGGTCATTAGAATCTATAACACTTCCAATGCTGGTGCTCAGGCGGACGAGAAGTGAGGCAGGAGGCCTTGGGACAATCAACCTCACCTGGAGGCTGGTGGGGAGACGTTTTGCCCCTCCCCCCAGGTATCAGGGCTCCCATCACAGCATGAAGCAGTTACAAAAGAGGGGTCTGCACCCTCAACACCCCAAGAATGAGGAACGGAACAAAAAGCAGAGGAGGGGTTCGTCTCCGGCAACGTTCATTAAAAATTCCTGGGAGATAAAAAGAGAATCTGGGCAATAAAATAAAGTCTAACCTGTTTTTCCTTTGTGTTTTGTCTAATTTCACGTGCTCCTAGGGTTCCGCATGCAGAGGTCCCACACCCGGCACTTCAGACCAGATTTCCTAGTGCAGAATGGCTGGGTCGACACCTCAGCTAGCGGGGTCCCATGCAGTCTCCACGGCATAGAGCCTGAGCTGCAGCCAACCCAGCCCTCGAGAGCTCCATCCCCTCCCTCCCACTGACTCTTCCGGGATCCCTACACAGCAGCCCAGCCCACAGCCCGTGGGGGACTGCATGCTCTCACCTCTCCATTCTGTTTTCAAAATAATGTTTCCTTTGCTTCTGAACCAAACTCAGTCTTGATCTCTTGGCTCCAATGACACTGGGCACGGTGAATCCTGTTGGGGTCCACTCTGGAGGATCAGTAACAGAAATTGAGAACATTGTAACTTCAATGAACAGATGTGTGAGCCAAACTGTAGTTAACATAGAGCAGTGTATAATGCTCGGGTAAAATAAGATTTTTCTAAGACTTACATTTGATATTTCCATCACTTTACTATAAGCAAGTTCAGTGAAGACATTTGTCTTATTTGTCAGGTCAACATTAGAGAAATGAAGTGATTTATTTCCATGGATGTACATCGAATACTCTTGGCTGAAGCTTCAATCTTGTTTTGAATGCTTTTCCATTGAAAATGATACCTCTATTTCAGCTCCCCCATTTCTGAGAAGTATAAAATCTTATAATTTATTATTACCAAAGGGGAAAGGTATGAGAAGGGATAAATTAACAGTTTGGGATTAACACATACACACTGCTATGTATAAAATAGATCAACAACAAGGAACTACTGTATAGCACAGGGAACTACACTGAATATTTTGCAATAACCTATAAGGGTAAATAATGTGAAAAAGAATCAATATTTTTATTGACGTCATCTATCAATGACAGATAAAATGTAACCTAAGCAAGGCCCATGGTGAACGCTTCTGACCCTGAAGATTTCAATCATCTAAAGTTTGGGCTCTGCCTATTTCCCAAGGCCTTTAATGGACATATGTGTAGCTGTAGCTTAAAAACTCACCAGTTTGGGGTACGGGGAGGCACTGATTTGGAACAATACCTGGTGTTCTCCTTCCATGCACGGGACCCTTCCTACAGCTAAAACATGCCTGTCACACCTAGAGGATGGTACACCGTTTGATCGGAAAGAGTTTGGAAAAGGCACCTCATCTCCTCATCGCCTGGTGCTCGGGTTCATCCCTCCAGCATATTTCCTAACAATCTCCTCACTTGGGGATATCAGCACCGTCAACATCCTGTTGCACACAGTTTGGAATTTGTCCAGAGGATGAAGCGGAAGGATGAGAAAAATTTAGAGACAAGTCTTAGTTGTTTGGACAGGCACATGCCACTCTAATTTCCAATCTGGAAGACAAATTCATCAAAGGCTAGAATTGCCCACGGAAACAGAATTGGTCTAGAAGAAATCCCGCTGTTTTGTGTCCAGTTTCCAAAAACACAAGTGGAAAAATGGAACTCAGGGGCACTAAAATTCATGAAACTGCAGAGTTGAAAATATCTATCGTCGAAAAATGTCTTAAGGTAAGTCAAAGAAAAGGAGTTGTAAGCAAGGGAGAGTGGCAGGAAACAGATTTGAAGAGGTAGAAAGGACTCCCCATTAAAGCACAAGAAAAGGGGCTGAACATCGCCAATGATGCACTTGGCCCAAAAGGGCGTATGTATTTTTTTTCTGAATATATTCAAGTAAAGGCCATACACACTTTTTATCCAACCAAACAGGTGGGCACTGGAAATCAATACTACAAAATGTATCACTTCACATCAGTCAGAAGGGCCATCCACATAAAGTGTAAACACCAGAAATGCAGGACAGGGCGAGGAGAAAAGGGAGCCCTGTGAGGCTGATAGTTGAAATGTAATTTGCCAATGGCCACTCTGGAGAAGTGTATTGTGTTTGCTAAAACATCTAAAAGATGAGCTACAGAGCATAGTGCACTTGCACTCATGGGCGTATACCTTGGGAAAAACAAAAATGGACAGAAAACAGGCACCCAAACGTTTACCACCTCTCTGATAAAAAGGGCCTCCACTTGGATATAACCTAAATGTCCCTGGAAGGATAAAATGGATAAAAGAGATGGGGTACTTATGTAGAGTGGAATATTACTCATGCCGAAATCAATGAAATAAGGCCAGTTGGAACAACTCTGGAGGAGTTACATACGATCATTCTAAGTGACATATGTCAGAAAGAAAAAGACACATATCATAAGATGTCACTTAAAGGTGGAATCAAACATGGCTACACATGAAATAAACTACAAAACAGAAACATAGTCAAATATGTAGAAAATAGACATAAGGCTGCTAAATGGGAAAGGTGGGGAATGGTGAGGTATTATCCAGGAGGTTGAAATTAGCAAAGATACCATTCCAAGTACCAAATTGAATAACTGACAAGGCCTACACGGTACCTCAAAGAACTGCACTCAGTCCACTCAAGTCACTGGAAAATAATACATATGACTCGTAAGCATCTGAAAAATAATTTAGTGTTGTCTCACAGTACATGAATCAAGTGGATGTACAGCAGCAAAAAACAGAGCTTTGAAAGTCAGCTGTAACCAATATAAAAATAAATTTAAAAATATTTATAAAAACAGTGAGACAGACAAAAATTCTTACAACTTTTGTTGAAGGGCTACGATGTAACATGGATTGAACACATGTAGACCCACAGCAGGATGATATATAAGGCTGGAAGCTATGCACGCTAAGAGATGTTAGAGAGGCTGGGTGAGGAAATGCAGACCTTTTAAAGTAATACTGCCTGGTACCCATTCCATGGGTCCCAAATCGGCAGGTTCAAGGGAATCTTCTGACAGCGAAAACATGCCTGCAAAACCGAGATGAATGTACACCGTGTGCTCAGGAAAGGTGTCTAAAATGCACCTCATTTTTGATCTCCTGGTGCTGGGGTTCGCCATTCCAGCCACATTATTAACAATATCCCCTCTTGGAGAATCAGCACCTTTAACCTCCTGTTTCACACAGTTTGCAATTTGTTCAGAGGATAAATGGGAAGGGGGGAACCAATGAGAGATAAGCCGTAGGAGTTTTGACAGGCACATGTCACTCTAATTTCCCATTAGGAACAAGAATTAACCAAAGGCTCAGCCTGCCTCCTCAGAACCAGAATAGGGCCAGAAGCAATCCAATGGTTTGGCGGCGAGCTCACAATAAAAGCGAGTTGTAAAATGGAGCTCAGGAGCAGACAATTCAAAGACCTGCAAAGATATAAATGATAACCAACGTCCAAAAATATATTCAGGTAAGGCAACGAAGGGGATCTGAATGAGAGGCAGAATTGCAGGAAACAGATTTCAAAAGGTAGATTGTACTCACATTTAAAGCATATGAAAAGCAGCAGAATTTCTAAAATGATGCAGTTGGGCAAAAGGGTGTATGCCTTTTTTTCGTGAATATCTTCAGGAAAAAAACACATACAGAGTTTTTGGCCAACCAACCAAGCGGGAAATGCAAATCCGCACAACAAAGAAGTCTCAATTTCCACTGCTCAGAAAGGCCATCCAAAAAATGTGTACAAACCAGAAATGCTGGAGAGGCCATGGAGAACAGGGAGCCTAGTCACGCTGATGGGTGGGGTATAAATATCCAAGAGCCACTCTGAAGAAGTGTATGCTGTTTCCTAAAACATTTAAATACAAAGCCCCCGAGCAAAGGGGACTTCAACTCATGGACATATAACTTGGGAAGACTAAATATCGACAACACACAGGCACTCCAAAGTTTAGGGCTGCTCTGCATACAAGAACCTCAACTTCGGTACACCTAAAATATCCCAGGAAAAAGAGAAATGCATAAATTACTTGTGGTAATTTTGTACAACGGAATATCACTCAGATGTGGAATCAATGTCATAAGGCCAGTAGCAGCATAAAGAGTGGATTTAGGTATGATGATTCTAAGTGAAATTAGTCACACAGAAAAAGAATCTATTCATAAGATATCACTTACAGAGGGAATGTCAACATCACAACACATGAACTGAATTAAGAAAGAGAACAGAGTCTCACATTTAGAAAACACTCTTATGCCTGTTTAATGGGAAAGGAGAGGTGGGGTGATGCATAAAACCAGAGTTTGATATAAGCACAGGTACCATTCCATAAACCAAATAGAAAAGAGACGAGACCTACCCCTTACTCAGTGAACGGGACTCAAACCCCCTATTCCCCGCAGAGGAATATATCTGACTAGTGAGAATCTTAAAACCTATATATTGATTTGTCTCCATAAGGGAATCAAGTGTGTCTAGACTGGCATAAACACGTCAGTGAAAATCAGCTCAACCCCATTATAAAAATGAATTTCAAAAACAAACAAAAAAACAGCGAAATTCTTACACAATTCCTTCAGGGGTTCTGATGAAACCGGGAATGACCCTATCTGTAAAGACAGCTGGATTAGACATAAGGCTGGACACTTGGGACTGAGAGGACTGGTGAGATTGGGAGAGAAAATGCAGACCCTTTAAAGTAGTAATGCATGCCACGATTCCATGGATACCAAATCTCCAGGTAGTAGGGAATATCACTACAGTTATAACATGTATGGGAAACCTAGAGAATGGACACCCTGTGATGGTGAAAGGTTTCTAAAAGTCTCCTAATTTTTCCTCTCCTTGTGCTCCAGTTTGGCATTCCACCTGCTTTACTATCAATCTCCCAACTTAGGGGAGCCAGCCCCTATAACCTCCTGGTTCGCACAGTTTGCTAATTGTGCAGAGGATGAAAGGGAAGAGGGAGAACCAATCAGAGAGTAGATGTAGGCTTTTGGACGGGCACATGTCACTCTAAATTCCCATCAGGAAGAAGAATTAACCAAAGCCTCAGACACCTGCAGGGAACAGTATAGCCACCCCTGGAACAAGTATAGGTCCTGAAGCAAAATTGTGGATTTGCGGTCAGCTCCCAAAAATGGGATTTGAAAATTGGAGCTCACGGGCACAGCAATTCACAAACCTACAGTTATAAAGGACTACTGTCGTCCAAAAATCTGTTGAGGGAAGGCAACGAAGCTGACTTGAAAATGAGGCAAATTGCACAAAACATATTTCAAGAGGTAAATAGGAATCGCCTTTAAAGCACAGGAAAAGCATCACAACTTCGACAATGATGCACTTGGCCAAAAAGGGCGTATGCGTTTTCTCCTGAATATATTCAGGAGAAAACGCATACGACCTTTTTGGACAATCAAGCAAGCACGCAATGCAAATCCACACTACAAAGAATTTTCACTTCCCACGGGTCAAAAGGGACATCCGAAAATCTGTAAAAACCAGAAAGGCAAGAGGGAGATGCCAAGGGCATGAAGCAATATGATCCAAAGTGTCATGAAGGATTGTGATGACAAGCGCATGGAGCATTGTGATGACAAGATTATGTAGCATATTGCTGACAAAGGCATGGAGCATTGTGATGACAAGGTTCATGGACCACTGTGATGACAAGCGTCACGGAGCATTGTGATTACAGGGGTCATGGAGCATTGGGATGACAAGGGCATGGATCATTTTGATGACAAGAGTCCCGGATCATTGTGTTGTCAGGGTTCATGGATCGTTGTGATGACAGGAGTCATGGAGCATTGTGATGACAGGGTCATGGAGCATTGTGATGAGAAGGTCAAGGAGCATTGGGCTGAAAACGTTCATGGAGTATTGTGATGACAGGGGCCATGGAGGCTTGTGATGACAAGGTATTGGAGCATTGTGATGAGAAGACCATGGAGACTTGTGATGACAAGTCTCATGGAATATTCTGATGAAAAGGGGCATGGAGCATTGTGATTACAGGGGTCTTGGGGCATTGTGATGACAAGGGCATGGAGCATTGGGATGAGATGGCCATGGAACTTTCTGATGACATGCATCATGGAGCTTTGTGATGACAAGGGCATGGAACATTGTGATGAAAAAGGCATGGAGCCTTGTCATGACAGGGTTCAAGGAGCATACTGAGGACAAGTGTCAGGGAGCATTGTGATGACAAGTGTATTGAGCATTGTGATGAAAAAGGTCATGGAGCATTGTGATGAGAAGACCATGGATAATTGTGATGACGAGCGTCATGGGGCATTGTGATGATAAGTGTTATGGAACATTTTGATCACAAGGATTTGGAGCATTGTTATGACAGAGATCATGGAGCATTTTGATTTCATTGTGATGACAATAGCATGAAGCATTTTGATGATGGGCATGGTGCATTGTGATGACCGGGTTCATGGATCATTGAGATGAAAAGGGGCATGGAGCATTGTGATTACAGAGGTCTTGGAGCATTGTGATTAGAAGGGTCATGGAGCCTTGTGATGACAAGGCCATGGAACATCGTGATGGCAGGGGTCATTGAGCACTGTTATGAGAGGGTTAATGGAGAATTGTGATGGCAAGGGCATGGAATATTGTGATGAGAAGGCCATGGAGCCTTCTGATGACATGCGTCATGGAGCTTTGTGATGACAAGTTCATGGAGCAATGTGATGAGAGTGTTCATGGAGCATTGTGATGACAATAACATTGAGCATTTTGATGAAAAGTTCATGGAGCATTGTGGTGACAAATTTCACAGAGCCTTGTGATGATGAGGGCATTGACTTTTGTGGTGACAAACGTCATGGAGTCTTGTGATGACGGGACACACGGAGCATTGTGATGACTGGGGTCATGTAGCATTGTGATGACAGGAGCATGGAGCATTGGTCTGACAAGTTTCATGGATAATTGTGTTGACAGTGGGCATGGCACATTGTGATGACAAGGGCATGGAGCATTGTGATGACAAGGTCATGGAGTATTGTGAAGACAGGTGTCAGGGAGCATTGTGATGACATATGTCATGGTCCATTGCAATGACAATGGCATGGAGCATTGTGATGCCAAATGTAATGGAGGATTTTGATGACAAATATAATGGATAATTGTGATGACTAGGGCTTGGAGCATTATGATGACAAGGGCCATTGAGAATTTTCATGACAGGGTCGTGAAGCATTGTGATGACAAGGACCTGGAGCATTGTGATGAGAAATCCATAGAGAGTTGTGATGACAAATCTCATGGAGCATACTGATGAAAAGGGGCATGGAGCATTGTGATTACAGGGGTCTTGGAACATTGTGATGACACGGGCATGGAGCATTGTGTTTAAAGGGGTCTTGGTGCATTGTGATGAAAAGGGCATGGATCATTTTGATGAAAAAGGCATGGAGCCTTCTCATGACAGGGTTCAATGAGCATACAGACAACAAGTGTCAGGGAGCATTTTGATGACAAGTGTATTGAGCATTGTGATGACAACGGTCATGGAGCATTGTGCTGAGAAAGGCAGAGAGGATTGTGATGACAAGGGTCAAAGAGCATTGTGATGAAAAGTTCATGGAGCATTGTGGTTAAAATGGTCACAGAGACTGTTGATGACGAGGGCATGGACCATTGAGATGACAAAGGTCATGAAGAATTGTGATGAATGAAGTCACGGAGCATAGTGATGACAGGGGTCATGGAACAATGTGATAACAAGGGCATGTAGCATTGTGATGACAGGTATCATGGAGCACTTTGATGACAAGCATCACGGAGCACTGTGAATACAGGGGTCATGGAGCATTGGGATGACAAGGGCATGGATCATTGTGATGACAAGGGTCATGGAGCATTGGGCTTAAAATGTTCATGGAGTATTGTGATGACAGGGGTCATGGAGCATTTTGATGAGAAGGTCATAGAGCATTGGGCTGAAAATGTTCATGGAGTATTGTGATGACAGGGATCATGGAGCATTTTGATGACAAGTTCCTGGAGCACTTTTATGAGAATACAATGGAGACTTGTGATGACAAGTCTCATGGAGCACTCTGATGAAAAGGGACATGGAGCATTGTGATTACAGGAATCTTGGAGCATTGTGATGACAAGGGCATGGAGCATTGTGAGGAGAAGGCCATGGAGCATTCTGATGTCATGCGTCATTGAGTTTTGTGATGACAAGGGCATGGAGCATTGTGATTACAGGGGTCTTGGAGCATTGTGATTAAAAGGGCATGGATCATTGTGATGAAAAAGGCATGGAGACGTGTCATGACAGGGTTAATGGAGCAGACTGATGACAAGTGTCAGGGAGCTTTGTGATGACAAGTGTACTGAGCATTGTGATGACAAAAGTCATGGAGCATTGTGATGAGAAGACCATGGATAATTGTGATGATGAGCGTCATAGGGTGTTGTGATGATAAGTGTTATGGATCATTGTGATCACAAGGGATTGTGGCATTGTGATGACAAGTGTCATGGAGCCTTGTGATGACAAGGCCGTGGAACATTGTGATGGCAGGTGTCATGGAGCATTGTTATGACAGAGGTAAAGGAGCATTGTGATGAGAAGGGCATGGAGCATTGGTCTGAAATGTTTCATGGATTATTGTGATGAGAGTGGCCATAGAGCATTGTGATGATAAGGGCATTGAACACTGTGATACATGGGTCATGGAGGATTGTAATGACAAGGTCATGGTGCACTGTGATGAGAAGGGCATCGAGCATTGTGATGACAAGTGTCATGGAGCGTTGTGATGACAAGGGCATGGAGCAATGTGATGAGAGGGTTCATGAAGCATTTTGATGACAATGACATGGAGCATTGTGATGCCAAGGGTCATGGCGCTTTGTGATGACAAAGGTCATGGAGCATTTTGATGATAAGTGCATGATGCATTGTGATGAGAAGGGCAGGGAGTATTTTGATGACAGGGTCATGCAGCAATATGATGAAAAGTGTATTGGAACATTTTGATGACAGGGGTTATAGAATATAGTGATGTCAGTGGTCATGGAACATTGTGATGATAAAGGGATGCAGCATTTTGATGACAGGGGTCATGGGACATTGTGAATACAGGGGTGAGGGAGTACTGTGACGACTAGTGATGGAACACTGTGATATCTCTGGTGAGACAGCATTTCGATGAGAAATGTATGGAGCATTGTGATTATAAGGTTTATGGAGCTTTGCAATGACAAGTTTCTGGACCGTTGTGATGAAAAGTGAATGGCACATTGTGATGACAAGGGTCATGAAATATTTTTCAGACAAAGGCATGGAGCATTGTGATGACAACAGTCACGGGGCATTGTGATGAAAATGGAATGGGGCATTGTAGTGAAAAAGGCATGGAGCCTTTTCGTGACAGGGTTCAAGGAGCATTCTGATGACAAGTGTCAGGGAGCATTGTGATGACAAGTGTAATGAGAATTGTGATGACAAAGGTCATGGAGCATTGTGATGAAAAGGGCATGGAATTTTGTGATGACAAGCATCATGGAGCATTGTGATGACAAGTGTTATGGAACATTGGGATCACAAAGTTTTGGAGCATTGTGATGACAGAGGTCATGGATCATTTTGATTTCAGGGATCATGGAGCATTTTGATGACAACGGCATGAAGCAATGTGATCCCAATGTTCATGGAGGTTTGTGATGACAATGGAAATGGAGTATTGTGATGACAAGCACATAGAGCATTGTATTGACAAGGTCATGTAGCATTTTGCTGACAAAGTCATGGAGCATTGTGATGACATGTGTCATGGAGCACTGTGATGACAAGTGTCACGGAGCATTGTGAATACAGGGGTCATGGAGCATTGGGATGACAAGGGCATGGATCATTGTGATGACAAGTGTCATGGAGCATTGGGCTGTATATGTTCATGGAGTATTGTGATGACAGAGGTCATGGAGCATTGTGATGACAGAGGTCATGAAGAATTTTGATTTCACTGTGCTGACAATATCCAGAAGCATTATGATGATGGGCATGATGCATTGTGATGACAGGGTTCATGGAACATGGAGATGAAAAGGGGCATGGAGCATTGTGATTACAGAGGTCTTGGAACACTGTGATGACAAGGGCATGGAGCATTTTGATGAGAAGGCCATGGAACATTCTGATGACATGTGTCATGGAGCTTTGTGATGACAAAGGAATAGAGCATTGTGATTACAGGGGTCTTGGAGCATTGTGATGACAAGTGTCATGGAGCATTGTGATGACTAGGCCATGGAACATCGTGATGGAAGGGGTCATGGAGCATTGTTATGACAGGGGTAATGGAGCATTGTGATGAGAAGGGCATGGAGCATTGTGATTACAAGGTTTATGGAGCAATACCATGACAAATTTGTGGACCGTTGTGATGAAAAGCACGTAGCACATTGTGATGACAATGTTCATGGAGCATTTTTCTGACAAAGGCATGGAGCATTTTGATGACAATGGTCATGGAGCATTGTGATGAAAAGTTCATGGAGCATTGTGGTTATAAAGGTCAGAGAGCCTTGTGCTGACGTGGGCATGGACCATTGTGATGACAAATGTTATGAAGCATTGTGATGACTGGAGTCACTGAGCATTGTGATGACAGGGGTCATGGAGCATTGTGATGACAAGGGCATGGAGCATTTTGGTGACAGGGGCATGGAGCATTGGTCTGAGAAGTTTCTTAGATTATTGTGATGACAGTGGACATGGTGCATTGTGATGACAAGGGCATGGATTATTGTGATGAGAAGGTCATGGAGTATTGTGAAGACTGGTGTCAGGGAGCATTGTGCTTACATATGTCATGGTCCATTGCAATGACAATGGCAGGGAGCATTGTGATGCCAAATGTAATGGAGGATTTTGATGACAAATATAATGGAGCATTGTGATGACTAGGGCTTGGAGCATTATGATGACAAGGGCCGTTGAGAATTTTCATGACAGGGTCGTGAAGCATTGTGATGACAAGGACCTGGAGCATTGTGATGAGAAATCCATAGAGAGTTGTGATGACAAATCTCATGGAGCATACTGATGAAAAGGGGCATGGAGCATTGTGATTACAGGGGTCTTGGAACATTGTGATGACACGGGCATGGAGCATTGTGTTTAAAGGGGTCTTGGTGCATTGTGATGAAAAGGGCATGGATCATTTTGATGAAAAAGGCATGGAGCCTTGTCATGACAGGGTTCAATGAGCATACAGACAACAAGTGTCAGGGAGCATTTTGATGACAAGTGTATTGAGCATTGTGATGACAACGGTCATGGAGCATTGTCATGAGAAGTCCATGGATAATTGTGATGACGAGCATCATGGGGCACTGTGAGGACAAGTGTTATGAAACATTGTGATCACAAGGGTTTGGAGCACTGTTAACACTGAGATCTTGGAGCATTATGATTTCATTGTGATGACAGTAGCATGAAGCATTATGATGATGGGCATGGTGCATTTTGATTACAGGGTTCATGGATCATTGAGATGAAAAGGGGAATGGAGCATTGTGATTACAGTGGTCTTGGAGCACTGTGATGAGAAGAGTCATGGAGCCTTGTGATGACAAGTCCACGGAACATCGTGATGGCAGGGGTCATGGAGCATTGTTATCACAGTGGGAATGGAGCACTGTGACGGCAAGGGCATGGAGCATTGTGATGAGAAGGCCATGGAGCATTCTGATGACATGTGTCATGGAGCTTTGTGATGACAATGGCATGGAGCAATGTGATGAGAGTGTTCATGGAGCATTGTGATGACAATGACATGGAGCATTGTGATGGCAAAAGTCATGGATCTTTGTGATGAAAAAAGTCATGGAGCATTTTGATAGCAAGGGCATTGTGCATTGTGATGAGAAGGGCAGGGAGCATTGTGATGACAGGGTCATGTATCAATTTGATGAAAAGTTTCATGGAACATTATGATGACAGTGTTTATGGAACATTGTGATGACAGGGGTCATGGAGCATTATGATGAAAAGGGTCATGGAGCATTTTGATGAAAGGGGTTATGGAACATTGTGATGTCAGGGGTCATCGAACATTTTGATGATAAGTGCATGTAGCATTGTGATGACAGGAGTCATGGAACATTGTGATAACATGGGTGAGGGAGTATTGTGACGAATAGTGATGTAACATTGGGATATCTGTGGTGAGAGAGCATTTTGATGAGAAGTGCATGGAGCATAGTGATGACAAGATTTATGGAGCATTGTGATGACAATATTGTGGAGCACTGTGATGACAAGCGCATGGTGCATTGTGATGACATGTGTCATGGAGCATCATGCTGAGAAGTGCATGGAGCATTGTGATGACAAGGGTCATGGAGCATTGCGCTGAGAAAGGCATAGAGCATTGTGATGACAAGGATCAAAGAGCTTTGTGATGACAAGTCTCATGGAGCATACTGATGAAAAGGGGCATGGAGCATTGTGATTATAGGGGTCTTGGAGCACTGTAATGAAATGTGCATGGAGTATTTTGATGAGAAGGCCATGGAACATTCTGATGACATGTGTCATGGAGCTTTGTGATGACAAGGGCATGGAGCATTGTGATTACAGGGGTCTTGGAGCACTGTGATGACAAGTGTCACGGAGCCTTGTGATGACTAGGCCGTGGAACACTGTGATGACAGGGGTCATGGAGCATTGTTGTGACAGTGGTAATGGAGCATTGTGATGAGAAAGGCATGGCATATTGGTGTGAAATGTTTTATGGATTATTGTGATGAGAGTGTGCATGGAGCATTGTGATGACAAGGGCAGAGAACCCTGTGATACATGGGTCATGCAGGATTGTAATGACTTGGTCATGGAGCATTGTGTTGAGAAGGGCATCGAGCATTGTGATGACAAGTGTCATGGAGCTTTGTGATGACAAGGGCATGGAGCAATGTGATGAGAGGGTTCATGGAGCATTGTGATGACAATGACATGGAGCATTGTGATGCCAAGGGTCATGGAGGTTTGTGATGACAAGTCATGGAGCATTTTGATGACAAGGGAATGGTGCATTGTGATGAGAAGTGCAGGGAGCATTTTGATGACCAGGTCATGCAGCAATTTGATGAAAAGTGAAATGGAACATTTTAATGGCAGGGGTTATAGAATATTGTTATGTCAGGGTTCTTGGAACTTTGGGATGAAAAGGGTTATGGAGCATTTTGATGACAGGGGTTATGGAACATTGTTATGTCAGGGGTCATGGAACATTGTCATGATAAGGGGATGTAACATTGTGATGACAGTGTCATGGAACATTGTGATTTCAGGGGTGTGGGAGTATTGTGATGACTAGTGATGGAACATTGTGATATCTCTGTTGAGAGAGCATTTTGATGAGATGTACATGGACCATTGTGATGACAAAGTTTATGGATTATTGCAATGATATGGTTGTGGACCTTTGTGATGACAATGGTCATGGAGCATTGTTCTCACAAAGAAATGGAGCATTGTGATGACAAGGGTCAGAGTGAATGGTGATGAAAAGTTCATGGAGCATTGTGGTTACAAATGTCACAGAGCCTTGTGATGACGAGGGCATGGACCATTGTGATGACAAACGTTATGAAACATTGTGATGACTGGAGTCACGGGGCATTCTGATGACAGGGGTCATGGAGCATTGTGATGACAAGGGTATGGAGCATTGTGATGAGAAGGTCATGGAGTATTGTGAAGACAGATATCAGGGAGCATTGTGATGACATATGTCATGGTCCATTGCATGACAATGGCATGGAGCATTGTGATGCCAAATGTAATGGAGGATTGTGATGACAAATATAATGGAGCATTGTGATGATTAGGGTTAGGAGCATTATGATGACTAGGGGATTGAGAATTTTCATGACAATGTCGTGAAGGATTGTGCTGACAAGGTCCTGGGGCATTGTGATGACAAAACTATGGAGCCTTGTGATGACAAGTCTCATGGAGCATACTGATGAAAAGGGGCATGGAGCATTGTGTTTACAGGGGTCATGGAGCATTGTGATGACAAGGGCATGGAACATTGTGAGGAGAAGACCAAGGAGCATTCTGATGGCATGTGTCATTGAGCTTAGTGATGACTGGGGCATGGAGCATTGTAATTACATGGGTCTGGGAGCATTGTGATGAAAAGGGCATGGATCATTGTGATGAAAAAGGCATGGAGCCTTGTCATGACAGTGTTCAAGGAGCATACAGACAACAAGTGTCAGGGAGCATTTTGATGACAAGTGTATTGAGCATTGTGATGACAATGGTCATGGAGCATTGTGATAAGAAGGCCATGGATAATAGTGATGACGAGCGTCATGTGGCATTGTGATGACAAGTGATATGGAATATTGTGATCACAAGGGTTTGGAGCATTGTTATGACAGAGGTCATGGAGCATTTCAATTTCATTTTGATGACAATAGCATGAATCATTATGATGATGAGCATGGTTCATTGTGATGACAGGGTTCATGGAACATTGAGATGAAAAGGGGCATGGAGCAATGTGATTACAGTGTTCTTGGAGTGTTGTGATGAGAAGGGTCATGGAGCCTTGTGATGACAGGGCCACGGAACATCGTGATGGCAGGAATCATGGAGCATTGTTATGACAGGTGTAATGGTGCATTGTGATGGCGAGCGCATAGAGCATTGTGATGAGAAGGCCATGGAGCATTCTGATGACATGTGTCATGGAGCTTTGTGAAGACAAGGGCATGGAGCAATGTGATGAGAACGTTCATGGAGCACTGTGATGACAATGACATGGAGCATTGTGATGCCAAGGGTCATGGATCTTTGTGATGACAAAGGTCATGGAGCATTTTGATGGCAAGGGCTTTGTGCATTGTGATGAGAAGGGCACGGAGAATTGTGATGACAGGTTCATGGAGCAGTTTGATGAAAACTGTCATGGAACATTTTGATCACAGGTGTTATGGAACATTGTGATGTCAGGGGTCATCGAACATTGTGATGATAAGTTCATGTAGCATTGTGATGACAGGTGTCATGGAATATTGTGATGACAGGGGTGAGGGCGGATTTTGACAAATAGTAATGTAGCATTGTGATATCAGTGGTGAGAGAGCATTTTGATGAGAAGTGAATGGAGCATTATGATGACAATGTTTATGGAGCATTGTGATGACAAAATTGTAGAGCACTCTGATGACAAGCGCATGGTGCATTGTGATGACATGTGTCATGGAGCATTGTGCTGACAAGCGCATGGAGCATTGTGATGACAAGGGTCATGGAGAATTGTGCTGAGAAAGGAATAGAGCATTGTGATGACAAGGGTCAAAGACCATTGTGATGAAAATTTCATGGAACATTGTGGTTAAAATGGTCACAGAGACTGTTGATGACGATGGCATGGACCATTGTGATGACAAAGGTCATGAAGAATTGTTATGACTGGAGTCACGGAGGATTGTGATGACAGGGGTCAGGGAGCATTGTGATAACAAGGGCATGGAGCATTGTGAAGACAAGGGCATGGAACATTAGTCTAATAACTTCCATGGATTGTTGCGATGAGAGTTGGAATGGCACATTGTGATGACAAGGGCATGGAGCATTGTGATGACCAGGTCATGCAGTACTGTGAAGACAGGTGTCAGGGAGCATTGTGATGACATATGTAATGGCCCTTTGTGATGACAATGGCATGGAGCATTGTGATGCCAAATGTCATGGAGGATTCTGATGACAAAGGTAATGGAACATTGTGATGACAATGGCTTGGAGCATTGGGATGACATGGGTCAGGTAGCATTGTGCTGACAAGTGCATGGAGAATTGTGATGACAAGGGTCATGGAGAATTCTGATGACAAGCTTGTGGATTATTTTGATGACAATGGCATGGAGCATTGTGATGAAAATGGCATGGGTCATTGTGATGAAAATGGAATGGAGCCTTTTCGTGACAGGGTTCAAGGAGCATTCTGATGACAATGTCAGGGAGCATTGTGATGACATGTATATTGAGAATTGTGATGACAAAGGTCATGGAGCATTGTGATAAAAAGGGCATGGAGTATTGTGATGACAGGCATCATGGAGCATTGTGATGACAGAGGTCATGGATCATTTTGATTTCAAGGAGCATGGAGCATTGTGATGACAAGGGCATGAAGCAATGTGATCCCAAGGTTCATGGAGGATTGTGATGACAATGGAAATCGAGTATTGTGATGACAAGCACATAGAGCATTGTAATGACAGTGTCATGTAGCATTATGGTGACAAAGGCATGGAGCATTGTGATGACATGTGTCATGGAGCAATTTGATGACAAGCGTCACAGAGCATTGTGAATATAGGGGTCATGGAGCATTGGGATGACAAGGGAATGGAACACTGTGATGACAAGGGTCATGGGTCATTGGGCTGAAAATGTTCATGGAGTATTGTGATGACAGGGGTCATGGATCATTGTGATTACAGGGGTCATGGAGCATTGTGATGAAAAGAGTCCCGGATCATTTTGTTGTCAGGTGTCATGGAGTGTTGTGATGACAGTGGTCATGGAGAATTTTGATGATATTGGTCATGGAGCATTGTGATTAGTAGGTCATGGAGCATTGGGCTGAAAATGTTCATGGAGTGTTGTGATGACAGGTGTCATGGAGCATTGTGATGACAAAGGAATGGATCGTGGTGATGACAAGGTCCTGGAGCTTTGTGATGAAATGACCATTGAGACTTGTGATGTCAAGTCCCATGGAGCATTCTGATGAAATGAGGCATGGAGCATTGTGATTACAGGGATATTGGAGCATTGTGATGACAAGGGCATGGAGCACTGTGAGGAGAAAGCCATGGAACATTCTGATAACATGCGTCATGGAGCTTTGTGATGACAAGGGCTTGGAGCACTGTGATTACAGGGGTCTTGGAGCATTGTGATGACAAGAGTCATGGAGCCTTGTGATGACAAGGCCGTGGAAAATTGTGATGGCAGTGGTCATGGAGCATTGTTATGACAGAAGTAATGGAGCACTGTGATGAGAATGGCATTGAGCATTGGTCTGAAATGTTTCTTCGATTATTGTGATGAGAGTTGGCATGGAGCATTGTGATGACAAGGGCACGGTACACTGTGATACATGGGTCATGGGGGATTGTAATGACAAGGGCATGGAGCATTGTGATGAGAAGGGCATCGAGCATTGTGATGACAATTGTCATGGAGCTTTGTGATGACAAGGGCATTGAGCAATGTGATGAGAGGGTTCATGGAGCATTATGATGACAATGACATGGAGCATTGTGATTACAAGTGTCATGGAGCTTTGTGATGACAAATGTCATGGAGCATTTTGATGACAAGTGTGTGGTGCTTTGTGATGAGAAGGGCAGGGAGCATTTTGATGACATGGCCATGCAGCAATTTTATGAAAATTGTAATGGAACATTTTGATGAGAGGGGTTATAGAACATTGTGATGCCAGGGGTCATGGAGATTTGCGATGAAAGGGGTGATGGAGCATTTTGATGACAGGGGTTATGGAACATTGTTATGTTAGGGGTCATGGAACATTGTGCTGATAAGGGGATGTAGCATTGTGATGACAGGGGTCATGGAACATTGTGATAACCGGGGTGAGGGAGGATTGTGATGACTAGTGATGGAACATTGTGATATCTCATGTGAGAGAGCATTTGGATGAGAAGTGCATGGAACATTGTGATTACAAGGTTTATGGAGCATAGCGATGACAAGGTTGTGGATCATTGTGATGAAAAGCACATGACACATTGTGATGACAAGGGTCATGGAGCATTGTTCTGATAAAGACATGGAGCATTGTGATGAGAAGGTTCAAGGAGCATTGTGATGAAATGTTCATGGAGCATTGTGGTTAAAAATGTCACAGAGCCTTGTGTTGACGCGGGCATGGACCGTTCTGATGACAAACGTTATGAAGCATTGTGATGACTGGAGTCACGGAGCATTGTGATGACAGGGGTCATGGAGCACTGTGATGACAAGCGCATGGAGCATTGCTCTAATAAGTTTCAGCGATTATTGTGATGACAAGGGCATGGAGCATTGCGATGTCCATGTCATGCAGTATTGTGAAGAGAGGTGTCAGGGAGCATTGTGATGACATATGTAATGGCCCATTGTGATGACAATGGCATGGAGCATTGTGATGCCAAGTGTCATGGAGGATTCTGATGACAAAGGTAATGGAGCATTGTGATGACAATGGCTTGGAGCATTGTGATGACAAGGGTCAGGGAGCATTGTGCTGACAAGTGCATGGAGAATTGTGATGACAATGTTCATGGAGCATTCTGATGACAAGCTTGTGGAGTATTTTGATGACAATGGCATGGAGCATTGTGATGAAAATTTCATGGGGCTTTGTGATGAAAAAGATATGGAGCCTTTTCGTGACAGGGTTCAAGGAGCATTCTGATGACAAGTGTCAGGGAGAATTGTGATGACAAGTGTATTGAGAATTGTGATGACAAAGGTCATGGAGCATTGTGATGAAAAGGGCATGGAGTACTGTGATGACAGGCATCATGGAGCGTTGTGATGACAAGTGTTATTGAACATTGTGATCACAAGGGTTTGAAGCATTGTGATGACAGAGGTCATGGATAATTTTGATTTCAAGGAGCATGGAGCATTGTGATGACAAGGGCATGAAGAAAAGTGATCCCAAGGTACATGGAGGATTGTGATGACAATGGTAATGGAGTATTGTGATGACAAGCGCCTAGAGCATTGTAATGACAAGGTCATGTAGCATTTTGCTGACAAAGGCATGGAGCATTGTGATGACAGGTGTCATGGAGCACTGAGATGAGAAGAGTCATGGAGCATTGTGAATACAGGGGTCATGGAGCATTGGGATGACAAGGGAATGGATCATTGTGATGACAATTGTCATGGAGTATTGGGCTGAAAATGTTCATGGAATATTGTGATGACAGGGGTCATGGAGGATTGTGATGACAAGGGAATGGAGCGTGGTGATGAGAAGGGAATGGAGAGTGGTGATGACAAGGTCCTGGAGCACTCTGATGAGAAGTCCATGGAGACTTGTGATGACAATTCTCATGGAGCATTCTGATGAAATGGGGCATGGAGCATTGTGATTACAGGGGTCTTGGAGTATTGTGATCACAAGGGCATGGAGCACTGTGAGGAGAAGGCCATGAAACATTCTGATGACATGCGTCATGGAGCTTTGTGATGACAAGTGCATGGAGCATTGTGATTAGAGGGATCTTGGAGCATTGTGATGACAATGGTCATGGAGCCTTGTGATGGCAAGGCCGTGGAACATTGTGATGGCAGGGGTCATGGAGCATAGTTATGACAGATGTAATGGAACATTGTGATGAGAAGGGCATTGAGAATTGGTCTGAAATGTTTCATGGATTACTGTGATGAGAGTGGTCATGGAGAATTGTGTTGACAAGGGCACCGTACACGGTGATACATGGGTCATGTGGGATTGTAATGACAAGGGCATGGAGCATTGTGATGAGAAGGGCATCGAGCATTGTGATGACAAGTGTCATGGAGATGTGTGATGAAAAGGGCATGGAGCAATGTGATGAGAGGGTTCATGGAGCATTGTGAGGACAATGACATGGAGCATTGTGATGCCAAGTGTCATGGAGCTTTGTGATGACAAAGGTCATGGAGCATTTTGATGACAAGTGTGTGGTGCATTGTGATGAGAAAGACAGGGAGCATTTTGATGACAAGTTCATGCAGTAATTTGATGAAAAGTGTAATGGAACATTTTCATGACAGGGGTTATAGAACATTGTGATGCCAGGGGTCATGGAGCTTTAGGATGAAAAGGGTCATGGAGCATTTTGATGACAGGGGTTATGGAACATTGTGATGTCAGGGGTCATGGAACATTGTGCTGATAAGGGGTTGTAGCATTGTCATGACAGGGGTCATGGAACATTGTGATAACCGGGGTGAGGGAGGATTGTGATGACTAGTGATGGAACATTGTGATATCTCATGTGAGAGAGCATTTGGATGAGAAGTGCATGGAACATTGTGATTACAAGGTTTATGGAGCATAGCGATGACAAGGTTGTGGATCATTGTGATGAAAAGCACATGGCACATTGTGATGACAAAGGTCATGGAGCATTGTTCTGACAAAGACATGGAGCATTGTGATGACAAGGTTCACGGAGCATTGTGATGAAATGTTCATGGAGCATTGTGGTTACAAATGTCACAGAGCCTTGTGTTGAGGCGGGCATGGACCGTTCTGATGACAAACGTTATGAAGCATTGTGATGACTGGACTCACGGAGCATTGTGATGACAGGAGTCATGGAGAATTGTGATGACAAGCGCATGGAGCATTGCTCTAATAAGTTTCAGGGATTATTGTGATGACAGTGGGAATTGAGCATTGTGAAGACAAGGGCATGGAGCGTTGTCATGACCAGGTCATGCAGTACTGTGAAGAGAGGTGTCAGGGAGCATTGTGATGACATATTTAATGGCCCATTGTGATGACAGTGGCATGGAGCATTGTGATGCCAAGTGTCATGGAGGATTCTGATGACAAAGGTAATGGAGCATTGTGATGACAATGGCTTGGAGCATTGTGATGACAAGGGTCAGGGAGCATTGTGCTGACAAGTGCATGGAGAATTGTGATGACAAGGGTCATGGAGCATTCTGATGACAAGCTTGTGGAGTATTTTGATGACAATGGCATGGAGCATTGTGATGAAAATTGCATGGGGCTTTGTGATGAAAAAGACATGGAGCCTTTTCGTGACAGGCTTCAAGGAGCATTCTGATGACAAGTGTCAGGGAGAATTGTGATGACAAGTGTATTGAGAATTGTGATGACAAAGATCATGGAGCATTGTGATGAAAAGGGCATGGAGTATTGTGATGACAGGCATCATGGAGCGTTGTGATGACAAGTGTTATGGAACATTGTGATCACAAGTGTTTGAAGCATTGTGATGACAGAGGTCATGGATCATTTTGATTTCAAGGAGCATGGAGCATTGTGATGACAAGGGCATGAAGCAAAGTGATCCCTAGGTTCATGGAGGATTGTGATGACAATGGTAATGGAGTATTGTGTTGACAAGCGCATAGATCATTGTAATGACAAGGTCATGTAGCATTTTGCTGACAAAGGCATGGAGCATATTGATGACAGGTGTCATGGAGCACTGTGATGACAAGTGTCACGGAGCCTTGTGAATACAGGGGTCATGGAGCATTGGGATGACAAGGGCATGGAACATTGTGATGACAAGGGTCATGGAGAATTGGGCTGAAAAAGTTCATGGAGTATTGTGATGACAGGGGTCATGGAGCATTGTGATTACAGGGGTCTTGGAGCATTGTGATGATATTGGTCATGGAGCATTGTGATGAGAAGGTCATGGAGCATTGGGCTGAAAATGTTCATGGAGTATTGTGATGACAGGGGTCATGGAGGATTGTGATGACAAGGGGATGGAGTGTGGTGATGACAAGGTCCTGGAGCATTGTGATGAGAAGACCATGGAGACTCGTGATGACAAGTCTCCTGGAGCATTCTGATGAAAAGGGGCATGGAGCATTGTGATTACAGGGGTCTTAGAGCATTGTGATGACAAGGGCATGGAGCACTGTGAGGAGAAGGCCATGAAACATTCTGATGACATGCGTCATGGTGCTTTGTGATGACAAGGGCATGGAGCATTGTGATTAGAGTGATCTTGGAACATTGTGATGACAAGGGTCATGGAGCCTTGTGATGGCAAGGCCGTGGAACATTGTGATGGCAGGGGTCATGGAGCATTGTTATGACAGAGGTAATGGAGCATTGTGATGAGAAGGGCATTGAGCATTGGTCTGAAATATTTCATGGATTACTGTGATGAGAGTGGGCATGGAAAATTGTGATGACAAGGGCAACGTACACGGTGATACATGGGTCATGATGGATTGTAATGACAAGGGCATGGAGCATTGTGATGAGAAGGGCATCGAGCATTGTGATGACAAGGGCATGGAGCAATGTGATGAGAGGTTTCATTGAGCACTGTGATGACAATGACATGGAGCATTGTGATGCCAAGTGTCATGGAGCTTTGTGATGACAAAGGTCATGGAGCATTTTGATGACAAGGGTGTGGTGCATTGTGATGAGAAGGGCAGGGAGCATTTTGATGACAGGTTCATGCAGTAATTTGATTAAAAGTGTAATGGAATATTTTGATAACAGGGGTTATAGAATATTGTGATGCCAGGGTTCATGGAGCTTTAGGATGAAAAGGTTCATGGAGCATTTTGATGACAGGGGTTATGGAACATTGTGATGTCAGGGGTCATGGAACATTGTGCTGATAAGGGGATGTAGCATTGTGAATGACAGGGGTCATGGAACATTGTGATAACAGGGGTGAGGGAGGATTGTGATGACTAGTGATGGAACATTGTGATATCTCATGTGAGAGAGCATTTGGATGAGAAGTGCATGGAGCATTGTGATTACAAGGTTTATGGAGCATAGCGATGACAAGGTTGTGGATCATTGTGATGAAAAGCGCATGGCACATTGTGATGACAAGGGTCATGGAGCATTGTTCTGACAAAGACATGGAGCATTGTGATGACAAGGGTCACAGAGCATTGTGATGAAAAGTTCATGGAGCATTGTGGTTACAGAGGTCACAGAGCCTTGTGATGACACGGGAATGGACCGTTGTGATGACAAACGTTATGAAGCATTGTGATGACTGGAGTCACGGAGTATTGTGATGACAGGGTTCATGGCGCATTGTGATGACAAGGGCATGGAGCATTGTGATGACAGGGGCATGGAGCATTGGTCTGACAAGTTTCATAGATTATTGTGATGACAGTGGATATGGTGCACTGTGATGACAAGGCCATGGAGCATTGTGATGACAAGGGCATGGAGTATTGTGAAGACAGGTGTCAGGGAGCATTGTGATGACATATGTCATGGTCCATTGCGATGACAATGGCATGGAGCATTGTGATGCCAAATGTAATGGAGGATTGTGATGACAAATATAATGGAGCATTGTGATGACTAGGGCTTGGAGCATTATGATGACAAGGGCCATTGAGAATTTTCATGACAATGTCGTGAAGCATTGTGATGACAAAGTCCTGGAGCACTGTAATGAGAAAACCATGGAGCCTTGTGATGACAGGTCTCATGGAGCATACTGATGAAATGGGGCATGGAGCATTCTGATTACAGGGGTCTTGGAACATTGTGATAACAAGGGCATGGAGCATTGTGATGACAAGGGCATGGAGTATTGTGATGACTGGCATCATGGAGCGTTATGATGACAAGTGTTATGGATCATTGTGATCACAAGGGTTTGGAGAATTGCGATGACAGAGGTCATGGATCATTTTGATTTCAAGGAGCATGGAGCATTGTGATGACTAGGGCATGAAGCATTGTGATCCCAAGGTTCTTGGAGGATTGTGATGGCAATGGAAATGGAGTATTGTGATGAAAAGCGCATAGAGCATTTTAATGACAAGGTCCTGTAGCATTTTACTGACAAAGGCATGGAGCATTGTGATGACATGTGTCATGGAGCACTGTGATGACAAGCGTCACAGAGCACTGTGAATACAAGGGTCATGGAGCATTGGGATGACAAGGGCATGGATCATTTTGATGACAATTGTCATGGAGCATTGGGCTGAAAACGTTCATGGAGTATTGTGACGACAGGGGTCAGGGAGCATTGTGATTACAGGGGTCTTGGAGCATTGTGATGACAAGAGTCCCGGATCATTGTGTTGTCAGGTGTCATGGAGTGTTGTGATGACAGTGGTCATGGAGCATTGTGATGATATTGGTCATGGAGCATTGTGATGAGGAGATCATGTAGCATATTGCTGAAAATATTCATGGAGTATTTTGATGACATGGGTCATGGAGCATTCTGATGACAAGGGAATGGAGCATGGTGATGAGAATGTCCTGGAGCATTGTGATGAGATGACCATGGAGACTTGTGATGACAAGTCTCATGGAGCATTCTGATGAAAAGGGGCATGGAGCATTGTGATTACAGGGGTCTTAGAGCATTGTGATGACAAGGGCATGGAGCATTTTGAGGAGAAGTCCATGGAACATTCTGATGGCATGCGTCATGGAACTTTGTGATGATAAGGGCATGTAGCTTTGTGATTACAGGGTCTTGGAGCATTGTGATGACATGGGTCATGGAGCCTTGTGATGACAAGGCTGTGGAACATTGTGATGGCAGGTATCATGGAGCATTGTTATGACAGGGGTAATGGATCATTGTGATGAGAAGGGCATTGAGCATTGGTCTGAAATGTTTCATGGATTATTGTGATGAGAGTGGACATGGAGCATTGTGATGAGAAGGGCACGGTACACTGTGATACATGGGTCATGGGGGATTGTAATGACAAGGGCATGGAGCATTGTGATGAGAAGGGCATCGAGCATTGTGATGACAAGTGTCATGGATCTTTTTGATGACAAGGGCATGGAGCCATGTGATGAGAGGGTTCATGGAGCATTGTGATGACAATGTCATGGAGCATTGTGATTACAAGGGTCACGGAGCTTTGTGATGACAAACGTCATGGAGCATTTTGATGACAAGTGTGTGGTGCATTGTGTTGAGAAGAGCAGGGAGCATTTTGATGACATGGTCATGCAGCAATTTGATGAAAATTGTAATGGAATATTTTGATGACAGGGGTTATAGAACATTGTGATGCCAGGGGTCATGGAGCTTTGCTATGAAAAGGGTGATGGAGCATTTTGATGACAGGGGTTATGGAACATTGTTATGTCAGGTGTCATGGAACATTGTGCTGATAAGGGGTTGTAGCATTGTCATGACAGGGGTCATGGAACATTGTGATAACCGGGGTGAGGGAGGATTGTGATGACTAGTGATGGAACATTGTGATATCTCATGTGAGAGAGCATTTGGATGAGAAGTGCATGGAACATTGTGATTACAAGGTTTATGGAGCATAGCGATGACAAGGTTGTGGATCATTGTGATGAAAAGCACATGGCACATTGTGATGACAAGGGTCATGGAGCATTGTTCTGACAAAGACATGGAGCATTGTGATGACAAGGTTCACGGAGCATTGTGATGAAATGTTCATGGAGCATTGTGGTTACAAATGTCACAGAGCCTTGTGTTGAGGCGGGCATGGACCGTTCTGATGACAAACGTTATGAAGCATTGTGATGACTGGACTCACGGAGCATTGTGATGACAGGAGTCATGGAGAATTGTGATGACAAGCGCATGGAGCATTGCTCTAATAAGTTTCAGGGATTATTGTGATGACAGTGGGAATGGAGCATTGTGAAGACAAGGGCATGGAGCATTGTCATGACCAGGTCATGCATTATTGTGAAGAGAGGTGTCAGGGAGCATTGTGATGACATATTTAATGGCCCATTGTGATGACAGTGGCATGGAGCATTGTGATGCCAAGTGTCATGGAGGATTCTGATGACAAAGGTAATGGAGCATTGTGATGACAATGGCTTGGAGCATTGTGATGACAAGGGTCAGGGAGCATTGTGCTGACAAGTGCATGGAGAATTGTGATGACAAGGGTCATGGAGCATTCTGATGACAAGCTTGTGGAGTATTTTGATGACAATGGCATGGAGCATTGTGATGAAAATTGCATGGGGCTTTGTGATGAAAAAGACATGGAGCCTTTTCGTGACAGGCTTCAAGGAGCATTCTGATGACAAGTGTCAGGGAGAATTGTGATGACAAGTGTATTGAGAATTGTGATGACAAAGATCTTGGAGCATTGTGATGAAAAGGGCATGGAGTACTGTGATGACAGGCATCATGGAGCGTTGTGATGAAAAGTGTTATGGAACATTGTGATCACAAGTGTTTGAAGCATTGTGATGACAGAGGTCATGGATCATTTTGATTTCAAGGAGCAAGGAGCACTGTGATGACAAGGGCATGAAGCAAAGTGATCCCTAGGTTCATGGAGGATTGTGATGACAATGGTAATGGAGTATTGTGTTGACAAGCGCATAGAGCATTGTAATGACAAGGTCATGTAGCATTTTGCTGACAAAGGCATGGAGCATTGTGATGACAGGTGTCATGGAGCACTGTGATGACAAGCGTCACGGAGCCTTGTGAATACAGGGGTCATGGAGCATTGGGATGACAAGGGCATGGATCATTGTGATGACAAGGGTCATGGAGAATTGGGCTGAAAATATTCATGGAGTATTGTGATGACAGGGGTCATGGAGCATTGTGATGACAGGGGTCTTGGAGCATTGTGATGATATTGGTCATGGAGCATTGTGATGAGAAGGTCATGGAGCATTGGGCTGAAAATGTTCATGGAGTATTGTGATGACAGGGGTCATGGAGGACTGTGATGACAAGGGAATGGAGCGTGGTGATGACAAGGTCCAGGAGAATTGTGATGAGAAGACCATGGAGACTCGTGATGACAAGTCTCATGGAGCATTCTGATGAAAAGGGGCATGGAGCATTGTGATTACAGGGGTCTTAGAGCATTGTGATGACAAGGGCATGGAGCACTGTGAGGAGAAGGCCATGAAACATTCTGATGACATGCGTCATGGTGCTTTGTGATGATAAGGGCATGTAGCTTTGTGATTACAGGGTCTTGGAGCATTGTGATGACATGGGTCATGGAGCCTTGTGATGACAAGGCTGTGGAACATTGTGATGGCAGGTATCATGGAGCATTGTTATGACAGAGGTAATGGATCATTGTGATGAGAAGGGCATTGAGCATTGGTCTGAAATGTTTCATGGATTATTGTGATGAGAGTGGACATGGAGCATTGTGATGAGAAGGGCACGGTACACTGTGATACATGGGTCATGGGGGATTGTAATGACAAGGGCATGGAGCATTGTGATGAGAAGGGCATCGAGCATTGTGATGACAAGTGTCATGGATCTTTTTGATGACAAGGGCATGGAGCCATGTGATGAGAGGGTTCATGGAGCATTGTGATGACAATGTCATGGAGCATTGTGATTACAAGGGTCACGGAGCTTTGTGATGACAAACGTCATGGAGCATTTTGATGACAAGTGTGTGGTGCATTGTGTTGAGAAGAGCAGGGAGCATTTTGATGACATGGTCATGCAGCAATTTGATGAAAATTGTAATGGAATATTTTGATGACAGGGGTTATAGAACATTGTGATGCCAGGGGTCATGGAGCTTTGCTATGAAAAGGGTGATGGAGCATTTTGATGACAGGGGTTATGGAACATTGTTATGTCAGGTGTCATGGAACATTGTGCTGATAAGGGGTTGTAGCATTGTCATGACAGGGGTCATGGAACATTGTGATAACCGGGGTGAGGGAGGATTGTGATGACTAGTGATGGAACATTGTGATATCTCATGTGAGAGAGCATTTGGATGAGAAGTGCATGGAACATTGTGATTACAAGGTTTATGGAGCATAGCGATGACAAGGTTGTGGATCATTGTGATGAAAAGCACATGGCACATTGTGATGACAAGGGTCATGGAGCATTGTTCTGACAAAGACATGGAGCATTGTGATGACAAGGTTCACGGAGCATTGTGATGAAATGTTCATGGAGCATTGTGGTTACAAATGTCACAGAGCCTTGTGTTGAGGCGGGCATGGACCGTTCTGATGACAAACGTTATGAAGCATTGTGATGACTGGACTCACGGAGCATTGTGATGACAGGAGTCATGGAGAATTGTGATGACAAGCGCATGGAGCATTGCTCTAATAAGTTTCAGGGATTATTGTGATGACAGTGGGAATGGAGCATTGTGAAGACAAGGGCATGGAGCATTGTCATGACCAGGTCATGCATTATTGTGAAGAGAGGTGTCAGGGAGCATTGTGATGACATATTTAATGGCCCATTGTGATGACAGTGGCATGGAGCATTGTGATGCCAAGTGTCATGGAGGATTCTGATGACAAAGGTAATGGAGCATTGTGATGACAATGGCTTGGAGCATTGTGATGACAAGGGTCAGGGAGCATTGTGCTGACAAGTGCATGGAGAATTGTGATGACAAGGGTCATGGAGCATTCTGATGACAAGCTTGTGGAGTATTTTGATGACAATGGCATGGAGCATTGTGATGAAAATTGCATGGGGCTTTGTGATGAAAAAGACATGGAGCCTTTTCGTGACAGGCTTCAAGGAGCATTCTGATGACAAGTGTCAGGGAGAATTGTGATGACAAGTGTATTGAGAATTGTGATGACAAAGATCTTGGAGCATTGTGATGAAAAGGGCATGGAGTACTGTGATGA
This sequence comes from Mesoplodon mirus, assembly GCF_964341445.2. Taxonomy (NCBI): domain Eukaryota; kingdom Metazoa; phylum Chordata; class Mammalia; order Artiodactyla; family Ziphiidae; genus Mesoplodon; species Mesoplodon mirus. Next base: position 1,359,149 of record NW_028295740.1, on the reverse strand, counting down.
CAGGCATCATGGAGCGTTGTGATGAAAAGTGTTATGGAACATTGTGATCACAAGTGTTTGAAGCATTGTGATGACAGAGGTCATGGATCATTTTGATTTCAAGGAGCAAGGAGCACTGTGATGACAAGGGCATGAAGCAAAGTGATCCCTAGGTTCATGGAGGATTGTGATGACAATGGTAATGGAGTATTGTGTTGACAAGCGCATAGAGCATTGTAATGACAAGGTCATGTAGCATTTTGCTGACAAAGGCATGGAGCATTGTGATGACAGGTGTCATGGAGCACTGTGATGACAAGCGTCACGGAGCCTTGTGAATACAGGGGTCATGGAGCATTGGGATGACAAGGGCATGGATCATTGTGATGACAAGGGTCATGGAGAATTGGGCTGAAAATATTCATGGAGTATTGTGATGACAGGGGTCATGGAGCATTGTGATGACAGGGGTCTTGGAGCATTGTGATGATATTGGTCATGGAGCATTGTGATGAGAAGGTCATGGAGCATTGGGCTGAAAATGTTCATGGAGTATTGTGATGACAGGGGTCATGGAGGACTGTGATGACAAGGGAATGGAGCGTGGTGATGACAAGGTCCAGGAGCATTGTGATGAGAAGACCATGGAGACTCGTGATGACAAGTCTCATGGAGCATTCTGATGAAAAGGGGCATGGAGCATTGTGATTACAGGGGTCTTAGAGCATTGTGATGACAAGGGCATGGAGCACTGTGAGGAGAAGGCCATGAAACATTCTGATGACATGCGTCATGGTGCTTTGTGATGACAAGGGCATGGAGCATTGTGATTAGAGTGATCTTGGAACATTGTGATGACAAGGGTCATGGAGCCTTGTGATGGCAAGGCCGTGGAACATTGTGATGGCAGGGGTCATGGAGCATTGTTATGACAGAGGTAATGGAGCATTGTGATGAGAAGGGCATTGAGCATTGGTCTGAAATATTTCATGGATTACTGTGATGAGAGTGGGCACGGAGCATTGTGATGCCAAGTGTCATGGAGTATTCTGATGACAAAGGTAATGGAGCATTGTGATGACAATGGCTTGGAGCATTGTGATGACAAGGGTCAGGGAGCATTGTGCTGACAAGTGCATGGAGAATTGTGATGACAAGGTCATGGAACATTGTTCTAATAAGTTTCATAGATTATTGTGATGACAGTTGGAATGGCGCATTGTGATGACAAGGGCATGAAGCAATGTGATCCCAAAGTTCATGGTGGATTGTGATGACAATGGAAAGGGAGTATTGTGATGACAAGCGCATAGAGCATTGTAATAACAAGGTCATGTAGCATTTTGCTGACAAAGGCATGGAGCATTGTGATGACAGTTGTCATGGAGCACTGTGATGACAAGCATCACGGAGCATTGTGAATACAGAGGTCATGGAGCTTTGGGATGACAAGGGTCATGGAGCACTGGGCTGAAAATGTTCATGGAGTGTTGTGATGACAGGGGTCATGGAGCATTGTGATGACTAGGGAATTGAGCATTGTGATGACAATAGTCCCGGATCATTGTGTTGTCAGGTGTCATGGAGTGTTGTGATGACAGTGGTCATGGAGCATTGTGATGATATTGGCCATGGAGCATTGTGATGAGTAGGTCGTGGAGCATTGGGCTGAAAATGTTCATGGATTATTATGATGACAGGGGTCATGGAGCATTGTGATGACAAAGGAATGGAGCATCATGATAACAAGGTCCTGGAGCATTGTGATGAGAAGACCATGGAGACTTGTGATGACAAGTCTCATGGAGCATTCTGATGAAAAGGGGCATGGAGCATTGTGATTACAGGGGTCTTGGAGCATTGTGATGACTAGGGCATGGAGCATTGTGATGAGAAGGCCATGAAGCATTCTGATGACATGCGTCATGGAGTTTTTGATGACAAGGGCATGGAGCCTTGTGATTACAGGGGTTTTGGAACATTGTGATGACAAGGGCATGGAGCATTGTGAGGAGAAGACCAAGGAGCATTCTGATGGCCTGCGTCATTGAGCTTTGTGATGACAAGAGCATGGAGCATTGAGATTATATGTGTCTTGGAGCATTGAGATGAAAAGGACATGGATCATTGTGATGAAAAAGGCATGGAGCCTTGTCATGACAGGATTCAAGCAGCATACAGACAACAAGTGTCAGGGAGCATTTTGATGACAAGTGTATTGAGCACTGTGAGGACAAAGGTCGTGGAGCATTGAGATGAGAAGACCATAGATAAATGTGATGACGAGCATCATGGGGCATTATGATGACAAGTGATATGGAATATTGTGATCACAAGGGTTTGGAGCATTGTTATGACAGAGGTCATGGAGCATTTTGATTTCATTGTGATGACAATAGCATGAAGTATTATGATGATGGGCATGGTGCATTGTGATGACAGGGTTCATGGATCATTGAGATGAAAAGCAGCATAGAGCACTGTGATTACAGGGTTCTTGGAGCATTGTGATGAGAAGGGTCATGGGGCTTTGTGATGACAAGGATATGGAACATCGTGATGGCAGGGGTCATGGAGCATTGTTATGTCAGGTGTAATGGAGCATTCTGATGGCAAGGGCGTGGAGCATTTTGATGAGAAGGCCATGGAGCATTCTGATGACATGTGTCATGGAGCTTTGTGAAGAGAAGGGCATTGAACAATGTGATGAGAGCGTTCAGGGAGCATTGTGATGACAATGACATGGAGCATTGTGAGGCCAAAGGTCATGGATCTTTTTGATGAAAAAACTCATGGAGAATTTTGATAGCAAGGGCGTAGTGCATTGTGATGAGAAGGGCAGGGAGCATTGTGATGACAGGGTCATGGAGCAATTTGATGAAAAGTGTCATGGAACATTTTGATGACAGGTGTTATGGAACATTGTGATGTCAGTGGTCATCGAACATTGTGATGATAAGTGCATGTAGCATTGTGATGACAGGAGTCATGGAACATTGTGATGACAGGGGTGAGGGAGTATTCTGACAAATAGTGATGTAGCATTGTGATATCAGTGGTGAGAGAGCATTTTGATGAGAAGTGCATGGAGCATTGTGATGACAAATTTTAAGGAGCATTGTGATGAAAAGATTGTGGAGCACTGTGATGACAAGCGTATGGTGCACTGTGATGACATGTGTCATGGAGCATTGTGCTGACAAGCACATGGAGCATTGTGATGACAAATGTCAAAGTGCATTGTGAAGAAAAGTTCATGGAGCATTGTGGTTAAATAGGTCACAGAGACTGTTGATGACGAGGGCATGTACCATTGTGATGACAAAGGTCATGAGGCATTGTGATGACTGGAGTCATGGAGCATGGTGATGACAGGGGTCATGGAGCATTGTGATAACAAGGGCATGGAGCATTGTGAAGACAAGGGCATGGAACATTGGTCTAATAAGTTGCATGGATTATTGCGATGACAGTTGGAATGGCACATTGTGATGGCAAGGGCATGGAGCATTGTGATGACCAGGTCATGCAGTATTGTGAAGACAGGTGTCAGGGAGCATTGTGATGACATATGTAATGGCCCATTGTGATGACAATGGCATGGAGCATTGTGATGCCAAGTGTCATGGAGGATTCTGATGACAAAGTAATGGAGCATTTTGATGACAATGGCTTGGAGCATTGTGATGACAATAGTCAGGGAGCATTGTGCTGACAAGTGCATGGAGAATTGTGATGACATGGGTCATGGAGCATTCCGATGACAAACTTGTGGAGTATTTTGATGACAATGACATGGAGCATTTTGATGAAAACGGCATGGGGCATTGTGATGAAAATTGTATGGAGCCATTTCCTGACAGAGTTCAAGGAGCATTCTGATGACAAGTGTCATGGAGCATTGTGATGACAAGTGTATTGAGCATTGTGATGACAAAGGTCATGGAGCATTGTGATGAAAAGGGCATGGAGTATTGTGATGACTGGCATCATGGAGCATTGTGATGACAAGTGTTATGGAACAATGTGGTAACAAGGGTTTGGAGCATTGTGATGACAGAGGTCATGGTTCATTTTTATTTCAAGGAGCATGGTGCATTGTGATGACAATGGCATGAAGCAATGTGATCCCAAGGTTCATGGAGGATTGTGATGACAATGGAAATGGAGTATTGAGATGACAAGCGCATAGAGCATTATAATGACAAGGTCATGTAGCATTTTGCTGACAAAGGCATGGAGCATTGTGATGACATGTGTCATGGAGCACTGTGATGACAATTGTCACGGAGCATTGTGAATACATGTGTCATGGAGCATTGGGATGACAAGGGCATGGTTCATTGGGATGACAAGTGTCATGGAGCACTTGGCTGAAAATATTCATGGAGTATTGTGATGACACGGGTCATGGAGCATTGTGATAACTAGGGAATGGAGCATTTTGATGACAAGAGTCCCGGATCATTGTGTTGTCAGTTGTCATGGAGTGTTGTGATGACAGTGGCATGGAGCATTGTGATGCCAATTTTCATGGAGGATTCTGATGACAAAGGTAATGGAGCATTGTGATGACAATGGCTTGGAGCATTGTGATGACAAGGGTCAGGGAGCATTGTGCTGACAAGTGCATGGAGAATTGTGATGACAAGGGTCATGGAGCATTCTGATGACAAGCTTGTGGAGTATTTTGATGACAATGGCATGGAGCATTGTGATGAAAACTGCATGGGGCTTTGTGATGAAAAAGACATGGAGCCTTTTCGTGACAGGGTTCCAGGAGCATTCTGAGGACAAGTGTCAGGCAGCATTGTGATGACAAGTGTATTGAGAATTGTGATGACAAAGGTCATGGAGCATTGTGATGAAAAGGGCATGGAGTATTGTGATGACAGGCATCATGGAGCGTTGTGATGACAAGTGTTATGGAACATTGTGATCACAAGTGTTTGAAGCATTGTGATGACAGAGGTCATGGATAATTTTGATTTCAAGGAGCATGGAGCATTGTGATGACAAGGGCATGAAGCAAAGTGATTCCAAGGTTCATGGAGAATTGTGATGACAATGGTAATGGAGTATTGTGATGACAAGCGCATAGAGCATTGTAATGACAAGGTCATGTAGCATTTTGCTGACAAAGGCATGGAGCATTGTGATGACAGGTGTCATGGAGCACTGTGATGACAAGCGTCACGTAGCATTGTGAATACAGGGGTCATGGAGCATTGGGATGACAAGGGCATGGATCATTGTGATGACAAGTGTCATGGAGAATTGGGCTGAAAATGTTCATGGAGTATTATGATGACAGGGGTCATGGAGCACTGTGATGACAGAGGTCATGGAGAATTTTGATTTCATTGTGCTGACAATAGCCGGAAGCTGTATGATGATGGGCATGATGCATTTTGATGACAGGGTTCAAGGAGCATTGAGATGAAAACGGGCATGGAGCATTGTGATCACATGGGTCTTGGAGCACAGTGATGAAACGGGCATGGATCCTTTTGATGAGAAATCCATGGAACATTCTGTTGACGTGTCATGGAGCTTTGTGATGTCAAGAGCATGGAGCATTCTGATTAAAGGGGTCTTGGAGCATTGTGATGACAAGTGTCATGGAGCCTTGTGATGACAAGGCCTTGGAACATTGTGATGACAGGGGTAATGGAGCATTGTTATGACAGGTGTAATGGAGCATTGTGATGAGAAGGGAATGGAGCTTTGTGATTACAATATTTATGGAGCATTGCAATGACAAATTTGCAGAACTTTCTGATGAAAAGTGCGTGGCACAGTGTGAAGTCAAAGGTCATTGAGCATTTTTCTGACAAAGGCATGGAGCATTGTGACGATAAGTGTCACGGAGCATTGTGATGAAAAGTGCTTGCATCAATGTGGTTCCAAATGTAACAGAGCTGTGTGATGACGCGGGCATGGACCATTGTGATGACAAATGTTACGAAGCATTGTGATGACAGGGGTCATGGAGCATTGTGATGATGAGGGCATGGAGCATTTTGCTGAGAAAGGCATAGAGCATTGTGATGACAAGGGTCAAAGAGCACTGTGATGAAATGTTCATTGAGCAATGTGGTTAAAATGTCACAGAGACTGTTGATGGTGAGGGCATGGACCATTGTGATGACAAAGGTCATGAAGCATTGTGATGAAAATGGCATGGGGCATTGTGATGACAAAGGCATGGAGCCTTGTCATGACAGTGTTCCAGGAGCATACTGATGACAAGTGTCAGGGAGCATTGTGATGACAAGTGTATTGAGCATTGTGATGGCAAAGATCATGGAGAATTGTGATAAGAAGACCATGGATAATTGTGATGATGAGCGTCATGGGGTGTTGTGATGATAAGTGTTATGGAACATTGTGATCACAAGTGTTTGGAGCATTATGATGACATGGGTCATGCTGAATACTGATTTCACTGTGATGACAATAGCTTGAAGCATTATGATGATGGGCATGGTGCATTGTGATGACAGGGTTCATGGAGCTTTGAGATGAAAAGAGGCATGGATCATTGTGATTACAAGGGTCTTGGAGCATTGTGATGACAAAGGCATGGAGCATTATGATTTGAGGGGTCTTCAGCATTGTGATGAGAAGTGTCGTGGAACCTTGTGATGACAAGGCCGTGGAACATTGTGATGGCAGTGGTCATGGTGCATTGTTATGACAGGGGTAATGGAGCATTGTGATGAGAAAGATATGGAACATTGGTCTGAAATGTTTCATGGATTATTGTGATGAGAGAGGGCATGGAGCAGTGTGATGACAAGGGCACGGAACACTGTGATACATGGGTCATGCAGGATTTTAATGACAAGGACATGGAGAATTGTGATGAGAAGGGCATCGAGCATTGTGATGACAAATGTCATGGAGCTTTGTGATGACAAGGGCATGGAGCAGTGAGATGAGAGGTTTCAAGGAACATTGTGATGACAATGACATGGAGCATTGTGATGCCAAGAGTCATGGTGCATTGTGACGAGAAGGGCAGGGAGCATTTTGATGACCTGGTCATGCAGCAATTTGATAAAAAGTGTAATGGAACATTTTGAGGGCAGGGTTTATAGAATATTGTGATGTCAGGGGTCTTGGAGCTATGGGATGAAATGGGTCATGGAGAATTTTGATGACAGGGGTTATGGAATATTGTGATGTCATGGGTCATGGAACATTGTGATGATAAGGGGATGTAGCATTGTGATGACTGGGTCATGGAACATTGTGATTACAGGGGTGAGGGAGTATTGTGATGACTAGTGATGGAACATTGTGATGTCCCTGGTTAGAGAGCATTTTGATGAGATGTGCATGGACCATTGTGATTACAAGGTTTATGGAGCATTGCAATGACAAAGTTATGAACCGTTGTGAGGAAATGCACGTGGCACATTGTGATGACAATGGTCATGGAGGTCTGTTCTGACAAAGACATGGAGCATTGTGATGACAAGGGTCACGGAGAACTGTGATGAAATGTTCATGGACCACTGAGCTTACAAATGTCACAGAGCCTTGTGATGACGCGGGCATGGACCATTGTGATGACAAACTTTATGAAGCATTGTGATGACTGAAATCACGGAGCATTGTGATGACAGGGGTCATGGAGCAGTGTGATGACAAGGGCATGGAGCATTGTGATGACAGGGGCATGGAGCATTGGTCTCAGAAATTTCATAGATTTTTGTGATGACAGTGGGCATGGTGCATTGTGATAACAAGTGCATGGAGCATTGTGATGAGAAGGTCATGGAGTACTGTGAAGACAGGTGTCAGGGAACATTGTGATGATATATGTCATGGTCCATTGCCATGACAATGGCATAGAGCATTGTGATGCCAAATGGAATGGAGGATTGTGATGACAAATATAATGGAACATTGTGATGATTAGGGCTTGGAGCATTATGATGACAAGGGCCACTGAAAATTTTCATCACAAGGTTGTGAAGCATTTTGATGACAATGCCCTAGAGCATTGTGATGACAAAACAATGGAGCCATGTGATGACCAATCTCATGGAGCATACTGATGAAAACGGGCATGGAGCATTGTGATTACACGGTCTTGGAACATTGTGATGACAAGGGCATGGAGCATTGTGAGGAGAAGACCAAGGAGCATTCTGATGGTATGCATCACTGAGCTTTGTGATGACAAGGGCATGGAGCATTGTGATTACATGGGTCTTGGAGAATTGTGATGAAAAGAGAATGGATCATTGTGATGAAAAAAGCATGGAGACTTGTCATGACAGGGTTCAAGGAGCATACAGACAACAAGTGTCAGGGAGCATTTTGATGACAAGTGTATTGAGCATTGTGATGAAGAAGGTCATGGAGCATTGTGATGAGAAGACCATGGATAATTTTGATGACGAGCGTCATGGGGCATTGTGATGACAAGTGTTATGGAATATTGTGATCACAAGGGTTTGGAGCATTGTTATGACAGAGGTGATGGAACATTTTGATTTCTTGGTTATGACAATCGCATGATGCATTATGATGATTGGCATGGTGCACTGTGATGACAGGGTTCATGGATCATTGAGATGAAAAGTGGCATAGAGCATTGTGATTACAGTGTTCTTGGAGCAATGTGATGAGATGGGTCATGGAGCCTTGTGATGAAAAGGCCATGGAACATCGTGATGGCAGGGGTCATGGAGCATTGTTATGACAGTGGTAATGGAGAATTGTGATGGCAAGGGCATGGAGCATTGTGATGAGAAGGCCATGGAGCATTCTGAGGACATGTGGCATGGAGCTTTGTGAAGACAAGGGTATGGAGCAATGTGATGAGAGCGTTCATGGAGCATTGTGATGACAATGACATGGAGCATTGTGATGCCAAGGGTCATGGATCTTTGTGATGACAAAGGTCATGGAGCATTTTGATGGCAAGGGCGTTGTGCATTGTGATGAGAAAGCAGGGAGCATTCTGATGTCAGGGTCATGGAGCAATTTGATGAAAAGTGTCATGGAATATTTTGATGACAGGTGTTATGGAACATTGTGATGTCATGGGTCATCGAACATTGTGATGATAAGTGCATGTAGCATTGTGATGACAGGAGTCATGGAACAATGTGATGACAGGGGTGAGGGTGTATTGTGACAAATAGTGATGTAGCATTGTGATATCAGTGCTGAGAGAGCATTTGGATGAGAAGTGCATGGATCATTTTGATAACAAATATTATTGAGCATTGTGATGACAAGATTGTGGAGCACTGTGATGACAAGCGTAAGGTGCACTGTGATGACATGTGTCATGGAGCATTGTGCTGACAAGCGCATGAAGCATTGTGATGACAAGGGTCAAAGAGCATTGTAATGAAAAGTTCATAGAGCATTTTGGTTAAAATGGTCACAGAGACTGTTCATGACGAGGGCATGGACCATTGTGATGACAAAGGTCATGAAGCATTGTGATGACTGGAGTCACGGCACATTGTGATGACAGGGGTCATGGAGCATTGTGATAACAAGGGCATGGAGCATTCTGATGACAAGGTCATGGAACATTGTTCTAATATGTTTCATAGATTATTGTGATGACAGTTGGAATGGCGCATTGTGATGACAAGGGCATGAAGCAATGTGATCCCAAAGTTCATGGAGGATTGTGATGACAATGGAAATGGAGTATTGTGATGACAAGCGCATAGAGCATTGTAATAACAAGGTCATGTAGCATTTTGCTGACAAAGGCAAGGAGCATTGTGATGACAGGTGTCATGGAGCACTGTGATGACAAGCATCACGGAGCATTGTGAATACAGAGGTCATGGAGCATTGGGATGACAAGGGCATGGATCATTGTGATGACAAGGGTCATGGAGCACTGGGCTGAAAATGTTCATGGAGTGTTGTGATGACAGGGGTTATGGAGCATTGTGATGACTAGGGAATGGAGCATTGTGATGACAATAGTCCCGGATCATTGTGTTGTCAGGTGTCATGGAGTGTTGTGATGACAGTGGTCATGGAGCATTGTGATGATATTGGCCATGGAGCATTGTGATGAGTAGGTCGTGGAGCATTGGGCTGAAAATGTTCATGGATTATTATGATGACAGGGGTCATGGAGCATTGTGATGACAAAGGAATGGAGCATCATGATAACAAGGTCCTGGAGCATTGTGATGAGAAGACCATGGAGACTTGTGATGACAAGTCTCATGGAGCATTCTGATGAAAAGGGGCATGGAGCATTGTGATTACAGGGGTCTTGGAGCATTGTGATGACTAGGGCATCGAGCATTGTGATGAGAAGGCCATGAAGCATTCTGATGACATGCGTCATGGAGTTTTTGATGACAAGGGCATGGAGCCTTGTGATTACAGGGGTTTTGGAACATTGTGATGACAAGGGCATGGAGCATTGTGAGGAGAAGACCAAGGAGCATACTGATGGCCTGCGTCATTGAGCTTTGTGATGACAAGAGCATGGAGCATTGAGATTATATGTGTCTTGGAGCATTGAGATGAAAAGGACATGGATCATTGTGATGAAAAAGGCATGGAGCCTTGTCATGACAGGATTCAAGCAGCATACAGACAACAAGTGTCAGGGAGCATTTTGATGACAAGTGTATTGAGCACTGTGAGGACAAAGGTCGTGGAGCATTGAGATGAGAAGACCATTGATAAATGTGATGACGAGCATCATGGGGCATTATGATGACAAGTGATATGGAATATTGTGATCACAAGGGTTTGGAGCATTGTTATGACAGAGGTCATGGAGCATTTTGATTTCATTGTGATGACAATAGCATGAAGTATTATGATGATGGGCATGGTGCATTGTGATGACAGGGTTCATGGATCATTGAGATGAAAAGCAGCATAGAGCACTGTGATTACAGGGTTCTTGGAGCATTGTGATGAGAAGGGTCATGGAGCTTTGTGATGACAAGGATATGGAACATCGTGATGGCAGGGGTCATGGAGCATTGTTATGTCAGGTGTAATGGAGCATTCTGATGGCAAGGGCATGGAGCATTTTGATGAGAAGGCCATGGAGCATTCTGATGACATGTGTCATGGAGCTGTGTGAAGAGAAGGGCATTGAACAATGTGATGAGAGCGTTCAGGGAGCATTGTGATGACAATGACATGGAGCATTGTGAGGCCAAAGGTCATGGATCTTTTTGATGAAAAAACTCATGGAGAATTTTGATAGCAAGGGCGTAGTGCATTGTGATGAGAAGGGCAGGGAGCATTGTGATGACAGGGTCATGGAGCAATTTGATGAAAAGTGTCATGGAACATTTTGATGACAGGTGTTATGGAACATTGTGATGTCAGTGGTCATCGAACATTGTGATGATAAGTGCATGTAGCATTGTGATGACAGGAGTCATGGAACATTGTGATGACAGGGGTGAGGGAGTATTCTGACAAATAGTGATGTAGCATTGTGATATCAGTGGTGAGAGAGCATTTTGATGAGAAGTGCATGGAGCATTGTGATGACAAATTTTAAGGAGCATTGTGCTGAAAAGATTGTGGAGCACTGTGATGACAAGCGTATGGTGCATTGTGATGACATGTGTCATGGAGCATTGTGCTGACAAGCACATGGAGCATTGTGATGACAAATGTCAAAGAGCATTGTGAAGAAAAGTTCATGGAGCATTGTGGTTAAATAGGTCACAGAGACTGTTGATGACGAGGGCATGTACCATTGTGATGACAAAGGTCATGAGGCATTGTGATGGCTGGAGTCATGGAGCATGGTGATGACAGGGGTCATGGAGCATTGTGATAACAAGGGCATGGAGCATTGTGATGACAAGGGCAAGGAACATTGGTCTAATAAGTTGCATGGATTATTGCGATGACAGTTGGAATGGCACATTGTGATGACAAGGGCATGGAGCATTGTGATGACCAGGTCATGCAGTATTGTGAAGACAGGTGTCAGGGAGCATCGTGATGACATATGTAATGGCCGTTTGTGATGACAATGGCATGGAGCATTGTGATGCCAAGTGTCATGGAGTATTCTAATGACAAAGTAATGGAGCATTTTGATGACAATGGCTTGGAGCATTGTGATGACAATGGTCAGGGAGCATTGTGCTGACAAGTGCATGGAGAATAGTGATGTCAAGGGTCATGGAGCATTCTGATGACAAGCTTGTGGAGTATTTTGATGACAATGACATGGAGCATTGTGATGAAAATGGCATGGGGCACTGTGATGAAAATAGCATGGAGCCATTTCCTGACAGGGTTCAAGGAGCATTCTGATGACAAGTGTCATGGAGCATTGTGATGACAAGTGTATTGAGCATTGTGATGACAAAGGTCATGGAGCATTGTGATGAAAAGGGCATGGAGTATTGTGATGACTGGCATCATGGAGCATTGTGATGACAAGTGTTATGGAACAATGTGATCACAAGTGTTTGGAGCATTGTGATGACAGAGGTCATGGATCATTTTGATTTCAAGGAGCATGGTGCATTGTGATGACAATTCCATGAAGCGATGTGATCCCAAGGTTCATGGAGGATTGTGATGACAATGGAAATGGAGTATTGAGATGACATGCACATAGAGCATTATAATGACAAGGTCATGTAGCATTTTGCTGACAAAGGCATGGAGCATTGTGATGACATGTGTCATGGAGCACTGTGATGACAATTGTCACGGAGCATTGTGAATACAGGTGTCATGGAGCATTGGGATTACAAGGGCATGGTTCATTGGGATGACAAGTGTCATGGAGCACTTGGCTGAAAATGTTCATGGAGTATTGTGATGACACGGGTCATGGAGCATTGTGATGACTAGGGAATGGAGCACTGTGATGACAAGAGTCCCGGATCATTGTGTTGTCAGCTGTCATGGAGTGTTGTGATGACTGTGGTCATGGAGCATTGTGATGACATGGGAATGGATCATGGGTATGACAGGGTCCTGGAGCACTGTTATGAGAAGACTATGAAGAGTTGTGATGACAAGTCTCATGGAGCATTCTGATGAAAAGGGGCCAGGAGCATTGTGATTTTAGTTGTCTTGGAGCATTGTGATGACTAGGGCATGGAGCACTGTGATGAGAATGCCATGGAACATTCTGATGACATGTGTCATGGAGTTTTTTGATGACAAGGGCATGGAGCATTGTGATTACAGGGGTCTTGGAACATTGTGATGACAAGGGCATGGAGCATTGTGAGGAGATGAACAAGGAGCATTATGATGGCATGCGCCATTGAGTTTTGTGATGACAATGGCATGGAGCATTGAGATTACATGTGTCTTGGAGCATTGTTTTGAAAAGGGCATGGATCATTGTGATGAAAAAGGCATGGAGCCTTGTCATGACAGGGTTCAAGGAGCATACAGACAACAAGTGTCAGGGAGCATTTTGATGACAAGTGTATTGAGCATTGTGATGACAAATGTCATGGAGCATTGTGATGAAAAGTGCATGGAATACTGTGATGACAGGCATCATGGAGTGTTGTGATGACAAGTGTTATGGAACACTGTGATCACAAGGTTTTGGAGCATTGTGATGAGAGAGGTCATAGATCATTTTGATTTCAAGGAGCATGGAGCATTGTGATGAAAAGGGCATGAAGCAATGTGATCCCAAGGTTCATGGAGGATTGTGATGACAATGGAAATGGAGTATTGTGATGACAAGCGCATAGAGCATTGTAATGACAAGGTCATGTAGCATTTTGCTGACAAAGGCATGGAGCATTTTGATGACAGGTGTCATGGAGCACTGTGATGACAACCGTCACGGAACATTGTGAAAACAGGGGTCATGGAGCATTGGGATGACAAGGGCATGGATCATTGTGATGACAAGGGTCATGGAGCAATGGGCTGACAATGTTCATGGAGTGTTGGGATGACAGGGGTCATGGAGCATTGTGATGACAAGGGAATGGAGCATTGTGATGACAAGTGTCCCTGATCATTGTGTTGTCAGGTGTCATGGAGTGCTGTGATGACAGTGGTCATGGAGCATTGTGATGATATTGGCCATGGAGCATTGTGATGAGTAGGTCGTGGAGCACTGGGATGAAAATAATCATGGATTATTGTGATGACAGTGGTCATGGAGCATTGTGATGACAAGGGAATGGAGCATGGTAATGACAAGGTCCTGGAGCATTGTGATGAGAAGACCATGGAGACTTGTGATGAGAAGTCTCAGGGAGCATTCTGATGAAAAGGGAAATGGAACATTGTGATTACAGGGGTCTTGGAGCATTGTGATGACTAGGGCATGGAGCATTGTGATGAGAAGGCCATGGAGCCTTCTGATGACATGCGTCATGGAGTTTTTTGATGACAAGGGCATGGAGCATTTTGATTACAGGGGTCTTGGAACATTGTGATGACAAGGGCATGGAGCATTGTGAGGCGAAAAACAAGGAGCATTCTGTTGGCATGCGTCATTGAGCTTTGTGATGACAAGTGTTACGGAATATTGTGATCACAAGGGTTTGGAGCATTGTTATGACAGAGGTCATGGAGCTATTTGATTTCATTGTGATGACAATAGCATGAAGCATTATGATGATGGGCCTGGTGCATTGTGATGACAGGGTTCATGGAGCATTGAGATGAAAAGGGGCATGGAGCATTGTGATTACAGGGTTCTTGGAGCATTGTGATTAGAAGGGTCATGGAGCTTTGTGATGACAAGGCCATGGAACATCGTGATGGCAGGGGCCATGGAGCATTTTTATGTCTTGCGTAATGGAGCATTGTGATGGCAAGGGCATGGAGCATTGTGATGAGAAGGCCATGGAGCATTCTGATGACATGTGTCATGAAGCTTTGTGAAGACATGGGCCTGGAACAATGTGATGAGAGCATTCATGGAGCATTGTGATGACAATGACATGGAGCATTGTGATCCCAAGGGTCATGGATCTTTGTGATGACAAAGGTCATGGAGCATTTTGATGCCAATGGCATTGTGCATTGTGATGAGAAGGGCAGGGAGCATACTGATGACAGGGTCATGGAGCAATTTGATGAAAAGTGTCATGGAATATTTTGATGACAGGTGTTATGGAACACTGTGATGTCAGGGGTCATCGAACATTGTGATGATAAGTGCATGTAGCATTGTGATGACAGGAGTCATGGAACATTGTGATGACAGAGATGAGGTAGTATTGTGAAAAATAGTGATGTAGCATTGTGATATCAGTTGTGAGAGAGCATTTCGATGAGAAGTGCATGGAGCATTGTGATGACAAATTTTAAGGAGCATTGTGATGAAAAGATTGTGGAGCACTGTGATGACAAGCGTATGGTGCATTGTGATGACATGTGTCATGGAGCATTCTGCTGACAAGCACATGGAGAATTGTGATGACAAATGTCAAAGAGCATTGTGAAGAAAAGTTCATGGAGCATTGTGGTTAAATAGGTAACAGAGACTGTTGATGACGAGGGCATGGACCATTGTGATGACAAAGGTCATGAAGCATTGTGATGACTGGAGTCAAGGAGCATGGTGATGACAGGGATCATGGAGCATTGTGATAACAAGGGCATGGAGCATTGTGATGACAAGGGCATGGAACATTTGTCTAATAAGTTGCATGGATTATTGTGATGACAGTTGGAATGGCACATTGTGATGACAAGGGCATGGAGCATTGTGATGACCAGGTCATGCAGTATTGTGAAGACAGGTGTCAGGGAGCATTGTGATGACATATGTAATGGCCCTTTGTGATGACAATGGCATGGAGCATTGTGATGCCAAGTGTCTTGGAGGATTCTGATGACAAAAGTAATGGAGCATTGTGATGACAATGGCTTGGAGCATACTGATGACAAGGGTCAGGGAGCATTGTGCTGACAAGTGCATGGAGAATTGTGATGACAAGGGTCATGGAGCATTCTGATGACAAGCTTGTGGAGTATTTTGATGACAATGACATGGAGCATTGTGATGAAAACGGCATGGGGCTTTGTGATGAAAAATGCATGGAGCCATTTCCTGAGAGGGTTCAAGGAGCATTCTGATGACAAGTGTCAGGGAGCATTGTGATGACAAGTGTATTGAGCATTGTGATGACAAAGGTCATGGAGCATTGGGATGAAAAGGGCATGGAGTATTGTGATGACTGGCATCATGGAGCGTTGTGATGACAAGTGTTATGGAACAATGTGATCACAAGGGTTTGGAGCATTGTGATGACAGAGGTCATGGATCATTTTAATTTCAAGGTGCATGGAGCATTGTGATGACAATGGCATGAAGCAATGTGATCCCAAGGTTCATGGAGGATTGTGATGACAATGGAAATTGAGTATTGAGATGACAAGCGCATAGAGCATTGTAATGACAAGGTCATGTAGCATTTTGCTGACAAAGGCATGGAGCATTGTGATGACATGTGTCATGGAGCACTGTGATGACAATCGTCACGGAGCATTGTGAATACAGGTGTCATGGAGCTTTGGGATGACAAGGGCATGGGTCATTGGGATGACAAGTGTCATGGAGCACTTGGCTGAAAATGTTCATGTAGTATTGTGATGACACGGGTCATGGAGCATTGTGATGACTAGGGAATGGAGCATTGTGATGACAAGAGTCCCGGATCATTGTGTTGTCAGTTGTCATGGAGTGTTGTGATGACACTGGTCATGGAGTGTTGTGATGACAGAGGTCATGGAGCATAGTGATGACAAGGGAATGGAGCATGGGGATGACAAGGTCCTGTAGCACTGTTATGAGAAGACCATGTAGAGTTGAGATGACAAGTCTCACGGAGCATTCTGATGAAAAGGGGCCAGGAGCATTGTGATTTTAGTTGTCTTGGAGCATTGTGATGACTAGGGCATGGAGCATTGTGATGAGAATGCCATGGAACATTCTGATGACATGCGTCATGGAGTTTTTTGATGACAAGGGCATGGAGCATTGTGATTACAGCGGTCTTGGAACATTGTGATGACAAGGGCATGGAGCATTGTGAGGAGAAGAACAAGGAGCTTTATGATGGCATGCGTCATTGAGTTTTGTGATGACAATGGAATGGAGCATTGAGATTACATGGGTCTTGGAGAATTGTGATGAAAAAGGCATGGAGCCTTGTCCTGACAGGGTTCAAGGATCATACAGACAACAAGTGTCAGGGAGCATTTTGATGACAAGTGTATTGAGCATTGTGATGACAAATGTCATGGAGCATTGTGATGAAAAGTGCATGGAATACTGTGATGATAGGCATCATGGAGTGTTGTGATGACAAGTGTTATGGAACACTTTGATCACAAGGCTTTGGAGCATTGTGATGACAGTGGTCATGGAGCATTGTGATGATATTGACCATGGAGCATTGTGTTGAGTAGGTCATGGAGCATTGGGCTGAAAATATTCATGGATTATTGTGACGACAGGGGTCATGGAGCTTTGTGATGACAAGGGAATGGATCATGGTGATGACAAGGTCCTGGAGCATTCTGATGAGAAGATCATGGAGACATCTGATGACAAGTCTCATGGAGCATTCTGATGAAAAGGGACATGGAACATAGTGATTACAGAGGTCTTGGAGCATTGTGATGACTAGGGCATGGAACACTGATGAGAAGGCCATGGAGCATTCTGATGACATGCATCATGGAGATTTGTGATGACAAGGGCATGGAGCATTGTGATTATAGGAATCTTGGAGCATTGTGATGAAAATGGCTGGGTCACTGTTATGAAAACTGCATAGAAACTTGTCATGACAGGGTTCAAGGAGCATACTGACGACAAGTGTCTGGGAGCATTGTGATGAAAAGTGTATTCAGCATTGTGATGACAAAGATCATGGATCATAGTTAATAGAAGTCCATGGATAATTGTGATGATGAGCGTCATGGGGTGTTGTGATGATAAGAGTTATGGAACATTGTGATCACAAGGGTTTGGAGCATTATGATGACAGAGGTCATGGAGAAAATTGATTTCATTGTGATGACAATAGCCTGAAGCTTTATGATGATGGGCATGGTGCATTGTGATGACAGGGTTCATGGAGCATTGAGATGAAAAGGGGCATGGAGCATTGTGATTACAAGGGTCGAGGAGCATTGTGATGACAAAGGCATGGAGCATTGTGATGAGAAAGCCATGGAACATTCTGATGACATGCATCATGGAGCTTTGTGATGACAAGTGCATGGAGAATTGTGATTTCAGGGGTGTTGAGCATTGTGATGACAAGTGTCATGGATCCTTGTGATGACTAGGCCGTGGAACACTGTGATAGCAAGGGTCTTGGTGCATTTTTATGACAGGGGTAATGGAGCATTTTGATGAGAAGGGCATGGAACATTGGTCTGAAATGTTTCATGAATTATTGTGATTCGAGTTGGTATGGAGCATTGTGATGACAAGGGCACAGAACACTGTGATACACGGGTCATGCAGGATTGTAATGACAAGGGCATTGAGCACTGTGTTGAGAAGGGCATCGAGCATTGTGATGAAAAGTGTCATGGAGCTTTGTGATGAAAAGGGCATGGAGCAATGTGATGAGAAGGTTCATGGAGCATTGTGATGAAAATGATATGGAGCATTGTGATGCCAAGGGTCATGGAGCTTTGTGATGACAAGTCATGGAGCATACTGATGACAAATGTCAAAGAGCATTGTGAAGAAAAGTTCATGGAGCATTGTGGTTAAATAGGTCACAGAGCCTGTTGATGACGAGGGCATGGACCATTGTGATGACAAAGGTCATGAACTATTGTGATGACTGGAGTCACGGAGCATGGTAATGACAGGGGTCATGGAGCATTGTGATAACAAGGGCATGGAGAATTGTGATGACCAGCGCATGGAAAATTGGTCTTATAAGTTGCATGGATTATTGCGATGACAGTTGGAATGGCACATTGTGATGACAAGGGCATGGAGCATTGTGATGAACAGGTCATGCAGTATTGTGAAGCCTGGTGTCAGGGAGCATTGTGATGACATATGTAATGGCCCTTTGTGATGACAATGGCATGGAACATTGTGATGCCAAGTGTCATGGAGGATTCTGATGACAAAGGTAATGGAGCATTCTGATGACAATGGCTTGGAGCATTGTGATGACAAGGGTCCGGGAGCATTGTGCTGACAAGTGCATGGAGAATTGTGATGACAAGGGTCATGGAGCATTCTGATGACAAGCTTGTGGAGTATTTTGATGACAATGGCATGGAGCATTGTGATGAAAATTGCATGGGGCTTTGTGATGAAAAAGACATGGAGCCTTTTCGTGACAGGCTTCAAGGAGCATTCTGATGACAAGTGTCAGGGAGAATTGTGATGACAAGTGTATTGAGAATTGTGATGACAAAGGTCATGGAGCATTGTGATGAAAAGGGCATGGAGTATTGTGATGACAGGCATCATGGAGCGTTGTGATGACAAGTGTTATGGAACATTGTGATCACAAGTGTTTGAAGCATTGTGATGACAGAGGTCATGGATCATTTTGATTTCAAGGAGCATGGAGCATTGTGATGACAAGGGCATGAAGCAAAGTGATCCCTAGGTTCATGGAGGATTGTGATGACAATGGTAATGGAGTATTGTGTTGACAAGCGCATAGATCATTGTAATGACAAGGTCATGTAGCATTTTGCTGACAAAGGCATGGAGCATATTGATGACAGGTGTCATGGAGCACTGTGATGACAAGTGTCACGGAGCCTTGTGAATACAGGGGTCATGGAGCATTGGGATGACAAGGGCATGGAACATTGTGATGACAAGGGTCATGGAGAATTGGGCTGAAAAAGTTCATGGAGTATTGTGATGACAGGGGTCATGGAGCATTGTGATTACAGGGGTCTTGGAGCATTGTGATGATATTGGTCATGGAGCATTGTGATGAGAAGGTCATGGAGCATTGGGCTGAAAATGTTCATGGAGTATTGTGATGACAGGGGTCATGGAGGATTGTGATGACAAGGGGATGGAGTGTGGTGATGACAAGGTCCTGGAGCATTGTGATGAGAAGACCATGGAGACTCGTGATGACAAGTCTCCTGGAGCATTCTGATGAAAAGAGGCATGGAGCATTGTGATTACAGGGGTCTTGGAGCATTGTGATGACAAGGGCATGGAGCACTCTGAGGAGAAAGCCATGAAACATTCTGATGATATGCGTCATGGAGCTTTGTGATGACAAGGGCATGGAGCATTGTGATTAGAGAGATCTTGGAGCATTGTGATGACAAGTGTCATGGAGCCTTGTGATGGCAAGGCCGTGGAACATTGTGATGGCAGGGGTCATGGAGCATTGTTATGACAGAGGTAATGGAGCATTGTGATGAGAAGGGCATTGAGCATTGGTCTGAAATATTTCATGGATTACTGTGATGAGAGTGGGCATGGAGAATTGTGATGACAAGGGCACCGTACACGGTGATACATGGGTCATGGGGGATTGTAATGACAAGGGCATGGAGCATTGTGATGAGAAGGGCATCGAGCATTGTGATGACAAGGGCATGGAGCAATGTGATGAGAGGTTTCATTGAGCACTGTGATGACAATGACATGGAGCATTGTGATGCCAAGTGTCATGGAGCTTTGTGATGACAAAGGTCATGGAGCATTTTGATGACAAGGGTGTGGTGCATTGTGATGAGAAGGGCAGGGAGCATTTTGATGACAGGTTCATGCAGTAATTTGATTAAAAGTGTAATGGAATATTTTGATAACAGGGGTTATAGAATATTGTGATGCCAGGGTTCATGGAGCTTTAGGATGAAAAGGTTCATGGAGCATTTTGATGACAGGGGTTATGGAACATTGTGATGTCAGGGGTCATGGAACATTGTGCTGATAAGGGGATGTAGCATTGTGAATGACAGGGGTCATGGAACATTGTGATAACAGGGGTGAGGGAGGATTGTGATGACTAGTGATGGAACATTGTGATATCTCATGTGAGAGAGCATTTGGATGAGAAGTGCATGGAGCATTGTGATTACAAGGTTTATGGAGCATAGCGATGACAAGGTTGTGGATCATTGTGATGAAAAGCGCATGGCACATTGTGATGACAAGGGTCATGGAGCATTGTTCTGACAAAGACATGGAGCATTGTGATGACAAGGGTCACAGAGCATTGTGATGAAAAGTTCATGGAGCATTGTGGTTACAAAGGTCACAGAGCCTTGTGATGACGCGGGAATGGACCGTTGTGATGACAAACGTTATGAAGCATTGTGATGACCGGAGTCAAGGAGTATTGTGATGACAGTGTTCATGGCGCATTGTGATGACAAGGGCATGGAGCATTGTGATGACAGGGGCATGGAGCATTGGTTTGACAAGTTTCATAGATTATTGTGATGACAGTGGATATGGTGCACTGTGATGACAAGGCCATGGAGCATTGTGATGACAATGGCATGGATTATTGTGAAGACAGGTGTCAGGGAGCATTGTGATGTCATATGTCATGGTCCATTGCGATGACAATGGCATGGAGCATTGTGATGCCAAATGTAATGGAGGATTGTGATGACAAATATAATGGAGCATTGTGATGACTAGGGCTTGGAGCATTATGATGACAAGGGCCATTGAGGATTTTCATGACAATGTCGTGAAGCATTGTGATGACAAAGTCCTGGAGCATTGTGATGAGAAAACCATGGAGCCTTGTGATGACAGGTCTCATGGAGCATACTGATGAAATGGGGCATGGAGCATTCTGATTACAGGGGTCTTGGAACATTGTGATAACAAGGGCATGGAGCATTGTGATGACAAGGGCATGGAGTATTGTGATGACTGGCATCATGGAGCGTTATGATGACAAGTGTTATGGATCATTGTGATCACAAGGGTTTGGAGAATTGCGATGACAGAGGTCATGGATCATTTTGATTTCAAGGAGCATGGAGCATTGTGATGACTAGGGCATGAAGCATTGTGATCCCAAGGTTCTTGGAGGATTGTGATGGCAATGGAAATGGAGTATTGTGATGAAAAGCGCATAGAGCATTTTAATGACAATGTCCTGTAGCATTTTACTGACAAAGGCATGGAGCATTGTGATGACAGGTGTCATGGAGCACTGTGATGACAAGCGTCACAGAGCACTGTGAATACAAGGGTCATGGAGCATTGGGATGACAAGGACATGGATCATTTTGATGACAATTGTCATGGAGCATTGGGCTGAAAATGTTCATGGAGTATTGTGACGACAGGGGTCAGGGAGCATTGTGATTACAGGGGTCTTGGAGCATTGTGATGACAAGAGTCCCGGATCATTGTGTTGTCAGGTGTCATGGAGTGTTGTGATGACAGTGGTCATGGAGCATTGTGATGATATTGGTCATGGAGCATTGTGATGAGGAGATCATGTAGCATATTGCTGAAAATATTCATGGAGTATTTTGATGACATGGGTCATGGAGCATTCTGATGACAAGGGAATGGAGCATGGTGATGAGAATGTCCTGGAGCATTGTGATGAGATGACCATGGAGACTTGTGATGACAAGTCTCATGGAGCATTCTGATGAAAAGGGGCATGGAGCATTGTGATTACAGGGGTCTTGGAGCATTGTGATGACAAGGGCATGGAGCATTTTGAGGAGAAGTCCATGGAACATTCTGATGGCATGCGTCATGGAACTTTGTGATGATAAGGGCATGTAGCTTTGTGATTACAGGGTCTTGGAGCATTGTGATGACATGGGTCATGGAGCCTTGTGATGACAAGGCTGTGGAACATTGTGATGGCAGGTATCATGGAGCATTGTTATGACAGAGGTAATGGATCATTGTGACGAGAAGGGCATTGAGCATTTGTCTGAAATGTTTCATGGATTATTGTGATGAGAGTGGACATGGAGCATTGTGATGAGAAGGGCACGGTACACTGTGATACATGGGTCATGGGGGATTGTAATGACAAGGGCATGGAGCATTGTGATGAGAAGGGCATCGAGCATTGTGATGACAAGTGTCATGGATCTTTTTGATGACAAGGGCATGGAGCCATGTGATGAGAGGGTTCATGGAGCATTGTGATGACAATGTCATGGAGCATTGTGATTACAAGGGTCACGGAGCTTTGTGATGACAAAGGTCATGGAGCATTTTGATGACAAGGGTTTGGTGCATTGTGTTGAGAAAGGCAGGGAGCATTTTGATGACATGTTCATGCAGCAATTTGATGCAAATTGTAATGGAACATTTTGATGACAGGGTTTATAGAACATTGTGATGCCAGGGGTCATGGAGCTTTGCGATGAAAGGGGTGATGGAGCATTTTGATGACAGGGGTTATGGAACATTGTTATGTCAGGGGTCATGGAACATTGTGCTGATAAGGGGTTGTAGCATTGTCATGACAGGGGTCATGGTACATTGTGATAACCGGGGTGAGGGAGGATTGTGAAGACTTGTGATGGAACATTGTGATATCTCATGTGAGAGAGCATTTGGATGAGAAGTGCATGGAACATTGTGATTACAAGGTTTATGGAGCATAGCGATGACAAGGTTGTGGATCATTGTGATGAAAAGCACATGGCACATTGTGATGACAAAGGTCATGGAGCATTGTTCTGACAAAGACATGGAGCATTGTGATGACAAGTTTCACGGAGCATTGTGATGAAATGTTCATGGAGCATTGTGGTTACAAATGTCACAGAGCCTTGTGTTGAGGCGGGCATGGACCGTTCTGATGACAAACGTTATGAAGCATTGTGATGACTGGACTCACGGAGCATTGTGATGACAGGAGTCATGGAGCACTGTGATGACAAGCGCATGGAGCATTGCTCTAATAAGTTTCAGGGATTATTGTGATGACAGTGGGAATGGAGCATTGTGAAGACAAGGGCATGGAGCATTGTCATGACCAGGTCATGCATTATTGTGAAGAGAGGTGTCAGGGAGGATTGTGATGACATATGTAATGGCCCATTGTGATGACAGTGGCATGGAGCATTGTGATGCCAAGTGTCATGGAGGATTCTGATGACAAAGGTAATGGAGCATTGTGATGACAATGGCTTGGAGCATTGTGATGACAAGGGTCACGGAGCATTGTGCTGACAAGTGCATGGAGAATTGTGATGACAAGGGTCATGGAGCATTCTGATGACAAGCTTGTGGAGTATTTTGATGACAATGGCATGGAGCATTGTGATGAAAATTGCATGGGGCTTTGTGATGAAAAAGACATGGAGCCTTTTCGTGACAGGCTTCAAGGAGCATTCTCATGACAAGTGTCAGGGAGAATTGTGATGACAAGTGTATTGAGAATTGTGATGACAAAGGTCATGGAGCATTGTGATGAAAAGGGCATGGAGTATTGTGATGACAGGTATCATGGAGCGTTGTGATGACAAGTGTTATGGAACATTGTGATCACAAGTGTTTGAAGCATTGTGATGACAGAGGTCATGGATCATTTTGATTTCAAGGAGCATGGAGCATTGTGATGACAAGGGCATGAAGCAAAGTGATCCCTAGGTTCATGGAGGATTGTGATGACAATGGTAATGGAGTATTGTGTTGACAAGCGCATAGAGCATTGTAATGACAAGGTCATGTAGCATTTTGCTGACAAAGGCATGGAACATTGTGATGACAGGTGTCATGGAGCACTGTGATGACAAGCGTCACGGAGCCTTGTGAATACAGGGGTCATGGAGCATTGGGATGACAAGGGCATGGATCATTGTGATGACAAGGGTCATGGAGAATTGGGCTGAAAATGTTCATGGAGTATTGTGATGACAGGTGTCATGGAGCATTGTGATGACAGGGGTTTTGGAGCATTGTGATGATATTGGTCATGGAGCATTGTGATGAGAAGGTCATGGAGCATTGGGCTGAAAATGTTCATGGAGTATTGTGATGACAGGGGTCATGGAGGAATGTGATGACAAGGGGATGGAGCGTGGTGATGACAAGGTCCTGGAGCATTGTGATGAGAAGACCATGGAGACTCGTGATGACAAGTCTCATGGAGCATTCTGATGAAAAGGGGCATGGAGCATTGTGATTACAGGGGTCTTAGAGCATTGTGATCACAAGGGCATGGAGCATTGTGAGGAGAAGGCCATGAAACAATATGATGACATGCGTCATGGTGCTTTGTGATGACAAGGGCATGGAGCATTGTGATTAGAGTGATCTTGGAGCATTGTGATGACAAGGGTCATGGAGCCTTGTGATGGCAAGGCCGTGGAACATTGTGATGGCAGGGGTCATGGAGCATTGTTATGACAGAGGTAATGGAGCATTGTGATGAGAAGGGCATTGAGCATTGGTCTGAAATATTTCATGGATTACTGTGATGAGAGTGGGCATGGAGAATTGTGATGACAAGGGCACCGTACACGGTGATACATGGGTCATGGGGGATTGTAATGACAAGGGCATGGAGCATTGTGATCAGAAGGGCATCGAGCATTGTAATGACAAGTGTCATGGAGATGTGTCATGACAAGGGCATGGAGCAATGTGATGAGAGGGTTCATTGAGCACTTTGATGACAATGACATGGAGCATTGTGATGCCAAGTGTCATGGAGCTTTGTGATGACAAAGGTCATGGAGCATTTTGATGACAAGGGTGTGGTGCATTGTGATGAGAAGGGCAGGGAGCATTTTGATGACAGTTTCATGCAGTAATTTGATGAAAAGTGTAATGGAATATTTTGATGACAGGGGTTATAGAACATTGTGATGCAAGGGTTCAGGGAGCTTTGGGATGATAAGGATCATGGAGCATTTTGATGACAGGGGTTATGGAACATTGTGATGTCAGGGGTCATGGAAAATTGTGCTGATAAGGGGATGTAGCATTGTGAATGACAGGGGTCATGGAACATTGTGATAACAGGGGTGAGGGAGGATTGTGATGACTAGTGATGGAACATTGTGATATCTCATGTGAGAGAGCATTTGGAGGAGAAGTGCATGGAGCATTGTGATTACAAGGTTTATGGAGCATAGCGATGACAAGGTTGTGGATCATTGTGATGAAAAGCGCATGGCACATTGTGATGACAAGTGTCATGGAGCATTGTTCTGACAAAGACATGGAGCATTGTGATGACAAGGGTCACAGAGCATTGTGATGAAAAGTTCATGGAGCATTGTGGTTACAGAGGTCACAGAGCCTTGTGATGACACGGGAATGGACCGTTGTGATGACAAACGTTATGAAGCATTGTGATGACTGGAGTCACGGAGTATTGTGATGACAGGGTTCATGGCGCATTGTGATGACAAGGGCATGGAGCATTGTGATGACAGGGGCATGGAGCATTGGTCTGACAAGTTTCATAGATTATTGTGATGACAGTGGATATGGTGCACTGTGATGACAAGGCCATGGAGCATTGTGATGACAAGGGCATGGAGTATTGTGAAGACAGGTGTCAGGGAGCATTGTGATGACATATGTCATGGTCCATTGCGATGACAATGGCATGGAGCATTGTGATGCCAAATGTAATGGAGGATTGTGATGACAAATATAATGGAGCATTGTGATGACTAGGGCTTGGAGCATTATGATGACAAGGGCCATTGAGAATTTTCATGACAATGTCGTGAAGCATTGTGATGACAAAGTCCTGGAGCACTGTAATGAGAAAACCATGGAGCCTTGTGATGACAGGTCTCATGGAGCATACTGATGAAATGGGGCATGGAGCATTCTGATTACAGGGGTCTTGGAACATTGTGATAACAAGGGCATGGAGCATTGTGATGACAAGGGCATGGAGTATTGTGATGACTGGCATCATGGAGCGTTATGATGACAAGTGTTATGGATCATTGTGATCACAAGGGTTTGGAGAATTGCGATGACAGAGGTCATGGATCATTTTGATTTCAAGGAGCATGGAGCATTGTGATGACTAGGGCATGAAGCATTGTGATCCCAAGGTTCTTGGAGGATTGTGATGGCAATGGAAATGGAGTATTGTGATGAAAAGCGCATAGAGCATTTTAATGACAATGTCCTGTAGCATTTTACTGACAAAGGCATGGAGCATTGTGATGACAGGTGTCATGGAGCACTGTGATGACAAGCGTCACAGAGCACTGTGAATACAAGGGTCATGGAGCATTGGGATGACAAGGACATGGATCATTTTGATGACAATTGTCATGGATCATTGGGCTGAAAACGTTCATGGAGTATTGTGACGACAGGGGTCAGGGAGCATTGTGATTACAGGGGTCTTGGAGCATTGTGATGACAAGAGTCCCGGATCATTGTGTTGTCAGGTGTCATGGAGTGTTGTGATGACAGTGGTCATGGAGCATTGTGATGATATTGGTCATGGAGCATTGTGATGAGGAGATCATGTAGCATATTGCTGAAAATATTCATGGAGTATTGTGATGACATGGGTCATGGAGTATTCTGATGACAAGGGAATGGAGCATGGTGATGAGAATGTCCTGGAGCACTGTGATGAGATGACCATGGAGACTTGTGATGACAAGTCTCATGGAGCATTCTGATGAAAAGGGGCATGGAGCATTGTGATAACAGGGGTCTTGGAGCATTGTGATGACAAGGGCAAGGAGCATTTTGAGGAGAAGTCCATGGAACATTCTGATGGCATGCGTCATGGAACTTTGTGATGATAAGGGCATGTAGCTTTGTGATTACAGGGTCTTGGAGCATTGTGATGACATGGGTCATGGAGCCTTGTGATGACAAGGCTGTGGAACATTGTGATGGCAGGTATCATGGAGCATTGTTATGACAGAGGTAATGGATCATTGTGATGAGAAGGGCATTGAGCATTGGTCTGAAATGTTTCATGGATTATTGTGATGAGAGTGGACATGGAGCATTGTGATGAGAAGGGCACGGTACACTGTGATACATGGGTCATGGGGGATTGTAATGACAAGGGCATGGAGCATTGTGATGAGAAGGGCATCGAGCATTGTGATGACAAGTGTCATGGATCTTTTTGATGACAAGGGCATGGAGCCATGTGATGAGAGGGTTCATGGAGCATTGTGATGACAATGTCATGGAGCATTGTGATTACAAGGGTCACGGAGCTTTGTGATGACAAACGTCATGGAGCATTTTGATGACAAGTGTGTGGTGCATTGTGTTGAGAAGAGCAGGGAGCATTTTGATGACATGGTCATGCAGCAATTTGATGAAAATTGTAATGGAATATTTTGATGACAGGGGTTATAGAACATTGTGATGCCAGGGGTCATGGAGCTTTGCTATGAAAAGGGTGATGGAGCATTTTGATGACAGGGGTTATGGAACATTGTTATGTCAGGTGTCATGGAACATTGTGCTGATAAGGGGTTGTAGCATTGTCATGACAGGGGTCATGGAACATTGTGATAACCGGGGTGAGGGAGGATTGTGATGACTAGTGATGGAACATTGTGATATCTCATGTGAGAGAGCATTTGGATGAGAAGTGCATGGAACATTGTGATTACAAGGTTTATGGAGCATAGCGATGACAAGGTTGTGGATCATTGTGATGAAAAGCACATGGCACATTGTGATGACAAGGGTCATGGAGCATTGTTCTGACAAAGACATGGAGCATTGTGATGACAAGGTTCACGGAGCATTGTGATGAAATGTTCATGGAGCATTGTGGTTACAAATGTCACAGAGCCTTGTGTTGAGGCGGGCATGGACCGTTCTGATGACAAACGTTATGAAGCATTGTGATGACTGGACTCACGGAGCATTGTGATGACAGGAGTCATGGAGAATTGTGATGACAAGCGCATGGAGCATTGCTCTAATAAGTTTCAGGGATTATTGTGATGACAGTGGGAATGGAGCATTGTGAAGACAAGGGCATGGAGCACTGTCATGACCAGGTCATGCATTATTGTGAAGAGAGGTGTCAGGGAGCATTGTGATGACATATTTAATGGCCCATTGTGATGACAGTGGCATGGAGCATTGTGATGCCAAGTGTCATGGAGGATTCTGATGACAAAGGTAATGGAGCATTGTGATGACAATGGCTTGGAGCATTGTGATGACAAGGGTCAGGGAGCATTGTGCTGACAAGTGCAAGGAGAATTGTGATGACAAGGGTCATGGAGCATTCTGATGACAAGCTTGTGGAGTATTTTGATGACAATGGCATGGAGCATTGTGATGAAAATTGCATGGGGCTTTGTGATGAAAAAGACATGGAGCCTTTTCGTGACAGGCTTCAAGGAGCATTCTGATGACAAGTGTCAGGGAGCATTGTGATGACAAGTGTATTGAGAATTGTGATGACAAAGATCTTGGAGCATTGTGATGAAAAGGGCATGGAGTACTGTGATGACAGGCATCATGGAGCGTTGTGATGAAAAGTGTTATGGAACATTGTGATCACAAGTGTTTGAAGCATTGTGATGACAGAGGTCATGGATCATTTTGATTTCAAGGAGCAAGGAGCACTGTGATGACAAGGGCATGAAGCAAAGTGATCCCTAGGTTCATGGAGGATTGTGATGACAATGGAAATGGAGTATGGAGATGACAAGCGCATAGAGCATTATAATGGAAAGGTCATGTAGCATTTTGCTGACAAAGGCATGGAGCATTGTGATGACAGGTGTCATGGAGCACTGTGATGACAAGCGTCACGGAGCCTTGTGAATACAGGGGTCATGGAGCATTGGGATGACAAGGGCATGGATCATTGTGATGACAAGGGTCATGGAGAATTGGGCTGAAAATATTCATGGAGTATTGTGATGACAGGGGTCATGGAGCATTGTGATGACAGGGGTCTTGGAGCATTGTGATGATATTGGTCATGGAGCATTGTGATGAGAAGGTCATGGAGCATTGGGCTGAAAATGTTCATGGAGTATTGTGATGACAGGGGTCATGGAGGATTGTGATGACAAGGGAATGGAGCGTGGTGATGACAAGGTCCTGGAGCATTGTGATGAGAAGACCATGGAGACTCGTGATGACAAGTCTCATGGAGCATTCTGATGAAAAGGGGCATGGAGCATTGTGATTACAGGGGTCTTAGAGCATTGTGATGACAAGGGCATGGAGCACTGTGAGGAGAAGGCCATGAAACATTCTGATGACATGCGTCATGGTGCTTTGTGATGACAAGGGCATGGAGCATTGTGATTAGAGTGATCTTGGAACATTGTGATGACAAGGGTCATGGAGCCTTGTGATGGCAAGGCCGTGGAACATTGTGATGGCAGGGGTCATGGAGCATTGTTATGACAGAGGTAATGGAGCATTGTGATGAGAAGGGCATTGAGCATTGGTCTGAAATATTTCATGGATTACTGTGATGAGAGTGGGCACGGAGCATTGTGATGCCAAGTGTCATGGAGTATTC
The DNA here is from genome assembly GCF_964341445.2 of Mesoplodon mirus. Lineage (NCBI taxonomy): Eukaryota > Metazoa > Chordata > Mammalia > Artiodactyla > Ziphiidae > Mesoplodon > Mesoplodon mirus. The sequence continues at coordinate 1,328,757 of NW_028295740.1, read as the reverse complement.
TGATGACAAAGGTAATGGAGCATTGTGATGACAATGGCTTGGAGCATTGTGATGACAAGGGTCAGGGAGCATTGTGCTGACAAGTGCATGGAGAATTGTGATGACAAGGTCATGGAACATTGTTCTAATAAGTTTCATAGATTATTGTGATGACAGTTGGAATGGCGCATTGTGATGACAAGGGCATGAAGCAATGTGATCCCAAAGTTCATGGTGGATTGTGATGACAATGGAAAGGGAGTATTGTGATGACAAGCGCATAGAGCATTGTAATAACAAGGTCATGTAGCATTTTGCTGACAAAGGCATGGAGCATTGTGATGACAGTTGTCATGGAGCACTGTGATGACAAGCATCACGGAGCATTGTGAATACAGAGGTCATGGAGCTTTGGGATGACAAGGGTCATGGAGCACTGGGCTGAAAATGTTCATGGAGTGTTGTGATGACAGGGGTCATGGAGCATTGTGATGACTAGGGAATTGAGCATTGTGATGACAATAGTCCCGGATCATTGTGTTGTCAGGTGTCATGGAGTGTTGTGATGACAGTGGTCATGGAGCATTGTGATGATATTGGCCATGGAGCATTGTGATGAGTAGGTCGTGGAGCATTGGGCTGAAAATGTTCATGGATTATTATGATGACAGGGGTCATGGAGCATTGTGATGACAAAGGAATGGAGCATCATGATAACAAGGTCCTGGAGCATTGTGATGAGAAGACCATGGAGACTTGTGATGACAAGTCTCATGGAGCATTCTGATGAAAAGGGGCATGGAGCATTGTGATTACAGGGGTCTTGGAGCATTGTGATGACTAGGGCATGGAGCATTGTGATGAGAAGGCCATGAAGCATTCTGATGACATGCGTCATGGAGTTTTTGATGACAAGGGCATGGAGCCTTGTGATTACAGGGGTTTTGGAACATTGTGATGACAAGGGCATGGAGCATTGTGAGGAGAAGACCAAGGAGCATTCTGATGGCCTGCGTCATTGAGCTTTGTGATGACAAGAGCATGGAGCATTGAGATTATATGTGTCTTGGAGCATTGAGATGAAACGGACATGGATCATTGTGATGAAAAAGGCATGGAGCCTTGTCATGACAGGATTCAAGCAGCATACAGACAACAAGTGTCAGGGAGCATTTTGATGACAAGTGTATTGAGCACTGTGAGGACAAAGGTCGTGGAGCATTGAGATGAGAAGACCATTGATAAATGTGATGACGAGCATCATGGGGCATTATGATGACAAGTGATATGGAATATTGTGATCACAAGGGTTTGGAGCATTGTTATGACAGAGGTCATGGAGCATTTTGATTTCATTGTGATCACAATAGCATGAAGCATTATGATGATGGGCATGGTGCATTGTGATGACAGGGTTCATGGATCATTGAGATGAAAAGCAGCATAGAGCACTGTGATTACAGGGTTCTTGGAGCATTGTGATGAGAAGGGTCATGGGGCTTTGTGATGACAAGGATATGGAACATCGTGATGGCAGGGGTCATGGAGCATTGTTATGTCAGGTGTAATGAAGCATTCTGATGGCAAGGGCGTGGAGCATTTTGATGAGAAGGCCATGGAGCATTCTGATGACATGTGTCATGGAGCTTTGTGAAGAGAAGGGCATTGAACAATGTGATGAGAGCGTTCAGGGAGCATTGTGATGACAATGACATGGAGCATTGTGAGGCCAAAGGTCATGGATCTTTTTGATGAAAAAACTCATGGAGAATTTTGATAGCAAGGGCGTAGTGCATTGTGATGAGAAGGGCAGGGAGCATTGTGATGACAGGGTCATGGAGCAATTTGATGAAAAGTGTCATGGAACATTTTGATGACAGGTGTTATGGAACATTGTGATGTCAGTGGTCATCGAACATTGTGATGATAAGTGCATGTAGCATTGTGATGACAGGAGTCATGGAACATTGTGATGACAGGGGTGAGGGAGTATTCTGACAAATAGTGATGTAGCATTGTGATATCAGTGGTGAGAGAGCATTTTGATGAGAAGTGCATGGAGCATTGTGATGACAAATTTTAAGGAGCATTGTGATGAAAAGATTGTGGAGCACTGTGATGACAAGCGTATGGTGCACTGTGATGACATGTGTCATGGAGCATTGTGCTGACAAGCACATGGAGCATTGTGATGACAAATGTCAAAGTGCATTGTGAAGAAAAGTTCATGGAGCATTGTGGTTAAATAGGTCACAGAGACTGTTGATGACGAGGGCATGTACCATTGTGATGACAAAGGTCATGAGGCATTGTGATGGCTGGAGTCATGGAGCATGGTGATGACAGGGGTCATGGAGCATTGTGATAACAAGGGCATGGAGCATTGTGAAGACAAGGGCATGGAACATTGGTCTAATAAGTTGCATGGATTATTGCGATGACAGTTGGAATGGCACATTGTGATGGCAAGGGCATGGAGCATTGTGATGACCAGGTCATGCAGTATTGTGAAGACAGGTGTCAGGGAGCATCGTGATGACATATGTAATGGCCCATTGTGATGACAATGGCATGGAGCATTGTGATGCCAAGTGTCATGGAGGATTCTGATGACAAAGTAATGGAGCATTGTGATGACAATGGCTTGGAGCATTGTGATGACAATGGTCAGGGAGCATTGTGCTGACAAGTGCATGGAGAATTGTGATGACATGGGTCATGGAGCATTCCGATGACAAACTTGTGGAGTATTTTGATGACAATGACATGGAGCATTTTGATGAAAACGGCATGGGGCATTGTGATGAAAATTGTATGGAGCCATTTCCTGACAGAGTTCAAGGAGCATTCTGATGACAAGTGTCATGGAGCATTGTGATGACAAGTGTATTGAGCATTGTGATGACAAAGGTCATGGAGCATTGTGATGAAAAGGGCATGGAGTATTGTGATGACTGGCATCATGGAGCATTGTGATGACAAGAGTTATGGAACAATGTGGTAACAAGGGTTTGGAGCATTGTGATGACAGAGGTCATGGTTCATTTTTATTTCAAGGAGCATGGTGCATTGTGATGACAATGGCATGAAGCAATGTGATCCCAAGGTTCATGGAGGATTGTGATGACAATGGAAATGGAGTATTGAGATGACAAGCGCATAGAGCATTATAATGACAAGGTCATGTAGCATTTTGCTGACAAAGGCATGGAGCATTGTGATGACATGTGTCATGGAGCACTGTGATGACAATTGTCACGGAGCATTGTGAATACATGTGTCATGGAGCATTGGGATGACAAGGGCATGGTTCATTGGGATGACAAGTGTCATGGAGCACTTGGCTGAAAATGTTCATGGAGTATTGTGATGACACGGGTCATGCAGCATTGTGATAACTAGGGAATGGAGCATTGTGATGACAAGAGTCCCGGATCATTGTGTTGTCAGTTGTCATGGAGTGTTGTGATGACAGTGGCATGGAGCATTGTGATGCCAATTTTCATGGAGGATTCTGATGACAAAGGTAATGGAGCATTGTGATGACAATGGCTTGGAGCATTGTGATGACAAGGGTCAGGGAGCATTGTGCTGACAAGTGCATGGAGAATTGTGATGACAAGGGTCATGGAGCATTCTGATGACAAGCTTGTGGAGTATTTTGATGACAATGGCATGGAGCATTGTGATGAAAACTGCATGGGGCTTTGTGATGAAAAAGACATGGAGCCTTTTCGTGACAGGGTTCCAGGAGCATTCTGAGGACAAGTGTCAGGGAGCATTGTGATGACAAGTGTATTGAGCATTGTGATGACAAAGGTCATGGAGCATTGTGATGAAAAGGGCATGGAGTATTGTGATGACAGGCATCATGGAGCGTTGTGATGACAAGTGTTATGGAACATTGTGATCACAAGTGTTTGAAGCATTGTGATGACAGAGGTCATGGATAATTTTGATTTCAAGGAGCATGGAGCATTGTGATGACAAGGGCATGAAGCAAAGTGATCCCAAGGTTCATGGAGAATTGTGATGACAATGGTAATGGAGTATTGTGATGACAAGCGCATAGAGCATTGTAATGACAAGGTCATGTAGCATTTTGCTGACAAAGGCATGGAGCATTGTGATGACAGGTGTCATGGAGCACTGTGATGACAAGCGTCACGTAGCATTGTGAATACAGGGGTCATGGAGCATTGGGATGACAAGGGCATGGATCATTGTGATGACAAGTGTCATGGAGAATTGGGCTGAAAATGTTCATGGAGTATTATGATGACAGGGGTCATGGAGCACTGTGATGACAGAGGTCATGGAGAATTTTGATTTCATTGTGCTGACAATAGCCGGAAGCTGTATGATGATGGGCATGATGCATTTTGATGACAGGGTTCAAGGAGCATTGAGATGAAAACGGGCATGGAGCATTGTGATCACATGGGTCTTGGAGCACAGTGATGAAACGGGCATGGATCCTTTTGATGAGAAATCCATGGAACATTCTGTTGACGTGTCATGGAGCTTTGTGATGTCAAGAGCATGGAGCATTCTGATTAAAGGGGTCTTGGAGCATTGTGATGACAAGTGTCATGGAGCCTTGTGATGACAAGGCCTTGGAACATTGTGATGACAGGGGTAATGGAGCATTGTTATGACAGGTGTAATGGAGCATTGTGATGAGAAGGGAATGGAGCTTTGTGATTACAATATTTATGGAGCATTGCAATGACAAATTTGCAGAACTTTCTGATGAAAAGTGCGTGGCACAGTGTGAAGTCAAAGGTCATTGAGCATTTTTCTGACAAAGGCATGGAGCATTGTGACGATAAGTGTCACGGAGCATTGTGATGAAAAGTGCTTGCATCAATGTGGTTCCAAATGTAACAGAGCTGTGTGATGACGCGGGCATGGACCATTGTGATGACAAATGTTACGAAGCATTGTGATGACAGGGGTCATGGAGCATTGTGATGATGAGGGCATGGAGCATTTTGCTGAGAAAGGCATAGAGCATTGTGATGACAAGGGTCAAAGAGCACTGTGATGAAATGTTCATTGAGCAATGTGGTTAAAATGTCACAGAGACTGTTGATGGTGAGGGCATGGACCATTGTGATGACAAAGGTCATGAAGCATTGTGATGAAAATGGCATGGGGCATTGTGATGACAAAGGCATGGAGCCTTGTCATGACAGTGTTCCAGGAGCATACTGATGACAAGTGTCAGGGAGCATTGTGATGACAAGTGTATTGAGCATTGTGATGGCAAAGATCATGGAGAATTGTGATAAGAAGACCATGGATAATTGTGATGATGAGCGTCATGGGGTGTTGTGATGATAAGTGTTATGGAACATTGTGATCACAAGTGTTTGGAGCATTATGATGACATGGGTCATGCTGAATACTGATTTCACTGTGATGACAATAGCTTGAAGCATTATGATGATGGGCATGGTGCATTGTGATGACAGGGTTCATGGAGCTTTGAGATGAAAAGAGGCATGGATCATTGTGATTACAAGGGTCTTGGAGCATTGTGATGACAAAGGCATGGAGCATTATGATTTGAGGGGTCTTCAGCATTGTGATGAGAAGTGTCGTGGAACCTTGTGATGACAAGGCCGTGGAACATTGTGATGGCAGTGGTCATGGTGCATTGTTATGACAGGGGTAATGGAGCATTGTGATGAGAAAGATATGGAACATTGGTCTGAAATGTTTCATGGATTATTGTGATGAGAGAGGGCATGGAGCAGTGTGATGACAAGGGCACGGAACACTGTGATACATGGGTCATGCAGGATTTTAATGACAAGGACATGGAGAATTGTGATGAGAAGGGCATCGAGCATTGTGATGACAAATGTCATGGAGCTTTGTGATGACAAGGGCATGGAGCAGTGAGATGAGAGGTTTCAAGGAACATTGTGATGACAATGACATGGAGCATTGTGATGCCAAGAGTCATGGTGCATTGTGACGAGAAGGGCAGGGAGCATTTTGATGACCTGGTCATGCAGCAATTTGATAAAAAGTGTAATGGAACATTTTGAGGGCAGGGTTTATAGAATATTGTGATGTCAGGGGTCTTGGAGCTATGGGATGAAATGGGTCATGGAGAATTTTGATGACAGGGGTTATGGAATATTGTGATGTCATGGGTCATGGAACATTGTGATGATAAGGGGATGTAGCATTGTGATGACTGGGTCATGGAACATTGTGATTACAGGGGTGAGGGAGTATTGTGATGACTAGTGATGGAACATTGTGATGTCCCTGGTTAGAGAGCATTTTGATGAGATGTGCATGGACCATTGTGATTACAAGGTTTATGGAGCATTGCAATGACAAAGTTATGAACCGTTGTGAGGAAATGCACGTGGCACATTGTGATGACAATGGTCATGGAGGTCTGTTCTGACAAAGACATGGAGCATTGTGATGACAAGGGTCACGGAGAACTGTGATGAAATGTTCATGGACCACTGAGCTTACAAATGTCACAGAGCCTTGTGATGACGCGGGCATGGACCATTGTGATGACAAACTTTATGAAGCATTGTGATGACTGAAGTCACGGAGCATTGTGATGACAGGGGTCATGGAGCAGTGTGATGACAAGGGCATGGAACATTGTGATGACAGGGGCATGGAGCATTGGTCTCAGAAATTTCATAGATTTTTGTGATGACAGTGGGCATGGTGCATTGTGATAACAAGTGCATGGAGCCTTGTGATGAGAAGGTCATGGAGTACTGTGAAGACAGGTGTCAGGGAACATTGTGATGACATATGTCATGGTCCATTGCCATGACAATGGCATAGAGCATTGTGATGCCAAATGGAATGGAGGATTGTGATGACAAATATAATGGAACATTGTGATGATTAGGGCTTGGAGCATTATGATGACAAGGGCCACTGAAAATTTTCATCACAAGGTTGTGAAGCATTTTGATGACAATGCCCTAGAGCATTGTGATGACAAAACCATGGAGCCATGTGATGACCAATCTCATGGAGCATACTGATGAAAACGGGCATGGAGCATTGTGATTACACGGTCTTGGAACATTGTGATGACAAGGGCATGGAGCATTGTGAGGAGAAGACCAAGGAGCATTCTGATGGTATGCATCACTGAGCTTTGTGATGACAAGGGCATGGAGCATTGTGATTACATGGGTCTTGGAGAATTGTGATGAAAAGAGAATGGATCATTGTGATGAAAAAAGCATGGAGACTTGTCATGACAGGGTTCAAGGAGCATACAGACAACAAGTGTCAGGGAGCATTTTGATGAAAAGTGTATTGAGCATTGTGATGAAGAAGGTCATGGAGCATTGTGATGAGAAGACCATGGATAATTTTGATGACGAGCGTCATGGGGCATTGTGATGACAAGTGTTATGGAATATTGTGATCACAAGGGTTTGGAGCATTGTTATGACAGAGGTGATGGAACATTTTGATTTCTTGGTTATGACAATCGCATGATGCATTATGATGATTGGCATGGTGCACTGTGATGACAGGGTTCATGGATCATTGAGATGAAAAGTGGCATAGAGCATTGTGATTACAGTGTTCTTGGAGCAATGTGATGAGATGGGTCATGGAGCCTTGTGATGAAAAGGCCATGGAACATCGTGATGGCAGGGGTCATGGAGCATTGTTATGACAGTGGTAATGGAGAATTGTGATGGCAAGGGCATGGAGCATTGTGATGAGAAGGCCATGGAGCATTCTGAGGACATGTGGCATGGAGCTTTGTGAAGACAAGGGTATGGAGCAATGTGATGAGAGCGTTCATGGAGCATTGTGATGACAATGACATGGAGCATTGTGATGCCAAGGGTCATGGATCTTTGTGATGACAAAGGTCATGGAGCATTTTGATGTCAAGGGCGTTGTGCATTGTGATGAGAAAGCAGGGAGCATTCTGATGTCAGGGTCATGGAGCAATTTGATGAAAAGTGTCATGGAATATTTTGATGACAGGTGTTATGGAACATTGTGATGTCATGGGTCATCGAACATTGTGATGATAAGTGCATGTAGCATTGTGATGACAGGAGTCATGGAACAATGTGATGACAGGGGTGAGGGTGTATTGTGACAAATAGTGATGTAGCATTGTGATATCAGTGCTGAGAGAGCATTTGGATGAGAAGTGCATGGATCATTTTGATAACAAATATTATTGAGCATTGTGATGACAAGATTGTGGAGCACTGTGATGACAAGCGTAAGGTGCATTGTGATGACATGTGTCATGGAACATTGTGCTGACAAGCGCATGAAGCATTGTGATGACAAGGGTCAAAGAGCATTGTAATGAAAAGTTCATAGAGCATTTTGGTTAAAATGGTCACAGAGACTGTTCATGACGAGGGCATGGACCATTGTGATGACAAAGGTCATGAAGCATTGTGATGACTGGAGTCACGGCACATTGTGATGACAGGGGTCATGGAGCATTGTGATAACAAGGGCATGGAGCATTCTGATGACAAGGTCATGGAACATTGTTCTAATATGTTTCATAGATTATTGTGATGACAGTTGGAATGGCGCATTGTGATGACAAGGGCATGAAGCAATGTGATCCCAAAGTTCATGGAGGATTGTGATGACAATGGAAATGGAGTATTGTGATGACAAGCGCATAGAGCATTGTAATAACAAGGTCATGTAGCATTTTGCTGACAAAGGCAAGGAGCATTGTGATGACAGTTGTCATGGAGCACTGTGATGACAAGCATCACGGAGCATTGTGAATACAGAGGTCATGGAGCATTGGGATGACAAGGGCATGGATCATTGTGATGACAAGGGTCATGGAGCACTGGGCTGAAAATGTTCATGGAGTGTTGTGATGACAGGGGTTATGGAGAATTGTGATGACTAGGGAATGGAGCATTGTGATGACAATAGTCCCGGATCATTGTGTTGTCAGGTGTCATGGAGTGTTGTGATGACAGTGGTCATGGAGCATTGTGATGATATTGGCCATGGAGCATTGTGATGAGTAGGTCGTGGAGCATTGGGCTGAAAATGTTCATGGATTATTATGATGACAGGGGTCATGGAGCATTGTGATGACAAAGGAATGGAGCATCATGATAACAAGGTCCTGGAGCATTGTGATGAGAAGACCATGGAGACTTGTGATGACAAGTCTCATGGAGCATTCTGATGAAAAGGGGCATGGAGCATTGTGATTACAGGGGTCTTGGAGCATTGTGATGACTAGGGCATGGAGCATTGTGATGAGAAGGCCATGAAGCATTCTGATGACATGCGTCATGGAGTTTTTGATGACAAGGGCATGGAGCCTTGTGATTACAGGGGTTTTGGAACATTGTGATGACAAGGGCATGGAGCATTTTGAGGAGAAGACCAAGGAGCATACTGATGGCCTGCGTCATTGAGCTTTGTGATGACAAGAGCATGGAGCATTGAGATTATATTTGTCTTGGAGCATTGAGATGAAAAGGACATGGATAATTGTGATGAAAAAGGCATGGAGCCTTGTCATGACAGGATTCAAGCAGCATACAGACAACAAGTGTCAGGGAGCATTTTGATGACAAGTGTATTGAGCACTGTGAGGACAAAGGTCGTGGAGCATTGAGATGAGAAGACCATTGATAAATATGATGACGAGCATCATGGGGCATTATGATGACAAGTGATATGGAATATTGTGATCACAAGGGTTTGGAGCATTGTTATGACAGAGGTCATGGAGCATTTTGATTTCATTGTGATGACAATAGCATGAAGTATTATGATGATGGGCATGGTGCATTGTGATGACAGGGTTCATGGATCATTGAGATGAAAAGCAGCATAGAGCACTGTGATTACAGGGTTCTTGGAGCATTGTGATGAGAAGGGTCATGGAGCTTTGTGATGACAAGGATATGGAACATCGTGATGGCAGGGGTCATGGAGCATTGTTATGTCAGGTGTAATGGAGCATTCTGATGGCAAGGGCATGGAGCATTTTGATGAGAAGGCCATGGAGCATTCTGATGACATGTGTCATGGAGCTGTGTGAAGAGAAGGGCATTGAACAATGTGATGAGAGCGTTCAGGGAGCATTGTGATGACAATGACATGGAGCATTGTGAGGCCAAAGGTCATGGATCTTTTTGATGAAAAAACTCATGGAGAATTTTGATAGCAAGGGCGTAGTGCATTGTGATGAGAAGGGCAGGGAGCATTGTGATGACAGGGTCATGGAGCAATTTGATGAAAAGTGTCATGGAACATTTTGATGACAGGTGTTATGGAACATTGTGATGTCAGTGGTCATCGAACATTGTGATGATAAGTGCATGTAGCATTGTGATGACAGGAGTCATGGAACATTGTGATGACAGGGGTGAGGGAGTATTCTGACAAATAGTGATGTAGCATTGTGATATCAGTGGTGAGAGAGCATTTTGATGAGAAGTGCATGGAGCATTGTGATGACAAATTTTAAGGAGCATTGTGCTGAAAAGATTGTGGAGCACTGTGATGACAAGCGTATGGTGCATTGTGATGACATGTGTCATGGAGCATTGTGCTGACAAGCACATGGAGCATTGTGATGACAAATGTCAAAGAGCATTGTGAAGAAAAGTTCATGGAGCATTGTGGTTAAATAGGTCACAGAGACTGTTGATGACGAGGGCATGTACCATTGTGATGACAAAGGTCATGAGGCATTGTGATGGCTGGAGTCATGGAGCATGGTGATGACAGGGGTCATGGAGCATTGTGATAACAAGGGCATGGAGCATTGTGATGACAAGGGCAAGGAACATTGGTCTAATAAGTTGCATGGATTATTGCGATGACAGTTGGAATGGCACATTGTGATGACAAGGGCATGGAGCATTGTGATGACCAGGTCATGCAGTATTGTGAAGACAGGTGTCAGGGAGCATCGTGATGACATATGTAATGGCCGTTTGTGATGACAATGGCATGGAGCATTGTGATGCCAAGAGTCATGGAGTATTCTAATGACAAAGTAATGGAGCATTTTGATGACAATGGCTTGGAGCATTGTGATGACAATGGTCAGGGAGCATTGTGCTGACAAGTGCATGGAGAATAGTGATGTCAAGGGTCATGGAGCATTCTGATGACAAGCTTGTGGAGTATTTTGATGACAATGACATGGAGCATTGTGATGAAAATGGCATGGGGCACTGTGATGAAAATAGCATGGAGCCATTTCCTGACAGGGTTCAAGGAGCATTCTGATGACAAGTGTCATGGAGCATTGTGATGACAAGTGTATTGAGCATTGTGATGACAAAGGTCATGGAGCATTGTGATGAAAAGGGCATGGAGTATTGTGATGACTGGCATCATGGAGCATTGTGATGACAAGTGTTATGGAACAATGTGATCACAAGTGTTTGGAGCATTGTGATGACAGAGGTCATGGATCATTTTGATTTCAAGGAGCATGGTGCATTGTGATGACAATGGCATGAAGCGATGTGATCCCAAGGTTCATGGAGGATTGTGATGACAATGGAAATGGAGTATTGAGATGACATGCACATAGAGCATTATAATGACAAGGTCATGTAGCATTTTGCTGACAAAGGCATGGAGCATTGTGATGACATGTGTCATGGAGCACTGTGATGACAATTGTCACGGAGCATTGTGAATACAGGTGTCATGGAGCATTGGGATTACAAGGGCATGGTTCATTGGGATGACAAGTGTCATGGAGCACTTGGCTGAAAATGTTCATGGAGTATTGTGATGACACGGGTCATGGAGCATTGTGATGACTAGGGAATGGAGCATTGTGATGACAAGAGTTCCGGATCATTGTGTTGTCAGTTGTCATGGAGTGTTGTGATGACTGTGGTCATGGAGCATTGTGATGACATGGGAATGGATCATGGGTATGACAGGGTCCTGGAGCACTGTTATGAAAAGGCTATGAAGAGTTGTGATGACAAGTCTCATGGAGCATTCTGATGAAAAGGGGCCAGGAGCATTGTGATTTTAGTTGTCTTGGAGCATTGTGATGACTAGGGCATGGAGCATTGTGATGAGAATGCCATGGAACATTCTGATGACATGTGTCATGGAGCATTGTGCTGACAAGCACATGGAGCATTGTGATGACAAATGTCAAAGTGCATTGTGAAGAAAAGTTCATGGAGCATTGTGGTTAAATAGGTCACAGAGACTGTTGATGACGAGGGCATGTACCATTGTGATGACAAAGGTCATGAGGCATTGTGATGACTGGAGTCATGGAGCATGGTGATGACAGGGGTCATGGAGCATTGTGATAACAAGGGCATGGAGCATTGTGATGACAAGGGCAAGGAACATTGGTCTAATAAGTTGCATGGATTATTGCGATGACAGTTGGAATGGCACATTGTGATGACAAGGGCATGGAGCATTGTGATGACCAGGTCATGCAGTATTGTGAAGACAGGTGTCAGGGAGCATCGTGATGACATATGTAATGGCCGTTTGTGATGACAATGGCATGGAGCATTGTGATGCCAAGTGTCATGGAGGATTCTAATGACAAAGTAATGGAGCATTTTGATGACAATGGCTTGGAGCATTGTGATGACAATGGTCAGGGAGCATTGTGCTGACAAGTGCATGGAGAATAGTGATGTCAAGGGTCATGGAGCATTCTGATGACAAGCTTGTGGAGTATTTTGATGACAATGACAAGGAGCATTGTGATGAAAACGGCATGGGGCACTGTGATGAAAATAGCATGGAGCCATTTCCTGACAGGGTTCAAGGAGCATTCTGATGACAAGTGTCATGGAGCATTGTGATGACAAGTGTATTGAGCATTGTGATGACAAAGGTCATGGAGCATTGTGATGAAAAGGGCATGGAGTATTGTGATGACTGGCATCATGGAGCATTGTGATGACAAGTGTTATGGAACAATGTGATCACAAGTGTTTGGAGCATTGTGATGACAGAGGTCATGGATCATTTTGATTTCAATGAGCATGGTGCATTGTGATGACAATGGCATGAAGCGATGTGATCCCAAGGTTCATGGAGGATTGTGATGACAATGGAAATGGAGTATTGAGATGACATGCACATAGAGCATTATAATGACAAGGTCATGTAGCATTTTGCTGACAAAGGCATGGAGCATTGTGATGACATGTGTCATGGAGCACTGTGATGACAATTGTCACGGAGCATTGTGAATACAGGTGTCATGGAGCATTGGGATTACAAGGGCATGGTTCATTGGGATGACAAGTGTCATGGAGCACTTGGCTGAAAATGTTCATGGAGTATTGTGATGACACGGGTCATGGAGCATTGTGATGACTAGGGAATGGAGCATTGTGATGACAAGAGTCCCGGATCATTGTGTTGTCAGCTGTCATGGAGTGTTGTGATGACTGTGGTCATGGAGTGTTGTGATGACTCTGGTCATGGAGCATTGTGATGACATGGGAATGGATCATGGGTATGACAGGGTCCTGGAGCACTGTTATGAGAAGGCTATGAAGAGTTGTGATGACAAGTCTCATGGAGCATTCTGATGAAAAGGGGCCAGGAGCATTGTGATTTTAGTTGTCTTGGAGCATTGTGATGACTAGGGCATGGAGCATTGTGATGAGAATGCCATGGAACATTCTGATGACATGTGTCATGGAGTTTTTTGATGACAAGGGCATGGAGCATTGTGATTACAGGGGTCTTGGAACATTGTGATGACAAGGGCATGGAGCATTGTGAGGAGAAGAACAAGGAGCATTATGATGGCATGCGCCATTGAGTTTTGTGATGACAGTGGCATGGAGCATTGAGATTACATGGGTCTTGGAGCATTGTTTTGAAAAGGGCATGGATCATTGTGATGAAAAAGGCATGGAGCCTTGTCATGACAGGGTTCAAGGAGCATACAGACAACAAGTGTCAGGGAGCATTTTGATGACAAGTGTATTGAGCATTGTGATGACAAATGTTATGGAGCATTGTGATGAAAAGTGCATGGAATACTGTGATGACAGGCATCATGGAGTGTTGTGATGACAAGTGTTATGGAACACTGTGATCACAAGGTTTTGGAGCATTGTGATGAGAGAGGTCATAGATCATTTTGATTTCAACGAGCATGGAGCATTGTGATGAAAAGGGCATGAAGCAATGTGATCCCAAGGTTCATGGAGGATTGTGATGACAATGGAAATGGAGTATTGTGATGACAAGCACATAGAGCATTGTAATGACAAGGTCATGTAGCATTTTGCTGACAAAGGCATGGAGCATTTTGATGACAGGTGTCATGGAGCACTGTGATGACAACCGTCACGGAACATTGTGAAAACAGGGGTCATGGAGCATTGGGATGACAAGTGCATGGATCATTGTGATGACAAGGGTCATGGAGCAATGGGCTGAAAATGTTCATGGAGTGTTGGGATGACAGGGGTCATGGAGCATTGTGATGAATAGGGAATGGAGCATTGTGATGACAAGAGTCCCTGATCATTGTGTTGTCAGGTGTCATGGAGTGTTGTGATGACAGTGGTCATGGAGCATTGTGATGATATTGGCCATGGAGCATTGTGATGAGTAGGTCGTGGAGCACTGGGATGAAAATAATCATGGATTATTGTGATGACAGTGGTCATGGAGCATTGTGATGACAAGGGAATGGAGCATGGTAATGACAAGGTCCTGGAGCATTGTGATGAGAAGACCATGGAGACTTGTGATGAGAAGTCTCAGGGAGCATTCTGATGAAAAGGGAAATGGAACATTGTGATTACAGGGGTCTTGGAGCATTGTGATGACTAGGGCATGGAGCATTGTGATGAGAAGGCCATGGAGCCTTCTGATGACATGCGTCATGGAGTTTTTTGATGACAAGGGCATGGAGCATTGTGATTACAGGGGTCTTGGAACATTGTGATGACAAGGGCATGGAGCATTGTGAGGCGAAAAACAAGGAGCATTCTGTTGGCATGCGTCATTGAGCTTTGTGATGACAAGTGTTACGGAATATTGTGATCACAAGGGTTTGGAGCATTGTTATGACAGAGGTCATGGAGCTATTTGATTTCATTGTGATGACAATAGCATGAAGCATTATGATGATGGGCCTGGTGCATTGTGATGACAGGGTTCATGGATCATTGAGATGAAAAAGGGCATAGAGCATTGTGATTACAGGGTTCTTGGAGCATTGTGATTAGAAGGGTCATGGAGCTTTGTGATGACAAGGCCATGGAACATCGTGATGGCAGGGGCCATGGAGCATTTTTATGTCTTGCGTAATGGAGCATTGTGATGGCAAGGGCATGGAGCATTGTGATGAGAAGGCCATGGAGCATTCTGATGACATGTGTCATGGAGCTTTGTGAAGACATGGGCCTGGAACAATGTGATGAGAGCGTTCATGGAGCATTGTGATGACAATGACATGGAGCATTGTGATCCCAAGGGTCATGGATCTTTGTGATGACAAATGTCATGGAGCATTTTGATGCCAATGGCATTGTGCATTGTGATGAGAAGGGCAGGGAGCATACTGATGACAGGGTCATGGAGCAATTTGATGAAAAGTGTCATGGAATATTTTGATGACAGGTGTTATGGAACACTGTGATGTCAGGGGTCATCGAACATTGTGATGATAAGTGCATGTAGCATTGTGATGACAGGAGTCATGGAACATTGTGATGACAGAGATGAGGTAGTATTGTGAAAAATAGTGATGTAGCATTGTGATATCAGTTGTGAGAGAGCATTTCGATGAGAAGTGCATGGAGCATTGTGATGACAAATTTTAAGGAGCATTGTGATGAAAAGATTGTGGAGCACTGTGATGACAAGCGTATGGTGCATTGTGATGACATGTGTCATGGAGCATTCTGCTGACAAGCACATGGAGAATTGTGATGACAAATGTCAAAGAGCATTGTGAAGAAAAGTTCATGGAGAATTGTGGTTAAATAGGTAACAGAGACTGTTGATGACGAGGGCATGGACCATTGTGATGACAAAGGTCATGAAGCATTGTGATGACTGGAGTCAAGGAGCATGGTGATGACAGGGATCATGGAGCACTGTGATAACAAGGGCATGGAGCATTGTGATGACAAGGGCATGGAACATTTGTCTAATAAGTTGCATGGATTATTGTGATGACAGTTGGAATGGCACATTGTGATGACAAGGGCATGGAGCATTGTGATGACCAGGTCATGCAGTATTGTGAAGACAGGTGTCAGGGAGCATTGTGATGACATATGTAATGGCCCTTTGTGATGACAATGGCATGGAGCATTGTGATGCCAAGTGTCTTGGAGGATTCTGATGACAAAGGTAATGGAGCATTGTGATGACAATGGCTTGGAGCATACTGATGACAAGGGTCAGGGAGCATTGTGCTGACAAGTGCATGGAGAATTGTGATGACAAGGGTCATGGAGCATTCTGATGACAAGCTTGTGGAGTATTTTGATGACAATGACATGGAGCATTGTGATGAAAATGGCATGGGGCTTTGTGATGAAAAATGCATGGAGCCATTTCCTGAGAGGGTTCAAGGAGCATTCTGATGACAAGTGTCAGGGAGCATTGTGATGACAAGTGTATTGAGCATTGTGATGACAAAGGTCATGGAGCATTGGGATGAAAAGGGCATGGAGTATTGTGATGACTGGCATCATGGAGCGTTGTGATGACAAGTGTTATGGAACAATGTGATCACAAGGGTTTGGAGCATTGTGATGACAGAGGTCATGGATCATTTTAATTTCAAGGTGCATGGAGCATTGTGATGACAATGGCATGAAGCAATGTGATCCCAAGGTTCATGGAGGATTGTGATGACAATGGAAATTGAGTATTGAGATGACAAGCGCATAGAGCATTGTAATGACAAGGTCATGTAGCATTTTGCTGACAAAGGCATGGAGCATTGTGATGACATGTGTCATGGAGCACTGTGATGACAATCGTCACGGAGCATTGTGAATACAGGTGTCATGGAGCTTTGGGATGAGAAGGGCATGGGTCATTGGGATGACAAGTGTCATGGAGCACTTGGCTGAAAATGTTCATGTAGTATTGTGATGACACGGGTCATGGAGCATTATGATGACTAGGGAATGGAGCATTGTGATGACAAGAGTCCCGGATCATTGTGTTGTCAGTTGTCATGGAGTGTTGTGATGACACTGGTCATGGAGTGTTGTGATGACAGAGGTCATGGAGCATAGTGATGACAAGGGAATGGAGCATGGGGATGACAAGGTCCTGTAGCACTGTTATGAGAAGACCATGTAGAGTTGAGATGACAAGTCTCACGGAGCATTCTGATGAAAAGGGGCCAGGAGCATTGTGATTTTAGTTGTCTTGGAGCATTGTGATGACTAGGGCATGGAGCATTGTGATGAGAATGCCATGGAACATTCTGATGACATGCGTCATGGAGTTTTTTGATGACAAGGGCATGGAGCATTGTGATTACAGCGGTCTTGGAACATTGTGATGACAAGGGCATGGAGCATTGTGAGGAGAAGAACAAGGAGCTTTATGATGGCATGCGTCATTGAGTTTTGTGATGACAATGGAATGGAGCATTGAGATTACATGGGTCTTGGAGAATTGTGATGAAAAAGGCATGGAGCCTTGTCCTGACAGGGTTCAAGGATCATACAGACAACAAGTGTCAGGGAGCATTTTGATGACAAGTGTATTGAGCATTGTGATGACAAATGTCATGGAGCATTGTGATGAAAAGTGCATGGAATACTGTGATGATAGGCATCATGGAGTGTTGTGATGACAAGTGTTATGGAACACTTTGATCACAAGGCTTTGGAGCATTGTGATGACAGTGGTCATGGAGCATTGTGATGATATTGACCATGGAGCATTGTGTTGAGTAGGTCATGGAGCATTGGGCTGAAAATATTCATGGATTATTGTGACGACAGGGGTCATGGAGCTTTGTGATGACAAGGGAATGGATCATGGTGATGACAAGGTCCTGGAGCATTCTGATGAGAAGATCATGGAGACATCTGATGACAAGTCTCATGGAGCATTCTGATGAAAAGGGACATGGAACATAGTGATTACAGAGGTCTTGGAGCATTGTGATGACTAGGGCATGGAACACTGTGATGAGAAGGCCATGGAGCATTCTGATGACATGCATCATGGAGATTTGTGATGACAAGGGCATGGAGCATTGTGATTATAGGAATCTTGGAGCATTGTGATGAAAATGGCTGGGTCACTGTTATGAAAACTGCATAGAAACTTGTCATGACAGGGTTCAAGGAGCATACTGACGACAAGTGTCTGGGAGCATTGTGATGAAAAGTGTATTCAGCATTGTGATGACAAAGATCATGGATCATAGTTAATAGAAGTCCATGGATAATTGTGATGATGAGCGTCATGGGGTGTTGTGATGATAAGAGTTATGGAACATTGTGATCACAAGGGTTTGGAGCATTATGATGACAGAGGTCATGGAGAAAATTGATTTCATTGTGATGACAATAGCCTGAAGCTTTATGATGATGGGCATGGTGCATTGTGATGACAGGGTTCATGGAGCATTGAGATGAAAAGGGGCATGGAGCATTGTGATTACAAGGGTCGAGGAGCATTGTGATGACAAAGGCATGGAGCATTGTGATGAGAAAGCCATGGAACATTCTGATGACATGCATCATGGAGCTTTGTGATGACAAGTGCATGGAGAATTGTGATTTCAGGGGTGTTGAGCATTGTGATGACAAGTGTCATGGATCCTTGTGATGACTAGGCCGTGGAACACTGTGATAGCAAGGGTCTTGGTGCATTTTTATGACAGGGGTAATGGAGCATTTTGATGAGAAGGGCATGGAACATTGGTCTGAAATGTTTCATGAATTATTGTGATTCGAGTTGGTATGGAGCATTGTGATGACAAGGGCACAGAACACTGTGATACACGGGTCATGCAGGATTGTAATGACAAGGGCATTGAGCACTGTGTTGAGAAGGGCATCGAGCATTGTGATGAAAAGTGTCATGGAGCTTTGTGATGAAAAGGGCATGGAGCAATGTGATGAGAAGGTTCATGGAGCATTGTGATGAAAATGATATGGAGCATTGTGATGCCAAGGGTCATGGAGCTTTGTGATGACAAGTCATGGAGCATACTGATGACAAATGTCAAAGAGCATTGTGAAGAAAAGTTCATGGAGCATTGTGGTTAAATAGGTCACAGAGCCTGTTGATGACGAGGGCATGGACCATTGTGATGACAAAGGTCATGAACTATTGTGATGACTGGAGTCACGGAGCATGGTAATGACAGGGGTCATGGAGCATTGTGATAACAAGGGCATGGAGAATTGTGATGACCAGCGCATGGAAAATTGGTCTTATAAGTTGCATGGATTATTGCGATGACAGTTGGAATGGCACATTGTGATGACAAGGGCATGGAGCATTGTGATGAACAGGTCATGCAGTATTGTGAAGCCTGGTGTCAGGGAGCATTGTGATGACATATGTAATGGCCCTTTGTGATGACAATGGCATGGAGCATTTTGATGCCAAGTGTCATGGAGGATTCTGATGACAAAGGTAATGGAGCATTGTGATGACAATGGCTTGGAGCATTGTGATGACAAGGGTCAGGGAACATTGTGCTGACAAGTGCATGGAGAATTGTGATGACAAGGGTCATGGAGCATTCTGATGACAAGCTTGTGGAGTATTTTGATGACAATGACATGGAGCATTGTGATGAAAACGCCATGGGGCATTGTGATGAAAAAGTCATGGACCCTTTTCCTGACAGGTTTCCAGGAGCATTCTGATGTCAAGTGTCAGGGAGCATTGTGATGACAAGTGTATTGAGAATTGTGATGACAATGGTCATGTAGCATTGTGATGAAAAGGGCATGGAGTATTGTGATGACAGTCATTATGGAGCGTTGTGATGACAAGTGTTATGGAACAATGTGATCACAAGGGTTTGGAGCATTGTGATGACAGAGGTCATGGATCATTTTGATTTCAAGGAGCATGGAGCATTGTGATGACAAGGGCATGAAGCAATGTGATCCCAAGGTTCATGGAGGATTGTGATGACAATGGAAATGGAGTATGGAGATGACAAGCGCATAGAGCATTATAATGGAAAGGTCATGTAGCATTTTGCTGACAAAGGCATGGAGCATTGTGATGACATGTGTCATGGAGCACTGTGATGACAAGGGTCAGGGAGCATTGTGAATACAGGTGTCATGGAGCATTGGGATGACAAGGTCAAGGGTCATTGGGATGACAAGTGTCATGGAGCACTTGGCTGAAAATGTTCATGGAGTATTGTGATGACACGGGTCATGGAGCATTGTGATGACTAGGCAATGGAGCATTGTGATGAAAAGAGTCCCGGATCATTGTGTTGTCATGTGTCATGGAGCGTTGTGATAACAGTGGTTATGGAGCATTGTGATGACAAGGGAATGGAGCATGGGAATGACAAGGTCCTGGAGCACTGTTATGAGAAGACCATGAAGAGTTGTGATGACAAGTCTCATGGAGCATTCTGATGAAAATGCTCCTGAGCATTGTGATTTCAGGGGTCTTGGAGCATTGTGATGACTAGGGCATGGAGCATTTTGATGAGAATGCCATGGAGCATTCTGATGACCTGTGTCATGGAGTTTTTTGATGACAAGGTCATAGAGCATTGTGATTACATTGGTCTTGGAGCATTGTCATGAAAAGTGCATGGATCATTGTGATGAAAATGGCATGGAACCTTTTCATGACAGTGTTCAAGGAGCATACAGACAACAAGTGTCAGGGAGCATTTTGATGACAAGTGTATTGAGCATTGTAATGACAAATGTCATGGAGCATTGTGATGAAAACTGCATGGAGTACTGTGATGACAGGCATCATGTAGCATTGTGATGACAAGTGTTATGGAACACGGTGATCACAAGGGTTTGGAGCATTGTGATGAGAGAAGTCATGGACCATTTTGATTTCAAGGATCATGGATCATTGTGATGAAAAGGGCATGAAGCAATGTGATCCCAAGGTTCATGGAAGATTGTGATGACAATGGAAATGGAGTATTGTGATGACAAGCGCATAGAGCATTGTAATGACAAAGTCATGTAGCATTTTGCTGACAAAGGCATGGAGCATTGTGATGACAGGTGTCATGGAGCACTGTGATGACAAGCGTCACGGAGCATTGTGAATACAGGGGTCATGGAGCATTGGGATGACAAGGGCATGGATCATTGTGATGATAAAAGTCATGTATCAATGGGCTGAAAATGTTCATGGAGTGTTGTGATGACAGGGGTCATGGAGCACTGTGATGCCTAGGGAATGGAACATTGTGATGACAAGAGTCCCGGATCATTGTTTTGTCAGGTGTCATGGAGTGTTGTGAAGACAGTGTTCATGGAGCATTGTGGTGATATTGGCCATGGAGCATTGGATGAGTAGGTCGTGGAGCATTGAGATGAAAATAATCATGGATTATTGTGATGACAGGGGTCATGGAGCATTGTGATGACAAGGTTATAGAGCATGGTAATGACAAGGTCCTGGAGCATTGTGATGAGAAGACCATGAAGACTTGTGATGACAAGTCTCAGGGAGCATTCTGATGAAAAGGGAAATGGGACATTGTGATTACAGGGGTCTTGGAGCATTGTGATGACTAGGGCATGGAGCATTGTGATGAGAAGGCCATGGAGCATTCTGATGACATGTGTCATGGAGTTTTTTGATGACAAGGGAAAGGAGCATTGTGATTACAGGGGTCTTGGAACATTGTGATGACAAGGGCGTGGAGCATTGTGAGGCGAAGAACAAGGAGCATTCTGATGGCATGCGTCATTGAGCTTTTTGATGACAAGTGTTACGGAATATTGTGATCACAAGGGTTTGGAGCATGTTATGACAGAGGTCATGGAGCATTTTGATTTCATTGTTATGACAATAGCATGAAGCATTATGATGATGGGCATGGTGCATTTTGATGACAGGGTTCATGGATCATTGAGATGAAAAAGGGCATAGAGCATTGTGATTACAGGGTTCTTGGAGCATTGTGATGAGAAGGGTCATGGAGCTTTGTGATGACAAGGCCATGGAACATCGTGATGGCAGGGGTCATGGAGCATTGTTATGTCTTGGGTAATGGAGCATTGTGATGGCAAGGGCATGGAGCATTGTGATGAGAAGGCCATGGAGCATTCTGAAGACATGTGTCATGGAGCTTTGTGAAGACAAGGGCTTGGAGCAATGTGATGAGAGGGTTCATGGAGCATTGTGATGACAATGACATGGAGCATTGTGATGCCAAGGGTCATGGATTTTTGTGATGACAAAGTTCATGGAGCATTTTGATGGCAAGGGCATTGTGCATTGTGATGAGAAGGGCAGGGAGCATTCTGATGACAGGGTCATGGAGAAATTTGATGAAAAGTGTCATGGAATATTTTGATGACAGGTGTTATGGAACATTGTGATGTCAGTGGTCATCAAACATTGTGATGACAAGGACATGGAACATTGTGATGACCAGGTCATGCAGTATTGTGAAGACAGGTGTCAGGGAGCATGGTGATGACATATGTAATGGCCCATTGTGATGGCAATGGCATGGAGCATTGTGATGCCAAGTGTCATGGAGGATTCTGATGACAAAGGTAATGGAGCATTGTGATGACAATGGCTTGGAGCATTGTGATGACAAGGGTCAGGGAGCATTGTGCTGACAAGTGCATGGAGAATTGTGATGACAAGTGTCATGGAGCATTTTGATGACAAGCTTGTGGAGTATTTTGATGACAATGACATGGAGCATTGTGATGAAAACGGCATGGGGCGTTGTGATGAAAAATGCATGGAGCCTTTTCCTGACAGGGTTCCAGGAGCATTCTGATGAGAAGTGTCAGGGAGCATTGTGATGACAAGCGTCAGGGAGAATTTTGCTGACAGGTGCAGGGAGAATTGTGATGAAAATGGTCATGAAGTATTCTGATGACAAGCTTGTGGAGTATTTTGATGACAATGGCATGGAACATTGTGATGAAAAAAGCATGTGGCATTGTGATGACAAGTGTATTGAGCATTGTGATGACAATGGTCATGGAGCATTGTGATGAAAAGGGCATGGAGTATTGTGATGACAGGCATCATGGAGCGTTGTGATGACAAGTGTTATGGAACAATGTGATCACAAGGGTTTGGGCATTGTGATGACAGAGGTCATGGATTATTTTGATTTCAAGGAGCATGGAGCATTGTGATGACAAAGGCTTGAAACAATGTGATCTCAAGGTTCATAGAGGATTGTGATGACAATGGAAATGGAGTATTGAGATGACAAGCGCATAGAGCATTATAATGACAAGGTCATGTAGCATTTTGCTGACAAAGGCATGGAGCATTGTGATGACATGTGTCATGGAGCACTGTGATGACAAGCGTCAGGGAGCATTGTGAATACAGGGGTCATGGAGCATTGGGATGACAAGGGCATGGATCATTGTGATGACAAGTGTCATGGAGCACTTGGCTGAATATATTAATGGATTATTGTGATGACACGGGTCATGGAGCATTGTGATGAATAGGGAATGGAGCATTGTGATGAGAAGAGTCCCGGATCATTGTGTTGTCAGGTGTCATGGAGTGTTGTGATGACAGTGGTCATGGAGCATTGTGATGACCAGGAAATGGAGCATGGGGATGACAAGGTCCTGGAGCATTGTGAAGAGAAGGCCATGAACACTTGTGATGACAAGTCTCATGGAACAGTCTGATGAAAAGGGGCATGAAGCATTGTGATTACAGGGGTCTTGGACCATTGTGATGACTACTGCATGGAGCTTTGTGATTAGAAGGCCATGGAGCATTGTCATGACATGCGTCATGGAGTTTTCTGATGACAAGGCCATGGAGTATTGTGATTACAGGGGTCTTGGTACATTGTGATGACAAGGGCATGGAGCATTGTGAGGAGAAGACCACGGAGCATTCTGATGGCATGTGTCATTGAGCTTTGTGATGACAATGGCATGGAGACTGAGATTACATGGGTCTTGGAGCATTGTGATGAAAAGGGCATGGATCATTGTGATGAAAAAGGCATGGAGCCTTGTCATGACAGGGTTCAAGGAGCATACAGACAACAAGTGTCAGGGAGCATTTTGATGACAAGTGTATTGAGCATTGTGATGACAAAGGTCATGGAGCATTGTGATGAAAAGTGCATGGAGTATTGTGATGTAGAGGCATCATCGAGTGTTGTGATGACAAGTGTTATGGAACACTGTGATCACAAGGCTTTGGAGCATTGTGATGACAGAGGTCATGGATCATTTTGATTTCAAGGACATGGAGCATTGTGATGAAAAGGGCATGAAGCAATGTGATCCCAAGGTTCATGGAGGATTGTGATGACAATGGAAATGGAGTATTGTGATGACAAGCGCAGAGAGCATTGTAATGACAAGGTCATGTAGCATTTTGCTGACAAAGGCATGGAGCATTGTGATGACAGTTGTCATGGAGCACTGTTATGACAACCGTCATGGATCATTGTGAATACAGGGGTCATGGAGCATTGGGATGACAAGGTTCATGGAGCACTGGGCTGAAAATATTCATGGAGTGTTGTGATGACAGGGTTCATGGAGCATTGTGATGACTAGGGAATGGAGCATTGTGATGACAAGAGTCCCGGATCATTGTGTTGTCAGGTGTCATGGAGTGTTGTGATGACAGTGGTCATGGAGCATTGTGATGATATTGGCCAT
Organism: Mesoplodon mirus; assembly: GCF_964341445.2. Lineage (NCBI taxonomy): Eukaryota > Metazoa > Chordata > Mammalia > Artiodactyla > Ziphiidae > Mesoplodon > Mesoplodon mirus. Next base: position 1,303,918 of record NW_028295740.1, on the reverse strand, counting down.
GGAGCATTGTGATGAGTAGGTCGTGGAGCATTGGGCTGAAAATGTTCATGGATTATTGTGATGAGAGGGGTCATGGAGCATTGTGATGACAGGGGAATGGAGCATGGCAATGACAAGGTCCTGGAGCATTGTGATGAGAAGACCATGGAGACTTGTGATGACAAGTCTCATGGAGCTTTCTGATGAAAATGAAAATGGAACATTGTGATTACAGGGGTCTTGGAGCATTGTGATAACTAGGGCATGGAGCATTGTGATGAGAATGCCATGGATAATTGTGATGATGAGCGTCATGGGGCATTGTGATGACAAGTGTTATGGAATATTGTGATCACAAGTGTTTGGAGCATTGTTATGACAGAGGTCATGGAGCATTTTGATTTCATTGTGATGACAATACCATGAAGCATTATGATGATGGGCATGGTGCATTGTAATGACAGGGTTCATGGATCATTGAGATGAAAAAGGGCATAGAACATTGTGATTACAGGGTTCTTGGAGCACTGTGATGACATGTGTCATGGAGCACTGTGATGACAAGCGTCACGGAGCATTGTGAATACAGGGGTCATGGAGCATTGTGATGACTAGGGTCATGGAGCACTGGGCTGAAAATGTTGATGGAGTGTTGTGATGACAGGGGTCATGAAGCATTGTGATGACTAGGGAATGGAGCACTGTGATGAGAAGAGTCCCTGATCATTGTGTTGTCAGGTGTCATGGAGTGTTGTGATGACAGTGGTCATGGAGCATTGTGATGATATTGGCCATGGAGCATTGTGATGAGTAGGTCGTGGAGCATTGGGCTGAAAATGTTCATGGATTATTATGATGACAGGGGTCATGGAGCATTGTGATGACAAGGGAATGGAGCATGGTGATGACAAGATCATGGAGCATTGTGATGAGAAGACCATGGAGACTTGTGATGACAAGTCTCATGGAGCATTCTGATGAAAATGGGCATGGAGCATTGTGATTACAGGGGTCTTGGAGCATTCTGATGAGTAGGGCATGGAGCATTGTGATGAGAAAGCCATGGAGCATTCTGATGACATGCGTCATGGAGTTTTGTGATGACAAAGGCATGGAGCATTGTGATGAAAAGGGCATGGAGTATTGTGATGACTGGCATCATGGAGCATTGTGATGACAAGTGTTATGGAACAATGTGATCACAAGTGTTTGGAGCATTGTGATGACAGAGGTCATGGATCATTTTGATTTCAAGGAGCATGGTGCATTGTGATGACAATGGCATGAAGCGATGTGATCCCAAGGTTCATGGAGGATTGTGATGACAATGGAAATGGAGTATTGAGATGACATGCACATAGAGCATTATAATGACAAGGTCATGTAGCATTTTGCTGACAAAGGCATGGAGCATTGTGATGACATGTGTCATGGAGCACTGTGATGACAATTGTCACGGAGCATTGTGAATACAGGTGTCATGGAGCATTGGGATTACAAGGGCATGGTTCATTGGGATGACAAGTGTCATGGAGCACTTGGCTGAAAATGTTCATGGAGTATTGTGATGACACGGGTCATGGAGCATTGTGATGACTAGGGAATGGAGCATTGTGATGACAAGAGTCCCGGATCATTGTGTTGTCAGTTGTCATGGAGTGTTGTGATGACTGTGGTCATGGAGCATTGTGATGACATGGGAATGGATCATGGGTATGACAGGGTCCTGGAGCACTGTTATGAAAAGGCTATGAAGAGTTGTGATGACAAGTCTCATGGAGCATTCTGATGAAAAGGGGCCAGGAGCATTGTGATTTTAGTTGTCTTGGAGCATTGTGATGACTAGGGCATGGAGCATTGTGATGAGAATGCCATGGAACATTCTGATGACATGTGTCATGGAGCATTGTGCTGACAAGCACATGGAGCATTGTGATGACAAATGTCAAAGTGCATTGTGAAGAAAAGTTCATGGAGCATTGTGGTTAAATAGGTCACAGAGACTGTTGATGACGAGGGCATGTACCATTGTGATGACAAAGGTCATGAGGCATTGTGATGACTGGAGTCATGGAGCATGGTGATGACAGGGGTCATGGAGCATTGTGATAACAAGGGCATGGAGCATTGTGATGACAAGGGCAAGGAACATTGGTCTAATAAGTTGCATGGATTATTGCGATGACAGTTGGAATGGCACATTGTGATGACAAGGGCATGGAGCATTGTGATGACCAGGTCATGCAGTATTGTGAAGACAGGTGTCAGGGAGCATCGTGATGACATATGTAATGGCCGTTTGTGATGACAATGGCATGGAGCATTGTGATGCCAAGTGTCATGGAGGATTCTAATGACAAAGTAATGGAGCATTTTGATGACAATGGCTTGGAGCATTGTGATGACAATGGTCAGGGAGCATTGTGCTGACAAGTGCATGGAGAATAGTGATGTCAAGGGTCATGGAGCATTCTGATGACAAGCTTGTGGAGTATTTTGATGACAATGACAAGGAGCATTGTGATGAAAACGGCATGGGGCACTGTGATGAAAATAGCATGGAGCCATTTCCTGACAGGGTTCAAGGAGCATTCTGATGACAAGTGTCATGGAGCATTGTGATGACAAGTGTATTGAGCATTGTGATGACAAAGGTCATGGAGCATTGTGATGAAAAGGGCATGGAGTATTGTGATGACTGGCATCATGGAGCATTGTGATGACAAGTGTTATGGAACAATGTGATCACAAGTGTTTGGAGCATTGTGATGACAGAGGTCATGGATCATTTTGATTTCAAGGAGCATGGTGCATTGTGATGACAATGGCATGAAGCGATGTGATCCCAAGGTTCATGGAGGATTGTGATGACAATGGAAATGGAGTATTGAGATGACATGCACATAGAGCATTATAATGACAAGGTCATGTAGCATTTTGCTGACAAAGGCATGGAGCATTGTGATGACATGTGTCATGGAGCACTGTGATGACAATTGTCACGGAGCATTGTGAATACAGGTGTCATGGAGCATTGGGATTACAAGGGCATGGTTCATTGGGATGACAAGTGTCATGGAGCACTTGGCTGAAAATGTTCATGGAGTATTGTGATGACACGGGTCATGGAGCATTGTGATGACTAGGGAATGGAGCATTGTGATGACAAGAGTCCCGGATCATTGTGTTGTCAGCTGTCATGGAGTGTTGTGATGACTGTGGTCATGGAGTGTTGTGATGACTCTGGTCATGGAGCATTGTGATGACATGGGAATGGATCATGGGTATGTCAGGGTCCTGGAGCACTGTTATGAGAAGGCTATGAAGAGTTGTGATGACAAGTCTCATGGAGCATTCTGATGAAAAGGGGCCAGGAGCATTGTGATTTTAGTTGTCTTGGAGCATTGTGATGACTAGGGCATGGAGCATTGTGATGAGAATGCCATGGAACATTCTGATGACATGTGTCATGGAGTTTTTTGATGACAAGGGCATGGAGCATTGTGATTACAGGGGTCTTGGAACATTGTGATGACAAGGGCATGGAGCATTGTGAGGAGAAGAACAAGGAGCATTATGATGGCATGCGCCATTGAGTTTTGTGATGACAGTGGCATGGAGCATTGAGATTACATGGGTCTTGGAGCATTGTTTTGAAAAGGGCATGGATCATTGTGATGAAAAAGGCATGGAGCCTTGTCATGACAGGGTTCAAGGAGCATACAGACAACAAGTGTCAGGGAGCATTTTGATGACAAGTGTATTGAGCATTGTGATGACAAATGTCATGGAGCATTGTGATGAAAAGTGCATGGAATACTGTGATGACAGGCATCATGGAGTGTTGTGATGACAAGTGTTATGGAACACTGTGATCACAAGGTTTTGGAGCATTGTGATGAGAGAGGTCATAGATCATTTTGATTTCAACGAGCATGGAGCATTGTGATGAAAAGGGCATGAAGCAATGTGATCCCAAGGTTCATGGAGGATTGTGATGACAATGGAAATGGAGTATTGTGATGACAAGCACATAGAGCATTGTAATGACAAGGTCATGTAGCATTTTGCTGACAAAGGCATGGAGCATTTTGATGACAGGTGTCATGGAGCACTGTGATGACAACCGTCACGGAACATTGTGAAAACAGGGGTCATGGAGCATTGGGATGACAAGTGCATGGATCATTGTGATGACAAGGGTCATGGAGCAATGGGCTGAAAATGTTCATGGAGTGTTGGGATGACAGGGGTCATGGAGCATTGTGATGAATAGGGAATGGAGCATTGTGATGACAAGAGTCCCTGATCATTGTGTTGTCAGGTGTCATGGAGTGTTGTGATGACAGTGGTCATGGAGCATTGTGATGATATTGGCCATGGAGCATTGTGATGAGTAGGTCGTGGAGCACTGGGATGAAAATAATCATGGATTATTGTGATGACAGTGGTCATGGAGCATTGTGATGACAAGGGAATGGAGCATGGTAATGACAAGGTCCTGGAGCATTGTGATGAGAAGACCATGGAGACTTGTGATGAGAAGTCTCAGGGAGCATTCTGATGAAAAGGGAAATGGAACATTGTGATTACAGGGGTCTTGGAGCATTGTGATGACTAGGGCATGGAGCATTGTGATGAGAAGGCCATGGAGCCTTCTGATGACATGCGTCATGGAGTTTTTTGATGACAAGGGCATGGAGCATTGTGATTACAGGGGTCTTGGAACATTGTGATGACAAGGGCATGGAGCATTGTGAGGCGAAAAACAAGGAGCATTCTGTTGGCATGCGTCATTGAGCTTTGTGATGACAAGTGTTACGGAATATTGTGATCACAAGGGTTTGGAGCATTGTTATGACAGAGGTCATGGAGCTATTTGATTTCATTGTGATGACAATAGCATGAAGCATTATGATGATGGGCCTGGTGCATTGTGATGACAGGGTTCATGGATCATTGAGATGAAAAAGGGCATAGAGCATTGTGATTACAGGGTTCTTGGAGCATTGTGATTAGAAGGGTCATGGAGCTTTGTGATGACAAGGCCATGGAACATCGTGATGGCAGGGGCCATGGAGCATTTTTATGTCTTGCGTAATGGAGCATTGTGATGGCAAGGGCATGGAGCATTGTGATGAGAAGGCCATGGAGCATTCTGATGACATGTGTCATGGAGCTTTGTGAAGACATGGGCCTGGAACAATGTGATGAGAGCGTTCATGGAGCATTGTGATGACAATGACATGGAGCATTGTGATCCCAAGGGTCATGGATCTTTGTGATGACAAATGTCATGGAGCATTTTGATGCCAATGGCATTGTGCATTGTGATGAGAAGGGCAGGGAGCATACTGATGACAGGGTCATGGAGCAATTTGATGAAAAGTGTCATGGAATATTTTGATGACAGGTGTTATGGAACACTGTGATGTCAGGGGTCATCGAACATTGTGATGATAAGTGCATGTAGCATTGTGATGACAGGAGTCATGGAACATTGTGATGACAGAGATGAGGTAGTATTGTGAAAAATAGTGATGTAGCATTGTGATATCAGTTGTGAGAGAGCATTTCGATGAGAAGTGCATGGAGCATTGTGATGACAAATTTTAAGGAGCATTGTGATGAAAAGATTGTGGAGCACTGTGATGACAAGCGTATGGTGCATTGTGATGACATGTGTCATGGAGCATTCTGCTGACAAGCACATGGAGAATTGTGATGACAAATGTCAAAGAGCATTGTGAAGAAAAGTTCATGGAGAATTGTGGTTAAATAGGTAACAGAGACTGTTGATGACGAGGGCATGGACCATTGTGATGACAAAGGTCATGAAGCATTGTGATGACTGGAGTCAAGGAGCATGGTGATGACAGGGATCATGGAGCACTGTGATAACAAGGGCATGGAGCATTGTGATGACAAGGGCATGGAACATTTGTCTAATAAGTTGCATGGATTATTGTGATGACAGTTGGAATGGCACATTGTGATGACAAGGGCATGGAGCATTGTGATGACCAGGTCATGCAGTATTGTGAAGACAGGTGTCAGGGAGCATTGTGATGACATATGTAATGGCCCTTTGTGATGACAATGGCATGGAGCATTGTGATGCCAAGTGTCTTGGAGGATTCTGATGACAAAGGTAATGGAGCATTGTGATGACAATGGCTTGGAGCATACTGATGACAAGGGTCAGGGAGCATTGTGCTGACAAGTGCATGGAGAATTGTGATGACAAGGGTCATGGAGCATTCTGATGACAAGCTTGTGGAGTATTTTGATGACAATGACATGGAGCATTGTGATGAAAACGGCATGGGGCTTTGTGATGAAAAATGCATGGAGCCATTTCCTGAGAGGGTTCAAGGAGCATTCTGATGACAAGTGTCAGGGAGCATTGTGATGACAAGTGTATTGAGCATTGTGATGACAAAGGTCATGGAGCATTGGGATGAAAAGGGCATGGAGTATTGTGATGACTGGCATCATGGAGCGTTGTGATGACAAGTGTTATGGAACAATGTGATCACAAGGGTTTGGAGCATTGTGATGACAGAGGTCATGGATCATTTTAATTTCAAGGTGCATGGAGCATTGTGATGACAATGGCATGAAGCAATGTGATCCCAAGGTTCATGGAGGATTGTGATGACAATGGAAATTGAGTATTGAGATGACAAGCGCATAGAGCATTGTAATGACAAGGTCATGTAGCATTTTGCTGACAAAGGCATGGAGCATTGTGATGACATGTGTCATGGAGCACTGTGATGACAATCGTCACGGAGCATTGTGAATACAGGTGTCATGGAGCTTTGGGATGACAAGGGCATGGGTCATTGGGATGACAAGTGTCATGGAGCACTTGGCTGAAAATGTTCATGTAGTATTGTGATGACACGGGTCATGGAGCATTATGATGACTAGGGAATGGAGCATTGTGATGACAAGAGTCCCGGATCATTGTGTTGTCAGTTGTCATGGAGTGTTGTGATGACACTGGTCATGGAGTGTTGTGATGACAGAGGTCATGGAGCATAGTGATGACAAGGGAATGGAGCATGGGGATGACAAGGTCCTGTAGCACTGTTATGAGAAGACCATGTAGAGTTGAGATGACAAGTCTCACGGAGCATTCTGATGAAAAGGGGCCAGGAGCATTGTGATTTTAGTTGTCTTGGAGCATTGTGATGACTAGGGCATGGAGCATTGTGATGAGAATGCCATGGAACATTCTGATGACATGCGTCATGGAGTTTTTTGATGACAAGGGCATGGAGCATTGTGATTACAGCGGTCTTGGAACATTGTGATGACAAGGGCATGGAGCATTGTGAGGAGAAGAACAAGGAGCTTTATGATGGCATGCGTCATTGAGTTTTGTGATGACAATGGAATGGAGCATTGAGATTACATGGGTCTTGGAGAATTGTGATGAAAAAGGCATGGAGCCTTGTCCTGACAGGGTTCAAGGATCATACAGACAACAAGTGTCAGGGAGCATTTTGATGACAAGTGTATTGAGCATTGTGATGACAAATGTCATGGAGCATTGTGATGAAAAGTGCATGGAATACTGTGATGATAGGCATCATGGAGTGTTGTGATGACAAGTGTTATGGAACACTTTGATCACAAGGCTTTGGAGCATTGTGATGACAGTGGTCATGGAGCATTGTGATGATATTGACCATGGAGCATTGTGTTGAGTAGGTCATGGAGCATTGGGCTGAAAATATTCATGGATTATTGTGACGACAGGGGTCATGGAGCTTTGTGATGACAAGGGAATGGATCATGGTGATGACAAGGTCCTGGAGCATTCTGATGAGAAGATCATGGAGACATCTGATGACAAGTCTCATGGAGCATTCTGATGAAAAGGGACATGGAACATAGTGATTACAGAGGTCTTGGAGCATTGTGATGACTAGGGCATGGAACACTGTGATGAGAAGGCCATGGAGCATTCTGATGACATGCATCATGGAGATTTGTGATGACAAGGGCATGGAGCATTGTGATTATAGGAATCTTGGAGCATTGTGATGAAAATGGCTGGGTCACTGTTATGAAAACTGCATAGAAACTTGTCATGACAGGGTTCAAGGAGCATACTGACGACAAGTGTCTGGGAGCATTGTGATGAAAAGTGTATTCAGCATTGTGATGACAAAGATCATGGATCATAGTTAATAGAAGTCCATGGATAATTGTGATGATGAGCGTCATGGGGTGTTGTGATGATAAGAGTTATGGAACATTGTGATCACAAGGGTTTGGAGCATTATGATGACAGAGGTCATGGAGAAAATTGATTTCATTGTGATGACAATAGCCTGAAGCTTTATGATGATGGGCATGGTGCATTGTGATGACAGGGTTCATGGAGCATTGAGATGAAAAGGGGCATGGAGCATTGTGATTACAAGGGTCGAGGAGCATTGTGATGACAAAGGCATGGAGCATTGTGATGAGAAAGCCATGGAACATTCTGATGACATGCATCATGGAGCTTTGTGATGACAAGTGCATGGAGAATTGTGATTTCAGGGGTGTTGAGCATTGTGATGACAAGTGTCATGGATCCTTGTGATGACTAGGCCGTGGAACACTGTGATAGCAAGGGTCTTGGTGCATTTTTATGACAGGGGTAATGGAGCATTTTGATGAGAAGGGCATGGAACATTGGTCTGAAATGTTTCATGAATTATTGTGATTCGAGTTGGTATGGAGCATTGTGATGACAAGGGCACAGAACACTGTGATACACGGGTCATGCAGGATTGTAATGACAAGGGCATTGAGCACTGTGTTGAGAAGGGCATCGAGCATTGTGATGAAAAGTGTCATGGAGCTTTGTGATGAAAAGGGCATGGAGCAATGTGATGAGAAGGTTCATGGAGCATTGTGATGAAAATGATATGGAGCATTGTGATGCCAAGGGTCATGGAGCTTTGTGATGACAAGTCATGGAGCATACTGATGACAAATGTCAAAGAGCATTGTGAAGAAAAGTTCATGGAGCATTGTGGTTAAATAGGTCACAGAGCCTGTTGATGACGAGGGCATGGACCATTGTGATGACAAAGGTCATGAACTATTGTGATGACTGGAGTCACGGAGCATGGTAATGACAGGGGTCATGGAGCATTGTGATAACAAGGGCATGGAGAATTGTGATGACCAGCGCATGGAAAATTGGTCTTATAAGTTGCATGGATTATTGCGATGACAGTTGGAATGGCACATTGTGATGACAAGGGCATGGAGCATTGTGATGAACAGGTCATGCAGTATTGTGAAGCCTGGTGTCAGGGAGCATTGTGATGACATATGTAATGGCCCTTTGTGATGACAATGGCATGGAGCATTTTGATGCCAAGTGTCATGGAGGATTCTGATGACAAAGGTAATGGAGCATTGTGATGACAATGGCTTGGAGCATTGTGATGACAAGGGTCAGGGAACATTGTGCTGACAAGTGCATGGAGAATTGTGATGACAAGGGTCATGGAGCATTCTGATGACAAGCTTGTGGAGTATTTTGATGACAATGACATGGAGCATTGTGATGAAAACGCCATGGGGCATTGTGATGAAAAAGTCATGGACCCTTTTCCTGACAGGTTTCCAGGAGCATTCTGATGTCAAGTGTCAGGGAGCATTGTGATGACAAGTGTATTGAGAATTGTGATGACAATGGTCATGTAGCATTGTGATGAAAAGGGCATGGAGTATTGTGATGACAGTCATTATGGAGCGTTGTGATGACAAGTGTTATGGAACAATGTGATCACAAGGGTTTGGAGCATTGTGATGACAGAGGTCATGGATCATTTTGATTTCAAGGAGCATGGAGCATTGTGATGACAAGGGCATGAAGCAATGTGATCCCAAGGTTCATGGAGGATTGTGATGACAATGGAAATGGAGTATGGAGATGACAAGCGCATAGAGCATTATAATGGAAAGGTCATGTAGCATTTTGCTGACAAAGGCATGGAGCATTGTGATGACATGTGTCATGGAGCACTGTGATGACAAGGGTCAGGGAGCATTGTGAATACAGGTGTCATGGAGCATTGGGATGACAAGGTCAAGGGTCATTGGGATGACAAGTGTCATGGAGCACTTGGCTGAAAATGTTCATGGAGTATTGTGATGACACGGGTCATGGAGCATTGTGATGACTAGGCAATGGAGCATTGTGATGAAAAGAGTCCCGGATCATTGTGTTGTCATGTGTCATGGAGCGTTGTGATAACAGTGGTTATGGAGCATTGTGATGACAAGGGAATGGAGCATGGGAATGACAAGGTCCTGGAGCACTGTTATGAGAAGACCATGAAGAGTTGTGATGACAAGTCTCATGGAGCATTCTGATGAAAAGGCTCCTGAGCATTGTGATTTCAGGGGTCTTGGAGCATTGTGATGACTAGGGCATGGAGCATTTTGATGAGAATGCCATGGAGCATTCTGATGACCTGTGTCATGGAGTTTTTTGATGACAAGGTCATAGAGCATTGTGATTACATTGGTCTTGGAGCATTGTCATGAAAAGTGCATGGATCATTGTGATGAAAATGGCATGGAACCTTTTCATGACAGTGTTCAAGGAGCATACAGACAACAAGTGTCAGGGAGCATTTTGATGACAAGTGTATTGAGCATTGTAATGACAAATGTCATGGAGCATTGTGATGAAAACTGCATGGAGTACTGTGATGACAGGCATCATGTAGCATTGTGATGACAAGTGTTATGGAACACGGTGATCACAAGGGTTTGGAGCATTGTGATGAGAGAGGTCATGGACCATTTTGATTTCAAGGATCATGGATCATTGTGATGAAAAGGGCATGAAGCAATGTGATCCCAAGGTTCATGGAAGATTGTGATGACAATGGAAATGGAGTATTGTGATGACAAGCGCATAGAGCATTGTAATGACAAAGTCATGTAGCATTTTGCTGACAAAGGCATGGAGCATTGTGATGACAGGTGTCATGGAGCACTGTGATGACAAGCGTCACGGAGCATTGTGAATACAGGGGTCATGGAGCATTGGGATGACAAGGGCATGGATCATTGTGATGATAAAAGTCATGTATCAATGGGCTGAAAATGTTCATGGAGTGTTGTGATGACAGGGGTCATGGAGCACTGTGATGCCTAGGGAATGGAACATTGTGATGACAAGAGTCCCGGATCATTGTTTTGTCAGGTGTCATGGAGTGTTGTGAAGACAGTGTTCATGGAGCATTGTGGTGATATTGGCCATGGAGCATTGGATGAGTAGGTCGTGGAGCATTGAGATGAAAATAATCATGGATTATTGTGATGACAGGGGTCATGGAGCATTGTGATGACAAGGTTATAGAGCATGGTAATGACAAGGTCCTGGAGCATTGTGATGAGAAGACCATGAAGACTTGTGATGACAAGTCTCAGGGAGCATTCTGATGAAAAGGGAAATGGGACATTGTGATTACAGGGGTCTTGGAGCATTGTGATGACTAGGGCATGGAGCATTGTGATGAGAAGGCCATGGAGCATTCTGATGACATGTGTCATGGAGTTTTTTGATGACAAGGGAAAGGAGCATTGTGATTACAGGGGTCTTGGAACATTGTGATGACAAGGGCGTGGAGCATTGTGAGGCGAAGAACAAGGAGCATTCTGATGGCATGCGTCATTGAGCTTTTTGATGACAAGTGTTACGGAATATTGTGATCACAAGGGTTTGGAGCATGTTATGACAGAGGTCATGGAGCATTTTGATTTCATTGTTATGACAATAGCATGAAGCATTATGATGATGGGCATGGTGCATTTTGATGACAGGGTTCATGGATCATTGAGATGAAAAAGGGCATAGAGCATTGTGATTACAGGGTTCTTGGAGCATTGTGATGAGAAGGGTCATGGAGCTTTGTGATGACAAGGCCATGGAACATCGTGATGGCAGGGGTCATGGAGCATTGTTATGTCTTGGGTAATGGAGCATTGTGATGGCAAGGGCATGGAGCATTGTGATGAGAAGGCCATGGAGCATTCTGAAGACATGTGTCATGGAGCTTTGTGAAGACAAGGGCTTGGAGCAATGTGATGAGAGGGTTCATGGAGCATTGTGATGACAATGACATGGAGCATTGTGATGCCAAGGGTCATGGATTTTTGTGATGACAAAGTTCATGGAGCATTTTGATGGCAAGGGCATTGTGCATTGTGATGAGAAGGGCAGGGAGCATTCTGATGACAGGGTCATGGAGAAATTTGATGAAAAGTGTCATGGAATATTTTGATGACAGGTGTTATGGAACATTGTGATGTCAGTGGTCATCAAACATTGTGATGACAAGGACATGGAACATTGTGATGACCAGGTCATGCAGTATTGTGAAGACAGGTGTCAGGGAGCATGGTGATGACATATGTAATGGCCCATTGTGATGGCAATGGCATGGAGCATTGTGATGCCAAGTGTCATGGAGGATTCTGATGACAAAGGTAATGGAGCATTGTGATGACAATGGCTTGGAGCATTGTGATGACAAGGGTCAGGGAGCATTGTGCTGACAAGTGCATGGAGAATTGTGATGACAAGTGTCATGGAGCATTTTGATGACAAGCTTGTGGAGTATTTTGATGACAATGACATGGAGCATTGTGATGAAAACGGCATGGGGCGTTGTGATGAAAAATGCATGGAGCCTTTTCCTGACAGGGTTCCAGGAGCATTCTGATGAGAAGTGTCAGGGAGCATTGTGATGACAAGCGTCAGGGAGAATTTTGCTGACAGGTGCAGGGAGAATTGTGATGAAAATGGTCATGAAGTATTCTGATGACAAGCTTGTGGAGTATTTTGATGACAATGGCATGGAACATTGTGATGAAAAAAGCATGTGGCATTGTGATGACAAGTGTATTGAGCATTGTGATGACAATGGTCATGGAGCATTGTGATGAAAAGGGCATGGAGTATTGTGATGACAGGCATCATGGAGCGTTGTGATGACAAGTGTTATGGAACAATGTGATCACAAGGGTTTGGGCATTGTGATGACAGAGGTCATGGATTATTTTGATTTCAAGGAGCATGGAGCATTGTGATGACAAAGGCTTGAAACAATGTGATCTCAAGGTTCATAGAGGATTGTGATGACAATGGAAATGGAGTATTGAGATGACAAGCGCATAGAGCATTATAATGACAAGGTCATGTAGCATTTTGCTGACAAAGGCATGGAGCATTGTGATGACATGTGTCATGGAGCACTGTGATGACAAGCGTCAGGGAGCATTGTGAATACAGGGGTCATGGAGCATTGGGATGACAAGGGCATGGATCATTGTGATGACAAGTGTCATGGAGCACTTGGCTGAATATATTAATGGATTATTGTGATGACACGGGTCATGGAGCATTGTGATGAATAGGGAATGGAGCATTGTGATGAGAAGAGTCCCGGATCATTGTGTTGTCAGGTGTCATGGAGTGTTGTGATGACAGTGGTCATGGAGCATTGTGATGACCAGGAAATGGAGCATGGGGATGACAAGGTCCTGGAGCATTGTGAAGAGAAGGCCATGAACACTTGTGATGACAAGTCTCATGGAACAGTCTGATGAAAAGGGGCATGAAGCATTGTGATTACAGGGGTCTTGGACCATTGTGATGACTACTGCATGGAGCTTTGTGATTAGAAGGCCATGGAGCATTGTCATGACATGCGTCATGGAGTTTTCTGATGACAAGGCCATGGAGTATTGTGATTACAGGGGTCTTGGTACATTGTGATGACAAGGGCATGGAGCATTGTGAGGAGAAGACCACGGAGCATTCTGATGGCATGTGTCATTGAGCTTTGTGATGACAATGGCATGGAGACTGAGATTACATGGGTCTTGGAGCATTGTGATGAAAAGGGCATGGATCATTGTGATGAAAAAGGCATGGAGCCTTGTCATGACAGGGTTCAAGGAGCATACAGACAACAAGTGTCAGGGAGCATTTTGATGACAAGTGTATTGAGCATTGTGATGACAAAGGTCATGGAGCATTGTGATGAAAAGTGCATGGAGTATTGTGATGTAGAGGCATCATCGAGTGTTGTGATGACAAGTGTTATGGAACACTGTGATCACAAGGCTTTGGAGCATTGTGATGACAGAGGTCATGGATCATTTTGATTTCAAGGACATGGAGCATTGTGATGAAAAGGGCATGAAGCAATGTGATCCCAAGGTTCATGGAGGATTGTGATGACAATGGAAATGGAGTATTGTGATGACAAGCGCAGAGAGCATTGTAATGACAAGGTCATGTAGCATTTTGCTGACAAAGGCATGGAGCATTGTGATGACAGTTGTCATGGAGCACTGTTATGACAACCGTCATGGATCATTGTGAATACAGGGGTCATGGAGCATTGGGATGACAAGGTTCATGGAGCACTGGGCTGAAAATATTCATGGAGTGTTGTGATGACAGGGTTCATGGAGCATTGTGATGACTAGGGAATGGAGCATTGTGATGACAAGAGTCCCGGATCATTGTGTTGTCAGGTGTCATGGAGTGTTGTGATGACAGTGGTCATGGAGCATTGTGATGATATTGGCCATGGAGCATTGTGATGAGTAGGTCGTGGAGCATTGGGCTGAAAATGTTCATGGATTATTGTGATGAGAGGGGTCATGGAGCATTGTGATGACAGGGGAATGGAGCATGGCAATGACAAGGTCCTGGAGCATTGTGATGAGAAGACCATGGAGACTTGTGATGACAAGTCTCATGGAGCTTTCTGATGAAAATGAAAATGGAACATTGTGATTACAGGGGTCTTGGAGCATTGTGATAACTAGGGCATGGAGCATTGTGATGAGAATGCCATGGATAATTGTGATGATGAGCGTCATGGGGCATTGTGATGACAAGTGTTATGGAATATTGTGATCACAAGTGTTTGGAGCATTGTTATGACAGAGGTCATGGAGCATTTTGATTTCATTGTGATGACAATACCATGAAGCATTATGATGATGGGCATGGTGCATTGTAATGACAGGGTTCATGGATCATTGAGATGAAAAAGGGCATAGAACATTGTGATTACAGGGTTCTTGGAGCACTGTGATGACATGTGTCATGGAGCACTGTGATGACAAGCGTCACGGAGCATTGTGAATACAGGGGTCATGGAGCATTGTGATGACTAGGGTCATGGAGCACTGGGCTGAAAATGTTGATGGAGTGTTGTGATGACAGGGGTCATGAAGCATTGTGATGACTAGGGAATGGAGCACTGTGATGAGAAGAGTCCCTGATCATTGTGTTGTCAGGTGTCATGGAGTGTTGTGATGACAGTGGTCATGGAGCATTGTGATGATATTGGCCATGGAGCATTGTGATGAGTAGGTCGTGGAGCATTGGGCTGAAAATGTTCATGGATTATTATGATGACAGGGGTCATGGAGCATTGTGATGACAAGGGAATGGAGCATGGTGATGACAAGATCATGGAGCATTGTGATGAGAAGACCATGGAGACTTGTGATGACAAGTCTCATGGAGCATTCTGATGAAAATGGGCATGGAGCATTGTGATTACAGGGGTCTTGGAGCATTCTGATGAGTAGGGCATGGAGCATTGTGATGAGAAAGCCATGGAGCATTCTGATGACATGCGTCATGGAGTTTTGTGATGACAAAGGCATGGAGCATTGTGATGAAAAGGGCATGGAGTATTGTGATGACTGGCATCATGGAGCATTGTGATGACAAGTGTTATGGAACAATGTGATCACAAGTGTTTGGAGCATTGTGATGACAGAGGTCATGGATCATTTTGATTTCAAGGAGCATGGTGCATTGTGATGACAATGGCATGAAGCGATGTGATCCCAAGGTTCATGGAGGATTGTGATGACAATGGAAATGGAGTATTGAGATGACATGCACATAGAGCATTATAATGACAAGGTCATGTAGCATTTTGCTGACAAAGGCATGGAGCATTGTGATGACATGTGTCATGGAGCACTGTGATGACAATTGTCACGGAGCATTGTGAATACAGGTGTCATGGAGCATTGGGATTACAAGGGCATGGTTCATTGGGATGACAAGTGTCATGGAGCACTTGGCTGAAAATGTTCATGGAGTATTGTGATGACACGGGTCATGGAGCATTGTGATGACTAGGGAATGGAGCATTGTGATGACAAGAGTCCCGGATCATTGTGTTGTCAGTTGTCATGGAGTGTTGTGATGACTGTGGTCATGGAGCATTGTGATGACATGGGAATGGATCATGGGTATGACAGGGTCCTGGAGCACTGTTATGAAAAGGCTATGAAGAGTTGTGATGACAAGTCTCATGGAGCATTCTGATGAAAAGGGGCCAGGAGCATTGTGATTTTAGTTGTCTTGGAGCATTGTGATGACTAGGGCATGGAGCATTGTGATGAGAATGCCATGGAACATTCTGATGACATGTGTCATGGAGCATTGTGCTGACAAGCACATGGAGCATTGTGATGACAAATGTCAAAGTGCATTGTGAAGAAAAGTTCATGGAGCATTGTGGTTAAATAGGTCACAGAGACTGTTGATGACGAGGGCATGTACCATTGTGATGACAAAGGTCATGAGGCATTGTGATGACTGGAGTCATGGAGCATGGTGATGACAGGGGTCATGGAGCATTGTGATAACAAGGGCATGGAGCATTGTGATGACAAGGGCAAGGAACATTGGTCTAATAAGTTGCATGGATTATTGCGATGACAGTTGGAATGGCACATTGTGATGACAAGGGCATGGAGCATTGTGATGACCAGGTCATGCAGTATTGTGAAGACAGGTGTCAGGGAGCATCGTGATGACATATGTAATGGCCATTTGTGATGACAATGGCATGGAGCATTGTGATGCCAAGTGTCATGGAGGATTCTAATGACAAAGTAATGGAGCATTTTGATGACAATGGCTTGGAGCATTGTGATGACAATGGTCAGGGAGCATTGTGCTGACAAGTGCATGGAGAATAGTGATGTCAAGGGTCATGGAGCATTCTGATGACAAGCTTGTGGAGTATTTTGATGACAATGACAAGGAGCATTGTGATGAAAACGGCATGGGGCACTGTGATGAAAATAGCATGGAGCCATTTCCTGACAGGGTTCAAGGAGCATTCTGATGACAAGTGTCATGGAGCATTGTGATGACAAGTGTATTGAGCATTGTGATGACAAAGGTCATGGAGCATTGTGATGAAAAGGGCATGGAGTATTGTGATGACTGGCATCATGGAGCATTGTGATGACAAGTGTTATGGAACAATGTGATCACAAGTGTTTGGAGCATTGTGATGACAGAGGTCATGGATCATTTTGATTTCAAGGAGCATGGTGCATTGTGATGACAATGGCATGAAGCGATGTGATCCCAAGGTTCATGGAGGATTGTGATGACAATGGAAATGGAGTATTGAGATGACATGCACATAGAGCATTATAATGACAAGGTCATGTAGCATTTTGCTGACAAAGGCATGGAGCATTGTGATGACATGTGTCATGGAGCACTGTGATGACAATTGTCACGGAGCATTGTGAATACAGGTGTCATGGAGCATTGGGATTACAAGGGCATGGTTCATTGGGATGACAAGTGTCATGGAGCACTTGGCTGAAAATGTTCATGGAGTATTGTGATGACACGGGTCATGGAGCATTGTGATGACTAGGGAATGGAGCATTGTGATGACAAGAGTCCCGGATCATTGTGTTGTCAGCTGTCATGGAGTGTTGTGATGACTGTGGTCATGGAGTGTTGTGATGACTCTGGTCATGGAGCATTGTGATGACATGGGAATGGATCATGGGTATGACAGGGTCCTGGAGCACTGTTATGAGAAGGCTATGAAGAGTTGTGATGACAAGTCTCATGGAGCATTCTGATGAAAAGGGGCCAGGAGCATTGTGATTTTAGTTGTCTTGGAGCATTGTGATGACTAGGGCATGGAGCATTGTGATGAGAATGCCATGGAACATTCTGATGACATGTGTCATGGAGTTTTTTGATGACAAGGGCATGGAGCATTGTGATTACAGGGGTCTTGGAACATTGTGATGACAAGGGCATGGAGCATTGTGAGGAGAAGAACAAGGAGCATTATGATGGCATGCGCCATTGAGTTTTGTGATGACAGTGGCATGGAGCATTGAGATTACATGGGTCTTGGAGCATTGTTTTGAAAAGGGCATGGATCATTGTGATGAAAAAGGCATGGAGCCTTGTCATGACAGGGTTCAAGGAGCATACAGACAACAAGTGTCAGGGAGCATTTTGATGACAAGTGTATTGAGCATTGTGATGACAAATGTCATGGAGCATTGTGATGAAAAGTGCATGGAATACTGTGATGACAGGCATCATGGAGTGTTGTGATGACAAGTGTTATGGAACACTGTGATCACAAGGTTTTGGAGCATTGTGATGAGAGAGGTCATAGATCATTTTGATTTCAACGAGCATGGAGCATTGTGATGAAAAGGGCATGAAGCAATGTGATCCCAAGGTTCATGGAGGATTGTGATGACAATGGAAATGGAGTATTGTGATGACAAGCACATAGAGCATTGTAATGACAAGGTCATGTAGCATTTTGCTGACAAAGGCATGGAGCATTTTGATGACAGGTGTCATGGAGCACTGTGATGACAACCGTCACGGAACATTGTGAAAACAGGGGTCATGGAGCATTGGGATGACAAGTGCATGGATCATTGTGATGACAAGGGTCATGGAGCAATGGGCTGAAAATGTTCATGGAGTGTTGGGATGACAGGGGTCATGGAGCATTGTGATGAATAGGGAATGGAGCATTGTGATGACAAGAGTCCCTGATCATTGTGTTGTCAGGTGTCATGGAGTGTTGTGATGACAGTGGTCATGGAGCATTGTGATGATATTGGCCATGGAGCATTGTGATGAGTAGGTCGTGGAGCACTGGGATGAAAATAATCATGGATTATTGTGATGACAGTGGTCATGGAGCATTGTGATGACAAGGGAATGGAGCATGGTAATGACAAGGTCCTGGAGCATTGTGATGAGAAGACCATGGAGACTTGTGATGAGAAGTCTCAGGGAGCATTCTGATGAAAAGGGAAATGGAACATTGTGATTACAGGGGTCTTGGAGCATTGTGATGACTAGGGCATGGAGCATTGTGATGAGAAGGCCATGGAGCCTTCTGATGACATGCGTCATGGAGTTTTTTGATGACAAGGGCATGGAGCATTGTGATTACAGGGGTCTTGGAACATTGTGATGACAAGGGCATGGAGCATTGTGAGGCGAAAAACAAGGAGCATTCTGTTGGCATGCGTCATTGAGCTTTGTGATGACAAGTGTTACGGAATATTGTGATCACAAGGGTTTGGAGCATTGTTATGACAGAGGTCATGGAGCTATTTGATTTCATTGTGATGACAATAGCATGAAGCATTATGATGATGGGCCTGGTGCATTGTGATGACAGGGTTCATGGATCATTGAGATGAAAAAGGGCATAGAGCATTGTGATTACAGGGTTCTTGGAGCATTGTGATTAGAAGGGTCATGGAGCTTTGTGATGACAAGGCCATGGAACATCGTGATGGCAGGGGCCATGGAGCATTTTTATGTCTTGCGTAATGGAGCATTGTGATGGCAAGGGCATGGAGCATTGTGATGAGAAGGCCATGGAGCATTCTGATGACATGTGTCATGGAGCTTTGTGAAGACATGGGCCTGGAACAATGTGATGAGAGCGTTCATGGAGCATTGTGATGACAATGACATGGAGCATTGTGATCCCAAGGGTCATGGATCTTTGTGATGACAAATGTCATGGAGCATTTTGATGCCAATGGCATTGTGCATTGTGATGAGAAGGGCAGGGAGCATACTGATGACAGGGTCATGGAGCAATTTGATGAAAAGTGTCATGGAATATTTTGATGACAGGTGTTATGGAACACTGTGATGTCAGGGGTCATCGAACATTGTGATGATAAGTGCATGTAGCATTGTGATGACAGGAGTCATGGAACATTGTGATGACAGAGATGAGGTAGTATTGTGAAAAATAGTGATGTAGCATTGTGATATCAGTTGTGAGAGAGCATTTCGATGAGAAGTGCATGGAGCATTGTGATGACAAATTTTAAGGAGCATTGTGATGAAAAGATTGTGGAGCACTGTGATGACAAGCGTATGGTGCATTGTGATGACATGTGTCATGGAGCATTCTGCTGACAAGCACATGGAGAATTGTGATGACAAATGTCAAAGAGCATTGTGAAGAAAAGTTCATGGAGAATTGTGGTTAAATAGGTAACAGAGACTGTTGATGACGAGGGCATGGACCATTGTGATGACAAAGGTCATGAAGCATTGTGATGACTGGAGTCAAGGAGCATGGTGATGACAGGGATCATGGAGCACTGTGATAACAAGGGCATGGAGCATTGTGATGACAAGGGCATGGAACATTTGTCTAATAAGTTGCATGGATTATTGTGATGACAGTTGGAATGGCACATTGTGATGACAAGGGCATGGAGCATTGTGATGACCAGGTCATGCAGTATTGTGAAGACAGGTGTCAGGGAGCATTGTGATGACATATGTAATGGCCCTTTGTGATGACAATGGCATGGAGCATTGTGATGCCAAGTGTCTTGGAGGATTCTGATGACAAAGGTAATGGAGCATTGTGATGACAATGGCTTGGAGCATACTGATGACAAGGGTCAGGGAGCATTGTGCTGACAAGTGCATGGAGAATTGTGATGACAAGGGTCATGGAGCATTCTGATGACAAGCTTGTGGAGTATTTTGATGACAATGACATGGAGCATTGTGATGAAAACGGCATGGGGCTTTGTGATGAAAAATGCATGGAGCCATTTCCTGAGAGGGTTCAAGGAGCATTCTGATGACAAGTGTCAGGGAGCATTGTGATGACAAGTGTATTGAGCATTGTGATGACAAAGGTCATGGAGCATTGGGATGAAAAGGGCATGGAGTATTGTGATGACTGGCATCATGGAGCGTTGTGATGACAAGTGTTATGGAACAATGTGATCACAAGGGTTTGGAGCATTGTGATGACAGAGGTCATGGATCATTTTAATTTCAAGGTGCATGGAGCATTGTGATGACAATGGCATGAAGCAATGTGATCCCAAGGTTCATGGAGGATTGTGATGACAATGGAAATTGAGTATTGAGATGACAAGCGCATAGAGCATTGTAATGACAAGGTCATGTAGCATTTTGCTGACAAAGGCATGGAGCATTGTGATGACATGTGTCATGGAGCACTGTGATGACAATCGTCACGGAGCATTGTGAATACAGGTGTCATGGAGCTTTGGGATGACAAGGGCATGGGTCATTGGGATGACAAGTGTCATGGAGCACTTGGCTGAAAATGTTCATGTAGTATTGTGATGACACGGGTCATGGAGCATTGTGATGACTAGGGAATGGAGCATTGTGATGACAAGAGTCCCGGATCATTGTGTTGTCAGTTGTCATGGAGTGTTGTGATGACACTGGTCATGGAGTGTTGTGATGACAGAGGTCATGGAGCATAGTGATGACAAGGGAATGGAGCATGGGGATGACAAGGTCCTGTAGCACTGTTATGAGAAGACCATGTAGAGTTGAGATGACAAGTCTCACGGAGCATTCTGATGAAAAGGGGCCAGGAGCATTGTGATTTTAGTTGTCTTGGAGCATTGTGATGACTAGGGCATGGAGCATTGTGATGAGAATGCCATGGAACATTCTGATGACATGCGTCATGGAGTTTTTTGATGACAAGGGCATGGAGCATTGTGATTACAGCGGTCTTGGAACATTGTGATGACAAGGGCATGGAGCATTGTGAGGAGAAGAACAAGGAGCTTTATGATGGCATGCGTCATTGAGTTTTGTGATGACAATGGAATGGAGCATTGAGATTACATGGGTCTTGGAGAATTGTGATGAAAAAGGCATGGAGCCTTGTCCTGACAGGGTTCAAGGATCATACAGACAACAAGTGTCAGGGAGCATTTTGATGACAAGTGTATTGAGCATTGTGATGACAAATGTCATGGAGCATTGTGATGAAAAGTGCATGGAATACTGTGATGATAGGCATCATGGAGTGTTGTGATGACAAGTGTTATGGAACACTTTGATCACAAGGCTTTGGAGCATTGTGATGACAGTGGTCATGGAGCATTGTGATGATATTGCCCATGGAGCATTGTGTTGAGTAGGTCATGGAGCATTGGGCTGAAAATATTCATGGATTATTGTGACGACAGGGGTCATGGAGCTTTGTGATGACAAGGGAATGGATCATGGTGATGACAAGGTCCTGGAGCATTCTGATGAGAAGATCATGGAGACATCTGATGACAAGTCTCATGGAGCATTCTGATGAAAAGGGACATGGAACATAGTGATTACAGAGGTCTTGGAGCATTGTGATGACTAGGGCATGGAACACTGTGATGAGAAGGCCATGGAGCATTCTGATGACATGCATCATGGAGATTTGTGATGACAAGGGCATGGAGCATTGTGATTATAGGAATCTTGGAGCATTGTGATGAAAATGGCTGGGTCACTGTTATGAAAACTGCATAGAAACTTGTCATGACAGGGTTCAAGGAGCATACTGACGACAAGTGTCTGGGAGCATTGTGATGAAAAGTGTATTCAGCATTGTGATGACAAAGATCATGGATCATAGTTAATAGAAGTCCATGGATAATTGTGATGATGAGCGTCATGGGGTGTTGTGATGATAAGAGTTATGGAACATTGTGATCACAAGGGTTTGGAGCATTATGATGACAGAGGTCATGGAGAAAATTGATTTCATTGTGATGACAATAGCCTGAAGCTTTATGATGATGGGCATGGTGCATTGTGATGACAGGGTTCATGGAGCATTGAGATGAAAAGGGGCATGGAGCATTGTGATTACAAGGGTCGAGGAGCATTGTGATGACAAAGGCATGGAGCATTGTGATGAGAAAGCCATGGAACATTCTGATGACATGCATCATGGAGCTTTGTGATGACAAGTGCATGGAGAATTGTGATTTCAGGGGTGTTGAGCATTGTGATGACAAGTGTCATGGATCCTTGTGATGACTAGGCCGTGGAACACTGTGATAGCAAGGGTCTTGGTGCATTTTTATGACAGGGGTAATGGAGCATTTTGATGAGAAGGGCATGGAACATTGGTCTGAAATGTTTCATGAATTATTGTGATTCGAGTTGGTATGGAGCATTGTGATGACAAGGGCACAGAACACTGTGATACACGGGTCATGCAGGATTGTAATGACAAGGGCATTGAGCACTGTGTTGAGAAGGGCATCGAGCATTGTGATGAAAAGTGTCATGGAGCTTTGTGATGAAAAGGGCATGGAGCAATGTGATGAGAAGGTTCATGGAGCATTGTGATGAAAATGATATGGAGCATTGTGATGCCAAGGGTCATGGAGCTTTGTGATGACAAGTCATGGAGCATACTGATGACAAATGTCAAAGAGCATTGTGAAGAAAAGTTCATGGAGCATTGTGGTTAAATAGGTCACAGAGCCTGTTGATGACGAGGGCATGGACCATTGTGATGACAAAGGTCATGAACTATTGTGATGACTGGAGTCACGGAGCATGGTAATGACAGTGGTCATGGAGCATTGTGATAACAAGGGCATGGAGAATTGTGATGACCAGCGCATGGAAAATTGGTCTTATAAGTTGCATGGATTATTGCGATGACAGTTGGAATGGCACATTGTGATGACAAGGGCATGGAGCATTGTGATGAACAGGTCATGCAGTATTGTGAAGCCTGGTGTCAGGGAGCATTGTGATGACATATGTAATGGCCCTTTGTGATGACAATGGCATGGAGCATTTTGATGCCAAGTGTCATGGAGGATTCTGATGACAAAGGTAATGGAGCATTGTGATGACAATGGCTTGGAGCATTGTGATGACAAGGGTCAGGGAACATTGTGCTGACAAGTGCATGGAGAATTGTGATGACAAGGGTCATGGAGCATTCTGATGACAAGCTTGTGGAGTATTTTGATGACAATGACATGGAGCATTGTGATGAAAACGCCATGGGGCATTGTGATGAAAAAGTCATGGACCCTTTTCCTGACAGGTTTCCAGGAGCATTCTGATGTCAAGTGTCAGGGAGCATTGTGATGACAAGTGTATTGAGAATTGTGATGACAATGGTCATGTAGCATTGTGATGAAAAGGGCATGGAGTATTGTGATGACAGTCATTATGGAGCGTTGTGATGACAAGTGTTATGGAACAATGTGATCACAAGGGTTTGGAGCATTGTGATGACAGAGGTCATGGATCATTTTGATTTCAAGGAGCATGGAGCATTGTGATGACAAGGGCATGAAGCAATGTGATCCCAAGGTTCATGGAGGATTGTGATGACAATGGAAATGGAGTATGGAGATGACAAGCGCATAGAGCATTATAATGGAAAGGTCATGTAGCATTTTGCTGACAAAGGCATGGAGCATTGTGATGACATGTGTCATGGAGCACTGTGATGACAAGGGTCAGGGAGCATTGTGAATACAGGTGTCATGGAGCATTGGGATGACAAGGTCAAGGGTCATTGGGATGACAAGTGTCATGGAGCACTTGGCTGAAAATGTTCATGGAGTATTGTGATGACACGGGTCATGGAGCATTGTGATGACTAGGGAATGGAGCATTGTGATGACAAGAGTCCCGGATCATTGTGTTGTCAGTTGTCATGGAGTGTTGTGATGACCCTGGTCATGGAGTGTTGTGATGACAGAGGTCATGGAGCATAGTGATGACAAGGGAATGGAGCATGGGGATGACAAGGTCCTGTAGCACTGTTATGAGAAGACCATGTAGAGTTGAGATGACAAGTCTCACGGAGCATTCTGATGAAAAGGGGCCAGGAGCATTGTGATTTTAGTTGTCTTGGAGCATTGTGATGACTAGGGCATGGAGCATTGTGATGAGAATGCCATGGAACATTCTGATGACATGCGTCATGGAGTTTTTTGATGACAAGGGCATGGAGCATTGTGATTACAGCGGTCTTGGAACATTGTGATGACAAGGGCATGGAGCATTGTGAGGAGAAGAACAAGGAGCTTTATGATGGCATGCGTCATTGAGTTTTGTGATGACAATGGAATGGAGCATTGAGATTACATGGGTCTTGGAGAATTGTGATGAAAAAGGCATGGAGCCTTGTCCTGACAGGGTTCAAGGATCATACAGACAACAAGTGTCAGGGAGCATTTTGATGACAAGTGTATTGAGCATTGTGATGACAAATGTCATGGAGCATTGTGATGAAAAGTGCATGGAATACTGTGATGATAGGCATCATGGAGTGTTGTGATGACAAGTGTTATGGAACACTTTGATCACAAGGCTTTGGAGCATTGTGATGACAGTGGTCATGGAGCATTGTGATGATATTGACCATGGAGCATTGTGTTGAGTAGGTCATGGAGCATTGGGCTGAAAATATTCATGGATTATTGTGACGACAGGGGTCATGGAGCTTTGTGATGACAAGGGAATGGATCATGGTGATGACAAGGTCCTGGAGCATTCTGATGAGAAGATCATGGAGACATCTGATGACAAGTCTCATGGAGCATTCTGATGAAAAGGGACATGGAACATAGTGATTACAGAGGTCTTGGAGCATTGTGATGACTAGGGCATGGAACACTGTGATGAGAAGGCCATGGAGCATTCTGATGACATGCATCATGGAGATTTGTGATGACAAGGGCATGGAGCATTGTGATTATAGGAATCTTGGAGCATTGTGATGAAAATGGCTGGGTCACTGTTATGAAAACTGCATAGAAACTTGTCATGACAGGGTTCAAGGAGCATACTGACGACAAGTGTCTGGGAGCATTGTGATGAAAAGTGTATTCAGCATTGTGATGACAAAGATCATGGATCATAGTTAATAGAAGTCCATGGATAATTGTGATGATGAGCGTCATGGGGTGTTGTGATGATAAGAGTTATGGAACATTGTGATCACAAGGGTTTGGAGCATTATGATGACAGAGGTCATGGAGAAAATTGATTTCATTGTGATGACAATAGCCTGAAGCTTTATGATGATGGGCATGGTGCATTGTGATGACAGGGTTCATGGAGCATTGAGATGAAAAGGGGCATGGAGCATTGTGATTACAAGGGTCGAGGAGCATTGTGATGACAAAGGCATGGAGCATTGTGATGAGAAAGCCATGGAACATTCTGATGACATGCATCATGGAGCTTTGTGATGACAAGTGCATGGAGAATTGTGATTTCAGGGGTGTTGAGCATTGTGATGACAAGTGTCATGGATCCTTGTGATGACTAGGCCGTGGAACACTGTGATAGCAAGGGTCTTGGTGCATTTTTATGACAGGGGTAATGGAGCATTTTGATGAGAAGGGCATGGAACATTGGTCTGAAATGTTTCATGAATTATTGTGATTCGAGTTGGTATGGAGCATTGTGATGACAAGGGCACAGAACACTGTGATACACGGGTCATGCAGGATTGTAATGACAAGGGCATTGAGCACTGTGTTGAGAAGGGCATCGAGCATTGTGATGAAAAGTGTCATGGAGCTTTGTGATGAAAAGGGCATGGAGCAATGTGATGAGAAGGTTCATGGAGCATTGTGATGAAAATGATATGGAGCATTGTGATGCCAAGGGTCATGGAGCTTTGTGATGACAAGTCATGGAGCATACTGATGACAAATGTCAAAGAGCATTGTGAAGAAAAGTTCATGGAGCATTGTGGTTAAATAGGTCACAGAGCCTGTTGATGACGAGGGCATGGACCATTGTGATGACAAAGGTCATGAACTATTGTGATGACTGGAGTCACGGAGCATGGTAATGACAGGGGTCATGGAGCATTGTGATAACAAGGGCATGGAGAATTGTGATGACCAGCGCATGGAAAATTGGTCTTATAAGTTGCATGGATTATTGCGATGACAGTTGGAATGGCACATTGTGATGACAAGGGCATGGAGCATTGTGATGAACAGGTCATGCAGTATTGTGAAGCCTGGTGTCAGGGAGCATTGTGATGACATATGTAATGGCCCTTTGTGATGACAATGGCATGGAGCATTTTGATGCCAAGTGTCATGGAGGATTCTGATGACAAAGGTAATGGAGCATTGTGATGACAATGGCTTGGAGCATTGTGATGACAAGGGTCAGGGAACATTGTGCTGACAAGTGCATGGAGAATTGTGATGACAAGGGTCATGGAGCATTCTGATGACAAGCTTGTGGAGTATTTTGATGACAATGACATGGAGCATTGTGATGAAAACGCCATGGGGCATTGTGATGAAAAAGTCATGGACCCTTTTCCTGACAGGTTTCCAGGAGCATTCTGATGTCAAGTGTCAGGGAGCATTGTGATGACAAGTGTATTGAGAATTGTGATGACAATGGTCATGTAGCATTGTGATGAAAAGGGCATGGAGTATTGTGATGACAGTCATTATGGAGCGTTGTGATGACAAGTGTTATGGAACAATGTGATCACAAGGGTTTGGAGCATTGTGATGACAGAGGTCATGGATCATTTTGATTTCAAGGAGCATGGAGCATTGTGATGACAAGGGCATGAAGCAATGTGATCCCAAGGTTCATGGAGGATTGTGATGACAATGGAAATGGAGTATGGAGATGACAAGCGCATAGAGCATTATAATGGAAAGGTCATGTAGCATTTTGCTGACAAAGGCATGGAGCATTGTGATGACATGTGTCATGGAGCACTGTGATGACAAGGGTCAGGGAGCATTGTGAATACAGGTGTCATGGAGCATTGGGATGACAAGGTCAAGGGTCATTGGGATGACAAGTGTCATGGAGCACTTGGCTGAAAATGTTCATGGAGTATTGTGATGACACGGGTCATGGAGCATTGTGATGACTAGGCAATGGAGCATTGTGATGAAAAGAGTCCCGGATCATTGTGTTGTCATGTGTCATGGAGCGTTGTGATAACAGTGGTTATGGAGCATTGTGATGACAAGGGAATGGAGCATGGGAATGACAAGGTCCTGGAGCACTGTTATGAGAAGACCATGAAGAGTTGTGATGACAAGTCTCATGGAGCATTCTGATGAAAAGGCTCCTGAGCATTGTGATTTCAGGGGTCTTGGAGCATTGTGATGACTAGGGCATGGAGCATTTTGATGAGAATGCCATGGAGCATTCTGATGACCTGTGTCATGGAGTTTTTTGATGACAAGGTCATAGAGCATTGTGATTACATTGGTCTTGGAGCATTGTCATGAAAAGTGCATGGATCATTGTGATGAAAATGGCATGGAACCTTTTCATGACAGTGTTCAAGGAGCATACAGACAACAAGTGTCAGGGAGCATTTTGATGACAAGTGTATTGAGCATTGTAATGACAAATGTCATGGAGCATTGTGATGAAAACTGCATGGAGTACTGTGATGACAGGCATCATGTAGCATTGTGATGACAAGTGTTATGGAACCCGGTGATCACAAGGGTTTGGAGCATTGTGATGAGAGAGGTCATGGACCATTTTGATTTCAAGGATCATGGATCATTGTGATGAAAAGGGCATGAAGCAATGTGATCCCAAGGTTCATGGAAGATTGTGATGACAATGGAAATGGAGTATTGTGATGACAAGCGCATAGAGCATTGTAATGACAAAGTCATGTAGCATTTTGCTGACAAAGGCATGGAGCATTGTGATGACAGGTGTCATGGAGCACTGTGATGACAAGCGTCACGGAGCATTGTGAATACAGGGGTCATGGAGCATTGGGATGACAAGGGCATGGATCATTGTGATGATAAAAGTCATGTATCAATGGGCTGAAAATGTTCATGGAGTGTTGTGATGACAGGGGTCATGGAGCACTGTGATGCCTAGGGAATGGAACATTGTGATGACAAGAGTCCCGGATCATTGTTTTGTCAGGTGTCATGGAGTGTTGTGAAGACAGTGTTCATGGAGCATTGTGGTGATATTGGCCATGGAGCATTGGATGAGTAGGTCGTGGAGCATTGAGATGAAAATAATCATGGATTATTGTGATGACAGGGGTCATGGAGCATTGTGATGACAAGGTTATAGAGCATGGTAATGACAAGGTCCTGGAGCATTGTGATGAGAAGACCATGAAGACTTGTGATGACAAGTCTCAGGGAGCATTCTGATGAAAAGGGAAATGGGACATTGTGATTACAGGGGTCTTGGAGCATTGTGATGACTAGGGCATGGAGCATTGTGATGAGAAGGCCATGGAGCATTCTGATGACATGTGTCATGGAGTTTTTTGATGACAAGGGAAAGGAGCATTGTGATTACAGGGGTCTTGGAACATTGTGATGACAAGGGCGTGGAGCATTGTGAGGCGAAGAACAAGGAGCATTCTGATGGCATGCGTCATTGAGCTTTTTGATGACAAGTGTTACGGAATATTGTGATCACAAGGGTTTGGAGCATGTTATGACAGAGGTCATGGAGCATTTTGATTTCATTGTTATGACAATAGCATGAAGCATTATGATGATGGGCATGGTGCATTTTGATGACAGGGTTCATGGATCATTGAGATGAAAAAGGGCATAGAGCATTGTGATTACAGGGTTCTTGGAGCATTGTGATGAGAAGGGTCATGGAGCTTTGTGATGACAAGGCCATGGAACATCGTGATGGCAGGGGTCATGGAGCATTGTTATGTCTTGGGTAATGGAGCATTGTGATGGCAAGGGCATGGAGCATTGTGATGAGAAGGCCATGGAGCATTCTGAAGACATGTGTCATGGAGCTTTGTGAAGACAAGGGCTTGGAGCAATGTGATGAGAGGGTTCATGGAGCATTGTGATGACAATGACATGGAGCATTGTGATGCCAAGGGTCATGGATTTTTGTGATGACAAAGTTCATGGAGCATTTTGATGGCAAGGGCATTGTGCATTGTGATGAGAAGGGCAGGGAGCATTCTGATGACAGGGTCATGGAGAAATTTGATGAAAAGTGTCATGGAATATTTTGATGACAGGTGTTATGGAACATTGTGATGTCAGTGGTCATCAAACATTGTGATGACAAGGACATGGAACATTGTGATGACCAGGTCATGCAGTATTGTGAAGACAGGTGTCAGGGAGCATGGTGATGACATATGTAATGGCCCATTGTGATGGCAATGGCATGGAGCATTGTGATGCCAAGTGTCATGGAGGATTCTGATGACAAAGGTAATGGAGCATTGTGATGACAATGGCTTGGAGCATTGTGATGACAAGGGTCAGGGAGCATTGTGCTGACAAGTGCATGGAGAATTGTGATGACAAGTGTCATGGAGCATTTTGATGACAAGCTTGTGGAGTATTTTGATGACAATGACATGGAGCATTGTGATGAAAACGGCATGGGGCGTTGTGATGAAAAATGCATGGAGCCTTTTCCTGACAGGGTTCCAGGAGCATTCTGATGAGAAGTGTCAGGGAGCATTGTGATGACAAGCGTCAGGGAGAATTTTGCTGACAGGTGCAGGGAGAATTGTGATGAAAATGGTCATGAAGTATTCTGATGACAAGCTTGTGGAGTATTTTGATGACAATGGCATGGAACATTGTGATGAAAAAAGCATGTGGCATTGTGATGACAAGTGTATTGAGCATTGTGATGACAATGGTCATGGAGCATTGTGATGAAAAGGGCATGGAGTATTGTGATGACAGGCATCATGGAGCGTTGTGATGACAAGTGTTATGGAACAATGTGATCACAAGGGTTTGGGCATTGTGATGACAGAGGTCATGGATTATTTTGATTTCAAGGAGCATGGAGCATTGTGATGACAAAGGCTTGAAACAATGTGATCTCAAGGTTCATAGAGGATTGTGATGACAATGGAAATGGAGTATTGAGATGACAAGCGCATAGAGCATTATAATGACAAGGTCATGTAGCATTTTGCTGACAAAGGCATGGAGCATTGTGATGACATGTGTCATGGAGCACTGTGATGACAAGCGTCAGGGAGCATTGTGAATACAGGGGTCATGGAGCATTGGGATGACAAGGGCATGGATCATTGTGATGACAAGTGTCATGGAGCACTTGGCTGAATATATTAATGGATTATTGTGATGACACGGGTCATGGAGCATTGTGATGAATAGGGAATGGAGCATTGTGATGAGAAGAGTCCCGGATCATTGTGTTGTCAGGTGTCATGGAGTGTTGTGATGACAGTGGTCATGGAGCATTGTGATGACCAGGAAATGGAGCATGGGGATGACAAGGTCCTGGAGCATTGTGAAGAGAAGGCCATGAACACTTGTGATGACAAGTCTCATGGAACAGTCTGATGAAAAGGGGCATGAAGCATTGTGATTACAGGGGTCTTGGACCATTGTGATGACTACTGCATGGAGCTTTGTGATTAGAAGGCCATGGAGCATTGTCATGACATGCGTCATGGAGTTTTCTGATGACAAGGCCATGGAGTATTGTGATTACAGGGGTCTTGGTACATTGTGATGAAAAGGGCATGGAGTATTGTGATGACTGGCATCATGGAGCGTTGTGATGACAAGTGTTATGGAACAATGTGATCACAAGTGTTTGGAGCATTGTGATGACAGAGGTCATGGATCATTTTAATTTCAAGGTGCATGGAGCATTGTGATGACAATGGCATGAAGCAATGTGATCCCAAGGTTCATGGAGGATTGTGATGACAATGGAAATTGAGTATTGAGATGACAAGCGCATAGAGCATTGTAATGACAAGGTCATGTAGCATTTTGCTGACAAAGGCATGGAGCATTGTGATGACATGTGTCATGGAGCACTGTGATGACAATCGTCACGGAGCATTGTGAATACAGGTGTCATGGAGCTTTGGGATGAGAAGGGCATGGGTCATTGGGATGACAAGTGTCATGGAGCACTTGGCTGAAAATGTTCATGTAGTATTGTGATGACACGGGTCATGGAGCATTATGATGACTAGGGAATGGAGCATTGTGATGACAAGAGTCCCGGATCATTGTGTTGTCAGTTGTCATGGAGTGTTGTGATGACACTGGTCATGGAGTGTTGTGATGACAGAGGTCATGGAGCATAGTGATGACAAGGGAATGGAGCATGGGGATGACAAGGTCCTGTAGCACTGTTATGAGAAGACCATGTAGAGTTGAGATGACAAGTCTCACGGAGCATTCTGATGAAAAGGGGCCAGGAGCATTGTGATTTTAGTTGTCTTGGAGCATTGTGATGACTAGGGCATGGAGCATTGTGATGAGAATGCCATGGAACATTCTGATGACATGCGTCATGGAGTTTTTTGATGACAAGGGCATGGAGCATTGTGATTACAGCGGTCTTGGAACATTGTGATGACAAGGGCATGGAGCATTGTGAGGAGAAGAACAAGGAGCTTTATGATGGCATGCGTCATTGAGTTTTGTGATGACAATGGAATGGAGCATTGAGATTACATGGGTCTTGGAGAATTGTGATGAAAAAGGCATGGAGCCTTGTCCTGACAGGGTTCAAGGATCATACAGACAACAAGTGTCAGGGAGCATTTTGATGACAAGTGTATTGAGCATTGTGATGACAAATGTCATGGAGCATTGTGATGAAAAGTGCATGGAATACTGTGATGATAGGCATCATGGAGTGTTGTGATGACAAGTGTTATGGAACACTTTGATCACAAGGCTTTGGAGCATTGTGATGACAGTGGTCATGGAGCATTGTGATGATATTGACCATGGAGCATTGTGTTGAGTAGGTCATGGAGCATTGGGCTGAAAATATTCATGGATTATTGTGACGACAGGGGTCATGGAGCTTTGTGATGACAAGGGAATGGATCATGGTGATGACAAGGTCCTGGAGCATTCTGATGAGAAGATCATGGAGACATCTGATGACAAGTCTCATGGAGCATTCTGATGAAAAGGGACATGGAACATAGTGATTACAGAGGTCTTGGAGCATTGTGATGACTAGGGCATGGAACACTGTGATGAGAAGGCCATGGAGCATTCTGATGACATGCATCATGGAGATTTGTGATGACAAGGGCATGGAGCATTGTGATTATAGGAATCTTGGAGCATTGTGATGAAAATGGCTGGGTCACTGTTATGAAAACTGCATAGAAACTTGTCATGACAGGGTTCAAGGAGCATACTGACGACAAGTGTCTGGGAGCATTGTGATGAAAAGTGTATTCAGCATTGTGATGACAAAGATCATGGATCATAGTTAATAGAAGTCCATGGATAATTGTGATGATGAGCGTCATGGGGTGTTGTGATGATAAGAGTTATGGAACATTGTGATCACAAGGGTTTGGAGCATTATGATGACAGAGGTCATGGAGAAAATTGATTTCATTGTGATGACAATAGCCTGAAGCTTTATGATGATGGGCATGGTGCATTGTGATGACAGGGTTCATGGAGCATTGAGATGAAAAGGGGCATGGAGCATTGTGATTACAAGGGTCGAGGAGCATTGTGATGACAAAGGCATGGAGCATTGTGATGAGAAAGCCATGGAACATTCTGATGACATGCATCATGGAGCTTTGTGATGACAAGTGCATGGAGAATTGTGATTTCAGGGGTGTTGAGCATTGTGATGACAAGTGTCATGGATCCTTGTGATGACTAGGCCGTGGAACACTGTGATAGCAAGGGTCTTGGTGCATTTTTATGACAGGGGTAATGGAGCATTTTGATGAGAAGGGCATGGAACATTGGTCTGAAATGTTTCATGAATTATTGTGATTCGAGTTGGTATGGAGCATTGTGATGACAAGGGCACAGAACACTGTGATACACGGGTCATGCAGGATTGTAATGACAAGGGCATTGAGCACTGTGTTGAGAAGGGCATCGAGCATTGTGATGAAAAGTGTCATGGAGCTTTGTGATGAAAAGGGCATGGAGCAATGTGATGAGAAGGTTCATGGAGCATTGTGATGAAAATGATATGGAGCATTGTGATGCCAAGGGTCATGGAGCTTTGTGATGACAAGTCATGGAGCATACTGATGACAAATGTCAAAGAGCATTGTGAAGAAAAGTTCATGGAGCATTGTGGTTAAATAGGTCACAGAGCCTGTTGATGACGAGGGCATGGACCATTGTGATGACAAAGGTCATGAACTATTGTGATGACTGGAGTCACGGAGCATGGTAATGACAGGGGTCATGGAGCATTGTGATAACAAGGGCATGGAGAATTGTGATGACCAGCGCATGGAAAATTGGTCTTATAAGTTGCATGGATTATTGCGATGACAGTTGGAATGGCACATTGTGATGACAAGGGCATGGAGCATTGTGATGAACAGGTCATGCAGTATTGTGAAGCCTGGTGTCAGGGAGCATTGTGATGACATATGTAATGGCCCTTTGTGATGACAATGGCATGGAGCATTTTGATGCCAAGTGTCATGGAGGATTCTGATGACAAAGGTAATGGAGCATTGTGATGACAATGGCTTGGAGCATTGTGATGACAAGGGTCAGGGAACATTGTGCTGACAAGTGCATGGAGAATTGTGATGACAAGGGTCATGGAGCATTCTGATGACAAGCTTGTGGAGTATTTTGATGACAATGACATGGAGCATTGTGATGAAAACGCCATGGGGCATTGTGATGAAAAAGTCATGGACCCTTTTCCTGACAGGTTTCCAGGAGCATTCTGATGTCAAGTGTCAGGGAGCATTGTGATGACAAGTGTATTGAGAATTGTGATGACAATGGTCATGTAGCATTGTGATGAAAAGGGCATGGAGTATTGTGATGACAGTCATTATGGAGCGTTGTGATGACAAGTGTTATGGAACAATGTGATCACAAGGGTTTGGAGCATTGTGATGACAGAGGTCATGGATCATTTTGATTTCAAGGAGCATGGAGCATTGTGATGACAAGGGCATGAAGCAATGTGATCCCAAGGTTCATGGAGGATTGTGATGACAATGGAAATGGAGTATGGAGATGACAAGCGCATAGAGCATTATAATGGAAAGGTCATGTAGCATTTTGCTGACAAAGGCATGGAGCATTGTGATGACATGTGTCATGGAGCACTGTGATGACAAGGGTCAGGGAGCATTGTGAATACAGGTGTCATGGAGCATTGGGATGACAAGGTCAAGGGTCATTGGGATGACAAGTGTCATGGAGCACTTGGCTGAAAATGTTCATGGAGTATTGTGATGACACGGGTCATGGAGCATTGTGATGACTAGGGAATGGAGCATTGTGATGACAAGAGTCCCGGATCATTGTGTTGTCAGTTGTCATGGAGTGTTGTGATGACCCTGGTCATGGAGTGTTGTGATGACAGAGGTCATGGAGCATAGTGATGACAAGGGAATGGAGCATGGGGATGACAAGGTCCTGTAGCACTGTTATGAGAAGACCATGTAGAGTTGAGATGACAAGTCTCACGGAGCATTCTGATGAAAAGGGGCCAGGAGCATTGTGATTTTAGTTGTCTTGGAGCATTGTGATGACTAGGGCATGGAGCATTGTGATGAGAATGCCATGGAACATTCTGATGACATGCGTCATGGAGTTTTTTGATGACAAGGGCATGGAGCATTGTGATTACAGCGGTCTTGGAACATTGTGATGACAAGGGCATGGAGCATTGTGAGGAGAAGAACAAGGAGCTTTATGATGGCATGCGTCATTGAGTTTTGTGATGACAATGGAATGGAGCATTGAGATTACATGGGTCTTGGAGAATTGTGATGAAAAAGGCATGGAGCCTTGTCCTGACAGGGTTCAAGGATCATACAGACAACAAGTGTCAGGGAGCATTTTGATGACAAGTGTATTGAGCATTGTGATGACAAATGTCATGGAGCATTGTGATGAAAAGTGCATGGAATACTGTGATGATAGGCATCATGGAGTGTTGTGATGACAAGTGTTATGGAACACTTTGATCACAAGGCTTTGGAGCATTGTGATGACAGTGGTCATGGAGCATTGTGATGATATTGACCATGGAGCATTGTGTTGAGTAGGTCATGGAGCATTGGGCTGAAAATATTCATGGATTATTGTGACGACAGGGGTCATGGAGCTTTGTGATGACAAGGGAATGGATCATGGTGATGACAAGGTCCTGGAGCATTCTGATGAGAAGATCATGGAGACATCTGATGACAAGTCTCATGGAGCATTCTGATGAAAAGGGACATGGAACATAGTGATTACAGAGGTCTTGGAGCATTGTGATGACTAGGGCATGGAACACTGTGATGAGAAGGCCATGGAGCATTCTGATGACATGCATCATGGAGATTTGTGATGACAAGGGCATGGAACATTGTGATTATAGGAATCTTGGAGCATTGTGATGAAAATGGCTGGGTCACTGTTATGAAAACTGCATAGAAACTTGTCATGACAGGGTTCAAGGAGCATACTGACGACAAGTGTCTGGGAGCATTGTGATGAAAAGTGTATTCAGCATTGTGATGACAAAGATCATGGATCATAGTTAATAGAAGTCCATGGATAATTGTGATGATGAGCGTCATGGGGTGTTGTGATGATAAGAGTTATGGAACATTGTGATCACAAGGGTTTGGAGCATTATGATGACAGAGGTCATGGAGAAAATTGATTTCATTGTGATGACAATAGCCTGAAGCTTTATGATGATGGGCATGGTGCATTGTGATGACAGGGTTCATGGAGCATTGAGATGAAAAGGGGCATGGAGCATTGTGATTACAAGGGTCGAGGAGCATTGTGATGACAAAGGCATGGAGCATTGTGATGAGAAAGCCATGGAACATTCTGATGACATGCATCATGGAGCTTTGTGATGACAAGTGCATGGAGAATTGTGATTTCAGGGGTGTTGAGCATTGTGATGACAAGTGTCATGGATCCTTGTGATGACTAGGCCGTGGAACACTGTGATAGCAAGGGTCTTGGTGCATTTTTATGACAGGGGTAATGGAGCATTTTGATGAGAAGGGCATGGAACATTGGTCTGAAATGTTTCATGAATTATTGTGATTCGAGTTGGTATGGAGCATTGTGATGACAAGGGCACAGAACACTGTGATACACGGGTCATGCAGGATTGTAATGACAAGGGCATTGAGCACTGTGTTGAGAAGGGCATCGAGCATTGTGATGAAAAGTGTCATGGAGCTTTGTGATGAAAAGGGCATGGAGCAATGTGATGAGAAGGTTCATGGAGCATTGTGATGAAAATGATATGGAGCATTGTGATGCCAAGGGTCATGGAGCTTTGTGATGACAAGTCATGGAGCATACTGATGACAAATGTCAAAGAGCATTGTGAAGAAAAGTTCATGGAGCATTGTGGTTAAATAGGTCACAGAGCCTGTTGATGACGAGGGCATGGACCATTGTGATGACAAAGGTCATGAACTATTGTGATGACTGGAGTCACGGAGCATGGTAATGACAGGGGTCATGGAGCATTGTGATAACAAGGGCATGGAGAATTGTGATGACCAGCGCATGGAAAATTGGTCTTATAAGTTGCATGGATTATTGCGATGACAGTTGGAATGGCACATTGTGATGACAAGGGCATGGAGCATTGTGATGAACAGGTCATGCAGTATTGTGAAGCCTGGTGTCAGGGAGCATTGTGATGACATATGTAATGGCCCTTTGTGATGACAATGGCATGGAGCATTTTGATGCCAAGTGTCATGGAGGATTCTGATGACAAAGGTAATGGAGCATTGTGATGACAATGGCTTGGAGCATTGTGATGACAAGGGTCAGGGAACATTGTGCTGACAAGTGCATGGAGAATTGTGATGACAAGGGTCATGGAGCATTCTGATGACAAGCTTGTGGAGTATTTTGATGACAATGACATGGAGCATTGTGATGAAAACGCCATGGGGCATTGTGATGAAAAAGTCATGGACCCTTTTCCTGACAGGTTTCCAGGAGCATTCTGATGTCAAGTGTCAGGGAGCATTGTGATGACAAGTGTATTGAGAATTGTGATGACAATGGTCATGTAGCATTGTGATGAAAAGGGCATGGAGTATTGTGATGACAGTCATTATGGAGCGTTGTGATGACAAGTGTTATGGAACAATGTGATCACAAGGGTTTGGAGCATTGTGATGACAGAGGTCATGGATCATTTTGATTTCAAGGAGCATGGAGCATTGTGATGACAAGGGCATGAAGCAATGTGATCCCAAGGTTCATGGAGGATTGTGATGACAATGGAAATGGAGTATGGAGATGACAAGCGCATAGAGCATTATAATGGAAAGGTCATGTAGCATTTTGCTGACAAAGGCATGGAGCATTGTGATGACATGTGTCATGGAGCACTGTGATGACAAGGGTCAGGGAGCATTGTGAATACAGGTGTCATGGAGCATTGGGATGACAAGGTCAAGGGTCATTGGGATGACAAGTGTCATGGAGCACTTGGCTGAAAATGTTCATGGAGTATTGTGATGACACGGGTCATGGAGCATTGTGATGACTAGGCAATGGAGCATTGTGATGAAAAGAGTCCCGGATCATTGTGTTGTCATGTGTCATGGAGCGTTGTGATAACAGTGGTCATGGAGCATTGTGATGACAAGGGAATGGAGCATGGGAATGACAAGGTCCTGGAGCACTGTTATGAGAAGACCATGAAGAGTTGTGATGACAAGTCTCATGGAGCATTCTGATGAAAAGGCTCCTGAGCATTGTGATTTCAGGGGTCTTGGAGCATTGTGATGACTAGGGCATGGAGCATTTTGATGAGAATGCCATGGAGCATTCTGATGACCTGTGTCATGGAGTTTTTTGATGACAAGGTCATAGAGCATTGTGATTACATTGGTCTTGGAGCATTGTCATGAAAAGTGCATGGATCATTGTGATGAAAATGGCATGGAACCTTTTCATGACAGTGTTCAAGGAGCATACAGACAACAAGTGTCAGGGAGCATTTTGATGACAAGTGTATTGAGCATTGTAATGACAAATGTCATGGAGCATTGTGATGAAAACTGCATGGAGTACTGTGATGACAGGCATCATGTAGCGTTGTGATGACAAGTGTTATGGAACACGGTGATCACAAGGGTTTGGAGCATTGTGATGAGAGAGGTCATGGACCATTTTGATTTCAAGGAGCATGGATCATTGTGATGAAAAGGGCATGAAGCAATGTGATCCCAAGGTTCATGGAAGATTGTGATGACAATGGAAATGGAGTATTGTGATGACAAGCGCATAGAGCATTGTAATGACAAAGTCATGTAGCATTTTGCTGACAAAGGCATGGAGCATTGTGATGACAGGTGTCATGGAGCACTGTGATGACAAGCGTCACGGAGCATTGTGAATACAGGGGTCATGGAGCATTGGGATGACAAGGGCATGGATCATTGTGATGATAAAAGTCATGTATCAATGGGCTGAAAATGTTCATGGAGTGTTGTGATGACAGGGGTCATGGAGCACTGTGATGCCTAGGGAATGGAACATTGTGATGACAAGAGTCCCGGATCATTGTTTTGTCAGGTGTCATGGAGTGTTGTGAAGACAGTGTTCATGGAGCATTGTGGTGATATTGGCCATGGAGCATTGGATGAGTAGGTCGTGGAGCATTGAGATGAAAATAATCATGGATTATTGTGATGACAGGGGTCATGGAGCATTGTGATGACAAGGTTATAGAGCATGGTAATGACAAGGTCCTGGAGCATTGTGATGAGAAGACCATGAAGACTTGTGATGACAAGTCTCAGGGAGCATTCTGATGAAAAGGGAAATGGGACATTGTGATTACAGGGGTCTTGGAGCATTGTGATGACTAGGGCATGGAGCATTGTGATGAGAAGGCCATGGAGCATTCTGATGACATGTGTCATGGAGTTTTTTGATGACAAGGGAAAGGAGCATTGTGATTACAGGGGTCTTGGAACATTGTGATGACAAGGGCGTGGAGCATTGTGAGGCGAAGAACAAGGAGCATTCTGATGGCATGCGTCATTGAGCTTTTTGATGACAAGTGTTACGGAATATTGTGATCACAAGGGTTTGGAGCATGTTATGACAGAGGTCATGGAGCATTTTGATTTCATTGTTATGACAATAGCATGAAGCATTATGATGATGGGCATGGTGCATTTTGATGACAGGGTTCATGGATCATTGAGATGAAAAAGGGCATAGAGCATTGTGATTACAGGGTTCTTGGAGCATTGTGATGAGAAGGGTCATGGAGCTTTGTGATGACAAGGCCATGGAACATCGTGATGGCAGGGGTCATGGAGCATTGTTATGTCTTGGGTAATGGAGCATTGTGATGGCAAGGGCATGGAGCATTGTGATGAGAAGGCCATGGAGCATTCTGAAGACATGTGTCATGGAGCTTTGTGAAGACAAGGGCTTGGAGCAATGTGATGAGAGGGTTCATGGAGCATTGTGATGACAATGACATGGAGCATTGTGATGCCAAGGGTCATGGATTTTTGTGATGACAAAGTTCATGGAGCATTTTGATGGCAAGGGCATTGTGCATTGTGATGAGAAGGGCAGGGAGCATTCTGATGACAGGGTCATGGAGAAATTTGATGAAAAGTGTCATGGAATATTTTGATGACAGGTGTTATGGAACATTGTGATGTCAGTGGTCATCAAACATTGTGATGACAAGGACATGGAACATTGTGATGACCAGGTCATGCAGTATTGTGAAGACAGGTGTCAGGGAGCATGGTGATGACATATGTAATGGCCCATTGTGATGGCAATGGCATGGAGCATTGTGATGCCAAGTGTCATGGAGGATTCTGATGACAAAGGTAATGGAGCATTGTGATGACAATGGCTTGGAGCATTGTGATGACAAGGGTCAGGGAGCATTGTGCTGACAAGTGCATGGAGAATTGTGATGACAAGTGTCATGGAGCATTTTGATGACAAGCTTGTGGAGTATTTTGATGACAATGACATGGAGCATTGTGATGAAAACGGCATGGGGCGTTGTGATGAAAAATGCATGGAGCCTTTTCCTGACAGGGTTCCAGGAGCATTCTGATGAGAAGTGTCAGGGAGCATTGTGATGACAAGCGTCAGGGAGAATTTTGCTGACAGGTGCAGGGAGAATTGTGATGAAAATGGTCATGAAGTATTCTGATGACAAGCTTGTGGAGTATTTTGATGACAATGGCATGGAACATTGTGATGAAAAAAGCATGTGGCATTGTGATGACAAGTGTATTGAGCATTGTGATGACAATGGTCATGGAGCATTGTGATGAAAAGGGCATGGAGTATTGTGATGACAGGCATCATGGAGCGTTGTGATGACAAGTGTTATGGAACAATGTGATCACAAGGGTTTGGGCATTGTGATGACAGAGGTCATGGATTATTTTGATTTCAAGGAGCATGGAGCATTGTGATGACAAAGGCTTGAAACAATGTGATCTCAAGGTTCATAGAGGATTGTGATGACAATGGAAATGGAGTATTGAGATGACAAGCGCATAGAGCATTATAATGACAAGGTCATGTAGCATTTTGCTGACAAAGGCATGGAGCATTGTGATGACATGTGTCATGGAGCACTGTGATGACAAGCGTCAGGGAGCATTGTGAATACAGGGGTCATGGAGCATTGGGATGACAAGGGCATGGATCATTGTGATGACAAGTGTCATGGAGCACTTGGCTGAATATATTAATGGATTATTGTGATGACACGGGTCATGGAGCATTGTGATGAATAGGGAATGGAGCATTGTGATGAGAAGAGTCCCGGATCATTGTGTTGTCAGGTGTCATGGAGTGTTGTGATGACAGTGGTCATGGAGCATTGTGATGACCAGGAAATGGAGCATGGGGATGACAAGGTCCTGGAGCATTGTGAAGAGAAGGCCATGAACACTTGTGATGACAAGTCTCATGGAACAGTCTGATGAAAAGGGGCATGAAGCATTGTGATTACAGGGGTCTTGGACCATTGTGATGACTACTGCATGGAGCTTTGTGATTAGAAGGCCATGGAGCATTGTCATGACATGCGTCATGGAGTTTTCTGATGACAAGGCCATGGAGTATTGTGATTACAGGGGTCTTGGTACATTGTGATGACAAGGGCATGGAGCATTGTGAGGAGAAGACCACGGAGCATTCTGATGGCATGTGTCATTGAGCTTTGTGATGACAATGGCATGGAGACTGAGATTACATGGGTCTTGGAGCATTGTGATGAAAAGGGCATGGATCATTGTGATGAAAAAGGCATGGAGCCTTGTCATGACAGGGTTCAAGGAGCATACAGACAACAAGTGTCAGGGAGCATTTTGATGACAAGTGTATTGAGCATTGTGATGACAAAGGTCATGGAGCATTGTGATGAAAAGTGCATGGAGTATTGTGATGTAGAGGCATCATCGAGTGTTGTGATGACAAGTGTTATGGAACACTGTGATCACAAGGCTTTGGAGCATTGTGATGACAGAGGTCATGGATCATTTTGATTTCAAGGACATGGAGCATTGTGATGAAAAGGGCATGAAGCAATGTGATCCCAAGGTTCATGGAGGATTGTGATGACAATGGAAATGGAGTATTGTGATGACAAGCGCAGAGAGCATTGTAATGACAAGGTCATGTAGCATTTTGCTGACAAAGGCATGGAGCATTGTGATGACAGTTGTCATGGAGCACTGTTATGACAACCGTCATGGATCATTGTGAATACAGGGGTCATGGAGCATTGGGATGACAAGGTTCATGGAGCACTGGGCTGAAAATATTCATGGAGTGTTGTGATGACAGGGTTCATGGAGCATTGTGATGACTAGGGAATGGAGCATTGTGATGACAAGAGTCCCGGATCATTGTGTTGTCAGGTGTCATGGAGTGTTGTGATGACAGTGGTCATGGAGCATTGTGATGATATTGGCCATGGAGCATTGTGATGAGTAGGTCGTGGAGCATTGGGCTGAAAATGTTCATGGATTATTGTGATGAGAGGGGTCATGGAGCATTGTGATGACAGGGGAATGGAGCATGGCAATGACAAGGTCCTGGAGCATTGTGATGAGAAGACCATGGAGACTTGTGATGACAAGTCTCATGGAGCTTTCTGATGAAAATGAAAATGGAACATTGTGATTACAGGGGTCTTGGAGCATTGTGATAACTAGGGCATGGAGCATTGTGATGAGAATGCCATGGATAATTGTGATGATGAGCGTCATGGGGCATTGTGATGACAAGCGTTATGGAATATTGTGATCACAAGTGT
Organism: Mesoplodon mirus; assembly: GCF_964341445.2. NCBI lineage: Eukaryota > Metazoa > Chordata > Mammalia > Artiodactyla > Ziphiidae > Mesoplodon > Mesoplodon mirus. Next base: position 1,260,453 of record NW_028295740.1, on the reverse strand, counting down.
TTGGAGCATTGTTATGACAGAGGTCATGGAGCATTTTGATTTCATTGTGATGACAATACCATGAAGCATTATGATGATGGGCATGGTGCATTGTAATGACAGGGTTCATGGATCATTGAGATGAAAAAGGGCATAGAACATTGTGATTACAGGGTTCTTGGAGCACTGTGATGACATGTGTCATGGAGCACTGTGATGACAAGCGTCACGGAGCATTGTGAATACAGGGGTCATGGAGCATTGTGATGACTAGGGTCATGGAGCACTGGGCTGAAAATGTTGATGGAGTGTTGTGATGACAGGGGTCATGAAGCATTGTGATGACTAGGGAATGGAGCACTGTGATGAGAAGAGTCCCTGATCATTGTGTTGTCAGGTGTCATGGAGTGTTGTGATGACAGTGGTCATGGAGCATTGTGATGATATTGGCCATGGAGCATTGTGATGAGTAGGTCGTGGAGCATTGGGCTGAAAATGTTCATGGATTATTATGATGACAGGGGTCATGGAGCATTGTGATGACAAGGGAATGGAGCATGGTGATGACAAGATCATGGAGCATTGTGATGAGAAGACCATGGAGACTTGTGATGACAAGTCTCATGGAGCATTCTGATGAAAATGGGCATGGAGCATTGTGATTACAGGGGTCTTGGAGCATTCTGATGAGTAGGGCATGGAGCATTGTGATGAGAAAGCCATGGAGCATTCTGATGACATGCGTCATGGAGTTTTGTGATGACAAAGGCATGGAGCATTGTGATGAAAAGGGCATGGAGTATTGTGATGACTGGCATCATGGAGCATTGTGATGACAAGTGTTATGGAACAATGTGATCACAAGTGTTTGGAGCATTGTGATGACAGAGGTCATGGATCATTTTGATTTCAAGGAGCATGGTGCATTGTGATGACAATGGCATGAAGCGATGTGATCCCAAGGTTCATGGAGGATTGTGATGACAATGGAAATGGAGTATTGAGATGACATGCACATAGAGCATTATAATGACAAGGTCATGTAGCATTTTGCTGACAAAGGCATGGAGCATTGTGATGACATGTGTCATGGAGCACTGTGATGACAATTGTCACGGAGCATTGTGAATACAGGTGTCATGGAGCATTGGGATTACAAGGGCATGGTTCATTGGGATGACAAGTGTCATGGAGCACTTGGCTGAAAATGTTCATGGAGTATTGTGATGACACGGGTCATGGAGCATTGTGATGACTAGGGAATGGAGCATTGTGATGACAAGAGTCCCGGATCATTGTGTTGTCAGTTGTCATGGAGTGTTGTGATGACTGTGGTCATGGAGCATTGTGATGACATGGGAATGGATCATGGGTATGACAGGGTCCTGGAGCACTGTTATGAAAAGGCTATGAAGAGTTGTGATGACAAGTCTCATGGAGCATTCTGATGAAAAGGGGCCAGGAGCATTGTGATTTTAGTTGTCTTGGAGCATTGTGATGACTAGGGCATGGAGCATTGTGATGAGAATGCCATGGAACATTCTGATGACATGTGTCATGGAGCATTGTGCTGACAAGCACATGGAGCATTGTGATGACAAATGTCAAAGTGCATTGTGAAGAAAAGTTCATGGAGCATTGTGGTTAAATAGGTCACAGAGACTGTTGATGACGAGGGCATGTACCATTGTGATGACAAAGGTCATGAGGCATTGTGATGACTGGAGTCATGGAGCATGGTGATGACAGGGGTCATGGAGCATTGTGATAACAAGGGCATGGAGCATTGTGATGACAAGGGCAAGGAACATTGGTCTAATAAGTTGCATGGATTATTGCGATGACAGTTGGAATGGCACATTGTGATGACAAGGGCATGGAGCATTGTGATGACCAGGTCATGCAGTATTGTGAAGACAGGTGTCAGGGAGCATCGTGATGACATATGTAATGGCCGTTTGTGATGACAATGGCATGGAGCATTGTGATGCCAAGTGTCATGGAGGATTCTAATGACAAAGTAATGGAGCATTTTGATGACAATGGCTTGGAGCATTGTGATGACAATGGTCAGGGAGCATTGTGCTGACAAGTGCATGGAGAATAGTGATGTCAAGGGTCATGGAGCATTCTGATGACAAGCTTGTGGAGTATTTTGATGACAATGACAAGGAGCATTGTGATGAAAACGCCATGGGGCATTGTGATGAAAAAGTCATGGACCCTTTTCCTGACAGGTTTCCAGGAGCATTCTGATGTCAAGTGTCAGGGAGCATTGTGATGACAAGTGTATTGAGAATTGTGATGACAATGGTCATGTAGCATTGTGATGAAAAGGGCATGGAGTATTGTGATGACAGTCATTATGGAGCGTTGTGATGACAAGTGTTATGGAACAATGTGATCACAAGGGTTTGGAGCATTGTGATGACAGAGGTCATGGATCATTTTGATTTCAAGGAGCATGGAGCATTGTGATGACAAGGGCATGAAGCAATGTGATCCCAAGGTTCATGGAGGATTGTGATGACAATGGAAATGGAGTATGGAGATGACAAGCGCATAGAGCATTATAATGGAAAGGTCATGTAGCATTTTGCTGACAAAGGCATGGAGCATTGTGATGACATGTGTCATGGAGCACTGTGATGACAAGGGTCAGGGAGCATTGTGAATACAGGTGTCATGGAGCATTGGGATGACAAGGTCAAGGGTCATTGGGATGACAAGTGTCATGGAGCACTTGGCTGAAAATGTTCATGGAGTATTGTGATGACACGGGTCATGGAGCATTGTGATGACTAGGCAATGGAGCATTGTGATGAAAAGAGTCCCGGATCATTGTGTTGTCATGTGTCATGGAGCGTTGTGATAACAGTGGTTATGGAGCATTGTGATGACAAGGGAATGGAGCATGGGAATGACAAGGTCCTGGAGCACTGTTATGAGAAGACCATGAAGAGTTGTGATGACAAGTCTCATGGAGCATTCTGATGAAAAGGCTCCTGAGCATTGTGATTTCAGGGGTCTTGGAGCATTGTGATGACTAGGGCATGGAGCATTTTGATGAGAATGCCATGGAGCATTCTGATGACCTGTGTCATGGAGTTTTTTGATGACAAGGTCATAGAGCATTGTGATTACATTGGTCTTGGAGCATTGTCATGAAAAGTGCATGGATCATTGTGATGAAAATGGCATGGAACCTTTTCATGACAGTGTTCAAGGAGCATACAGACAACAAGTGTCAGGGAGCATTTTGATGACAAGTGTATTGAGCATTGTAATGACAAATGTCATGGAGCATTGTGATGAAAACTGCATGGAGTACTGTGATGACAGGCATCATGTAGCATTGTGATGACAAGTGTTATGGAACACGGTGATCACAAGGGTTTGGAGCATTGTGATGAGAGAGGTCATGGACCATTTTGATTTCAAGGATCATGGATCATTGTGATGAAAAGGGCATGAAGCAATGTGATCCCAAGGTTCATGGAAGATTGTGATGACAATGGAAATGGAGTATTGTGATGACAAGCGCATAGAGCATTGTAATGACAAAGTCATGTAGCATTTTGCTGACAAAGGCATGGAGCATTGTGATGACAGGTGTCATGGAGCACTGTGATGACAAGCGTCACGGAGCATTGTGAATACAGGGGTCATGGAGCATTGGGATGACAAGGGCATGGATCATTGTGATGATAAAAGTCATGTATCAATGGGCTGAAAATGTTCATGGAGTGTTGTGATGACAGGGGTCATGGAGCACTGTGATGCCTAGGGAATGGAACATTGTGATGACAAGAGTCCCGGATCATTGTTTTGTCAGGTGTCATGGAGTGTTGTGAAGACAGTGTTCATGGAGCATTGTGGTGATATTGGCCATGGAGCATTGGATGAGTAGGTCGTGGAGCATTGAGATGAAAATAATCATGGATTATTGTGATGACAGGGGTCATGGAGCATTGTGATGACAAGGTTATAGAGCATGGTAATGACAAGGTCCTGGAGCATTGTGATGAGAAGACCATGAAGACTTGTGATGACAAGTCTCAGGGAGCATTCTGATGAAAAGGGAAATGGGACATTGTGATTACAGGGGTCTTGGAGCATTGTGATGACTAGGGCATGGAGCATTGTGATGAGAAGGCCATGGAGCATTCTGATGACATGTGTCATGGAGTTTTTTGATGACAAGGGAAAGGAGCATTGTGATTACAGGGGTCTTGGAACATTGTGATGACAAGGGCGTGGAGCATTGTGAGGCGAAGAACAAGGAGCATTCTGATGGCATGCGTCATTGAGCTTTTTGATGACAAGTGTTACGGAATATTGTGATCACAAGGGTTTGGAGCATGTTATGACAGAGGTCATGGAGCATTTTGATTTCATTGTTATGACAATAGCATGAAGCATTATGATGATGGGCATGGTGCATTTTGATGACAGGGTTCATGGATCATTGAGATGAAAAAGGGCATAGAGCATTGTGATTACAGGGTTCTTGGAGCATTGTGATGAGAAGGGTCATGGAGCTTTGTGATGACAAGGCCATGGAACATCGTGATGGCAGGGGTCATGGAGCATTGTTATGTCTTGGGTAATGGAGCATTGTGATGGCAAGGGCATGGAGCATTGTGATGAGAAGGCCATGGAGCATTCTGAAGACATGTGTCATGGAGCTTTGTGAAGACAAGGGCTTGGAGCAATGTGATGAGAGGGTTCATGGAGCATTGTGATGACAATGACATGGAGCATTGTGATGCCAAGGGTCATGGATTTTTGTGATGACAAAGTTCATGGAGCATTTTGATGGCAAGGGCATTGTGCATTGTGATGAGAAGGGCAGGGAGCATTCTGATGACAGGGTCATGGAGAAATTTGATGAAAAGTGTCATGGAATATTTTGATGACAGGTGTTATGGAACATTGTGATGTCAGTGGTCATCAAACATTGTGATGACAAGGACATGGAACATTGTGATGACCAGGTCATGCAGTATTGTGAAGACAGGTGTCAGGGAGCATGGTGATGACATATGTAATGGCCCATTGTGATGGCAATGGCATGGAGCATTGTGATGCCAAGTGTCATGGAGGATTCTGATGACAAAGGTAATGGAGCATTGTGATGACAATGGCTTGGAGCATTGTGATGACAAGGGTCAGGGAGCATTGTGCTGACAAGTGCATGGAGAATTGTGATGACAAGTGTCATGGAGCATTTTGATGACAAGCTTGTGGAGTATTTTGATGACAATGACATGGAGCATTGTGATGAAAACGGCATGGGGCGTTGTGATGAAAAATGCATGGAGCCTTTTCCTGACAGGGTTCCAGGAGCATTCTGATGAGAAGTGTCAGGGAGCATTGTGATGACAAGCGTCAGGGAGAATTTTGCTGACAGGTGCAGGGAGAATTGTGATGAAAATGGTCATGAAGTATTCTGATGACAAGCTTGTGGAGTATTTTGATGACAATGGCATGGAACATTGTGATGAAAAAAGCATGTGGCATTGTGATGACAAGTGTATTGAGCATTGTGATGACAATGGTCATGGAGCATTGTGATGAAAAGGGCATGGAGTATTGTGATGACAGGCATCATGGAGCGTTGTGATGACAAGTGTTATGGAACAATGTGATCACAAGGGTTTGGGCATTGTGATGACAGAGGTCATGGATTATTTTGATTTCAAGGAGCATGGAGCATTGTGATGACAAAGGCTTGAAACAATGTGATCTCAAGGTTCATAGAGGATTGTGATGACAATGGAAATGGAGTATTGAGATGACAAGCGCATAGAGCATTATAATGACAAGGTCATGTAGCATTTTGCTGACAAAGGCATGGAGCATTGTGATGACATGTGTCATGGAGCACTGTGATGACAAGCGTCAGGGAGCATTGTGAATACAGGGGTCATGGAGCATTGGGATGACAAGGGCATGGATCATTGTGATGACAAGTGTCATGGAGCACTTGGCTGAATATATTAATGGATTATTGTGATGACACGGGTCATGGAGCATTGTGATGAATAGGGAATGGAGCATTGTGATGAGAAGAGTCCCGGATCATTGTGTTGTCAGGTGTCATGGAGTGTTGTGATGACAGTGGTCATGGAGCATTGTGATGACCAGGAAATGGAGCATGGGGATGACAAGGTCCTGGAGCATTGTGAAGAGAAGGCCATGAACACTTGTGATGACAAGTCTCATGGAACAGTCTGATGAAAAGGGGCATGAAGCATTGTGATTACAGGGGTCTTGGACCATTGTGATGACTACTGCATGGAGCTTTGTGATTAGAAGGCCATGGAGCATTGTCATGACATGCGTCATGGAGTTTTCTGATGACAAGGCCATGGAGTATTGTGATTACAGGGGTCTTGGTACATTGTGATGACAAGGGCATGGAGCATTGTGAGGAGAAGACCACGGAGCATTCTGATGGCATGTGTCATTGAGCTTTGTGATGACAATGGCATGGAGACTGAGATTACATGGGTCTTGGAGCATTGTGATGAAAAGGGCATGGATCATTGTGATGAAAAAGGCATGGAGCCTTGTCATGACAGGGTTCAAGGAGCATACAGACAACAAGTGTCAGGGAGCATTTTGATGACAAGTGTATTGAGCATTGTGATGACAAAGGTCATGGAGCATTGTGATGAAAAGTGCATGGAGTATTGTGATGTAGAGGCATCATCGAGTGTTGTGATGACAAGTGTTATGGAACACTGTGATCACAAGGCTTTGGAGCATTGTGATGACAGAGGTCATGGATCATTTTGATTTCAAGGACATGGAGCATTGTGATGAAAAGGGCATGAAGCAATGTGATCCCAAGGTTCATGGAGGATTGTGATGACAATGGAAATGGAGTATTGTGATGACAAGCGCAGAGAGCATTGTAATGACAAGGTCATGTAGCATTTTGCTGACAAAGGCATGGAGCATTGTGATGACAGTTGTCATGGAGCACTGTTATGACAACCGTCATGGATCATTGTGAATACAGGGGTCATGGAGCATTGGGATGACAAGGTTCATGGAGCACTGGGCTGAAAATATTCATGGAGTGTTGTGATGACAGGGTTCATGGAGCATTGTGATGACTAGGGAATGGAGCATTGTGATGACAAGAGTCCCGGATCATTGTGTTGTCAGGTGTCATGGAGTGTTGTGATGACAGTGGTCATGGAGCATTGTGATGATATTGGCCATGGAGCATTGTGATGAGTAGGTCGTGGAGCATTGGGCTGAAAATGTTCATGGATTATTGTGATGAGAGGGGTCATGGAGCATTGTGATGACAGGGGAATGGAGCATGGCAATGACAAGGTCCTGGAGCATTGTGATGAGAAGACCATGGAGACTTGTGATGACAAGTCTCATGGAGCTTTCTGATGAAAATGAAAATGGAACATTGTGATTACAGGGGTCTTGGAGCATTGTGATAACTAGGGCATGGAGCATTGTGATGAGAATGCCATGGATAATTGTGATGATGAGCGTCATGGGGCATTGTGATGACAAGTGTTATGGAATATTGTGATCACAAGTGTTTGGAGCATTGTTATGACAGAGGTCATGGAGCATTTTGATTTCATTGTGATGACAATACCATGAAGCATTATGATGATGGGCATGGTGCATTGTAATGACAGGGTTCATGGATCATTGAGATGAAAAAGGGCATAGAACATTGTGATTACAGGGTTCTTGGAGCACTGTGATGACATGTGTCATGGAGCACTGTGATGACAAGCGTCACGGAGCATTGTGAATACAGGGGTCATGGAGCATTGTGATGACTAGGGTCATGGAGCACTGGGCTGAAAATGTTGATGGAGTGTTGTGATGACAGGGGTCATGAAGCATTGTGATGACTAGGGAATGGAGCACTGTGATGAGAAGAGTCCCTGATCATTGTGTTGTCAGGTGTCATGGAGTGTTGTGATGACAGTGGTCATGGAGCATTGTGATGATATTGGCCATGGAGCATTGTGATGAGTAGGTCGTGGAGCATTGGGCTGAAAATGTTCATGGATTATTATGATGACAGGGGTCATGGAGCATTGTGATGACAAGGGAATGGAGCATGGTGATGACAAGATCATGGAGCATTGTGATGAGAAGACCATGGAGACTTGTGATGACAAGTCTCATGGAGCATTCTGATGAAAATGGGCATGGAGCATTGTGATTACAGGGGTCTTGGAGCATTCTGATGAGTAGGGCATGGAGCATTGTGATGAGAAAGCCATGGAGCATTCTGATGACATGCGTCATGGAGTTTTGTGATGACAAAGGCATGGAGCATTGTGATGAAAAGGGCATGGAGTATTGTGATGACTGGCATCATGGAGCATTGTGATGACAAGTGTTATGGAACAATGTGATCACAAGTGTTTGGAGCATTGTGATGACAGAGGTCATGGATCATTTTGATTTCAAGGAGCATGGTGCATTGTGATGACAATGGCATGAAGCGATGTGATCCCAAGGTTCATGGAGGATTGTGATGACAATGGAAATGGAGTATTGAGATGACATGCACATAGAGCATTATAATGACAAGGTCATGTAGCATTTTGCTGACAAAGGCATGGAGCATTGTGATGACATGTGTCATGGAGCACTGTGATGACAATTGTCACGGAGCATTGTGAATACAGGTGTCATGGAGCATTGGGATTACAAGGGCATGGTTCATTGGGATGACAAGTGTCATGGAGCACTTGGCTGAAAATGTTCATGGAGTATTGTGATGACACGGGTCATGGAGCATTGTGATGACTAGGGAATGGAGCATTGTGATGACAAGAGTCCCGGATCATTGTGTTGTCAGTTGTCATGGAGTGTTGTGATGACTGTGGTCATGGAGCATTGTGATGACATGGGAATGGATCATGGGTATGACAGGGTCCTGGAGCACTGTTATGAAAAGGCTATGAAGAGTTGTGATGACAAGTCTCATGGAGCATTCTGATGAAAAGGGGCCAGGAGCATTGTGATTTTAGTTGTCTTGGAGCATTGTGATGACTAGGGCATGGAGCATTGTGATGAGAATGCCATGGAACATTCTGATGACATGTGTCATGGAGCATTGTGCTGACAAGCACATGGAGCATTGTGATGACAAATGTCAAAGTGCATTGTGAAGAAAAGTTCATGGAGCATTGTGGTTAAATAGGTCACAGAGACTGTTGATGACGAGGGCATGTACCATTGTGATGACAAAGGTCATGAGGCATTGTGATGACTGGAGTCATGGAGCATGGTGATGACAGGGGTCATGGAGCATTGTGATAACAAGGGCATGGAGCATTGTGATGACAAGGGCAAGGAACATTGGTCTAATAAGTTGCATGGATTATTGCGATGACAGTTGGAATGGCACATTGTGATGACAAGGGCATGGAGCATTGTGATGACCAGGTCATGCAGTATTGTGAAGACAGGTGTCAGGGAGCATCGTGATGACATATGTAATGGCCATTTGTGATGACAATGGCATGGAGCATTGTGATGCCAAGTGTCATGGAGGATTCTAATGACAAAGTAATGGAGCATTTTGATGACAATGGCTTGGAGCATTGTGATGACAATGGTCAGGGAGCATTGTGCTGACAAGTGCATGGAGAATAGTGATGTCAAGGGTCATGGAGCATTCTGATGACAAGCTTGTGGAGTATTTTGATGACAATGACAAGGAGCATTGTGATGAAAACGGCATGGGGCACTGTGATGAAAATAGCATGGAGCCATTTCCTGACAGGGTTCAAGGAGCATTCTGATGACAAGTGTCATGGAGCATTGTGATGACAAGTGTATTGAGCATTGTGATGACAAAGGTCATGGAGCATTGTGATGAAAAGGGCATGGAGTATTGTGATGACTGGCATCATGGAGCATTGTGATGACAAGTGTTATGGAACAATGTGATCACAAGTGTTTGGAGCATTGTGATGACAGAGGTCATGGATCATTTTGATTTCAAGGAGCATGGTGCATTGTGATGACAATGGCATGAAGCGATGTGATCCCAAGGTTCATGGAGGATTGTGATGACAATGGAAATGGAGTATTGAGATGACATGCACATAGAGCATTATAATGACAAGGTCATGTAGCATTTTGCTGACAAAGGCATGGAGCATTGTGATGACATGTGTCATGGAGCACTGTGATGACAATTGTCACGGAGCATTGTGAATACAGGTGTCATGGAGCATTGGGATTACAAGGGCATGGTTCATTGGGATGACAAGTGTCATGGAGCACTTGGCTGAAAATGTTCATGGAGTATTGTGATGACACGGGTCATGGAGCATTGTGATGACTAGGGAATGGAGCATTGTGATGACAAGAGTCCCGGATCATTGTGTTGTCAGCTGTCATGGAGTGTTGTGATGACTGTGGTCATGGAGTGTTGTGATGACTCTGGTCATGGAGCATTGTGATGACATGGGAATGGATCATGGGTATGACAGGGTCCTGGAGCACTGTTATGAGAAGGCTATGAAGAGTTGTGATGACAAGTCTCATGGAGCATTCTGATGAAAAGGGGCCAGGAGCATTGTGATTTTAGTTGTCTTGGAGCATTGTGATGACTAGGGCATGGAGCATTGTGATGAGAATGCCATGGAACATTCTGATGACATGTGTCATGGAGTTTTTTGATGACAAGGGCATGGAGCATTGTGATTACAGGGGTCTTGGAACATTGTGATGACAAGGGCATGGAGCATTGTGAGGAGAAGAACAAGGAGCATTATGATGGCATGCGCCATTGAGTTTTGTGATGACAGTGGCATGGAGCATTGAGATTACATGGGTCTTGGAGCATTGTTTTGAAAAGGGCATGGATCATTGTGATGAAAAAGGCATGGAGCCTTGTCATGACAGGGTTCAAGGAGCATACAGACAACAAGTGTCAGGGAGCATTTTGATGACAAGTGTATTGAGCATTGTGATGACAAATGTCATGGAGCATTGTGATGAAAAGTGCATGGAATACTGTGATGACAGGCATCATGGAGTGTTGTGATGACAAGTGTTATGGAACACTGTGATCACAAGGTTTTGGAGCATTGTGATGAGAGAGGTCATAGATCATTTTGATTTCAACGAGCATGGAGCATTGTGATGAAAAGGGCATGAAGCAATGTGATCCCAAGGTTCATGGAGGATTGTGATGACAATGGAAATGGAGTATTGTGATGACAAGCACATAGAGCATTGTAATGACAAGGTCATGTAGCATTTTGCTGACAAAGGCATGGAGCATTTTGATGACAGGTGTCATGGAGCACTGTGATGACAACCGTCACGGAACATTGTGAAAACAGGGGTCATGGAGCATTGGGATGACAAGTGCATGGATCATTGTGATGACAAGGGTCATGGAGCAATGGGCTGAAAATGTTCATGGAGTGTTGGGATGACAGGGGTCATGGAGCATTGTGATGAATAGGGAATGGAGCATTGTGATGACAAGAGTCCCTGATCATTGTGTTGTCAGGTGTCATGGAGTGTTGTGATGACAGTGGTCATGGAGCATTGTGATGATATTGGCCATGGAGCATTGTGATGAGTAGGTCGTGGAGCACTGGGATGAAAATAATCATGGATTATTGTGATGACAGTGGTCATGGAGCATTGTGATGACAAGGGAATGGAGCATGGTAATGACAAGGTCCTGGAGCATTGTGATGAGAAGACCATGGAGACTTGTGATGAGAAGTCTCAGGGAGCATTCTGATGAAAAGGGAAATGGAACATTGTGATTACAGGGGTCTTGGAGCATTGTGATGACTAGGGCATGGAGCATTGTGATGAGAAGGCCATGGAGCCTTCTGATGACATGCGTCATGGAGTTTTTTGATGACAAGGGCATGGAGCATTGTGATTACAGGGGTCTTGGAACATTGTGATGACAAGGGCATGGAGCATTGTGAGGCGAAAAACAAGGAGCATTCTGTTGGCATGCGTCATTGAGCTTTGTGATGACAAGTGTTACGGAATATTGTGATCACAAGGGTTTGGAGCATTGTTATGACAGAGGTCATGGAGCTATTTGATTTCATTGTGATGACAATAGCATGAAGCATTATGATGATGGGCCTGGTGCATTGTGATGACAGGGTTCATGGATCATTGAGATGAAAAAGGGCATAGAGCATTGT